>NC_139040.1:114577046-115777046 GCF_964662115.1 Mustela nivalis | reverse complement strand
TGATAGGCATTTTCATGTATCCAAATATTTAATATTTGCAACACACTTAGGTTTTTACCAAACAAGAATTTCAAAATAACACTAGTTAATATTTTAAAGGAATTCGAAGAAAAGAAACAGATTTTTTGTTGAGAAATGGAAACTAAAGAAAATTGAAACGAAATTATAAAAGTAAAATAATTAATATTGAGAGCTCAACGGATTAAGTATAGACTGGATGCAGGAGTATATGGAATTAGCTAAATGGAACAGGAATAAAAATATCCATACTATAATTACAGAGAATCAAAAAGGTAGGAATAAACACAAATTTTGACACACAATGAAAAACCCTAACTCTTAAAATTAGACTCCCCGCCCCCCAAAAAAGGAGATTGAAAGTGGGCAGAAATTACTAGCGAGGTAATGGCTGACCATTTCTCAAAAGTGGTGAAAGAGGGGTGCCCAGGTGGCTCAGATGGTTGAGCATCTGCCTTTGGCTCAAGTCATGATTTCTGGATCCTGGGATCAAGCCCTATATCAGGCTTCTCTGCTTAGGAGGGAGTCTGCTTTTCCCTCTATGCCTCCCCCCTGCTTGTGCTCCATCTCTCTCTCTCCCTTTCTCAAATAAATAAATAAAATCTTTTTTAAAAAGTGGTGAAAGATATTAAGCCACAGACTAAAAGCACCACTATATATGTCAAACTGTATAAATAGGAAGAAAACCATATCTAAACAATTTATAGTAAAACATCAGTTAACCAAACAATGTACAAATCAAAACAAGATACCATTATATACTTCCCAGAATGGCTGAAATCTGAAACATGGACAATACCAAATACTAAAGAGAATATGGAGAAAAAATAACTCTTATTATTTAAGAAAGCAACATGGTACAGCCACTTTGGAAGACAGTCTGTCAATTTTTACACAGCTAAATGTAGTATTGCCACATGATCCAATAATCATGATCCTTGGTAATTATCCAAATTAGTTCACAGTTTATGTCCACAATAACCTACACAAATATCTTACAGCAGTTTTACTCATAATTGTTAAAATTTGGAAAAAACCAATATGACCTTCAATAGGTGATAGGATAAACGAATTCTGGTGCACCCTACAATGGAATAATATTCAACACTAAAAAGATATGATCTATCAAGCCATGAAAACACATGGAGGAGCCTTAACTGATACTGGTAAGTGAAAGAAGCTAGTCTGTGGAGGCTACAGATTGTTTAATTTCAACTATGTGACATCTCAAGCAAAGCACAAATAGAGAATTAAAAGATAAATGGTTGCAAGGAGTTTGAGGGAGGAAATGAGGAATAAAGAAGTGGAACATTGGGTAATTTTCAGGCAGGGAAACTGTTCTGTATGAAACAATCTAAAAAAACTAAAAAGTCTCAATAGGTGCAGAAAAAGCATTTTATAAATCTAACATATATTGCAGATAAAAAAAGAAAACTCACTGCACAACACCAATAAGAAGGGAACTTCCTCATCTTCATAAGAGGCATTTACAAAAACCTACAGTAACATATTTGATAGCAAAAGCCTGAATATATTACCCTAAGATCAGGAACAAGAGAAAGATGTGTGCTCTTACCTATTCAGAGTACTATTCAGAGTGTACTAGATTTTATAGACAGTGCCATTCGGCAAGAAAAAGATAGAAGGCAGGGCACCTGGGTGGCTCAGTCGGTTAAGCATCTGCCTTGGGCTCAGGTCATGCATGACCTCAGGGTCCTGGGATAGAGCTCCACTTTGGGCTCTAAGCTTCTCCCTCTCTCCCTCTGCCTGACACTCTGCCTACTTGTTCTTTCTCTTTCTCTCTGTCAAACAAATAAATAAAAAAAGATAGAAGGCCTTTAGACAATAAAGGAAGAGATAAAAAAAATTGTCTGTAGTCATAGAAGATAAAGTCAGTAATGGAGAAACTCTGATAGAATTCACAAAAAGGCTACCAGAACTAAAAGTGTGTTTAAGCAGTGTTGCAGGATACAAGATGAATATACAAAATCAAAGTTGTCTCTAGGTGTCTATAATAAAAAAAATCAGAAATTGTAACAAAAATACTAACAATTAAAAGAACATAAAATATGAAATACAAAATAATGTGAAAGACCCGTATATTGAAAACTGTTGAAAGAAATTAAGGAAGACCTAAAGAAATGGAGACAAACACAGTCTTATGGGTCCTAAGGCTTAATATTATTAAGTGTCAGTTTTCTTCAGTTGACTTGTAACCTCAACAGAATCTCAACCAAAATACCAGCATGCTGGGGCACCAGGGTGGCTCAGTGGGTTAAAGCCTCTGCCTTTGGCTCAGGTCATGATCTCTGGGTCCTGGAATCGAGCTGCGTATTGGGCTCTCTGCTCAGCGGGGAGCCTGCTTCCCCTTCTTTCTGCCTGCCTCTCTGCCTACTTGTGATCTCTGTCTGTCAAATAAATAAATAAAATCTTTAAAAAAAAAATACCAGGATGCTCTTTTGTACAAACTTACAAGCTGGTTCTAAAATTCCTATGGCAATTCAAAGTATCTGGAATAACCAGAACAATTTTCAGAAAGAGCAAAGTTGAAAGGCTGAAACTCTCTCATTTCAAGAGTTATTGTAAAGATACAGTTAGCCAGACTGTGTGGTATATGCACAACGACAGAAAAATAGAGAAGTGGAATAACAGAGGGTCTGGGGAGAGACCTGCACATTATAAACAAGTATGTTCTGACAAAGGTGCAGAGGCAATTCAGTGCAGAAAGTATTCCTTTTTCAACAAAGAGCACTGACGAAAGGTAAAGAAATTTCATCCATAGCATATTCTAACTTGAAGTAAACCACAGACCTACATGTAAAACCTAAAAATATAAAATGTATAAAAGAACATGCAAAGAACTTAACAGTCACTTCAAGATATACAGGTGGCAAATAAGCTTATGAAAAGACGCCTCACGTCTTCTGTAATCAGGGAAATGCACATTAAAATGAGATACCACTACACACCTATTAGAATAGCAAAAATCCAAAACACGAACAACTTCAAATGCTGGTGAGGATGTGGAGTTCAGGTCTCCATTGTGGATGCGAATGCAAAATAGCACAGCCACTTCGGAAGACAGTTTGGCAGTTTCTTAGAAAAGTAAATATACTATTGTCATTGGATCCAGTACTTGGGTCCATTGATATTTACCAAAAGGAGTTGAAAATTTATATCCACACACACAAAAATTGCACAAATATGTTTATAACAGCTGTATTTGTAATTGTCAAATCTTGGAAGCAACCAATATATCCTTCAGTAGGTGATTGGACACATATGATGAATATCCAGATGAGGGATATTATTCAGTACTAAAAGAAAAAAAAACTATCAAGCCACGAAAAGACACAGAAGAAACTTCAGTGCATATTACTAAGTGAAAGAAGCTAATCTGAAAAGACTACATAATGTATGATTATGACTAGATGACATTCTGGAAAAGGTAAAATTATGGAGATAGTGAAAAAAAAAAATCCATGGTTACCAGGGGTTGGGCAGGGGTGGTGGTGAATAAGTCAATCATAGAGGATTTTTAGGGAACTGAAAATACTCTCTATGATACCATAATGATAGATACATGTCATTATACATTTATCTGAAGCCATTGAAAGCACAATGCCAAAAGTGAACCCTAATGCAAACTATGGACTTTGGATGATTAGGATTTATCAGTGTAGGTTCAGCTGTAAAAATGTACCACTCTGGTAGGAAATGTTGATAATGGGAGAAGCTATGTATGTGTGGGGGCAGGGGTTATAATAGTTTCCCCTTATTCATGGGAGATACATTCCAAGACCACCAGAGGATGCCAGAAACCATAGATATTGTCAAACCTTATACATACTATATTTTATCTTATATGTACACCTATGATAAAATTTAATTTATAAATTAGGCATAGCAAGAGACTGACAAAAACGCTAATAATAAAATGCAATAATTTAAATAATATACAGGCCTAGCTCTCTTTATTGTGCTTTACTTTATTGCCCTTCGCAGACAGTGTTTTTGTTTTGTTTTGTTTTTACAAACTGAAGGGTTGTGGAAGCCCTGCATGGAACTTTGCACTTTGAGTCTTGGTGTCACATTTTGGTATTTATCACAATATTTCAAACTTCATATTTCTTATGGTTCTCTGTGATCACTGAGCTTTGATATTATTATTGTATTACTATTATAATTTGGGGGGGGGCAAAAATTGTGGACATGTAAGATGGCAAACTTAATTGATAAATGTTGTGTGTTTTTGAGCTGCTCCACCAATGGGCTGTTCTCCTATCTTTTTCCTTCTCTTCAGGTCTTTCTAGTCCCAGAGACACAACAATATTAAAATTAGACCAGTTATCCTCTCAATGTTCAAGTAAAAGAAAAAGTTGCATGTTTCTCACTTTAAATCCCAAGCCAGAAACAAGCCTAGGGAGGAAGCCATGTTGAAAGCGGAGAAAGGGCAAAATCTAGGCCTCTTAGGCCAAACAGCTCAGTTATGAATGCAAAGGAAAAATCTCTTGAATGAAATTAAAAATGTTGTTACAGAAGGCCAACATCATACTCAAAGGCGAAAAATAGACTTTTTCCCCAAGGTCAGGAACAAAACAAGGACTCCCAGTTTTAGCAATTTTATTTAACATACTACTGGAAGTCCTACCCAGAGCAATTACACAACATAAAAAAATAAAAAGGCATCAGAATTGGTGAGAAGTAAAATACTCAGTATATGCAGAAGACATTCTACTATATTTAGAAAACCCTGAAGACTCCACCAAAAAACTACTAGAACTGATCAATGAATTCAGTAAAATCACAGGATACAAAATCATAGAACTATGTTGCATTCCTATACACTAATATTGAAGAAGCAAAAAGCGACATTAAGAAAATGGTCCAATTTGCAACTGTACCAAAAACAATAAAATATCCAGGAATAAACTTAACCCAAGAAGTGAAAGACCTGTACTCTAAAAACTATAAAACACTGATGAAAGAAATTCAAAACGATGCAAAGAAATGAAAAGGCATTCCATGCTCATGGGTTGTAAAAACAAATATTGTTATTGTATCTATACTACCCAAAGCAATCTACACATTTAATATAATACCTATCAAAATACCAACAGCATTTCCCACATAACTAGAACAAATCTAAAACTTGTTTGGAACCATAAATGACCATAGCAATCCTGAAAAAGAGAAATGAAACTGGAGGTATCACAATTCTAGATTTCAAGTTACATTATAACAGTAGTAATTAAAACAGTAGTAATTAAAACAGTATGGTACTGGCATAAAAATACACACATAGATCAATGAAAGAGAAAATCCAGAAATAGACACACAACTATATGGTCAATAATCTTCAGCAAAGCAGGAATGATTATACAACAGGAAAAGACAGTCTCTTCAACAAATGCTGCTGGGAGCACTGGACAGCCACATGCAAAAGAATGAAACTGGACCACTTTTTAAACCATATACAAAAGTAAACTCAAAATGGATAAAAGACCTAAATGTGAGGCCTGACACCATAAAAATCCTAGAAGAGAACACAGTCAGTTAACATCTCGGACATCGGCCATAGGAACTTTAAAAAAAAAAAAAAAGATTTTATTTATTTATTTGACAGACAGAGATCACAAGCAGGAGAGATGCAGGCAGAGAGAGAGAGGAGGAAGCAGGCTCCCCGCTGAAGCAGAGAGCCCGATGTGGGGCTCGATCCCAGGACCACAGGACCATGACCTGAGCCGAAAGCAGAGGCTTAACCCACAGAGCCACCCAGGCGCCCCTAGGAATTTTTTTCAGGACAGATCTCCTGAGGCAAGGAAAACAAAAGCAAAAATAAATAAATAAATAAATAAATAAAAAGAAATAAATAAACTATCGGGACTACATCAAAATAAAAGGAAACAATCAACAAAACTGAAAGGCAACCTACTGAATGGGAGGAGCTATTTGCAAATCACATATCTGTTGAAAGGTTAGTATCCTAACTATATAAGGAACAAATACAGCTCAATGCCCCAAAAGCCAAACAATCCAATTAAAGGGTGGGAGAAGACCTGAACAGAAATTTATTTCTCCAATGAAGACATATAAAGGGTGAACGGACACATTAAAAGATGCTCAACATTAGTCATCATCACGGAAATGCAAATAAAAAGTACAATGAGATGTCACATCATACCTGTCAGAATGGCTAAAATCAAAAACAAAGAAAACAAGTTTTGGTGAGGAAGTGGAGAAAAAAAAAAATCCTCTGGCACTTTTCGTGGGAATGCAAATTGGTGCAGCCACTGTGGAAAATATTATGAAGTTCCTCAAAAAATTAAAAACAGAACTACTCTATGCTCCAGGAATTACACTACTGGCTATTTACCCTAAGAATGCCAAAGCACTATTTCAAAGGGATATATGCACCTCTATGTTTACTGCAGCATTATTTACAATAGCCAAACTATGGAAGTAGCCGAATGTTTATTAGCTGATGAATGGATAAAGAAGATGTGGCGTGCATGCGCGCGCATGTATATTATTCAGCCATAAAAATCACAAACTCTTGCCATTTGCAGCAACATGGATAGACCTAGAGAGTATAATGCTAAGTGAAATAAAGACAAATATCATATAATCTCTCTCATATGTGGAATTTAAGAAACAAAACAAATAAAGGGAAAAGAAGAGACAAAGAAAGAAACAGTCTCTTAATTATAGAGAACAAGCTGACGGTTCCTGATGGATAGACTCTCAAACCAGCCACAACATGTCCTTAAGCCAAAGCCTAATCCAGAGTAAGGCCCTAACTCTTCTTAGTTCTGTTGAAGCTGAGAGAGGTGAGGAAGCTTCAGGAAAAAACAGTTTGAAGGTACCAGAGGTTGGTTCATTATATTTAAGGAAAGAAGTTGTCTTCATAATAGAAAAGTGGAAGTTGAAGCAGCAAGAGCTCATATAGAAGCTACCTCAGGATTATCCAGGATATAGCTAAAATGGTTAACGAAGGTAGTTACACTAAATAACAGATTTTCCATAAAAATGAAACAGACTTACTTTGGAAGAAGAGGCCATATAGGACTTTGATAGGGGAAATCAATGTCTGGCTTTAAAGCTTCTGAGGACAGGCTGACCCTCCTGTTAGGGGCTAATGTAGCTGATGATGACTCCACTGAAGCCAATGCTCAGTGACCATTCCAGATTCCTGGGTAAACTAAGAATTATGCTAAAGCTGGGGAGGGGCAAGCTGGTGGAGAAGTAGAACACCCTGTTTCAACCGGTCCCCTGAAGTGAGCTAAATTTCTACCAGAACACTCTGAACACCCATGAAATCAGCCTGAGATGTGGGATTATATACTCCTGGATCTCCACGGGGTCAGAAGACACCACCAGAGAGGTGAGGTGGAGAGGGAACGCTGGGAGGGATATCAGAGGATAAGCAGAAGGGGGAGGGGGCCACCAGAAGGGACCCACTGGAAAGTAATACCCCAACATGAAAGTGCCCTGTGCTTGGGGACCAGCAGTGGCTTGGAGTCTGGATGAAGGCACTCGGAAACAGCAAAAGAGCTTAAACAGTAACTTGTGGAATCGGGTGGTCATGGGCACAGGCCTACGCCCACGGACCCAGGACAGCCACCACTGGCGACAAACCGTGCCAAAGAGAGTGTGGTGGCGGAGCCTCCAGACCGTGCCCCTGAGCCTGCAACTTTCCGCTGCTTGCACCACCAGCTCTGGCTGGGTGCACTCCCACCTGCACCTGAGAGAGCTTCTGGTGCCGCGCCGGCTAGTGCTCTCAGAACGGCTGCCTCCTGCACTCTGTGTGACCTGCACAACCAGTTTTAATCTCCCTGTATCTCTGGAAAGTTGAGTCCTTTAACAAAGATATCAAGATACACCCAGGAAGAATCAAAATAACGTTCCTCGCCCACATTGAGGATTTATAACCACCCTCCCATCTTTTTCTTCTGTCAGTGTTTCTGTGTATTTGTTTTTGTTCTGGTATTATGTAAATCTTATCCTTGGGGTTCATTTTGGCTGGGTTCTTTTTTGTTTTCCTTGTCATTTACTTTTGTTGGTGTTTTTGTTTGTCTGTTTTTGTTTATTTATCTTATAAATCTTACTTTTAGGGCTCATTCTGGTTGGGTTTTCTCTTTTCTCTCTCTCTCTTTTTCTTTTTTCTTTCTTTTTGGTGGTTCTGATTGCTCTGTAACTTTCCAGGGTGAAACTTGCCTGGATTGTGGTTGATACATTCAGCTATACATCCCCTCAAACACCTCTCACCAAAATGACTAGGAAGAGGAACACCCAACAGAGGAAAAATTCAAAGACTGTGCCCTCTCCATTAGACCTATTGGATATGGACATAAACAGTATGTTGGAAAGGCAATTCAGGGTAACAATTTTCCAGGAAATGGCTAGGTTGGAGGAAACTGTTAGTGACAATATAGACTCTCTAAGGGTAGAAGTGACAGCCACCTGAGAAGAAGTTAAAAATGCTATCAATGAGATTCATTCTAATCTAAATACTCTAACAACTAGGATAACCAAGGCAGAAGACAGAATTAGTGATCTAGAAGACAAAATGATAGAGAAAACAGATCAGAAGGAGGCATGGAACAAACAGAAGCCATGAAAATAGAATTAGGGAAATAAATGACTACATGAAACATTCCAACATCAGAATTATTGGGATCCCTGAGGGGGGGATGGAAACAGAGAGAAGACTAGAAGATATAGTTGAACAAATTCTGGATGAAAATTTTCTCAATCTGGGGAATGGAGCAGGCGTTCTGGTCCTAGAGACAGAAAGAACACCCACCAAGATCAACAAATCTAGAAAGACCATAAGGCACTTTATTGTGAGACTCATGAATCATAATTTTAGACAAGAGCTTCTGAGGGCAGCTAGGGGGAAGAGATTCTTTACATACAGAGGAAGGTCCATCAGAATAATGTCAGACTTGTCCACAGAAACCTGGCAAGCCAGAAAGGGCTGGCAAGACATATTCAGGGCACTAAATGAGAAGATCATGCAGCCAAGAATATTTATCCAGCAAGGCTGACATTCAAAATGGATGGAGAGATAAAGAGCTTCTATGATCAGCAAGGTTTAAAAGAGTATGTGACCACCAAGACAGCACAAGAAATATTAAGGGGGGTTCTAAAAAGAAGAAAGAACCCAAGAGTGACATAGAACAGAAATTTACAATCTACAGAAACCAGGACTTCACAGGCAACATGATGTCAATAAAAATGTATCTTTCAATAATCACTCTCAACATAAATGGCCTAAATGCTCCCCTAAAATGGCATAGGGTTGCAGACTGGATAAGACAACAGGACCCATCCATATGCTGTCTACAACAGATGCATTTTGAACCTAAAGATATATCCAAACTGAAAGTGAAGGGATAGAGAAGCATCTTTCATGCCTACAGGCCTCAAATGAAAGCTGGGATAGTGATTCTCATATCAGATAAATTAGATCTTTAACTATAGACTGTAGTCAGAGATAAAGAAGGATAATACATCATTCTTAAAGGGTCTATCCACCAAGAAGATCTAACAACTGTAAATATTTATGCCCCCAATATGGGAGCAGCCAACTACATAAGCCAACTGTTAATCAAAATAAAGAGTCATATTGATATGAATACATTAAGAGTAGGGATCTTAACACACCACTCTCAGTAATAAACAGATCATCCAAGCAGAAAATCAATAGAGAAACAAGAGCTTTGAATGACACATTGGACTGGATGGACCTCATAGATATATATAGAACATTCCACCCTAAAACAACAGAATACTCATTCTTCTCAAGTGCACATGGGACTTTCTCCAGAATAGACCACATACTGGGTTACAAATTAGGGCTCGACTGAGATTATTCCCAGAATATTCTCAGACCACAATGCTTTGAAACTGGAACTCAGCCACAAGAAAAAGTTTGGAAGGAATTCAAACACTTGGAAGCTAAAGACTATCCTGCTCAAGAATGTTTGGATCAACCAGGAAATCAAAGAAGAACTTAAACGATTCATGGAATCCAATGAGAATGAAGACACATCAATCTAAAACCTATAGGATATGGCAAAGGAGGTCCTAAAGAGGAAATACATAGACATCCAAGCCTCCCTCAAAAAAAAAAAAAGAAAAAGAAAAAGAAAAAGAAAAATTCAGAGTATATCAGCTCTCTTTACACGTTGGAGAACTAGAAAACGAATAAAAAATTAAGTCAACCCCATGCACAAGAAGGGAAATAATCAAGATTAGAGCAGAGATCAGTGTGATAGAAATTAGAAATAGAGTTGAACACATCAATGAAACTAGAAGCTGGTTCTTTGAGAGAATCAATAAGATTGATAAACCAATGGCCAAAATAATCCAAAAGAAAAGAGAGGACCCAAATTAATAAAATTATGAATGAAAGGGGAGAGATCATGACTAACACCAAGGAAATAGAAATAATCATCAGAAATTATTATCAACAGTTATATGCCAGTAAGTTAAGCAACCTAGAAGAAATGGATGCATTCCTGGAAACCTATAAACTTCCAAGACTGAAATAGGAAGAAAAGAATTATGCTAAATATACTCTGTCTTCCATAAATGGAACAACAAAGCCTGGATGACAGCACATCTGTTTACAACATGGCTTACTGAATATTTTAAGCCCACTGTTGAGACCTATTGTTCTGAAGAAAAGATTCCTTTCAAAGTAAGACTCCTCATTAAGAGGAAACCTGGTCACCCAAGAATTTTGATAAGGATGTACAACAAGATTAATGTTGTTTTCAAGCCTGCTAACACAATATCCATTCTGCAGCCCATGGATCAAGGAGTTATTTTGACTTTCAAGGCCTATTATTTATTAGATATATTTCACAAAGCTACAGCTGCCATGGATAGTGGTTCCTCTGATGGATAGGGGCAAAGTCAATTGAAAACGTCCTGCAAAACCTCACCATTCTAGATGCCTTTAAGAACACTGCTGATTCATGAGAAGAGGTGAAAATATCAACATTCACAGGACTTTTGAAGAAGTTGATTCCAACCCTCATGGATAACTTTGAACTGTTGGAGACATCAGTACAGGAACTAACTGCACGTATGTGGCAGAAATGGCAAGAGAACTGGAATTAGTAGTGGATCCCAAACATGAGACTGAATTGCTGCAATCTCATGATAAAACTTGAATGGAAGAGGACTCATTTCTTAAGGATGAGCAAAGAAAGTGGTTTCTTGAGACAGAATCTGGTAAAAATGGTATCAAGACTGTTGAAATGACAACAAAAGATTTAGACTAGTCCATAAGCTTAGTCAATAGAACAGTGGCAGGTTTGAGAGCCTGACTCCAATATTCAAAGAAATTCTTATGTGGTTTAAATGTTATCAAAGAGCATCACAGGCTACAAAAAAATCATTCATGAAAGGAACAACTGATTGGTACAGTGTACTTCACTCTTGTATTATTTCAAGTAATTGCCACAGCCACCCCAGTCTTTAGTAATCAGCACCCTAATCAGTCACCAGCCATCAACATCAAGGCAACACCCTCTATCAGCAAAAAGATGGAAACTTGCTGAAATCTCAGATGATTGTTAGCATTTTTTAAGAATAAAGTTGTTTTAAATTAAGGTATACACAGTTTTAGATGTAATGGTATTGCACACTTAATAGAATACAGTGTAAACACAATTTTATATGTATTGGGAAACCAAAAAATTCATTTGGCTCACTTTATTGTGATATTGCTTTATTGCTGTGGTCTGGAACCTAACCTGTAATAACTCTGAGTTATGCCTATACTGTAATAAGAGTTATGTGAACATGATCTTTCTCTCTCACAATATATTATTAATATATTACTGTATTTTACTCACCCTTATTCTTCTTATGATGATGTGAGGTGATAAAATGCCTATGTGATAAGATGAACTGTGGTGATGATACAGGCATTTTGATGTAGTGTTAAGTTACTACTGACCTTCTCACAACACTTTAGCAGAAGAATCACCTGCTTCCAAACCATGGTTAACCACAGGTAAGTGAAACCACAGAGAAGAGGCAGGGGGCTACTTAATGTGGGAAATTTATATATCTTCTCAATTTTGATATGAACCTAAAACCGCTGTTAAAAACAGTCTTATTTAAAAGAAACAACAAAACACCTAGAAGAAAAACTTTGTGATCTTGGGTTAGACTAAGATTTCTTATATACTATACCAAAAGCATGATGCATAAAACTACAAATTGATAAAATGGACTTTATAAATAATACTGTCATCTGCATTTTGAGAAACACTGTATACAGAAAATGAAAAAGACAGGGTGCATGGTTGGCTCAGTTGGTTAGGTAACTCTCTTTGGCTCAGCTCATGATCCCAGGGGTCCTGGGATAGAGTCCCGCATCGGGCTCCCAGCTCCACAGAGAGTCTGCTTCTCCCTCTGACTTTTTCCCCTCTCATCCTCTCTCTTACTCTCTCTCTCTCTCAAATAAATAAATAAAATCTTTTAAAAAAAAAGAAAAGAAAGTGAAAAAGACAAGTTCTAGATTGGGATAAAATATTCACAAAATACTTCACATAGCAGATATCTAAGAAAGGACTTATATGTAATATATAAAAATCTCTTGGGGTACCTGGATGGCTCAGTTAAGTGTCTTACTGTGGCTCAGGTCCTGGGATCTAGCCCCATGTCCGGTTCCCTGCTCAGCAGACAGCCTGCTTCCCCCTTTCTTCACTTGTGCTCTCGCTGACTCTGTTGCTGTCTATGTCATGATCTCTTTCTCTCTCAAATAAATAAAATAAATAAATAAAAATACCTCTCAAAACTTAAAAGAAAAAAAGCTCAATTAGAATATAGGCAAATTTGAATAGATGTTTCACTAAAGAACGCATACTGATGGCAAATCAGCATATGAGAATATGCTCATATTATCACTGGGTAAATGCTAATTAAACAAAAATGAGCTAGCACTACATATCTATTAGTATAACTAAGATGTAACAGACTCACCATCCCTAGTGTAGACAAGAATGCAATTAAGCTGGAACTCTCATACAGGGCTGACATGACTGAAAAATGGTATACTCATCTGAGAAAACAAGTAGTTAAAAAAATTGAATATAGGGATAGAATGAGTGGATCAAGAGTTGATATGATGGTATCAATTAGACCTCAACTCTATGATCCACTCATCCCATTCCAGTTATTTACCCAAGAGAAATGAAGGCATATATTCAAAGACTTTTGTATGAATACTTATAGCAGCTTTATTTGTAATCCCCCAAACTAGAAAGAACCCAAATGTCTATCAATAGATAAGTGAATAAACAGTGGTATATCCATGCAATGGAATACTACTCAGCAATGAAAAGGTATTATTGGTATATCTTACAATGTGAATGGATCCCAAGATAATCATGTTGAGCTAAAGAAGCCAAAGTATATACTCTATGAATCCATTTTTTGAAAAATTCTAGGAAATTCAATATATTATCCAGGGATAAAAAGCAGATCAGTGATAGCTGGGGATAGGGCAGGGAGGGGGTTCAGAGAAAGAGTGAAAGGAGGGATTCCAAAGAAGTATAGGGAACCTTTTGGGTATGATGGTATACTGGGTTGAATTGTGTCCCTCTAAAAGACATATGCAAGTCCAAACCCTAGATACCTGTGAATGTGAACTTATTTAGAAATAGGTACTTTAGAGATGCAATTAAGAATCTGAGATGAGGTTTTAAACCTGGGTTTAGGGTAGGCTCCTAAATCCAATGACCAGTGTCTTTAAAAGCGTGAGGAGAGTATGACTGGATACAGAAAGGGAAGGCAGCCATGTGAGGATGGAGGAACAGATGGGAGCTATGCTTCCGCAAGATGAAGAGTACCAGGAGACACTGCAAGCCACAAGAGGCAAAGAAGGATTCTCTCCTAGAGACTTCGGAAGGAGTGTGGCCCTCCTGATGCCTTGATTTTGGATTTAAGGTTTCCAGAGCTGTACGTGAATAAATTTATGTTGTTGGAAACCACTGAGTTTATGGCAACTTATTATAGCAGTTATAGATTACTAATACAGATGGATGTAATCATTGTTGTGGTTATGGTAATGGTTTTTCATATACATATGCGTATACATATATACACACTTATTTTGTATATTTTACATATGTGCAGTTTATTCTGTATCAAGTAGACCTCAAAGTTGTTAAAAAAGCCAACAGCAACAAAGAGGATTTAAACAACATGCTTAACAAACTAGACCTAATTTTTATATATTGAATAGTGTACCCCCAAACTATGGCATAAATAAAAACTTCAGGTTCATATTCAGGGAATGTTTGCCAATACAAGTTCATAAAGTTACTCTCACGAAATTTTAAAGGAAGGAAACTGTACAAATCATGTCATCTTACCATAGTAAAATTGAGATAAAAGTTAATAAAAAATTATTGGACAATACTGATTTATGTCCAGAAATTCAGGAGTGTACTCCTAAATAAGCCAGAGAATGTAGAAGAACTCAGGATGAAAATTAGAAAATAATTTAACTAAATTATAACATTACATATCAGTATTTGTGGGATGGAGCGAAAGCCAGGCTTAAAAATAAAATATTAAAAATGAAATTTATGACCTTAATGGCATATATAAATGGAAAAAATTAATCAGTGATCTAACATCCATTTCAAGAAATCAAAAGAATAACAGAAAATTAAACATAAAGGGAATAGAAGAAAATAATAAGAAAAATTAGTAAAATAGAAAAACATAGTAGAGGGAATTAACAAGACCGAAGTTATTTATTTGAAAAAAAAAAACACAATAAAATTGATACTTTCCATTGTGAGATCCAATAAGAAAAATAGAAGGCAAAAAAAAAAAAAATCCCCGAAAAATAGGGATAAAAAAGAGGTGATCACCAAAACCCTACAAATATCGTAAGTGAGCTTATATTAATACATTCAAAAATTAAACTAAATGAACACATTATTAGAAGTGATAAACATAGCAGGGATTCTGAACACAAGTCAGCATATAAAACTCAGCTGTATTTTAATGTGATAATTCAAATGAAAATGCAAATAATATAATTTCCAGTAAAATCAGATGGACCAAATACCTGGGAATAAAGCAAGTGAATTGCAAGACCAGTTCACAGAAAACTTTAAAATGCTATTGAAAATTTCTCTCAAATAAAGTAAGGAATAAACAACTTGAAGATGTAATACCATTTACAGATGGGAAGAAAATACCACAAAGATGCCAATAATCTCAAAATTGACAAAAAATTAAATTCAATCCCAATGAACATCTTGGAATACTTTTACATAGAAACCGGCACATAAAAATTCGAAAGTGAAAAATAGCCAAGATACTCTTAACGAATAATAAATTCAGGGGGCTTGTTTTAGAAAATAGCAAGCGTTATTTATTGATTGATTTTAAAGATTTTATTTATTTGAGGGGCACCTGGGTGGCTCAGTGGGTTGAGCCTCTGCCTTTGGCTCAGGTTGTGATCTCAGGGTCCTGGGATCGAGCCCCGCATCGGGCTCTCTGCTCGGCAGGGAGCCTGCTTTCCCCTCTCTCTCTGCCTGCCTCTCTCTCTGCCTACTTGAGATCTATGTCTGTCAAATGAATAAATAAAATCTTTAAAAAAAATTTTATTTATTTGAGAGAAAGATTGCACACATATGGGGGAAGGAGGGGAGGGAGAGAGAAGCCCAAGCCGACTTCTCTCTCCCTCCCCTTCTTCCCCCATATGTGTGCTTGAGCGTGGAGCCCCACACAGGCCCCCATTGCAAGACCCTGAGATCATGACCTGGGTAGAAACCAAGAGTCTGAGGTCTGAGGTTTAAGTTACTGAGCCACCCAGCCACCCCTATTTGTGTGTGTGTGTGTGTGTGTGTGTGTTAGTTATATTTACTTAGAAACATTCAGAATGTGAACGAAACAGCTGTAACTTTTTTTTTTTTTTTTGGCAATTACAGAGTGGTATTGAGTTCATAGAACAACAACTATGTCATATAAGCTGCAGCAGAGACAAATGAAGATGGAAAAATCTACCAGCCCATATGTAACTAATTTGTGCTGGGCACCAACAAGAACCTGCTTTAAATTTCCACTAATGTAGAAATTTAAAATTTCAAATTTCCAGGTTAGTGGCTACTGAAAATACCACTAGGACAGGGCTATCTAAAGACACATTCAGTAGTGTGTTAACTATGCAAAAAAAGACAACGTACAGTTTAAAAGCAAATCTTACACGGCCTTACATTTCAATTTTTTTCCTTTAAAAGGAGTAAGATGCAGATGGGTGGGAGTGGAGTTTACATGCTTTACAGACCAGAAAAAAATGCACTAGAAACAACTTATTCATCTTCTTCTTCATCTTCCTTCTCCTCCTCATCCTCTTCATCTTGTCTTCCTCCTCTTGTTTCTTTCGCTTGCTTTTTTTTTTTTAGCCTTGACAACCCTGTTTTTTGCTGCATCAGGTTTTTCCTTTAGCTCAGTATGCAGCAATATCCTTTTCCCATTTTTCCTTCCACTTAGCAGCTTCTTTCCATGCAGCTGCTTGTTAGTTGTGGTGGTTTTATTCCACATCTCCCCCAGTTTCTTTGCAACATCACTAATGGATAGGCTGGGATGTTCTCCTTTGATTTTGGGGTGATACTCAGAACAAATCAAGGAAAGGGCCAAAGGAGGTCTCTTAGGTGCATTGGTGTATGTGTAGGTGCACTGGTCTATGTGTTGCTGAAGTGAGCACTGAATGTGCATTGGGATCCCTGAACTTCTTTTTTGTTTCCCCTTTAGCGGAAATGCAAATTTTCATTTCTCTTTTGTTATGGGCCTTGTCTGCCTTTGCCATGTCTTCAAATTTTCCTTTGTCTTTAGCAGATGTGGTCTTTCCTATCCCTGAGCACTTCTTAGAAAACTCAGAGAAGTTGACTGAAGCCTCTGGATGTTTCTTCTTGTGCTCCTTTTGGCAAGTTTGCACAAAGAATGCATATGATGACCTTTTGCCTCTCAGCTTCTTAGGATCTCCATTGCCCATATTTAATTATTTTCCCCGGTGAGGCTCAGAGTCACCCAGTGCCCATCTGGCTCTCACTTGCCCAGGTGCTGTCTCTATGGAGCTCAGTGTGCTGCAACGGCTGTTGTAAACATTATTTTAAAGCAACCTTAATTAAGTTTGCTATTAGTGCCAGAATATAGATCACTTGAACAGAAGACAGAATTTAGAACTGATTTATATACATGACTACTTGATATAAAACAAAGTTGGGCATCAAAAGCAATGGGGAAAGATTGTCTTTTCAGTAAATTATCCTGTATCAATTTATATATTCATATATCCAAATAGCCATATGTCCAAGAAAAAGTTTGCCCCTACTTCAGACCAAAACAAAAAATCAATTCTAGCTGCATTATAGATATAAATCTGAAAAGTAAAACAAATTTTCTAAAAGAATATATAGAACATTTTCACGATGTGAGAGTAGGCAAAAGTTTTATTAAAGAGATGCAAAAACCACTAACCATAAAGGAAATAATAAACTGAACCGCATCAAAAGCAGAGTTCAACTCATAAAAAGAAAACAGAGAGTAAAAAGGTTAGTCACTGAGAAGAGATTTATAATGTGTATTTCTAACAAAAGACTTGTATCTAGAATACAAAATTAACACCTGAAGATCAATAAAAAGAAAGATAAGGATGCAACAATGGCTCAACATCAGCAAATCAGTCAATGTGACATACCACAAAATGAAGGACAAATGTCACATGATCATTTCAGTAGATACACAAAAAGCACTTACAAAATTCAACATCTGTTTATGATAAAAACTCTTAACAAAATGGGTATAGAGAGAACATACCTCAAAATAATAAAGGCCATATGTGATAATTGCACAACTAACATCATACTCAATGGTGAAATGCTGAAAGCCCTGCCTCTAAGATCAGTAACAAGACAAAAATGCCCATATTCGTCACTTTTACTCAACGCAGTAAGTCCTAGCCAGATCACTTGGGCAAAAAAAATAAAATAAAATAAAGGACACCCAAAATGGAAAGAAATAAAATTGTCACTATTTACAGATGACATGGTACTCTATATGAAGAACCCTAAGGCCCCCACACCAAAAAAAACTGTTAGAACTATGCAGACTAGTATCTCTGATGAGCACAGATATAAAAATCCTCAACAAAATATAAGCAAACTAAATCCAACAATACATTAAGAACGTCACTTACCATTTACCATAATCAAGTGGGATGTATTCTTGGGATGCAGATGTGGTTCAGAATTCAAAAATCAAGGTGATACATCATATTAACAAGAGAAAAGATAGAAACCATATATAGGATCATCTCAAAAAATGCAGAAAAGGCATTTGACAAAGTACAACATCCATTCATAATAAAAACTGTAGAGTATGTTTAGAGGGAACAAACCTTAACATAATAAAGGCCACATGTGAAAAAGCCCCAGCTATCATCCTCATTGGTGAAAAACTGAGAGCTTTTTCTCTAAGATTAAGAACAAAACAAGGATGTGCATTCTTACCACTTTTATTCAACATAGGACTAGAAATTCTAGCCATAGCAGTCAGACCCCCACCCCCCAAAAGAAAGAAAAGGCATCCCAATTGGTAAGGAATAAATAAAACTTTCATTATTTGCAGATGACATGATACTGTATATAGGAAACCCAAACCCAAAACCTAGAACTGATAAATTCAGTAAATTTGCAGGATCCAAAAATCAATGTACAGAAATATGTTGGATTTCTATACGTTAATAGTGAAGTAGTAGGAAGAGAAATTAAGAAAGCAATCACATTTCTAATTGCACCAAAAGAATAAAATATCTAGGAATAAACTTAACCAAGGAGGCAAAAAGCCTGTACTCTGAAAAAATATAAAACACTGATGAAAGTAAACAAAGATGACACAAATAGAAAGACACTCCATGTTCATGAACTGGAGGAACTAATATTGTTCAAATATCTATACTATCCAAAGCAATCCACAAATTTAATACAATCACTGTCAAAATACCAATGGCATTTTTCATAGAACTAGAACAAATCCTAAAATTTGTATGGAGCTCTATAAGTCCCCAAATAGCCAAAGCAATATTGAAAAAGAAGAACAAAGCTGTAGGTATAATAAACCCAGATTTCAAGATATATTATGAAGCTGTAGTAAGCACAACAGTATGGTACTGGCACAAAAACAGACACATTGATCAACAGAACAGAAAGCCCAGAAATAAATCCATGCAAGTACGATCAATCTATGACAAATGAGGTAAGAATATGCAATAGGGGAAAATAGTCTCTTCAACAAATGGTTCTTGGAAAACTGGACAGCTACATGCAAAAGAATGAAATTGGACCAGTTTCTTATACCATATGCAAAGACAAATTCAAAATGGATGAAGAACCCAAATGTGAGACCAAAACCCATAAAATTCCTAAAAGAAAATACAGGCAGTGATTTATATGACAATAGCCATAGGAATATTTTTCTAGATATGTCTCCTCAGACCAGGGAAACAAAAGCAAAATTAAACTATTTGGACTATACCAAAATAAAAAGGTTTTTCACAGCAAAGGAAACCATAAACCAAATGAAAAGTCAACTTATTGAGTGGAGAAGATATTTGCTAATGGAGTTAATATCCAAAATATATAAAGACCTTATACAACTCTACCACCCCTAAACCCCTAAATTATCTCATTAAAAAATGGGGCAGAGGACCTGAATAGGCATTTTCTCAAAGGCATACAGAGGCTAACAGACACATGAAAAGTTGCTCAACATCACTAATCAACTAATCGTCAGGGAAATGCAAATCAAAGCCACACTGAGATATCACCTCACACCTGTCAGAATTGCTAGACTCAAAAAGATAAGAAATAACAAGTGTTGGCAAGGATGTAGAGAAAAGGGAACCCTTGTATACTGCTGGTGTGAATGCAAACTGATGCAGCCTCAAAAAATTAAAAAATAGAATTATTGCAAGATTCAATAATTCAATGACTAGGTATCTACCTAAAGAAAACAAAACAAAACAAAAAACTAATCTTAAAAGATATATGTACCCCCTTGTTTGCTGCAGCATTATTTATAATAGCCAAGATATGGAAGCAACCCCAGTTGATCAGATACATGAATGGATAAAGTAGATGTGGAGTGTTTGTGTGTGTGTGTGCGCGCGCGCGCGCGCACATGCGCACGTGTTATGAAATATTACTCAGCCACAAAAAGGAATGAATTCTTGCCCTTTGCAACATGGATGGACCTAGAGGATACAATGCTCAGTGAAATAAGTCAGACAGAGACAAATAACATACGATTTCACTCATATGTGAAATTTAAGAAACAAAACAAATGAACCAATAAAGGGAAAAAAGAGACCCCTCTCCTCCCCGCCAAAAAAACACAAGAAAAACTTTAAACTCTTAGATACAGAGAACAAACTGGTGGTTTTTAGAGGTGGAATGGGTAGGAGGATGGGTGGAAGAGATATAGGAAATTAAGGGTACAGTTATCACAATGAGCACTCAATAATGTACAGAATTGTTGAATCATTATACTGTACACCTAAATTTAATACTGCAAGTTAATTATATTTCCATCAAAAAAAACTGTCAGAAGTAATAAATGGATTCACTAAAGTTGCAGGATACAAAATCAATACACAAAAGTCTGTTGCATTTCTATACACTAATAACAAAGTATCAGAGAAATCAAGAAAACAATCCCATTAACAATTGCATTACATGAATAAAATACCAAGGAATAAATTTAACCAAGGTGGTTAAAGATCTGTATATTGAAAACTACAAAATATTAGTGAAAGTAACTGCAGAAGACACAAATAAGTGGAAAGATATTCCATGTTCATGGGTTAGAAGAGTCAGTATTGTTCCTATTACCCAAGGTAATATACAGATTCAATACCATCTCTATCAAAATTTCAGTGACATTTTTCAAAGAAACAGAATAATCCTAAAATTTGTATGGAAGCACAAAAAACCCCAAAGAGCCAAAGAAATCTTGAGAGAGAAGGAAAAAGAGGCATGACACGCCTTGATTTCAAACTATATCATAAAGCTATTGTAGTCAAAACAGTGTGGTATTGGCATAAAATAGACACTACATTAATGGAAGATAAGAGAGAGTCCAGAAATAAACCCCTGCATAAATCATCAATTTATGACAAAGGATCTAAGAATATTCAATGGGGGAAGGACAGTCTCTTCAATAAACTGGACCACTATCTTACACCACACACAGAAATTAATTAGAAATGGATGAAAGACTTAAATGTTAGACATGAAACCATAAAATTCTTGGAAGAAGTACCATAGGAACAAGCAATCCTACTTCTGGGTATTTATCACAAGAAAACAAAAGACACTACCTCAAAAAGACATATGCACCTCCATGTTCACAGCAGCATTATTTACAATAGCCAAGGTATGGAAACACCGAAATTCATTGATAGATGAATGGACAAAGAAATTGTGATCTATATACGCAATATTTTTCAGCCATAAAAAAGAATAAAATCTGAGGTGCCTGGGTGGCTCAGTCAGTGAGGTGTCTGCTTTTGGCTCAGGTCATGATCTCAGGGTCCTGCGATGGAGCCCCATGTGGGCCTCAACGGGGGTCTGCTTCTCCTTCTCCCTCTGTAATCTCTCTCACTCTCTCTCAAATCAATAAACAAAATATTAAAAAAATAAAATCTTCCATTTGCAACTATATGAATTGGACTGAGGGCATTATGCTAAGGGAAGTAAGTCAGAAAGAGAAACACAAATGCTCTATGATCTCTCTTACATGTGGAATCTTAAAAAAAAAAAAAAAAAACCAAACCAAAAACACCTAAAAAAAACCCCAAAACAAACTAACAAACAAAAACCAACACAAGCTCACAGACACAAAGAGACTGATGGTTGCCAGAGGTGGTAAAGGAAGGCAAGAGGGAGGAATGAGTGCACTGTTGGTTTTTTTTTTTAATTAAAGTGAACTGCTTAAATAAAAAAAAAAAAACAAAAAAAACCTAGCAAGAAAACAGGCAATAGTCTCCTATGATATCCATATGGTAAACTAACTTGGAAAAAAAGGCAAGCTAAGTATCTAAGGACCTGCCAGAAAGACTAAAAATCTAAAAGCCCTGAAAATATCTAATATAGGCCAGAATGTGCCGGTGGGAATTGGTTCATCAACTTTGGAAAACTTTGTCAGCATTTACAAAGTTGAAAACATGCTTGTCCCATGACCCAGAAATTCCACTCTTAGGCAACTTAGCCAAGAGAAATGTATACACATTTGTACCAGAAATGTTTAGAAATGTTTATAGCAATTTTATTTGAAATGATGAAGGTCTAGGAAAAAAATCATCACCAAATGTGCATCAGCTATAGAATTTGTAAATGAGGTTGCTGTTAAGTTTAAGAACAAGCAAAACTAATCTGTGTTCTTGGAATTCAGGACGGTAGTTACCATTTGGGGGATAAATGGGTCCTGCTTGAGAGGAAGCATGATGGTCGCTTTTAGAGGCTGATAATTTGCTTTCTTGATCCGAGTGGTAGTTACTTGGGTATGCTTACTTTGCGACAGTTCACTTAAGAGTTTATTTCTGATTTTGCATATATGCCATACTTCAATAAAAACTTAAAAAATAACATAGTTTCATATAAAATGAAGAAGGGAAACTGAATGATCAGGTTTATTCTATCATGCTTTTTTCCAATCACAGTGATAGTCATCTTTTTTTCCATATTTATGTGCCAGTAAATTGATAATGTCCTAGTGACACAACATCTCAAAGTAGGATAAAATGAATAGACTTAAAAATGTTATTTTTTTATTGTGGTTAAAAAAACATGTAAGATTTACCCTTTTAACAAATTTATAAGTGTACAGCAAAGTACTGTTAAATACAGGCACAATGTTATAATGCACATCTGTAGAATTTATTCACCTTGCATAAATGAAACTGAACACCCAGTGAACAATTTCCCATTTCCCCTTTGCCTAGTTTCTGGTAACTACCATTCTATTTTCTGCTTCTATGAGCTCGACTAGTGTAGATACCTCATATAAATGGAATCACAAGGTATTTATCCTTCCATTGAATGTATATACCACATTTTCTTTACCCATTCATCTGTTGATGGACATGTATGTTGCTTTCACATCTTGGCTACTGTGAATAATGCTGCAGTAAATATGAAAGTCCAAATATTTCTTTAAGATCTTGATTTTGGTTCCTTTAGGATAAATAGCCAGAAGTGGGATTGCTGGATTATATGTATTATATGTATATTATATTATTATTATGTATTATATGTATATTATATATATATATTATATTATATATTTTTAAGTTTTTTGAGGAACCTCCATATGGTTTTTCCATAATGGCTACATCATTTTACACTCATACCCACAGTGCACAAGGTTACCAATTTCTCCATGCCTTTTTTCAACATTTTTTTTCTATAATGACCATCCTAACTGCTGTGAGGTGATGATATCTCATTGTGTTTTCGTTTGCATTTACCTAATGATTAGTGATACTGAGCACTTTTTCATATACCTGCTGGCCATTTGTAGGTCTTCTTTGGTGAAATATAAATTCAGTTCTTTTACCCATTTTTAGATTGAGTTATTTGTTTTAGTTTTGCTACTGATTTGTAGGAGTTCCTTCTAAATTTTAGATATTAACCTCCTATCTGCTATTTGGTTTGCAAGTTATTTTTCCCAATCTGTAGGCTGTTTTCTCACTCTGTTGACTGTTTCCTTAATATTTGTTTAATGTGTAAAAATGACAACACTAAATTAGTTTAATTTGGATTTAGTTTTCTTGCAGTTAAACAGAACTAATTTTCATCTTATGAGTCATAGCTGCTGAAGAGCTCCTTTCACAAAATGGATGTATAATTTAGTTTTTATTTTCTATGGATGCATTTGACTGCTTTATCCTCTTTAGAAGTTCCAGCTCAGATGTGTTTGGACACTTCAGTGCATTTCTGAGACACAACACAGCCTAATTTTGCAAGGCATTCTATAACTAAGAAATGGGGAAAAACCTGATCTATAATCTCCATCCTCATCATAGACTCTTGTTTGTGATTTGGGCCAATCATGGTCATTGTATAAACTTCAGACTTCCAATTTCTTTTTTTTTTTTTCCTTTTCCTTTTTTTTTTTTAAGATTTTATTTATTTATTTGACAGAGATCAAAAGTAGGCAGAGAGGCAGGCAGAGAGAAAGGAAGGGAAGCAGGCTCCCTGCTGAGCAGAAAACCCAATGCGGGGCTCGAACCCAGGACTCTGGGATCATGACCTGAGCTGAAGGCAGAGACTTTAACCCACTGAGCCACCCAGGCGCCCCTCCAATTTCTTTTTTAAAAAGGTTTATTTTTCAAGAATTTGAAAGGGAGAGAGAATAGGGGGCAGAGGGGCAAAGGAAGAGAATCCCAAGCAGACTGCCTGCTGAGCGTGGAGCCTGACACGGGGCTTGATCTCATGATCCTGAGATCATGACCTGAGCTGAAACCAAGAGTCAGATGCTTAACTGCCTGAGCCACCTAGGCACCCTGAAATATCCCATTTCTAATGGAGGATTTTATGGCACTTCTTTGACTCTTTCATTTTCCCACTCATTGTGCTCTAGTCCAAGTGAAGCAAGTAATGCTAATGCCTTACATTACTATATTTTCACTTTGGTTATAAGGTTTAATAATATATATTCAGTATTATTCATTCTAGGCTCACTAAAACCAGTCAGATGTTTCTGGACCTACATGGTCACATACTTGCTTGAATTATTTATGTATAATTATATTGCTTTTGAGAAAAACAGGAGATGCCATTGGTGAAGCTGTTAAAATGACTGTCATTAAAGTAATACACGAGAGAAAGATCCAAGTTTGTGGAATGTTGTTTATGCTGCATTTTACCTTTCAGAATAATTAAATTGTTATTATACACTTATATGCTCACAGGGAATATTTGCAATATAATTTTAAATTGGGGCAAATTAGTATTTTATATCAGCTCATTAAAAAACAAGCAAAGAATCTAAACTCCCCTCCACCATCAGGTTAAGGCAAACCCTGGTCTCAGGAGAGATGGCTATACTGTAACCCTGTTCCAATGTCAGTCCATTCCCCAACTCCAACTTGATTTTAGTAAATTACCTTGCCATGGAAATATGTGTATTTGGGTGTCTGGACAGACTTAATACTTCTGCCATTTTTCAATTTAATGAAAATCCACAATGAAATTACATTCTAAATATCTTTTGAAAAGTTTGGATAATTATTCATTACTCTGTTTGAGTAGCTCAGTAGCCTTGAGTTTCCATCTAATTGGTAATGACCTTTAGCCAACTTCCTTCTCTCTCAAATTCCCTAATCACATTTCACAGCAGTACCATCAGACTATGCTGGAAAAGCCACGTGCCAAGATGCCAGGGAAATCCATGCAGGCTTGAAACACTTAAATAGAAGTGGAGTAAACAACAACAACAAAAAAACTGTTCAACCTCATCAAGTTTATAAAATGTAATGTCTGGCAATGCATTTTACTAGATGGTCAAAAATTTTTTCAAGTTATTTTCATAAAGAACAGACTTTATATTTCCAGAAAACTCAAGTTTGGCTTCACTTTGCATTGTTTAATATTTTAGATTAGTCACAAAGATCCGTTTTAAATATTTCTTCATCTTTAAATGAGCCTGGTATTATTTTTTCAGTTATCAATTAACACAGACATGTAATATAGTCAAGGTCTAAGCCAAACATCATGGAAATGTTGGAAAAGTAACTGGAAGAGAGTGTTGTTCGTTGGAAATAAATGCAACATGTTGAAGATTCGGTGGGGTTCCAGGGCTGTATTGCCATGACGCTAAGTCACCAGACCAAATGCAAAAACAGTGCACTCAAGCACCCAAATGATTTACCTGATGCTTAGTTTAATGGAGCTGAAACAACTTCCCTAAACACCTGAGTGTTTCATATTTCATGGATTGCTATGGGATCATGTAGACACTAACTATAATGCTAAGATCTATTTTTATTCAATAAGAATTGTGCACAGTATTATACATGCCTTGAATTTATAGAACGCTATCATGGCATTTTACAAGAGGAGAGGATTTTAAATGTGCCATCTGACTTGCAAGTAAAAAGAGCATCTCTAAAACGATAGTAGTTACTGAATATACAGCAGTAGACAAGTCGCTTCTGGGAAACAAAAGAATGATTACAAAAAGCTCATTTGAAACCCTTGTCCTGAAAGGGCTCAGTTGGTAGAGTTTTATGTTTCATATCAGACTTTTCCCTTACCATCTCCGTCCAGTATTGCCCTACACGGGGTACAGGTGTTTGGGCAAGTTTAGAGAAGAATGAGAATGCACTCAACTACACTAACATACAATGCTTCATCTTCTTGGAACTTCTGAATCCATTCTTTTTTCCTAGGGTTTTATTTATTTTTTTGTCAGAGAGAGAGAGCTAGAGAGAGTGAGAGTGCACAAGCAGGGGAAAGGGCAAGCAGAAGAAGCAGGCTCCCCGCTGAGCAAGGGCCCTGGGTTCGTGACCTGAGCCAAAAGCAGATGCTTAACCAACTGAGCCATCCAGGCACCCCCTGAATCCATTCTAAGAGCTGTCCCAAGAATGGCCTAAAGAAAGTGACAGAAAGCAAGACAGAAAACCTGTCATCCCAAAACAAAACAAAACAAAACAAAACAAAAAAGCCAAAATCAATATAGTCTGATGAAAATGAAAGAAGACCTAAAACACTTGATCTAAATGAAAATATGATCGTAAAAGTATACAAATGTAAATGTTTTATCTTACTATCTTGTGCTTTATGACCTCAGTGTCAGC
This sequence comes from Mustela nivalis, assembly GCF_964662115.1. Taxonomy (NCBI): domain Eukaryota; kingdom Metazoa; phylum Chordata; class Mammalia; order Carnivora; family Mustelidae; genus Mustela; species Mustela nivalis. Next base: position 115,750,123 of record NC_139040.1, on the reverse strand, counting down.
TCTGTTTTTGTTCAGTTTTTAAAAATGTGCATAGTTAAGTATTTCTTGAACTCTGAGATAAAAGGGATAAAGGATAATTATTAAGAATAGTTTTAAAAAGAAAAGCTCTTCAGAGATCAAAGAACACTTTTTTAAGGTTTATTTCCAGTACACACAGGATTGTTTTCTCCCTAAAATCTTTGTGGTTTCAGGGTAAGATCAAACAGTGCATACAAGTTATACGTGATTCTAGTAACTATGGGCCTTCCTTTTTTACCTCTTAGCTGGACTACAGAAAACAGTTTAAAAATCAGTCTGATTATGAAATGGCTGTCTAGTATTATTGCCTCTGCACGTTTTGATCAGCTGCCAGCAGGGAAACCTTTGGGGCAAAACCTTATAAGCTTATCTCTTGGTTCATTAGGGTTATGGGGGGAAGAAAGGAAAAACAAGTCTTCAAGTTTCTAATTAAAATGATTGCCAAGACTCCTCTCCAAGGACCACTCTTTCAGTTACAAAGTGCATGTGTAAATGAAGCACCCCAGGCCATCAGCAAATTGACAAAAGCAAGTCAGCACCAGTGACGCTTTCTGTTTAATCTGAGCTAGCATACAAGAAGCTTAGCTGGAAAAAATGGTGAAGAAATCTATTTACTAGGGTTCTATAGATTTTCTTGGATCAGCAGCTGTTTTGAGAAATACTGGGAAAATAATGGTTTCTTCCCTTTTTAAAAAGGCAGTTACCGGAATTGGATTTCACATTTATGATCCCAAACTCCGACCCACCATTTGCACTTTTCATTTAAAGGCGTCATTCTACTACTTTGGGGAATAACAGTGCCACTGCAGATGCGTCAGCCTTCCACGTACCAAGGGCATCGTGGAAGGGCATCGTACTACAGGTACCTGTGTCTCTGCCAGAGGGCAGTCTCTAGCCTTGGGAGCTCACTGAAGCTGTGCCTAGGGCAGGCCCACACTGGAAACTCTGGTCTCCAGTAATGGATGAAATAGTCATACATTCATAAATGATAACAGAATTGGTGGGTGAATGCCGTGAGCTTCCTTAGCTCTTGGGTGGGACAACTCTGAGGTGTCTTCACTGTCTCCCAGAAGTTCCCAGTGGTATTGTATCCCAGCTGCCCTCAGTGGAAGCCTGTTCATTATGCAGCCGGTACTGGCTTCTACCGTTTGCCTATCCTATTTCCTTACTTCCCTCTCAGTAATTGCTGGAACCATCTCCCAAATAAACTATTTGCACTTAAATCTTTGTCTCAGGTTTTGCTTTTGGGAGAACCCAACCTAAAACAAGTGCTATTGCTAAGACAGAGGTAGAGATAGTCCACTTTGTATGGCAGATAACTCACCTCAGCTTTTATTTCTGTCCTCACATTCCTTAATCTTAACCCAGAAAGGAGCCCACACAGAACATAATGTTTAGGCAAAAGCTAAACAATGCACACCATGACCACATCTCCAAGGCCTCAATATTCATAGATGTTCATAAGAATTGTGAAACTGATCTCAATTTTAAAAGAACCCACTTGCAAGCATCTCATATCACTTGAAATATTTTGATACAGTCACTGGGATTTCTGGGAAGTTCATTTAAATACCTATTAGTTGGAAACATGATTAGTTTACTGGATACTCTGTTGAAAAGGAAAATTTGAGTTTAAAACCAGAATTTTGGTATATTCACCCCAAATATATATTATATATATTTTTAAATTCAATTAGCCAACATATAATACATCATTACTTTTTGATGTAATGTTCAGTGATTCATTAGTTGCATATAACACCCAGTGCTCATTACATCACATGCCCTCCTTAATGCCTAATATCCAGTTACCCCATACCCCGACCCACGTCCCTTTCTGAAACCCTCCATTTGTTTCACAGAGCCAAGAGTCTCTCATGGTTTGTCTCTCTCTCTCTGACTTCTTCCCATTTCAGTTTTCCCTCCCTGTCCCTATGATCCTTTGTGCTATTCCTTATATTCCACATATGAGTGAAACTATAGGATAATTGTCTTTCTCTGATTGACTTATTTCACTTAGCATAATCCCCCCCCAGTTCTATTCATGTCAGTCTAAATGGTAGGTATTCACTCCTTCTGATGGCTGAGTAATATTCCATTTTATATATGAACCACATCTTCTTTATCCATTTGTCTGTTGAAGGATATCTTGGCTCCTTCCACAGTTTGGCTATTGCAGACATTGCTGCTATGAACATTGGAGTGCACATACCCCTTCTTTTTACTACATCTGTATCTTTGAAGTAAATATCTATTAGTGCAATCGCTGGGTTGTAAGGTAGCTCTATTTTCAACTTTTTGAGGAACCACTGTTTTCCAGAGTAGCTGTACCAACTTGCATGCCCACCGACACTGTAAGAGGGACACTTTCTCCACATCCTTGCCAACATCTGTCATTTCCTGACTTGTTAATGTTAGCCATTTTAACTGGTGTAAGGTGGTATTACATTGTGGTTTTGATTTGTATTTCTCTGATGGCTAGTGATGTGGAACATGTTTTCATGTGTCTATTGTCCATTTGTATGTCTTCTTTGGAGAAGTGTCTATTCATGTCTTCTGACCATTTCTGGATTGGATTATTTGTTTTATAGGTGTTGAGTTTGAGAAGTTCTTTATAAATTTTGGGTGCCAGCCCTTTATCTGGTATGTCATTTGCAAACATCTTCTTCCATTCATAGGTTGCTGTTTGATGTTTGCTTTTGTTAACTGTTTCTGTTGCCACACAGAAGCGTCTTATCTTGATGAAGTCCCAAAAAGTTCATCTTTGCTTATGTTTCCCTTGTCTTAAGAGATGTGTTTTAAAAGAAAGTGCTGTGGTTGAGGTTGAAGAAATTGCTGCCTGTGTTCTCCTCTAGGATTTTGATGGATTCCTGTCTCACACTTAGGTCTTTCATTCATTTTGAGTTTATCTTTGTATATGGTGTAAGAGAATGGTTCAGTTTCATTCTTCTGCATGTGGCTGTCCAGTATTCCCAACATCATTTATTGAAGAGACTGTCTTTTTTCCATTGGATATTCTTTCCTGCTTTGTCAAAGATTAGTTGACCATAGAGTTGAGGGTCCATTCGATTTCTGGGCTCTCTATTCTGCTCCATTGATCTATGTATCTGTTTTTGTGCCATTACCATACTGTCTTGGTGCTCACAGATTTGTAAAACAGCTTGAGGTCTGGCCTTGTGATGCCCTCAGCTTTGGTTATCTTTTCAACTTTCCTTTGGCTATTCAGGGTCTTTTCTGGTGTCATACAAATTTTAGGATTATGTGTTCCAGCTCTGGAAAAAAATGTTAATGGTATTTTTATAGGGATTGAATTGAATATGTAGATTGCTCTGGGAAATATAGACATTTTAACAATGTTTATTGCTCCAATCCATGAGCATGGCATGTTTTTCCATTTCTTTGTGTCGTCTTCAATTTCTTTCATAAGTGTTCTGTAGTTTCTAGAATACAAATCCTTGGTCTCTTTGGTTAGGTTTATTCCCAGGTATCTTATGGTTTTGGGTACAATCATAAATGGGATTGACTCCTTAATTTCTCTCTTCTGTCTCATTGTCAGTTTATAGAAATGTAACTGATTCCTGTGCACTGATTTTATATCCTGCCACATTGTTAAATTTCTGTATGAGTTCTAACAATTTTAGGGTGGAATCTTTTGAGATTTCCATATAGAGCATCATATCATCTGTGAAGAGTGAGAATTTGACTTCTTTGTTGATTCAGATGCCTTTGATTTCTTTTTGTTGTGTGATTGCTGATGCTAGGACTTCTAATATAATGTTAAACAAAAGTGGTGAGAGTGGACATCTGTGCCGTGTTCCCATGACCTTAGAGGAAAAGCACTCAGTTTTTTTCCATTGAGAGTGATATTTACTGTGGTTTTTTCATAAATGGTTTTTATGATATTGAGGTATATTCCCTCTATCCCTATAATTTGAAGAGTTTTAATCAAGAAAGGACGCTGTATTTTGTCAAATGCTTTTTATGCATCAGTTGAGAGGATCATATGGTTCTTATCTCTTCTTTTATTAATGTGCTCTATCATGTTGATTGATTTAGGAGTGTTGAACCACCCTTGCATCCCAGGAATAAATCCCACCTGGTCGTGATGAATAATCCTTTTAATGTACTATTGGATACTATTGCCTAGAGTATTGGTGAGAATTTTGGCATCCATGTTCAGGGATATTGGCCTGTAATTCTCCTTTTAATGGGGTCTTTGGTTTTGGGATAGGGTAATGCTGGCCTCATAGAATGAGGCTGGAAGTTTTCCTTCCATTTTTATTTTTGAAACACCTTCATTAGAATAGGTATAATTTCTTCTTTAAATGTGGTAGAATTCCCCTGGGAAGCCATCTGGCCCTGGACTCTTGTGTTTTGGGAGGTTTTTGATTATTGCTTCAATTTCCTTGCTGGTTATTGGTCTATTCAGATTTTCTACCTCTTCCTTTTTCAGTCTTGGTAGTTTATTAGTTCCCAGGAATGCATCCATTTCTTCCAGATTGCCTAATTTGCTGGCATATAGTCGCTCATAATACGTTCTTACAATTGTCTGTATTTCATTGGTATTGAATATGATCTCTTCCCATTCTTTCATGATTTTATTAATTCGGGTCCTTTCTGTTTTCTTTTGGATAAGTCTGGCCAGAGGTTTATCAATCGTATAAATAGTAAAGATTAGAACAGAATCAATGAAATAGAAATCAGAAGAGCATTAGAACAGATCAACAAAACTAGAAGCTAGTTACTTGTGTATATATGTTTAAATATTTGGGGAATTATCACTTTTCTTGGGTTTCAACCACATGATTGTCATGTCATTTTTCATATTGAGCTTTGATACATCATTAAACTATGTTTACAGGGCTCTTCCCTCAACTCTTCTTGGACTTTTAAGTGTACATGCCCCATTGACAAGCATAGTGAAGTTGTGAACAGAAACATTTAAGGGTGCAAAGTCGAGCTACCTCTCTCATTGTTCAAGCTTTGTCCTGATTATCCAACACCACAGGAAGATATGCCCTTCAGCTCATACCATTCAAGTGTTCAAGTTACTTTAATGTGCCTACATATGCAAACAGCATAAAGGAAAAATAAATTAAACCAATTTGCAGGTTACAAAATATCTGATTATTAACTCACTTATTAAATAGTTACAGCTGGTCAGAGAAAAGTGTTGAAGAAACGTATACCAAAGACTCAGACCACCAATATTTGAATAAGCTTTGTTCCATATTCTAGTTGCAGATTTTACACTCAGTTTGGCCAAACATCTTAGAAATGCATGATTCTGGTCACCCTTAAGAAAACCCTTCCATTCCTGAAGCTTATTCACTGGATGTCCCTCAGTACATTATGGTCCACACTTATAGCTCTGTTCTTTAGCTTTTTTGACATTGTCCAAATCTCTCTTTCATCCTGTTACATCTGGAGTCTTGACCTCAAGATATAGTGATTGTAGTCACCAAAGTCGAATATGAGAGTGAATCTTATTTTGTCTACTTAGCTTTTTCTGTGTGGCCTAGACTGCTAGATTTTAAAAGACCAATTAAGAAAAGGGAAACCAGAAGGAAACAAGTGATCAAATTTTGCCTTCTTTTTTTCTTGGAAGGCATGTGACCATTGCTGAATTCCTGCATCTAGATTAGGTCTTCACTCCAGCTAGTAAGTATAAAGAAGGATCTCAAGCCTAGGCATAAACTTTTTATTTCATATTCTTCATTTATGTTGACTAAGATTGAGTTCAAATTGCATTTTGTAAGGTTTTGATGCTTCTGCTAAAGCACATATGCCTCTAAGAGATGAAGGATCACAGGCTCTTTCTATGGCTGGTACTGTTCCCATCACATTGCTTACCTGTTCATTATCTTTTCCTCTGCTTCTGCTCAGCACCTGCTCTTATCTTTCTGGAAAGTCAGAATGCCATGAATTAGATAGAAACTGGCATTAGAAACTGGCAAAAATCCAAATAGAATAAAAGATATTTGAGGAAAAGACATGCAATAGAGTATGTCACCTAGAATGTCAAATATTTTACTGATGTAATAGAGCAAAGGCTAATGAAATCTGTGGACTAGGAAAAGGAGAGAGAAATCCTAAATCTTTTAGAAGACTGAAATGCAATGAGATCTTTATGAATCAGATAAGTCACCCTAGCTTCAAAGAAGTCCATGATAAAGTACTAAATAATAATAATACAAAAAAAGATCCTTACACAGAAGTTCAGGGAGTTGTCTTCCTCTAAGGAGGATTTAAAGATTAAGATAAAATAGAAAACAAAGTTGTCAACAAGACTGTACAGTGCCACTCAACTCAACTTGACAAAATGTATTAAAGCAATGTTAACATTGCGAACACGTTATCATTAAAGTTTGTCCTGAAAGTACAAAAACCATTAGGTTTGAAGTCAGAAGAGGGAACAAATCTTGATTTCGCCATTTGCTAGCTGTGTGACTCTTGATAAGTTATCCTCACTTAGCAAAATGGTTATTCTGAACATTTTATTTTAAGCACTGAAACTCAAAGGTAAAAATTTCAACAATTAAAAAGTGATGAGACCATTGAAAAATTCCTCCTGCTAGGGTGATGAGAAGCCCTTGGAAAAATTTCACCTATTTAAACAAATAAGATAGGATTAAACACATTCCAGGGTATTAAAGCTATTAAGATTATTAGACTGTGAAATATGCTGCCAAGGAAGTGCCAGATCCACCACCTCTTGAGACACTTAAAACTCAACTAACAAAACATTACAAAGTATATTTCTGGGAAAAGGGAACTGGCACAGATGGGGATCAATTCAGGATAATTCAAGAGGTCCCTTCTGACGTTCACATTTCAGCGGCTACTGTTAAAATGGTAAAAGGCAAAGCATCATGCTGGAAACAAGATTCCTGGGATCAAGCCATAAAATCAGTTACTTGATCCGTTTGGCAAAGAACATGGAAATGGGCAAAAGTTGATCTATCAGGAAAACAAATTAAGGCTGTTAAATAAGAAGAGATATCACAATCTATCAAACCAGTTTTAGCACCTACAAAGTACACTGACATTGAACAAAAAAAGGAAAAAAAAGTTTTCAGACATTAACAAAACAACCTGAAAACTGTTAAATAAAAGGTAATGATAAAATTCAATGTAATTTCTAATTGAATGCTTATCCCTTCCTAGTCACAGTGTCTTTACCTCACAAATGGGGTAAGAGTGCACAAAACTTTGAAAATATTTAAGGACATTTAAAGATATACTGTTTGAGAGTCATTTAGTAAACTATAAAGTAATAGGGCACAGAATATTACTATATCTCTGTTGCATACATTGTACTTCACTCTTTAATAGAAAGTCACTTGACAAGCATCATCTCAACTGATGAAACCAAAACGAAATGTATGTGAATTCACGAGGTAGGCAGAACACAGAAGATGCAGCGAAGTCAGGCTAAGTGACTTGCTGAAGCCCATTTGATGTTTTTACAAGGCAGACCTGAATTGAAAAAATTAGATTTTGCCTCTCTGATACCTGGATTTTGCCCTTTCTGCTGCTTTGACCTCCTCCACCCACTGCCTGTGGCGCCGCTTTCAAATAAGTACTCCTGAAAGGGCAATGCTAAAGGTTTGTATTATACAGATTTCTAAAGGTTTGTTTCTATAGACCTTATGCTTCTAGTTCATGATTATGTCCTTACAGGCAGCAGTTGGGTGTCTAATAAATATGCTGAATTAATGAATAAAGTTTGAGTGTTTATCAAAGAGATTTGATAGAATGACCACTGAATTTTCAATGAAATAGTTATATTTTCTTAAGATCTCCACGAAACAAGATGGAATTGGGAGGGAGACAAACCATAAGTGACTCTTAATCTCACAAAACAAACTGAGGGTTGCTGGGGGGAGGGGGGTTGGGAGGTTGGGAGAAGGGAGTGGGATTATGGACATTGGGGAGGGTATGTGCTTTGGTGAGTGTTGTGAAGTGTGTAAACCTGGTGATTCACAGACCTGTACCCCTGGGGATAAAAATATATGTTTATAAAAAATAAAAAATTAAAAAAAAATAAAAAGATCTCCACTACTTAAGGAGCGCCTGGGTGGTTCAGTGGGTTAAGCATCTGTCTTTGGCTCAGGTCATGATTTTAGGGTTCTGGGACTGAACCCCCCATTGGGCTCCCTGTCAGTAGGGGGTCCACTTCTCCCTCACCCTCTGCCCCTGCCCCCTTTTCCTGCTCTCTCCTTCTCTCTCTCTCTCCCCCTTTAAGTAAAAATAAAATCTTGCAAGGTCATAGAGTAGCTCTATTTTTAATTTCTTAAGGAATCTTCACACTGTTTTCCAAAGTGGCTGCACCTACAATTGCACTACTGGGTATTTACCCCAAAGATACAAGTGTAGTGAAAAGAAGGTCCACCTGTACCCTAATGCTCATAGGAACAATGGCCACTGTCACCAAACTGTGGAAAGAGCCAAGATGCCCTTCAACAGGTGAATGGATAAAGAAGATGTGGTCCATATATACAATGGAATATTACTCAGCCATCAGAAAGGATGAATATCCAACTTTTTTATTGACACTGATGGGACTGGAGGAGATTATGCTGAGTGAAATAAGTCAAGCAGAGAAAGTCAATTATCATATGATTTCACTTACTTGTAGAACATAAGGAATAGCATGGAGGACATTAGGAGAAGAAAAGAGAATGTGAATTGGGGGAAATCAGAGCGGGAGATGAACCATGAGAGACTGTGGACTTTGAGAAACAAACTGAGGTTTTTGGACGGGGTGGGGGGCAAGCGGATGGGTGAGCCTGGTGGTGGGTATTAAGGAGGGCACGTATTGCATGGAGCACTGGGAGTGGTGCATAAACAATGAATCTTGGAACACTGAAAAAATTAAATTAAATTTAATTTAAAAAATAAAAATATTTTAAAAATCTTAAAGAAAAAATCTCCATTACTCAAGTTAATCTTGGTTGCAGATTAGTTTAAGTCTCTTTGAACCAGCAGCTTGAAATTGTCAATCCTTAGTGGTCTAAATTAAGAAGTAGAATATGGGCAAGTGTTTTGAAGTAGAAGAAATTTATAATGATTTGTTCTATTTTTGTTACCATTAGCTGAAAGCTGGAATACATTAAAAGAAAATAATTCTTTTTTAAAAAGATTTGAGAGCCAGAGAGAGAGAGCGCAAGCACCGCCCACACACATAAGTGGGGGGAGGGGCAGAGGGAGAGAATACCCAAGCAGACTCCCTACTGAGTGCAGAGCCCAACCAACCCAGCAGGGCCAATCCCATGACCCAGGAGATCAAACTCGAGCCGAAACCAAGAGTCCAACTTAACCAACCACACTTAACTGTCTGTGCCACATAGGTGATCCAGAAGAAAAGAATTCTGAACACAGTGGAGATGACAGGGGAACATTAGTGATTTTCCACTGCTGGGAAAGTTGTAAAGAGGCACTAGTTTCACTCCATGTGGCCCAAGAGGGCGGAACTAGAGACATATAAACTAGAGACTAGTTTATATAAATAAGGACTGTTCCAAAGTGGGACTGGCTTTTTTTTTTAAATGTAACAGTAATGTATTTACATATTTCAATATTCAAAAGAGGAAGACAGTTTATGGTGAAGTTTTCCTTTTTGACCCTTCTCATACTTCCCACTCTCACTTATTTTTTTTTATTTATTTTTTTTTTTTAGGAAGAAATGATTCACATTTTCGAAAGCGTTAAATGGAGATGAGGGACACTCACTCACTGAGAAACCTGTGCAAAGTTCCAGACACAGAGTACAAGTGGGGCTTAAACTAAAAAGTTCCATCTCCGAGATTCTATTACCATGATGGATAAATGGGTGTAAATTTGTCCAATTGCTACCCAGCTCCTCACTGAAAGAAAGTAGCAACCAACAAGAGGTCTACTTAAAACTGCAATGGCTGTGTTATCAGTGGGGTCACACTTTATCAAAACAGTACAGTCAACATGTACTCATGTTTAGGCAGATTTTCCCATTTGGCACACTGTCTCTAATTGAAAGTAAGATAGATGGGGTTCTGCAGTCTAAACAGTGCCAGTAATGGCTTCTAATTATTTTGTTGTAAAAACACAGGCATTCTTTTGCTTTTAATGGCTGTATTTTCCTGCTGCTTACAATGGAAACAGCTTCTTTCAGAAACTGTGCAAAATATTTCCTAAGTAATCATTTGGATAGCCCCAAAGGAGCGACTTCTGTGAGACCTGCTAAATAACATTACTAAAACTCGATGGTACTGCCCAGTCACAGCAAAAGCTAGTGTGGAGTCTACCGCAATTTCACCCCTTCTGCAGGATCATGGGTGTAACCTCACTGGTGGAGAGACCGCTGACGTCCCAACAGGTTTGTGAATTACCAAATGACCGAAGGAGTGGTTAATTCCAGCGGCCAAATCAGTATGTCCACACAAAGTGGGAGACACTAGAGGGTTCGAACCGATTTTTTTTCCCAAAAAGGCATTTTTTAAAATAGTATGTGTTAAGTATCATCAGTGGATTGTTAAAATGCCTAGTCACGGGTTCCACTACCAGTAGTCTGATACAGTAAGTCTGGGATGGGGCCCAGAAATCTGTATTTTTTTAAGATTTTATTTATTTACTTGTCAGAGAGAGAGAGAGAGGGAGAGAGAGCGAGTGAGCATGGGCAGACAGAATGGTAGGCAAAGGCAGAGGGAGAAGCAGGCTCCCTGCTGAGCAAGGAGCCTGATGTGGGACTCGATCCCAGAACGCTGGGATCATGACCTGAGCCGAAGGCAGCCACTTAACCAACTGAGCCACCCAGGCATCCCCCAGAAATCTGTATTTTTTAACAATCAGTGAGGGGGAGGGAGTCCTAAACAAGAGGCAGACAGACTGTATTTGGAAAAACAATGGTAAGCCTTCCATGTAGGACACTTTAGTTTAGGAATTAAGAACACAGTTGTTTTCCATGTGCATGGGTATTTATTTAGAATCATATGCTTTAGGACACTCAAACATAAGCCTTTGACCTTTCCTTTGTAGATGATCATTATTTTTATATCCCTTTGTTAAAGGAGAAAACTGAGACACTGAGATTTAATCTCCATGCTCTCCAGGGCTCCAAAAGACCATGGAATTACCTCTGGCTAACAACTATGTTTCACATTTGCATTGCTAAGACTGTAGTGAAGCTCTGTCCAATAGAGCTTTCTGGGAACATATTCTTTACTCTCCAATTTGGTGATCAATAGCCACACAAAGTCCTCAAGCATCTGAAACATGATTAGTATAACAGAAGAACTAAATTTCTAATTAGAGTTCAATTTAAATTTATATAGGCACGTGTGGCTAGTAGCTGCAGTTTTGGGGCACCAAAGCTCTATATAGGACTTCTGGGAGGTGGAGCTTCTGGGGGTAAATTCTTATAACCGCTTCTAAAATCACGGGAAGAAGAGCGAAGACATTAGGAAGATGTTGGGAATAAAGGTAGTGCATCTGGAAAAATTTCTTTTTTTGCCCCAATACTGGCCATTTGCCCAGTTTCTCGTTGGGCTAAGCTACCATGCTCTTGACGACCTTACATAATAAAACAGATGCCTTTAACTTCTTTCTAACTAAACTTAGACTCTTTTCCTGTGTTCTCCTTTTTTATAGATGCTGACATATTTGCAGTGAATTACCTTTAATATACACTTACTAAAAGCACACATCTCACAGCTGCAAAAATTAAACTAAAATATATTCTATTACAGTTTCAGTGACATCTTCTTAGCAGTAGATCTTGTAAATTCCATTTCCCTAGTAATACTGCTTTTGATCACTTTCTCAATTCTTCAAATGAAATATTCATTGGTAATGAAATGTCTTAGGCAGGTTTAAGGGAAAGAGGGAAAACAGATGCTGAACGATGATCTAAGAATATGATAAAAAGGAAAAAAAAACAGAAATGGAGAAAGGTAGTATGAATTTTTAATTAACCTATAAAAATGTTACTGATTTTTATCCCATTGTTTTCCTTGAAGCACTTTAGCCTTTATTCTCTCCTTGTTTCCCATGCCACATAAAACCACGCCATAGCAGGCTCTTCAAGTCTAACTGTTAGCAATCCTGGCCAAGTCTAAGAGTCCCCTGGAGCACTTGAAAGTACTGGCATCCACATTCCACTCCCGGAAGTTATGATTTAACTGTTTTGGGGAGAGGCCCTGGCACAGCACATTTTAATCTTGCTGTATTTTAGAAATCACACGATTTTAGAATAGAAATGAAATTAGAAACCAAAGAGTCAACTCCTCTTATTTTGTAGATGAGGCACATAAGGTCCAGAGAAGAGCAGTGATGGGACCAAGTTCATGTAGTTTCTTTGTGCTTGAGTTAAGGCCGGAGCCAAGGGTCTGAGTACTTGTATAATTCTCTTTGAACAGCACAGCACACTGCCTCCACTGGTGTGTTTCCAAGCCATTGATTCAACCCCCCTTTACTCTGATATGCTTCCTACTAGTCTTACTCTTCCCAAAGCCCCTGTGACTTTCTCTCTGGTATCTACTTCGAATATTCTTACATTATATGATGGAGTCACACTGATTAGCCAGTTCAGGGCATTGTTATCATTACCCTTGGGCCGGTCACCCATAGACTATCACAAACGAAGAGGTATATATTTGGTCAGAGTAGTGATTCTCAACCCCAGTTGTCCATTGGAATCATCTGGGAGATTTTTAAAGATACTGATGCCTGGGGGCACCTGGGTGGCTCAGTGGGTTAAGCCTCTGCCTTCGGCTCAGGTCATGATCTCAGGGTCCTAGGATCGAGCCCCGCATCTGGCTCTCTGCCCAGCAGCAAGCCTGTTTCCCTCGCGCTCTCTCTCTGCCTCTCTGCCTACTTGTGATCTTTGTCGAGTAAATAAATAAAATATTTTTTAAAAAAAGATACTGATGCCTGGGTTTCATCTGCATTAATTCAGTATCTCTGTAGATTGGCCCTGGGCATTGGCATTATTGTTTTGGCATCGGCATTTTTAAAAGGTCCTCAGGAGATTCTCTGTATCTGAGAAATATGTCAAGGAAAGCCTCAGATTCTTAAATACTGGATGGTCAAGGGACATGAATAGCTATGCTGATTATATCCCCCTTGTCATTTCCTCAAGCTAATTGAATATGAATCTGCCACACTGGCTTTACCAAGACCTCACAACTTAGGCAGTTGCCATGGTTACCAGAAATGCAAGGCCATGGTTGGGAATACAGAAAATCAATATTTTCTTCACAGCAAAATGTGAGTTATGCTGAACTTACAGAGCCAGTGACTTTTTTTTTTTTTGTAGCTTTGAGAGGGTTGCTTTATTTTTTTAAATTTTTTAATCTTTTTAATAAACATATAATGTATTATTAGCTCCAGGGGTACAGGTCTGTGAATTGCCAGGTTTACATACTTCACAGCACTCACCATATCACATACCCTCCCCAATGTTCATAACCCCACCGCCCTTTTCCGACCACCCTCCCCCCAGCAACCCCCCTCAGTTTGTTTTGTGAGATTAAGAGTCTCTAATGGTTTGTCTCCCTCCCGATTCCATCTTGTTTCATTTATTCTTTTCCTACCCCCCCCCACATTGCATCTCCACTTCCTCATATGAGGGAGATCATATGATACTTGTCTTTCTCTGATTGACCCATTTTGTTAAGCATAATACGAGAGGGTTGCTTTATATTTAGTTTTATTCTAGAGGTATTGTTCAGACTCAGGGGCCAAGCCTAGGAAATTATTTTTAATTCACTTTTAAAAGGTGTTCTCTTCAGAAAAAAATACTTTAGGGAGTGACATCACCAAGATGGTACATAGGTTATTCCTGATTTCTCCCCCACCCCCACACACACAAGAAGGGGAGAAACTACTCATGGACAAGACACCACTGAGAGAATCCTAGAATGTGGGGGTGAAGGTAAAACTCCACCCTCCACCACAGAGACCAAGACTGTGTTAGAAGGGTAAAATATGTGGCTATATGTTGACTGCATTTTTGCCAACCCAGACCAGTGCAGCACCATGCAAAGAGGTCTTCCCTGAGCCTCAGTTTCCTCTAAAGGAAAAAGAGAGCCCAAGGGTGATATCCAGCATTACCGCCATTATTGTATGTGGGGATCATATATAGTAACTCGCGTGAGTCACCTTGTGGAAGCCCCTACTCTGGTTTTGCCCCATGGGGACTCCAGGGGAATCTGTAAGTCTCAGCTACTGGGAATCTCCTCATGATGGAGAAGCAGGAAGGGGCTAACAATGACCAGATTTGGCTGGAGAAGGAGCAAAGATGAGTGAAAGTGGGAGGGAAAAACAAGAATTAGACACGATAGTTTAAACTCTTACCAAGGGCATATGATGTGGTAAATCACTTATAAGCATTATATCATTTGAACCTAAAACAACCCTAGAGGTAGGTGTTACTTGTCACTGTTTAGTTGGGAAGACTCATCCTCAGAGAACTTGACTTGCTCAAAGTTACCTGATTAGTAAGAGGTAAAGCAGATACTTGAATCCTGGTCTGGCTGATAGCAGATACTGTGCTTTAAATCACTTCAGTATCCTTCCTTTCAGATAGAGTTGTTGGCTGCTGATTTGGGGTCCCACTCAATTATTACTGTGTAACTTTTTATGTGTATTAAATGTGCTTTGTTCAGAACATTCAAGAAGTACATGGTAGATGTTATTAATTATCCCAGTTCTCCATTGTCTGCTTCTTATAATCATGCTCATTGACATATGACTTTGCAGCTCCTCCCCTTAAAGCACTGAATTATATTTCCTTACCCTTTGATTTTGGATTTGGTGGTATGACTTGCTTTGGCCAGTCGAATGAGGGGGAAGTGATGGTGTGCCAGTCCCAATCCTAGGCCTTAAAAACCTTTTTGTGCCTTTGCTATTATCATAAAGAAGCAATATCCTGGCTTGTTCGGGGGTCCAAAGAAGAGGATGAGAAACATTTGGAGCCAATTTACAGACCTACAGTGTGAAGCAGAGCTACCCTAGACACTATATCCTTAATCAGTCAAAATCCAGCTGACCTGTTGACTTTCAGACACATAAGATTGCCCAGCTGAGTTCAGCAACCGCCCTGCCCGATAACACATATATGATTTATGAGTGAACCCAGCTGGGATCAGTCGAATTGGAGAACAAAACTTTATCAAATATTAATTGCATGTATACCACTGAGATGTTGTGACTGGTTTTATATCCAATAGCTCATACTACGGGTAAGTCAGAAAAGCCAAAGAGACCTTTAGAGTCATAAGGTTGGTCTGTAGCTGTAGAAGTGTGATTCTGAAATATCCTATGGCCTGAAGGTACAGAAATTGCCAATGGGCTTTCTCTTCTTTGTAAAATTATCCCATTTTGATGAGTCCCTGCTCCCACTAACATTCGAGCAACCATTCATAACTTTTAGGTACTAGAGACCAAGAACAGTGGTTGGTACCAAAGTACCAACATACTTTGGTACTTCTACGTCAAGTTTTGAATTGAGAAAGACTTTTAGAGAAGTTTTAAACTTTTTTATCCATGGCCCTTCTTTACTACTTTTTCCCACTTTCTGCAGGAAAAATAATTCCATGGTCACCAAGAATTGTAGGGAAACAAACCATTCGTAGTAGACCTGTTGCTGACAAGAGATAAGTCACTTATTATTAACTTTGCAGAAAAATACCTAGCTTTTTGAAAATGATTTTTGAGTCCCTGTACATTTGTGAAGTTTAGGAATCCAGCTGCTCAAAAAAATGAGGGAGTGACTAATTCATATTTAAACTTCAGTAAATACACATCTTACCACCTACTTATTGGAAAATTATACATCAAAAATATTGTTGATGCAAATATGCACCCCTTCTCACGGTAAGGTGAACAAACAACCATTCCCAAGCTAAATTAATAATGATGAAACTAAATTGATAGTATTTATAATTAAAATGCAAGGATTGGAGTAATTGAAAACCACAATCAAATGAAGACAACACTGATGATAAACTCACTGATTACAAATTGCCCTTTCTGGAATTTGGTGGCATTCCAACTGCATAAATACTTAGCATCATGTATAGCAGTCAGATTTACTAGTGATATATAAATGAAAACCTAGTAATATGCTAGAAAAATAAAGTTGGGTCTAGATTATTTTGTTGTATGAAAGCAAGGATGCTTTCAAAAGTTCCAGATTAGTATTAAAGAGAGCCACCATAAATGGGTTCCCAGTGGTCAAACTGTGTCACTGGAACATGAAAATAATTATATTCAGTAGTATTTCTGAGCATAAAATATATGATCAATAGGAAAATTAACATTAATAAGTATGACTGTAAGACTTGCTGCTGTAATGCACTGGTCATCTACTCGGAATACATAAACTTCAAGATTCACCAGAAAGAATATCACTTCAATTGCAATGGATGGAGCCATACCAAGTCCTTCCAACCACTGACCCAATGACAAAGTTTCATATTCGCCAGTCCTAAATCTTTATTTCTCTTGTGAGATGTCTGTTACATGCACCAAGACCTCCTTGGTCTTAGTTTCATGTATCAAGTTTCAGCCATAAAATAAATTTGTACTTATTGTTTGCTATTTTCTACCAGCCCCAAATTCATCCTTTATAATGCCCACCTTGTAGATTAAAATTAGTAAGATTGTAACATAGAATTTTCCTTGCCTTCTGAGAACAAGCAATCCATAGGAAAACCATGCTTCCTTGAACCCACCACCAAAATTACCACACAAAAGACAATATCCTTTAACAAGTCCCTTCTGATACACGTTTCCTGGGATGCCTCATGGTTTTAGACTTCTGTCAGTACATCCTCATAATGTACTGTCTTCCTTGTTATAGTGAGCCAATGAGCCCAACTTTGCTCAGCTACAGGTGTCATCTTAATAGTCTGACTGGAGGGCACTGACCAAAAATAAGATTTGACCTAGATCACTTCAAAAAAATATTAAAGGTTACAGCTTTAACGCACAGATTACAAGTATGTGCCACTGAAAGAGAAAGTTGAAATAATAAGCAACAAAGTAATTAAACATAAAAAGATTATCCTGATAGTTACAACTGACTAATTTCATCTTCCCAGATTTGCTAATATAATTATCTTTCAGAGTGTAAGGCAAAATGATTTTGCCATTCCAGGTTGTAGGTATATGTCAAAAAAAGACTAATGTCAGAATGATACAACTTTTTCTACTTAGTATTCATTATCCAAGTGACTCTAAATATTGGGTTTGTGCCCTGGATAATCAGAGTTCCAAAAGCAAAGGCTCTTTAACTGAAAAAAATTCATGCATATATTTCAAATAGTCCAGAAGGTATCTGTGGTTTGATACTTACAGATACAACATAGAGCCAAATTAAAAAAAAAAATGTTACTTCAAAGCAACAACAGGGGTATGTCAAAATGTTCCTTTTTGGGGAAAAAATATTAAAGTGGAAACAAGCCTCTCTTTAATAAGAGAATAAGCTTTAATTAGAAAAATAAAAACAAAACAAAACTGGTCTTTGTGACCTAAAATAACTTCTGTTACTCAGATGGATCTGCAAATAATCATCATGTTAAGAAAGTTGTATTTATAATCTGAACTAAAAAAAAAAAAAAAACCTTTGAATAGGTAACTAAATCAGGATAAAGCAAATAAGCAAATGTCTCATGTAAGATTAGAATGTACTCTGATATCTGTCTTAACTGACAAACTTCTTTGTTGAACTTTCCTACTCTTGTTTCTAAAGAAATTCCATTGTTGTCTAATTGTCTCACAATAAGTCTATCTTATCCATCTGACCTTGAACATGCAGCAGAGTGTGGACTTCACAGTAGTCAAAAAAAATTAAATAATCTTCATTTTAACCACAATTTTAAAGAAAATGAACACCAATCTTCCTCAAACTCTTCTGAAATATTGAGAAAAGAACACCTGTAAACTCATACGCTAAGGCCAATACCATCTTAATACCAAAGCCAGAGAAGAATATTTAAAGACAACTGTAGGCCATCTATGAAAAACCCACAGCAAATATCATTCTCGATAGGGAAGAACTGAGAGCTTTCCCCCTAAGGTCAGGAACACAAGAGGGATGCCCACTATCACCACTGCTGTTCAACACAGTACTAGAAGTCCTAGCCTCAGCAATCAGACAACAAAAAGAAATAAAAGGCATCCGAATCAGCAAAGATGATGTCAAACTCTCATTCTTCACAGATGACGTGATGTTCTATGTGAAAAACCCAAAAGACTCCACCCTAAAATTGCTAGAACTCATACAGGAATTCAACAATGTGACAGGATATAAATCAGTGCACAGGAATCAGTTGAATTTCTATACACTGACAATGAGACAGAAGAGAGAAATTAAGGAGTCAATCCCTTAATTGCACCCAAAACTGTAAGATACCTAGGAATAAATCTATCCAAAGAGGCAAAGGATCTGTACTCAGAAAAGCACAGAATACTCATGAATGAAATTGAGGAAGACACAAAGAAATGGAAAAATATTCCATGCTCATGCATTGGAAGAACAAATATTGTTACAATGTGTATGCTACCTGGAGCAATCTACACATTCAATGCAATCCCCATCAAAATACCATCAACTTTTTTCAGAGAACGGAAACAAATAATTCTAAAATTTGTATGGAACCAAAAAAGACCCCAAATAGCCAAAGTAAAGTTGAAAAAGAAAACAAAAGCTGGAGGCATCACAATGCCGGACCTCAAGCTGTATTGCAGAGCTGTAATCATTCAAGACAGTATGGTACTGGCACAAATAAAGACACATAGATCCATGGAACAGAATAGAGAGTCCAGAAATGGACCCTCAACTCTATGGTCAACTAATCTTTGACCAAGCAGAAAGAATATAGAATGGAAAAAAGTCTCTTCAACAAATGGTGTTGGGAATATTGGACAGCCACATGCAGAAGAAGGAAACTGGACCATTTCCTTACACCATACACAAAAGAGACTCAAATGGATGAAATGTGAGACAGGAATCTATCAAAATCCTTGAGGAGAACATAGGCAACAACCTCTTCGGCCTCAGCTGTAACAACTTCTTTTAAGATACGTCTTTTTTTTTTTTTTTTTAAAGATTTTATTTATTTATTTGTCAGAGAGAGAGCGAGCGAGAGCGAGCACAGGCAGACAGAGTGGAAGGCAGAGTCAGAGGGAGAAGCAGGCTCCCTGCGGAGGAAGGAGCCCGATGTGGGACTCGATCCCAGGACGCTGGGATCATGACCTGAGCCGAAGGCAGCTGCTTAACCAACTGAGCCACCCAGGCGTCCCAAGATACGTCTTTAAAAGCAAAGGAGGCAGGGGCAAAAATGTACTACTGGGACTTCACCAAGACAAAAAGCCTTTGCACAGCGAAGGAAACAGTTAACAAAACCAAAAGACAACCAACAGACAACCATCAAATGACATATCAGATAAAGGGCTGGTATCCAAGATCTATAAAGTATCAAATTCAACACCCAAGGAACAAATAATCTAATCAAGAAATGGGCAGAAGACAAATAGATATTTCTCCAAAGAAGACATCCAAATGGCCAATGGATACATGAAGAAGTACTCAACGTCACTTAGCCTCAGGGAAATACAAATCAAAACCCCAATGAGATACCACTTTATACCAGTCAGAATGACTAAAAATAACAAGTCAGGAAATGACAGATGTTGGCAAGGATGCAGAGAAAGGGGAACCCTCCTACACTTTTGGTGGCAATGCAAGCTGGTGTAGCCACTCTGGAAAACAGTATGGAGGTTCCTCAGAAAGTTGAAAATAGAGCTACCCTACAACCTAGCAATTGCACTACTAGGTATTGACCCCTAAAATACAAATGTATTGATCTGAACACTGAGAAACCTGCACCCGTGTTTATAGCAGGAATGTCCACAGTAGCCAAACTATGGAAAGAGCCCAAATGTCCATTGACAGAGGAATGGATAAAGAAGATGTGGTATATGTATACAATGGAATATTATGTAGGCATAAAAATGAAATCTTGCCATTTGCAACAATGTGGATGGAACTAGAGGATATTATGCTAAGTTAATGAGAAAGGCAATTGTCATATAATGTCACTGGTATGTGGAATTTAAGAAATAAAACAGGGGATGATAGGGGAAGAGAGGAAAAAATGAAACAAGATGGAGAAAACCCATAAGAGATTCATAATCTTAGGAAAAACTCAGGGTTGCCAGAGGGGGTGGGTGGGAGAGATGGGGTGTCTGGGTGATAGACTTGGGGAGGGTATGTGTTGTGGTTGGGTGCTGTGAATTGTATAAGACTGATGAATCACAGGCCTGTACCTCTGAAACAATATATTATATGTTAAAAAAATTTTTAAAAACTGTATGTTAATATCCCTGATGAATATAGATGCAAAACTCCTCAATAAAATATTAGCGAACCAAATTCAAGAACCGTTTAAAAGAATTATACACCATGACCAAGTATGATTTATACCTGGGATACAAGGATAGTTCACCATAATGCAAATCAATAAATATAATATATCACATCAATAAAATGAAAAATAAAGATCACACAATCATCTCAATGAACATAAAAAAGCATTGGACAAATTACAACAACCTCACATGATAAAAGCCCTGAACAGACTGGATATAGGATGGACATCCTTCAACAAAATTAAAGCCATATACAACAAACCCACAGCTAACATCATACTTACATACTTATATCATACTTACACATCACACATACTTACATATCATACATACAGAGAAACACTGAATGCTTCTCCTCTAACACCGAGAACAGAACAAGGATGCCCATTTTCACTACTCTTATGCAATACAATACTGGAATTCTTACCTGGAGAAATTAGGCAAGACAAAGAAACACAGGCATCCAATTCAGAAAGGAAGAAATAAAATTAAATAAAATTATTTGCTGATGTGATTTTATATAAAGAAAATCCCAAAGCCAACCAAAAACTTCAACAATTTTAGTAAAGCTGCAAGATGCAATATCAATAGAGAAAAAACAGTTACATTCCTTCCTGGCTTTCTTTCTTTCTTTTTCTTTTCTATTCTTTTTTCTTTTTCTTTTCTTTTTTTTTTTTTTTTTTTGAGAAAAAGAGAGAGAGTAGACACAAGTTGGAGTAAGGGCACAGGGAGAGGGAGAGAGAGAATCTTAAGTACTCCATGCTGGGCATGGGGCCTGACCTGGGGCTTGATCTCATGACCCTGAGATCATGACCTAAGACGAAATCAGCAGTTGGATGCTTAACTGACTGAGCCAACAAGGCACCCCCAGAAATCAGTTTCATTTCTATGCATTCACCACAAACTACATGAAAGAGAAATTGAGGAAACCGTCCCATTTATAATTGTAACAAAAGGCTAAAATAGCTAGGATTAAGTTTAACCAAGGAGGTGAAAGACCTATATACTGAAAATTATGACTTTGATGAAAGAAACTGAAGAGACAAATATATGAAAAGATATTCCATGATCATGGACTGAAAGAATTAATACTGCTAAAAAGTCCATACTGCCCAAAGCAACCTACAGATTAAGTGCAATCCTGATCAAAATTCCAAAGGTACTTTTCACAGAAATGGAACAACCCTAAAAATTTGTATTGAACCACAAAAGACCCCCGAAAGCCAAAGCAACCCTAAGAAGAACAAAGCTGGAGGCTTCATGTTCCCTGATTTCAAACTATATCACAAATCTGAAGTAATCAAAGCAGTAAGGTATTGGCATAAAAACAGACATATAGAACAATGAAACAGAATCAAAAACTGAGAAATAAACCTAAGTGTCGCTCTCGGCCCGCAAGAACGACACGGAGACACGCGTGGAGGCAAACTTCTTTAATGGCTTCTTTTTATCTTCTTCCCCCTCTGGCGCAGCACAGCACGCAGCTCCCGCCGCCCCTCGGGTGCCACCGCCGCCTCCAGGGCCTCGCGCCGCCGCCTCGGCGCCCGGCGCCCCCGCCGCCCCGCCATGGTCAGGGCTGCGGCCCGCCGAGGCCCCCGCGGCGCGGCCGGGCTCCCCGCGGGCCCGCCCCTCTACAAGTACATTCAAGCATATATACACCGGCAGCTTAGCCCGCCTAGCCAATCACCGCAGTGCTCATGCACTTCCCGCGTGAGTGGACCTAAATGAACAGCCAATCAAATTCAGTCCCTTACAGCTCTTATAGTAGGCCTCCTGTACTGGCTCCCGACATCTCCCCCTTTTTTATTTATTTATAATGGCTGAGATCGTGCCTGTCTTAGGTTGCCAATCCTCAGCACACATGCTTACCCGTCATCGGGTACTCTCCCTGGTCGAAGAGCCCCTGTCTTAGGTTGCTATGGTGTGGGATCAGTCTTACCCGTCTTTGACTACCGATCTAGCATACTTAGCCATATCTGGGGGGAGGTACCAGCTTCAGGAGCCATCATGGCTTGAACCATGAGGTGTTATTGTCGTTGATTGCGACGGACATGGCCACACACCCAACGTAACATTAGTATGTTAGCTGTGATTAAGAGAACAGCCATGGCACCAAGTCCGGCCCACTGTTTGAGGAACGAAACAGATTGCTGTAACATTTTTTCCACTCACTAACAGGTGCAATAGTTACTTTGGTAGAATATATGGATATAATTTGAGCTCGTAATTACCTAGTTAAATTTTGAAATTGACGGTTCCAGGTACCATTAAGCATATTTCCTAACTGTCTAGAGAGGTTAGCTGCTAAGGATAAGTTGTTATGAGCTATAGGGGTGATACAAAGTCCGGCCATATTATGTATGCATCCTAATTGACACAATTGACTCTAGGATATCAAGTTGTTCCTGTACAAAATTAACCCTTTGATTTACAATAAGGATCCCAGCATGCAAATGTCCTTTAATTTGTTCTTGCGTAGCCAATGCTTCAGCGACCATTCCTGTGACGTTGTTGAGCGCAGCTGCTGTCTGTACCGAGGTTGTCAACGCTACCGCGGCAGCAGTAGCAGTGGCGGCGGATGCGATAGCTGCAATAATGGCTGCTGTTATTCCAAAGTCTTGTTTATGTCGAAGCAGCACCGGCAGGTTGTCGGGGTTCACCTGTACTGGCATCGGGATATACGTTGGTATCTTGGCTATTACTGCCGAGTCTCCCACCATGGCGTTCCAACATTCTGATAGCAGACAATTCTGGGACTCACAAGAGAGACTAGATGACTTGTTAATAGTAGAAGCATTAAAAACTATGAAGAGAAAGGGAGCTCTAACACAGACGGGCGTTGGTGAGTAACTTATGTGCTTAGCTGAGGTGCAATATCCCAAAGATGATGTTATTCAAGCCATTACCATGGAAGAACTAAAGTCAGCCCTTTGAATTTACAACTGAAGTTTGCAAAACTGATACTCTCCAAGAAAAAACAAAACAATTTTCTTGCTACTGTCTAAAGTTTCTGGCAGACTTTAGTGTTTCAACCTAATACCTACGGCATATATACTACATGCTAAATGCTGTATACTTTAAGCAAATTTTTACATGGAGTATGTAATATGTTGATACACATGACACAACGGAGACTGAAAATGCAGGATTTAACGAGAATCATTTTCCCCTTACATACTTCCTTTTATCATTTTTTGTTTCCAACTTAGTTACAAAAAGTAAATAAATACTCCCATATTTTCATTTCAGTGACTTGATGCCATGAAGAATCAAGAATGACGGTATCAGTCATCAGTTTATAATATAATTATACTACAGAACACAGACAGGTTAAGAAGTTCTGATGTGTATGGCTAGATGCCTCAAATAATTTACATTTACTGATAAATAACAGCATTCCAAATTATGGACATTTAATAATTATAACTTGTAAACTATATCACATATTAGAATACATTAATTAGCACAAGTTTTCATCACTTTACATTAAATTATACTTAGTAGAAGTTGAAAAAATTTGGTAAAAGAAAAACTTTTCCAGTACCTTGGAGTACACAGAATCAAAAAAGTCATCACACCATTGAAAATGTAAAAACCATGTAAACTTGAATTACCCTTGCAATAATAACAGTTGTTTTAATTCAAACTTTTATATTTACAAGGTTTTAAAAACAAATGGAATCCGTATTAAAGGTACGTTATCACTAAAGTTTAAACTAAACAAAAAGATGTGAAGTCGTAATGAAGTCTCTCGTGAACCTGAAGAAGGGCCCAGCCTTACCTAAAGTGGAATCCAATTTTTTCAAATCGAGAGCCTATGTGATAGTTGTACGTACAGTTATGCCATGTAGTCCCATTAATAAAGTGAAAGCTTTCCAAGCCTGTACATGCCTGTGCCGCGTTGCAGAGCAGCCACCTATCTAGAAGGTGAGCTGACTCGCCTTGCCCCAGGTCTTGGTAGGTATAATTATAGCCAAAAAAGGTGGAGTTAGAGTAAGTGGGGATTTTAGGACTGAATGAGAACCCTGTTCCCACCCAAACTCCTGAGAGGCTACTATGGCAGCCACTCGTGCGGTGCAGCTCGCACAATAGCAGGCCTTGGTGCAGCAAGGTTTATACGGAGGAGGCCCCTCATAAGGTGGCGCTGTTGGGGCTGGGCGCGTGGGCATAAGATCTAACTGCGCCATAGCTCCTTCTTTCACTTTTAATTTCAGCTGCGCCATAACTTTCCCCTGCATTTTGAGCTGCGCCATAGCCTTCTTTAGCTTTTCCTCCTTTTTTGCAAGCTCCTTTTGCATCTTGCTCACCTATTGGCTTTTGGGCGATTTCCCTCCTCTGCTCCTTTCCAAAAACCAGGGAGCCGTTTGTCCCACTTCTCTCAAAAACAAACGAGCTGTTTTATTTTTTAAAGGAGTACCAATTGCTTTAAGGATATCAGAAAGCGGCCCCAGCATTTTATATGTGGCCATCTCGTTTCCCATACTGGAAAGCTTTACTCTTGTCCTTATCCTAGGAACTTTGCAGCCATCTCGTTTCCCATCCCGGAAAGCTTTCTACTCTCGTCCTCGACTTGAGAAACTTTCCCTGTCACTAGACAGAAATAGGTGCACTCTTTACCTTATCGTTGCCTCACTCCACGCGTCTCTTCTGCACGAGTTCCCGGGTTTCGGCACCACTTGTCGCTCTCGGCCCGCAAGAACGACACGGAGACACGCGTGGAGGCAAACTTCTTTAATGGCTTCTTTTTATCTTCTTCCCCCTCTGGCGCAGCACAGCACGCAGCTCCCGCCGCCCCTCGGGTGCCACCGCCGCCTCCAGGGCCTCGCGCCTCTACAAGTACATTCAAGCATATATACACCGGCAGCTTAGCCCGCCTAGCCAATCACCGCAGTGCTCATGCACTTCCCGCGTGAGTGGACCTAAATGAACAGCCAATCAAATTCAGTCCCTTACAGCTCTTATAGTAGGCCTCCTGTACTGGCTCCCGACACCTAAGCATAACTGTTGATTAATATTTGATAAGGAAGTCAAGAATACTCAATGGCGAAAAAACAGTATTTTCAATAAATGGTGCTGGGAAAATTTGATATCCACATGTCAAAGAATGAAACTAGAACCTTATCTTACACAACTTACAAACATAAACTTGACATGGATTAAAAGCCAAGATGCCCTTCAACAGACGAATGGATAAGGAAGATGTGGCCCATATACACTATGGAGTATTAAGCCTCCATCAGAAAGGATGAATACCCAACTTTTGTAGCAACATGGACAGGACTGGAAGAGACTATGCTGAGTGAAATAAGTCAAGCAGAGAGAGTCAATTATCATATGGTTTCACTTATTTGTGGAGCATAACAAATAGCATGGAGGATATGGGGAGATAGAGAGGAGAAGGGAGTTGGGGGAAATTGGAAGGGGAGGTGAACCATGAGAGACTATGGACTCTGAAAAACAATCTAAGGGTTTTGAAGGGGTGGGGGGTGGGAGGTCAGGGTACCAGGTGGTAGGTATTATAGAGGGCAAGAATTGCATGGAGCACTGGGTGTGGTAAAAAAAACAATGAATACTGTTATGCTGGAAAAAAAAAAAAACTTAAATGGAAGACCTGAAACCATAAAAGTCCAAAAAGAAAACACAGGGAAAAAAAATGGGTCTTGGCAATATTTCTGTGGATATGACACCTAAAGCACAAGCAACAAAATAAATAAAATAAACCAATAAGACTACATCAAACTAAAAACTTCTGCAGAATGAAAGAAACAATCACCAAAAGTGAAAAGACAAACTATGGAATGGGAAAAATAATTGAAAACCATCTATCTCATAAGGGACTAATATCAAAAATACATAGAGAACTCCTACAACTCAATAGCAAAATAAAAACAAAAACAAACAAAAAATAAACAAAAAAACCCCATAATTAAAAATGGGCTAACAATGTGATCAGACATTTTTCCAAACACATAAAAATGGCCAACAGGTACATGGAAAGATGCTCAACATCACTAGTCATTAAGGAAATGCAAATGAGAACCCCAGTAATTATCTATTATAATGGCCATTATCTATTAGAATGAGCATTATCAAAAAGACATAACAAATGTTAGTGAGGATGTGGAGAAAAGGGAACACTTGTGCACTCTTGGTAGGAATGTAAACTGGTTATAGTCCTATGGAAAATGGTATTGAGGATCCTCAAAAAACGGAAAAATAGAACTACCATATGATCCAGCAATTCCACTTCTGGGAATATATCCAAAGGAAATGAAAATGCTCACTCAAAAAGATATTTGCAGCCCCAAATTCACAGCAGCATTATATACTATAGCCAAGACATTGAAACAGCCTGTCTATGGATGAATGGGTGAAGAATTTGTGGTTTATTACCTAATGGAATATTGTCAGCCACCCAAAAAGAAGTAAATCTTGCCATTTGCAACATATTTAGATGAACCTTGAACTTTATACTAAGTGAAGTAAGTCAGAAAGACAAATACTGTAGGATCTCACTTAGGTGAAATAAAAAATGAAAACCCAAAACCCAGCAACTCTCGCCTTAAAATCTCATAGTACAGAGAACAGATTGGCAGTTGCCAGAGGTGGGGTGGGAGGCGGGCAAAATGGAGAAAGGGAGTCAAAACGTACAAACCCCCAGATATAAAATAAAGAAGTCATAGGGACATAATGTACAACATGATGACCACAGTTAATATTACCATACTATGTATTTGAAACCTGTTAAGAGAGCAGATCTTAAAAGTCCTCATCACGAGAAAAAAAAAGGTTTTTTTGTAACTCCACAGTGACAGATTTAACTAGACTTATAGTGATGATCTTTGTACAATATATACAAATAGCGAAAGCATTCCATTACACACTCACAACCAGGAAAATGTTACATATGTCAATTTTGCCTCAATAAAACTATTTGAATTCCTCACTTATTTTTGAAAGCTTTTAAAAATTTAGCACATGTAAAGCTAATAATTACCTAAGTATTATTTTACTTGTCTTTCGCAAGGGTTACCACGGAGGACTTGTATTCTCATTTTGTTGGGCATATTTACCATTTTTTTTATCCTGGCTTTAATTTAAATATGACTTAAGAATGCTTACTTTCACTCCCAAATATGTGAGTCTTTTTTGTAAAGCTGGGTACCTTTTTATCATCAATTTAAACATAGGTGACTTATGTCAAAGAATTTTTTTATGTAATTATGGAGGAAAATTTCTTAAGAATCCCTTGGCTTCAAATATTCCAGTGTGTTTTGGAAATAATTTGTAGTAAATTTTAAAACTTGATCAGAAAGTATAAATCTATATATAGTCCATACAGGGCTCTAGATACGTATTTTAAATCACGTTTTAAATTTTGTTTAAGTATTTTATTGCCTTCAGTTGTCAGATTCTGATATTTCCATTAAGTAATCTCATATGATTATAGATTTATTTTGCTCCATATTAAGAATTTGTGTCTTTTTAGTTGGGCATGGGCAGTTGGGTATTAGCTCAATGCCATGCTACTGAAACTGAACTAATTTATTTATTTTTTCAGGAGTTACAGAAATAAGAACCTCATCAATCCTACAGAAACTATGAATTCCATTGAGTAGAAAGACGGAGCTTAGCATTTGATCTGAACCCTGATTAATACAACTGAAAAGGACCTTACAAATGATTACTTTTCCAGTTTCATGCTCATTGCTCTGGGTTAAATTATTGCTCCTTCAAATGAATAAGGGATTCAAACCTTGGCTGTCTGATATATTTTGAGGATATTGAGAGAAAGATTTTCTTTAGGAATTCAAAAACTACTATTTTTATCAATTTAAAAGAACTGTAAAGAAACTGTCAAATAAAAATACTTTTTATAATCCAGTAATAGAAACCAAAGAGGGAAGGAGAATAAAATAAGCTTATTTCAGAGATTTAGTTAAGATGGTTGTGGGAGGAAGAGAACACAAGAAGTAAGTAAGAGAGCACTAAGAAGTAAGACCTTAGTACTGGTCCTAAGGTCAAAGTAAAATTCCTACGCTTATAAACCAGCCTCTAAGACCGATCTCTACTATACTTCAGCAAGAGAATTAATCTTCTGAATAACCCTACTGAAAATCCTAAATGATTTATGATTCAATTGTATTTCCCATATTCAACTTACTAAGGTGAGGAAATAAAATATTTCATTTTATTCCCAAAGACACTTCAACAATAAGGACTAAAGAGGAATTAGATTTAAATTTTTAATTAGTAAGAAAGTTAAATTAACTAAACCCTCCATTCTCGAGGTACTTTCATTAATTGAGATTTTACCTCAATAAATAAAATTCAGACTGCATTTTTACTGAGTAAGAAATTTCTCCTCTAGTTTAAGTCAAAGCTTTGAATAAATGCTATATAGTTTGTTTTTAATTTTTCTCAGACACATCTAATAAATAAGCCATGAAAACTGCCTTCTCTTTATCTTTTTAACACGTTATTTTGCCCAAGACAATCCCTGTATTTGGTGTTCTGCTGAAATACAAATATACATACATACGCATACATAATTTTCATTTCTACATATATCCAATACTCTTGAACCAGACCCTCCAAGTCAAAATCTAAAAGATTTGGTTGAAGAGTACCCAGCTTTAGCATTTGTAGGTCATTCAAAACAGTATTTTGCAAAAGAAGTTTTTGCCTCTGAAGGGAAGAGTCAAAGAAATAATGACAGAAGAAACAAAATAAAATACTTTGTAGACAGACTTGAAAATAATCGAAAAGTATCCTTTGTTTTATCATTTACCTTCAAAAAGTGTTTTTCAAGTGTTTCCTTTCCAGAGCTACAGATGGTCTTTGCCATTTAGCATCCTCATTCCTGTTAGAAGAAGCCGATTGATATCATATCCCTATACTTCCAATCAAGGCTGCCCTATTAGTGCTCTGTTGAATGAACTGTTGCTGATTAACTGAAAATTAGTCAGCGGAGCTAACGATTTTCTCTCCATACCCTGTGGGCCCATAAAATGTTCGTCTGAATTAAGGACAGTTAATTATGCCGTATGATTTGCCAGGAGACTGAACTCACTGAGTCAGTGTGAGAAACCCAGTTTGGGGGTGGTTGATTTGATGCAGGCTGGCAGAACTCCCTTTCAAGGTTTGCTCTTTTCCTCTTAGCTCATGTCTCTTCCAGGCATTTCCAGAAGATGGTGTCTAGCAGCTCTCTCACTTAGCTTACAAGAAAATCTCCCCAGTGCATCATGCGGGAAAGAGCAAAATAAGAGTCTTTAGTCACTGTTAAATGTACTCTCTGGTAAGCCGCACGATTTCTGGGGGCTGACAAAGATTATTATAATTTTAATAAGCTTTTAAGCTGCCGAAACGCGCGGTCATCAACACAGAGGTGACATAGATGAGCGGATGCCACCCAGGTTATGGTGTGTCATGACAGGACGACGAACAGATGAGCAGAAGACAGCCTTCTAGGTTGCTGGACCTTGAGCTCCCAAGAGCAGACCAAGAAGGTCGGAACAAGTGTTTGAGTCAGAGCACTAAGAAGAAATCCCAATTTACTAAGAACAGTGGATATACAGTGAGACAGTAGAATTTACGTTGTCTCTTTCTTGAAACCTCAAAGTATAGCTTTATACACAGTAGTGTTTTGTAGCCATTTTGCTACTTCAGTTAATAATCCCATTTTATAGAATATAAGATAGAGTTGCCTTTTCACATAAGGTCTGAGGACTGGCATTGCATAAAATATTTCTATTTTCTACCTGTTTATTGTTTTTCAAAATATATACTGCTGAGTACTTTCTCATGCTATTCATGTTGGTTAAACATGCTTGGTTAAACACAATGGAATTATAATTAATCAACATCTAAAACCAAGAGTGTTTTGTTAAAGGAACTTGGTATCTTTAATTACTACTTAACTGAACCTGCCATTCCTAGACACAAATGATTCTAGGGCCCCACAGAAGTTTTCTTCTCCCTTTATAGTTTAGTTCAGCATCATGTACTGAAGAGATTGTCTATTTACAGGCGTAGGATATAACATCAGAACTTGTTTTGAGCTGAGGAATTAATATTAAATGAGAGTTCCCTAGTTAAACAACAACAACAACAACAACAACAACAAAAATCATCATTCCTGAGAGAAAAAAAAATCAGCCAACAAATGTTCAAGTTTTTTTTCCCCTTTTTAAAAGGTTTCTTCAAGTGAGGAACATGGAAGCTGAGAATTGGTTGCAGGTGTGAATAAACCAGAAATTAGGTGAGCCAAAGAAATAACTTCAAGGACCTCTTCAACGTAATGTCTTTAATGATATGTTGAGCTAATTCAGATTGTGTAATGAACAAGAAGCACTCAGGATTATAAAATAATAATAATAAAATAAAATCTTTAAAAGGGGGGGGGGCACCGGGGCGCCTGAGTGGCTCATTGTGTTAAAGCCTCTGCCTTTGGCTCAGGTCATGATCCCAGGGTCCTGGGATCGAGCCCCGCGTGGGGCTCTCTGCTCTGCGGGGAGCCTGCTAACTCCTCTCTCTCTGCCTGCCTCTCTGCCTACTTGTGATCTCTGTCTGTCAAATAAATAAATAAAATTTAAAAAAAGGGGGGGGCACCTGGGTTAAAGCCTCTGTGGGTTAAAGCCTCTGTCTTCAGCTCATGTCATGATCCCAGGGTCCTGGGTATCTGCATTGGGCTCTCTGCTCAGGGGAGAGCCTGCTTCCCCCTCTCTCTCTGTCTGCCTCTCTGCCTACTTGTGGTCTCTGTCAAATAAATAAAATCTTTTTTAAAAAAATTAAATTAAAATAATTTTTTAAAAAAGCAGAGGAAATTTGCTGAAATATTTGCTTCAGTCTTCGCCAAGGTAGATTGTGCGAAGCAGGAATGAATGGTTGAATTAACCAGGATTTCAGTCAACCTAGCTTGGTTCAAGCCCTCTCTTCACCACCAATGATCTGTGCATTTTCATCGTGTCACAGAGCTCTGTGTCAGCTGAAAGCATTGAGCAAAAACTATGGGATCTGGTGTGACTGAATCTGTTTACCAATAAAGCCGAGTGGCAAAAACCCTTGTGTATCACTACTATCTAACTTATCCTCTTGCCCCCAGTATTCCAAGTTACGATTTTATACCCCATCCTCATTCCTAGTTAATGAACCTTAGCACAGGTATTAAATGAACAGGTATTGTCTGTACCTCTAAAACTTCACACATCTTTTTTTTTCCTTTTTAAGCAATTATTATGTGCCAGGAATTGACCTTTCTGCAGCTTAATAAAATTAGTTCGGAAAAAAAAATAAAATTAGTTTGGGCCAATAAGTTTCAAAATCAGAGTTGAGGAAGAGAGAGAGGATGCTTCATTTCATCATCTTGGCCCTCTCTTGAGCTCCTCCAGGCACTAACAGGTGTCTTGATAGTAGCTTGAGGCTGACTCCATTCCTCTCTTCTTATTGAGCAAGAAGGATGACAAATGGGCTTTGTGGGGCGCCTGGGTGGCTCAGTGGGTTGGGCCTCTGCCTTCGGCTCCGGTCATGATTTCGGAGACCTGGGATCAACCCCGAGTTGGGCTCTCTGCTCAGCGGGGAGCCTGCTTCCTCCTCTCTCTCTCTGCCTGCCTCTCTGCCCACTTGTGATCTCACTCTGTCAAATAAATAAATAAAATCTTTAAAAACAAACAAACAAACAAAAAACAAATGGGCTTTGGGAACCACCTGTAAAAACTGCATAATTCCCTAAGATGTCCTGCTGTTTCGAATAAAAAAAGGCTTTTTGTATTGTGTTTTAGTTCTGGTTACTGCTCCTCAAATACACGTAAAAAAGATGAACGGGTTGGGGTGCCTGGGTGGCTCAGTGAGTTAAGCTGCTGCCTTCGGCTCAGGTCATGATCTCAGGGTCCTGGGATGGAGTCCCACATCAGGCTCTCTACTCGCAGGGAGCCTGCTTCCCTCTCTCTCTCTCTGCCTGCCTCTCCATCTACTTGTGATCTCTCTCTGTCAAATAAATAAATAAAATCTTAAAAAAAAAAAGATGAACAGGTTCAAGACTGTGGCAACAAAAATGGGCAAGGGGCATTTGTAGCCTATGAAGAAAAACTCCTCAAGTTACTTGTCAGAGCTACAGATTCCTTCACACTTTGAAGTGTTGTTGTGGTGTTTTTTTTTTGTTGTTTTTTTTTTTTGTTTTTGTTTTTTTTTAGATATTATCTATTTATTTGAGAGACAGAGATAGTGAGACAGCAGGGGCAGGGAGAGGCAGAGGGAGAAGCAGCGTCTCCGCTGAGCAGGGAGAGCCTGACATGGGCTCCACCCAGGACACTGAGATCCTGACGGGAGCCAAAGGCAGACGCTTAATGACTGAGGCACCCAGGCACCCCATCACAGTTTGAGTTTTTAAAATGAGAATCTATAGCTGAAAACTACTTCTTAAAGAGGATTTTCACATTATATCATCTTTCAACAGCTTTGACAAAGACATCAAGATAGGTATTATCTCCATTTTACAGATTAAAAAAAAATCAGGGGATACGAGATACTATGATTTGTCCAAATTCTGAGGGCCATTGGTAACTAGAAGAACCCAGCCTTGGAATCTAGTCTCGTGCACCTTCCACTCTTCCGACATGACAGAACTTACCCACTCAGTCTTTTTTTAAAATATTTTTGTTTTTAATAAACATATAATGTATTATTAGCCCCAGAGGTACAGGTCTGTGAATCGTCAGGCTTACACACTTCACAGCACTCATCATAGCACATACCCTCCCCAATGTCCATCACCCAGCCAACCTCTCCCTACCCACCTACCCCCCGGCCACCCTCAGTTTGTTTTGTGAGATTTAGCATCTCTTTTGGTTTGTCTCCCTCCCGATCCCATCTTGTTGCATTTATTCTTTTCCTACCCCCCGAACCTCCAACGTTGCATCTCCACTTCCTCATATCACCCATTCAGTCTTGACAGAGAATAGCCAGAATTCTCTTTCCTAATCTCTGTCCCGTCTCTAAATGTATTTTCCCTTTGACCTGAAATGCATGGCATATATTTCAATCTCCTTACTGTTTTGTTTGCAATCATTTCATGTGCTGTAGGCAAAGCTAGTATTAGGATATTTACTTTGCGATTGGGAGTTCTCCAAGAAGGAGGGCTATTTTAATGCGTTCTGCTCAACAAAATCATATGAAAACAAGTCAAAGAATTCTTTTGTTACTGGCCTAAGAAGATGCTAGAGATGATTTAAGGGACGGCTCAGAGATCAGCAAGCTATGGTCTATGGGCCAAATATGCTTGCTGCCTGTTTTTGTAAATAAAGTTTTACTGGAACACAGACACACTCATTCCTTTGTGTATTGTCCATGTCTGAGTGTCTAACAGAGACTGTATGGTCCACAAAGATTAAAATATTTACTACCTGGCATTTGGAAGAAAAAATTGGCCAACTCCAGGCCCAAAGTCAATCCCTGAAAAGTGACCAGGGAAGAAGCAAAATAGACTGGGCTATCCTCTGCTTCTTTCTAGGAATTTGATACCTCAAGAGCTGCTGTTATTTCCAGAGAAAGACTGTATTTTGGTACTTAAGATAAGGGAGTAGAAGGTAAAGAGAGGGAGTTGCGAGAGAACCTGATGAGATTACGCAGAGCACTTTAGAAAGGAAATTATATTTAGGAGAGTTATTCTTCAATCAAGGAAATGAAAGGGAGAATGGCATGAGGTCAAGGTGCGACCTGCAGTGGGATATCTAAAACTGTTTGTCATACGCTGATTGGTATCCATCAGAACACACAGTGAATTTGCTAATGCCAATCAAAATGTACACTTGAGCTTAAAAGTCATGTAAATTATTTGAGTTTACTTAGCTTTGCTTTTAGCAAGGAAAAAAATAGCAACTTTATTATATTCATAAATTCTGAGTCTTGGGACACAGATTCAGCTTAGGAAGAAGTTACTTTATGATCAGATGTTAGTACAAATTGTTGTGCATCAGCTATTATAAAAACAAACTTTTAATACCTCACATTTTGAAATTTATGGAGGGGACTTACGTTTTCTTTGGAGATGATGAATGTGTGTTGACTGGCACCACTGTTTAATTATAGATGGCTAGCTGTGAGGGGTGCAGAAATGATCTTGGCCATGTAAACCTCAAGGCAATCTCCCGATGTGACCAAAAAGGTGTGCATTTTATTTATGTAGCTGCTTTACCTACTCACCCAGACTTCCAGCACACTTAAAAATTCCCAAGTGAAGTGTCTACAATTATTTCGTTAAGGGCTTAAAATAATACTCCCTTCCTTCTCCTTCGTGCTCCCAGCAAAGTTTTGCTTAAAGCTGCATTTGGGCAACGGTGCATGGGAAGCATCATGGTATATGGGAAAGAGAACAGAGTGTAGACTCAGAACACTTGGAAGGCCCTTTGAAAGGTCACCATGTGTTCAGGGAACTGCAAATGGCTCATCGTGTCCGGAATGCAGAGTACATGCTGAGTGTGAACAGTGGCTTGTCTACAGAGGTGGGTAGGAGTCAGATAATAAGAGGTATGGTGTTTTATGCTAAGGAGTAGGGATGGCTGTCAAGGTAATATGGAACCCTCAAGGGTTTTAAGACAGGAATGTAACACAATCACATTTACATTGTTGCAAATTACCATGGCAGTGGGGGAGACAGTGGACTGGAATGGGGAGAAAGAGGGCACCCAGAGATCTGAAGGGCTGGAGGAATGAGGTTTTTGAGGAATGATGAGATTGAAAGCTTAGAAGATGTCTGGGAGGGTAGAGGACTGAACTCTTAAGGAGCTGTTTGCATAGCTTCATTGAGAGAACTTAATTTTAACAGACTCAAGGGTGAGGGAAGGGCTAATATAGGAGCTGAGCTAATTATAATAAGGAAATTGAGGAGAACAACGATTCACACCTAATCTGACTTACTGCCGTGTGCCCAGAACCTAGGCCTGCCGAGCAGAGTGTTCCTATGACTTGAGTTAGATAATAGAAGATAGAAAATAAAATAGAAGTTAAAAAAAAAAACACATAAAGAAAAATCTGGGTGATAATGACAGCTGATGGCAAGGGAGAGGACACATCTGTAATGATACATATGGTCATGAATACAGTTGCCAAGTACCAGCAAGAAAAACGGAGACAGCCCCGTCTCCAAGGGCCTGAGTCTATTTCTAGATAACTTCGCCTGTATGGCGCTTTCTTGTGTGAAAAGATTTCTTCCCCAGGCTCCCCAGAACTAAGACCCTCAGACTAAGGTGTTAGCACACATTTAGGAGGGGATGACCAGCAGGAGCAGAGAGGTGAGGAAAAAAGCAAAAGCAGCTAACATGGGCTCTGGGCATCCAGAAGCTCTGTCCTCCTGAAGAGTTTTAGGAGACAGCGTAGAGCGTGTCTCAGCCTTCTTCCATCACAGGGACAACGAAGGTGTCTATTCATCAATTCTAGTTTGTCACTGGTTCAGGAGTTAACCAATGACAACTTCCTGGCCCTTCCAACCAGCCCTGTGCTTAAGCTAAGCGGACGTCCCCAGGCGGGAGTTGTGAGAGCCAGAGCTGTGAACACCAGAGCGCTAGGAGCAGGGTTGTGGCAGAACCCGCCGCATATATCACACCCAACCATGAGCAGTAAATTCACTGTACCTGTGCTTTGAGTTTTAGCAGGTAGAATCTTTCTTAAAATCACACGTTACTTATTTCAATGAAGAAGATTTGTACCTTTTGGAACCTATCCCAGTATATAGATATCCTGGGATTTAGAAGACTCAAACCTCAAGGCTGTCTCCAATGTACACAGAGGATTTATAACATTAATAAATGGTGATCCATGGTGATGTAATCTTTTGAGCAAGGGATGAAAGTGCAGACAGTGGTATGAAAACTAAGATGGAACCATTAAAGGTGACTCAAATACAGTTGGAAGATGAACACATCCTCTGATCCAAAGCACTACCACTTCCTAATATGAAACTACTAAGATCTGTGATTTTTGTATAATAGAAGTATTTTATTGTTGATTTTGAAAAAAGGAAGACAAAGAGACTAACACATAAGATGCATAACATAGTAAGGCAGAACTCCTGACTTTGTTATTCTGGAACTGGGTTTAAGAAGTGAAACAGAAATCTGACTTCAAAGAACAAAGTCATGAAGAGTCATGTTCAAAACCAAAGAAGTGCATTCACTGTTGAATAACCTGGAAGTGGGAAATAGAGCTCGAAAGTCCATTTCTGATAATGCATGAATGGAATTTTCTAGATTTAGCATTTTACTTTCTTGATATACCCTACCCCCCAAAAGCTCCCTCTTCAAATGCAAAGATACTAGAAATGGGTTACTAAAGAAATATTCCTCCTTCTTTTCTGGTCTGAGGCACTTCAGGACCCATGAGCTCTGGTGCAGACACAGTCAAGCCCAAGGACCACACCATACACACAGTAATGAAAACAGCACAGAAACGGCATCAAAGAACCTTGGTCACAGAGACTGGAAGGTTTCAAGGAGGTAGACTTCACATTTCTGAGGAACACACACTTTGCCAAGAAACACAACAAGGGAGTGAAGAAGACACAGGCCAACAATGCCACAGCCATGAGTGTTATGTGTCAAGGCTATCAATGACCTTGTCAAGCCCAAGGAGGTCAAGCCCAAGATGCCAAAGGGCAGTGGCTGCAAGCTCAGTTGACTTGCTTACATCGCTCACCTCAAGCTCAGGAAATGTGCTTGCTCCCATGTTGCCAAGGGTCTCAGGTTCTACTGACCAAGGGGCAATGCCAAGGCTCAAACCAAATCCAGGTTGTAGCTGCGACTCTGGTTCCAGCTCTTGCTGTTGGTCAGGCTCCCGAGATGCCCCTCCACTAGAGCGGACATGAGGATGGAAGGCCTGATGTGACCCCTAGGCTTCTGTCCATGTGGGGTGGTGTTCTCATATGCTATTTGTACAAATAGCCCTGTGGCAAGATCTGTCCACAAAAAGAAAAAAAAAAAAGTCACTCAGACCAGGGATTTGGTTTCTTGAAGTTCTGGCTCTATTCTTCACTGGCTATGTAGCCTTGGATAAATTACTTAACCTCAGTTTCCTCATTTGAAAAAAAGATCAGAGTAATAGTACCTACCTCAGAGGGAGATTATGGGGACTGATATATTAGTATATGTAAATCACTTAGAGTGCCTGACGCATAATAAGAACTACATACGTGTTTGTGAAGGTTGCTATTAAGCAGATAGAGCTCTCTTCTGGGCAAAGAACTGTCAGAGCTCACAGAATGTGACTGCCATAAATCACACAAGAAGTGTACCAGAGTATTGTTTTTAATGATTCTTAACAGTCAAAAGAACTGACATAGAAAAAAGATTCTTTGGCATTCCAGAGACAAAATAAGACTGATGGTAGAAGTTACAGTGCTGACACCAGGAAAAAGTTTCAGCTTCAAGAGCTGTAAAACAATGAAATGGTTGGAAGCCACGTGTTCACTGACACAGGACGGAGAAGAGACTATGGTGGCTTCTTAGTGAGGCTGACATAAATGACCTGGCCGGTTTCTCCAATTTCCAAAGTCAATGACTTTGTCTCTGAACTCTCTTTCTAATCTTCTACTTCACTATTTCCTCATCTGAGTCCTCTGCCCAGGACATACAAGCCATTTTCTCCATATCAAATGCCATTTGCTCGACAAAATAAGACCGCCATTTTTTTTCTTTCCGAGTTTTTTTTTTAAAGATTTTATTTGTTTATTTGACAGATCACAAGTAGACAGAGAGGCAGGCAGAGAGAGAGAGAGAGAGAGAGGGAAGCAGGCTCATTGCTGAGCAGAGAGCCCAATGCGGGACTCGATTCCAGGACCCTGAGATCATGACCTGAGCCGAAGGCAGCAGCTTAACCCACTGAGCCATCCACGCGCTCTCTTTCTGAGTTTTTATTTAAATCCCAGTTAGTTACCGTACTGTGTAATAGCAGTGTCAAGAGTAGAATTTAGTGGTTCAACACTTCCATACAATACGTGGTGCTCATCATAAGCACCTTCCCTAAGGCAAACATTTTCAAAGTATAAATCTCATTAAAAGTTGTCGTGTGTATGGTGTATTAAAGCTCAATTCCCATGTATAATACAATGAGGCCTTGTTTTTTTCCTAGCCACGTTATGCTTGATCCTGAAATATGTAAATGGATATAAAGGAAAGCTGGAACAAACCCCGCCATCCCCACCACCAGACATACCCATTGAGAAAGGAAAAAGTCTGTGTGAGCTAACTTACGTTCGAAGGAACAAAAATACCTCTAACCTTTTGAATTTTTATTTTATATTACAATTTATCTCTAGAAACATTTTATTTCAATGTTAAAATTAAAGAAGATAAATGAAAGAGTGTCTTTATGCCATGTTTCATCAAAAAGCTAGTCCTTAGTAGTAGCTAGTAGTACTTCCTTTCAAGGAAAGGTTTCTAGCAGAAAGAAGGTTAGAAAATGGTAGTGTCTAGCTATTAGTTGGCCCTAAAGTTTTACACATTGTTGGTCAGAAGCCTTTATTGAAACCAAAGCTTGTTGGAAAATACACTGTGAACACTTGGAGCTGTGATAATGAGGAGGTGGTGAGAGAAGACTGTGCTTGGAAGACTCCAGGGTAACCACAGTGCTTGCCGCAGCTACATCAAGGAAGGGGTCAACACCTTCCCGCCCTGAGAATCAGGACCATTTTCCTGGGCCAAAGGCAGCAGGAACTTGCTCTCAAAGATATTCAGAGGGGCAAATGTGAAGTTGTGTATGTTTAGATGAGCTAAATAAACATTTGAAACAGGCTCTAGATTTTAACCTCATTGTCTGATAGGACTAGAGAAGCTATACTGGCTTCTCCGTGAGGGTTTAAAAAGCCACCCAAAGTGTTCCCTGCCATCTTGATTTCCTAGCATTTTATATAAAATCATCTATCTTTTAACTTTTTTCAAATTTTTATTCCCAGGTATTCCTGGGATAAAAGTATTAGTACTAAAATATGTACTTCCCTATTGGAAGTAATAAACCTTTTTTCCTTTTGTCCCTAAAATTCTGAGGGAAAAAAACTTTTAGACAATAGAAACCGTAATTGAATCATTTTACAGGACATAAATAATATAAAATTAAACAATGCTTAGGCAGAAATATGGTGTTTTGAGATCATTGCCAGGTTAGCATTTTTCCTGTTATTCCAGAGTGAAAAAGATGAGTTGCTATGGTTTCCAACTCTACTCAAATTGGATTTTGTTTGGCCACATTAATATTTGTACAGTTATTTTTCCATTACTCAGGAAACACCACAAACACTCAGCAATAATTTCACAAGCTTTTCTTTTCTTTTCTTTTTAAGAGCATACATCTCCCCTGACAGGTTTTATGAATTCACATATGTTCTTGGAAACTTTTTATGATGCACTAATAAATATGTTTGACAAAGCACATGTTTTCAGTATAATTATTTAAATGGTCCTTTTCTACACCCCCCCTCATTTGCTTATGTAGATAACTCATTAAAAATAATTTAGACATGAACAGGACTATGCATGCGTTAGAATAAAAAACAAATGGAGACCAGCTTGGAAGATTCTCTTAGCAGACAAAACTGATTTAGAAATACAAAGCTTATTCTACATATTTTCAACGACTAACTTGAGCTGGGTCATTTCTTGCTTATGAATGGTTTCCCAAGGTTGACATGAGGCAACAACTCACCCATTACCTACCATTTAAGAAAATTCTAATACTATAACCAATCACTGTGACGAATGAACAGTCTTCTTTCTCACTATCTAAGCTGTTTTATAACGCAGACCCCTACGCCTCACTCCAGGTTCAGGTTTGAGGGCTCCTGGCTGCAAAGTGTCCTACGAGTGTGTGCCTAATAAACTTTTACTAATTCCTATTTCAATGGTTCAGTGGCTTACTTCTGTGATTTCTGAATTGACATTTAAGGGCGAGGGCAGTGGGGTCAAAAGAAGACCCTCAGTGACCCTGAGGCTAATGACAAAACAGATGCTAGTCCCAACAGAGCCACTGAGCTCACGACTTTCTCACCAATCCTGGAGTTTGAGGCTAAGTGTCTGTTGGATCTGAGCTCTGCTCTCTTTGTGTTTCAAACTCTCCAACTGTATTGTACATATTCCTTTTGGTTTTTGCTTTTGAAGCTTCTTGGTAAATTACTCCGTTCTGTTTAAAAGGGAAGAAAACACACTATTTCCTGGGTTTTGGAGCACATGCTGGGAAACAGGGCATTTCACAGGTAAGATGTCTGAGGGAGTGTAAAGGGATAGGTGGGTTCCACCTAGACTACAGACCAGAATCTGATGTCTTTTTGGAAAATGGGTGAACTTTTGGAATAGTAATGGCCACTTTGGGGAAATTTGCACTTAGATAATTCCATCTTAAGGGATATTCTTAAAAGAGAGGATTCTAAATCTCTCAGAGACAGTGGAATACATTCTCTGATTAGTATGCACAGGCTTCTAAAAGACAAAATGACTTCAAAAACAGCTCTAAAAGGAACTTTACAGCATGCAAATAAAAAATCCTTAGCAAAAAGGTTTGGCCATCTGAGCAGATAACCTTAACTCAGTTCACCTCCCAGAAACACAATTTGGATTTAACTGTTCTTTTGAGTTTTCAGACATGGCTAAAATTTTTAAAACAAAATCTGTAAGATCTCTGTTGGTATTTGCCTTTATGTTTATTGCATCTATGTCTGTATGTTATAGACATGTGAGATTTTTCTACTTCTGGCAGTATTGCCAAAATTGATCTGTAATCGAGAGTTCCATTTAACTGACTTAAAGAAAATTAAACATTTATTAAAAAACCAAGCATACTCTCAAAAATATAGAAACGAACCCACACATTTTTCAAGTTCAAATAATCTGGGATAATCTTTGATAAATAAAATCCAGTTTAAGTTTGTCGGTTTAATAAAAGCAAGAAGGTCTTAAAATTCGTCAACAAGAATGCTGGGAGAGGGAGGGGCTCACTGGGTGAAGGGCATTAAGGAGGGCACGTGATGTGATGAGCACTGGGTGTTATACACAACTAATGAATCACTGAACACGACATGAAAAACTAATGAGGTACTATATGTTGGCTAATTTAATTTAAATTAAAAAAATTATCAACAAGAGAAATAACTTGAGATGGCGGCTGTTTGACATCTAATCTGAGCATAATTGTTAAAAGCCAGTAATTTAAACAAATGTAAAAAAAAAAAAAGGGGTGCCTGGGTGGCTCAGTGGGTTAAGCCGCTGCCTTCGGCTTGGGTCATGATCTCAGGGTCCTGGGATCGAGTCCCGCATTGGGCTCTCTGCTCAGCAGGGAGCCTGCTTCCTCCTCTCTCTCTGTCTGCCTCTCTACCTTCTTGTGATCTCTGTCAAATAAATAAATAAAATCTTAAAAAAAAAAGCTTATACTAAGTCAAACAAAATAATGGCTATTAATTGAATAACTAAGTCATTTCCAAGTAAGATAAACATCAAATACAAAGCATAGGTTTAGGTTTATTTACTTTTTTTTTTTATTTTTACAGAGAGGTGTTTGGATCTTTTAAAATAACCATGTCTTGAGCCACAATGAAATATTTACTATGGGGAAGAATATACTTCTACAAATTATAAAACATACTTATAAATTGCTGATCTACTGCAGGCAAGCGTGAACAATTTTTTACTGGAAAAGCAAAGATTACTAGTACTTAAAATATATAAAGAATATGTAAAAATAAAACTATTAGAAATAATGTGGGTGAAAGAAGACTGTAAATGAAAAATAGGTAAGGGAAATAGAGTGTGTTATTTGGATAAGAAAAGGTATTAATGACATGATGGTGTTTTTTGATGAAAGAAAAAAAAATTTATTTTGTCCTGCAGTAAGGTGACTGTTCCAGATTAAAAAAGGAAGAAGATAGGACAAAAGCTGAATGGACAGAGAAAGCTGTAGAAGGTTTGTGGAAAGGAATCTTGAGAAGTGACTTTTATGTGGTCAAGGTAAGATTAGAATGGATTTATTTAAGTTAAAAAATGAAGAATTTTAATATCTTAATATTAAAGAGCTGCTGAGGCAGGATTAGAATTTGGTTTTCTCTTGGTTGAAATGACTTTTTTTTTTTTTAAACATTACGGATCCTCTCTAATAAGAAATTATACACAAAATTTCTTTATTTTGTGTATTATTTATTCTAATGTAATCTCCCTAGGAAACAAAGATTTTTTGTGGCTTATAAAAATATTTCCAGTGCTTCATGTTGTTTTTTTAATCCAAGTTTTTAATTACTTAGAAAAATAACTGAGTCTTCTCTGTTAAAAGAAGTAAGGGTTTTTTTTTTTTTTTAATCATGATGTAACTATGTGCATTTGCCTTTGAGATCTTTCGTTACTTTGAGTGAATGGTTAACTAAGTCAACTGCTTAATTTTTGTGGTAGGTGTATGTGAACTCTCACAGGTAACTATGGCTATTTTAAAGTCTTCTGCCACTCGGAGACAGTTACTGTTTTACCCTTGAGTCTTCTCTGAAAACATTGACAGTGAACTACAGACAAAAGTGCTTCACCTTTAAAAAGATTCATGGGAAAGATCCTGACAAGTATCTGAAGTACAGGATCCTGCTAACTTTAAGATCATTAATAGTGAACTAGGCAGACATTTCTGAAATTTTAATGGAAAATTGATTCAAAAAGCTGCTAACCCAAGATGAAGCAAAACAGAAAAATAGTTACATAAGACTGAATGAACTGATGAAGATTATAATTTTCACGAGTTCATTTAAAACAAAGCTAGTTTTTTAAAAAATGTTATTAACATATAATGTATTATTACCCCCAGGGGTACAGGTCTGTGAATCACCACATTTACACACTTCACAGCACTCACCATAGCACATACCCTCCCCAATGTCCATAACTCAACCACCCTCTCCTTACCCCTTCCCCGCAGCAACCCTCAGTTTGTTTTGTGAGATTAAGAGTCTCTTATGGTTTGTCTCTCTCCTGATCCCATCTTGTTTCATTTTCCTTTCCTATCCCCCAAACCCCCAACTTTGCCTCTCCACTTCCTCATATCAGGGAGATCATATAATTGTCTTTCTCTGATTGACTTATT
This sequence comes from Mustela nivalis, assembly GCF_964662115.1. Lineage (NCBI taxonomy): Eukaryota > Metazoa > Chordata > Mammalia > Carnivora > Mustelidae > Mustela > Mustela nivalis. The sequence goes on along the minus strand of NC_139040.1, from coordinate 115,706,602 downwards.
TTGCTAAGCATGATACCCTCTAGATCCATCCACGTCATTGCAAACGGCAAGATTTCATTTCTTTTGATGGCTGCATAGTATTCCATTGTGTGTGTGTGTGTGTGTGTGTGTGTGTATACAATATATATGTATACACACACATACACGACATCCTCTTTATCCATTCATCTGTTGATGGACATCTAGGTTCTTTCCATAATTTGGCTACTGTGGACATTGCTGCTATAAACATTCCAGTGCACATGCCCCTTCAGATCACTACATTTTTATCTTTAGGGTAAATACCCAGTAGTGTGATTGCTGGGTCGTAGGGTAGCTCTATTTTCAACTTTTTGAGGAACGTCCATGCTGTTTTCCAGAGTGGCTGTACCAGCTTGCATTCCTACCAACACTGTAGGAGGGTTCCCCCTTTGTCTGCATCCTCGCCAACATCTGTCATTTCCTGACTTGTCCATTTTCGCCATTCTGACAGGTGTGAGGTGGTATCTCATTGTGGTTTTGATTTGTATTTCCCTGATGCCGAGTGATGTGGAGCACATTTTCATGTGTCTGTTGGCCATCTGGATGTCTTTGCTTAAAACAAAGCTAGTTCTTTAATGTTTTGTTTTCCAGATTCACAGGACCCTCTTTTATCCTCTCTTTTAAGCTATCTATAGCTTACAGCAGTTTGGTAAAGTGTATCGTTACAAGAAAGGGTGAAACATTTATCTTATTCTCCCTACATGATTCCTCCAGAATTCATCAACTCTCTTATCAAATATTCTTATTTTTCATGACAATTTATGTGTTTGTAGATGTTCATTAAGATTCTGTTTTCTGCGTAATAGGCCATAGCTGGAGAAATCCTTGGCTTGGCTTCCTACCCTCTAGAGGTTCTTGAAAGTCCAACCTAAGGTTCCTCCTCTCCTAAGAGAGGTTTGCCTTTCTCCCCCCACCCTTTTTTTTCCTCTTTTCTTAATTCTTTTGTTTCTTAAATTCCACCTATGAGGGAAAACATGTGGTATTTGTCTTTCTCTGACTTATTTCCCTTAGCATTATACTCTCCAGCTCCATCCATTCGTTGTTGCAAATGGCAAGATTTCATTCTTTTTTACAGTAATTGTTCCTGAGGTTTTGTTTTTGGCCCATAGGAACTGGACTGGGTCCTGAATTCTAGTTTCCTCCAATATGTGGCTAGAACTCTGCAAGCTATCATTTCCAATTTCCCCCCACTCTTAGAACTTGGAATCATTCAAAAACTAAAACTATCCTCTTCCCAAAGCCATGGAAGCTAGAACTAGACAGCTTGGTATAAGCTTCAGAGAAATCACCACAATGGCTCACGTGTGGACCATCTTCATGCTTGTGGCTATGTGGCCACTCAGAAAGATGACTAGAGATATCTAAACTGCCAACTAGGAAAATATGTCAGATTGCCAGTCCAGTGCTTGCCCACACTCGGTCTGAAGATGCTTGGAACCCAACATCTAGAAATCTTCTTGATGGCTGCTGGCTACTCTCCCAACTCAGAAACTGAATTTATTATAATAGCTACAACTACTAACCTTTGTTTTTCTTTTGTTTTCATAGAAATGCCTCTCATTAAATTACCCTATTGCTTATATCATGCAAAGGCCTAATTGGGGCAGAAGCTTACCTACAGCACCATGTCCTGAAATGAAACACTCCAAGTTCATTCTGTCCTAAGTAATTGTAAAGATACGGAATTGCTAGTCCATCACGTTGTACCTCTGTAGATAACCTTTGGACACACATTTGAGTGGCTTAACTGGTTAAATCTTGGCTCTAGTGTGTTATATACTCAACGCCTGTCAGCAGCCACCCACATGCCAAATGGTATCCATCAAGATAAGGCAACTGGGTGAAATAAACAATACCCCCTAAATGATAAAGATGGTGGCTACGTGGCTCTCTGGCATGACATCTTAACTAGATGAAAACACCAAACGTGTGACTTTTCAGCCTGACTACATCAACAGTGGTAACTGAGAATAATGCTATCCTGATTGGTGATACTGTCAGCCTGCTGAGAGAATAACCAGAAGGGATCATTTGTTAAAATCAAAAACCAATGGGAACAGCCTTGAGAATTCTCTAAGCAGACAAAACTAGTGTAGTCATACAAAGAAAGCTGAATTTAGCTTATTCTGTAAGATTAACTTAACTGGGTCATTCCTTGCTTATACCTCTGGAAATCATAAGCAAAACTTGAACCAATTCTCAAGATTAATATGAGGTAACCACTGACCAATTCCCCATCATTTAAGAAAATTCTAATATAACCAATCACTATGAAGAATAAACACTGTCTTATTATATAAGGTGCTTTATAGCAGTATACCCATGGAGCCTCATTCCTTGCTTTGGTTCAAGTGCCTCAGGTATGCAAACTGTCTTTATGATGTGTGCACAAGAAAGTTTTAGGAAGTACTACTTCAGTGGTTTGTGGGTTTGACTTCTGTTATTTTTGAACTTTAACACATGAATGCAGTATGGTTCTAGGGCTAGAAGTTGTATATAGAACCTCTTAATTACCCAAGGATTACCTTGATGCCTCCATGTCTAACTCATGGGAAGGACAGGGATCTTGTGCAGAGACTTAGACCCTCTCTTTATTCATGGCTTGTACACAACCCACAACAAGGTATTTAATCTGGGAATCTACACCACAGAAAGAGTAGAAAAAATATTTAAAAACAAAAAACCTACTGTCTTATCTAAATGATTAATGAATGTAGCCCTCTCAAAAAATGTTTAAAAAGACTCCATTGTATTTATATAATAAAATTATTTCCTATTTCAATTAAGGCAAACATTGTTACTGATTGATTACATCCATTTACCTGAATAATCAACTATTACCAATACCAAATTCATTTTAATTTCCATAGAACATCATGCATAGAATCATAGAGCAATGAAAACACGCTTCACTCTTTCCTTCCCTCCTCACAGTATATTCTGTCTTACGGGTACTTGTGAGGGAATAAGATGGTATGTGAAATTATTTTCTAGTGCCAAGTGAGCTTTAAAAACATATACAGAATATATATGATAAATGGACGCTGATTTTTAATGGATGTGTTCCATAAATGTTTTAAGCATATTTACATTTTTGCAATATTTCTCCTAAGTAAGTAAAATAATGCATATTGTAATGAAATGTTTTGTCAAAACTTCAGACAGTATACAGATATCAATACAAGTCACTCCAAAATCAGGAGATTCAGATTTCATGTTCAGCTTCTCAGAGGGAAAAGTATTCAAAATAGAAATGGGTAGATCTTATAACTTCTACCCAAAGGCTCTGTCTATATAGTTGTGAATTAAAACCGAAAACAAAGGCTAGAATGGAAACTGGTTCCTAATCTTTATCTCTGCTTGTAACAAGTTGGAGCATTCAGATGATTTTGACGGGTTTTCCAATTTTGGAAGCCAGGCATTCAGAGTACCCCATGACTGAAAATGAGGAGGTACAGAGGAGAAAAGAGAAAAGAAAGCATTACTCTAAGACCATACAACAATTCATAACTGCACCCTGAGCCCCATTATCCTAGCACTGTAGCCAATGATCTCCCTTCTCCCTGCTACCGTTGGCATCAGTGCTTCATTTTAACAGATTCACTTCTTTGGGATGGAGTGGTGAGCAAGGAACACACTGAATCGCTATGAGGAGTTAGGAGTTTTCCTAAGAAGGGCCCCAGAATCTCCCTTGTAGTGCAACGAATGCTGTGAGAGTTAATCTCATTTTGCAACACACACCGCGATAATTTAACATGCCACAAATATCTCAACCTCGTTTACTTTCCCCTTGGATATCTAGTTGGCTCTACCTGATCACAAAGATTTGGACAGGGGTCAAAGATGGTATTTAAAATCTTCACTATTCGGGGCACCTGGGTGGCTCAGTGGGTTAAGCCTCTGCTTTCAGCTCAGGTGATGGTCTCAGGGTCCTGGGATCGAGCCCCACATCAGGCTCCTCGCTCAGCGGGAAGCCTGCTTCCCTCTCTCTCTCTGCCTGACTCTCTACCACTTGTGGATATCTCTCTCTGTCAAATAAATAAATAAAAATAGTTATTAAAAAAAGACTTCACTATTCAACATATAGGAATGTATTTTAGCAAAACTACGGTTACCTAGGAGGCAGAAATGAGCATGGAAGGAGAGACTAATTTTAGTTTTCTGTTCCTACCCTTCTGTAGTGTTTTTTTAATAATAAAATATTTTGTGTAAGAAAAAATAATAAAATCTTAGCTATTCGTAAGTGTCTTCCATTTTAGGCTATTTCAAAGGGAAGCAAGGGCAATTCTGAGCAACTTTTCAATTACAGGTTTGGTCAAACCAACAATAAATATAAAGAAATGGCTTCATCTGAGTAAATGATCCTTCTAATGCTTGACCAACTGTGGTGTTCTTTAGATTGCATCACTGAATGTCAGATCAAAAGTTATGGTAGGAGAAATCCTAGAGCAGTTTTTCCTTTAGGTTTGCATTTACCTACAAATACAAAACCATGGTGTAGAGTTCCATAGTTTTTATAGCTTTATAACTTTGGCTTTTGTCTCCCTGTTGGATGAGGACCAGGTACATTGGTATAGCTCCATAAAGCCTAATATTGGAAATAATTCAAAACCTCAAAGTCAATGTCATCTTATTCATTTCACCTGCCTAATGACTTCCTCTCTTTTCAAACAACCCAAAAAATATGTATTCACATTACTGGGAAGAAGAAACTCTCCCTATATTTGCACAATAGGGTAATTTTTTGCCCTTGTAATTAACCAGCATGATCCAAGTGTTTATAAGGTTTCTTCTGAAACTGTGCTTTCAATTAACATTCACCATTTCTAAATTAATCATTGCTGACCTTAACATGCAGGATGTCTTAAAGACATGATTCAAATGGAAAGAAGATAATTCCATTTGAAGAAATCTACTAACTACCTGTGCTCCATAAGTCTTTGGTCATTGCTTTTCTCTTGTCACTGCATAGAGAATCCCAGAATTCAGAACACTACTTCATCATACCTTTAGATCAAAGTCCTACAAATGACCTTGGACCTGATTCCCATGGCTCTCCAAGTTCAAAATAACAGTGACTCATTAGCATCATATAGTGCAAAATACATACTATTCCATATATCATATAATCTGAAATTTCCTGTAAGAAACAGGGGTACATTGAATTTCAGAATATTCTTATTACATTTAAAAAAATAGAATTATTGTAATTATTAGAGGAACCCGAATGTGGGTGGTTTATGTTGAAAAAATCAAAGAGGCTCCCAATGGGAAACATTTTCCAAGGATTCAGTGGAACTAATGTTCTCTTTAAGCAATCATAACTCTGTGGAAACTCAAAGTTGGCATCTAGCCAAATCCTAGGATGAAGAAAAGCTTTTCTAACAGATAAAAAGGAACAATGTCTATGATATGTGCAGCTATGGACTTAAAGCATCATCTATGAACTACCAGTGTGTGTGGTGAATAACTTTATCATCTTCAAAGACCTACTATTTGACATCTTCTTGCCCGTGGTGTTAAGGGTAACCCTCTTCTAGGAGTAACTTAGCACTCCGCCATCAGACTCACGCACAGACTGCCTGTCAGTGTGAGCCAAGTGGCTCACCTTGCAACGTTGATCCTGCATGTCTGACTCTGCTTTTTGAACATCCTTATTCTGTGAATTGTGCTTCTGTCCTCAACAGAAGAGTCCTGATTATGTTCATTTTCTGTCTCCCTATGCCAATGTGAATTCTGTGCTCCCTGTATTTATTTTATGCTAACCTGATCCTAGAATTTCAAATTTTACTACTTGAGCTTGAGAGACCCAACACTAAAATTCCAAAGTCCTTCCATACCATCTCCCCTCCCCTTTTAAACTGACACCAAAAGCAATAAAAGCAAAAATTAATTTAAGTGGGACTAAACTAAAAAGCTTCTGCACAGCAAAAGAAACCATCAACAAAATGAAAAGGCTACCTACCAAATGGGAGATAATGTTTATAAATCATGTATCTGATAAAGGGCTAATATCCAAAATACACAAAGAACTCGTTCAACTCAGTAACAAAGAAACAATGTGAATATCTGAGTGGACAGTTTCGCTGTTTGAAGAAGACATAGAGATGGCCAACAGGTATATGAAAAGATGTTCTAGGTCATTAATCATCAGGGAAATGCATATCAAAACCACAATAAAATACCACCTCCCACCTGGTCAGAATGGCTACTATCAAAAAGGCTAGAAATAACAAGTGTTGATGAAGATATGGAGAAAAGGGAACCTTTGTGAAGTGTTGCTGGGAGTATAAATTTGGCATAGACACCAGGGAAAGCAGTGCGGAGGTTCTTCAAAAAATTAAAAATAGTTCTACTGTATGATCCAGCAATTCCAATTCTGCATTTTTATGCAAAGAAAATGAAAATGCTAATTCAAAGAGATAGCTGCCCCCCCAATGTTCCCTGCAGCACTGTTTACAATAGCAGATACAGAATCACTTCAGTGTCCATCAGTGGATGAATGGATAAAGAAATGAGGGCATACATAGAGAATGGATTACTATTCAGCCATAAAAAAAAGAATGAAATCTTGCCATTTGTGACAACATGGATGGACCTTGAGGGTGTTACACTAAGTAAAATAAGTCAGTCAGAGAAAGACACTGTATGATCTCTCCCATATGTGGAAGCTAAAACAAACAAAAAAACCCACTAAGCTGGCAGATATAGAGGACAGACTGCTGATTGCCAGAGGTGGGAGGTAGGAGAAATGGATGAACCATTTTCGGTTTCTTTTTTTTTTTTTCCAGTTTAAGTAAATTGAATAAAAAGAATAAAAGGGACCAAAAAAAGCACATGCTCCATTAAAAACAAAACACCAGCACTAAAATTCTCAAGTCTGTCTAATCTTTTGTTTGTTTGTTTAAACAGGGGCAAAGTGTACCCTGCAAAATGTGTCTTTCCAAGGTCATGCAGCCAGTTAGAGATATAGTTAGCATTTCTTAAATTTCACATATTGGTGTCCCAGTTCTGCATTTGGACCTTCTCCCTTTGTGAGTGAATTTTAATTGTCATCCAGATGACTCAATCCTGTTACAGTTATTTAAAGGAAAGACCGAAAGCTCTTCTCCATATCCTTCATCATTCTCACACACATACTCACTCCTATCAACATGCTGGAGACTTAAAAATCACAAGCCTGAGAGGGGTAAATGGAGACAAATGAAATATGTGACAACATGGCAGCAATATTCATCTGCAGAACATCCATAGATCTGTTATTCAGACACTATCAGACCGACAGAAATTTCAAGGAGGGCCAGCTTAGAGGGCCAGAGGGGTGGTGAAGACAATACACGCTGTAACCCAGGGGGACTGCAACTTGGAGCCAGGTGGCAACAATCAGCCAGAGCTCCTAAAGGAGGTATTCATGAACAGCTTCAAATACCCCCGAACTTCTCCACAAAAATACCACTGAAAACTTAGTAAAAACAACAACAACAACAACAAAATGCCAGTATTTCTATAATGAACGAATACATTTCCTTGTCTAATATATCCTGGTTTGGAAAACTTACTGCATTTTCCCCCTTTTCACCGAAGATGAGAAAACTGTAACTTATCTTCTTGCTGACTGAACAAACTGTGAAACATTTTATAGACAGTTTATAGATAGAGTTATAGTCTGACTCACGACCTAACTGCCAAGAAGGCATCTGCAGTTCCTAGAGTTCTCAAAACTCCTGTCCTAACCCACCCACCACACACATTCCCCTAATAGCCCATGTTACTTCTGCACTGAAAAATCAGTATAGCTCTGGTAGATTAGGGGGTGCTTTTACAGTAATGACTCACTCCCCTTCCTACCTTACAGAAAAGGTCTATTTCCGTGCCCCACTGGCAATGGACTTGGCCATGTCACTTACTTAAGGCAACGCTGTGCTGACACAGCCGACTGGGTGCTGCCTCACCGCCGTGCTCAGGAGGAACTGCTTGTTTGGCTCTCTCCTCTGGGAGCTTTGAGAGCCCAACTCCAGCTGAATCCCATAGAAATCAATTTGTAATATAAACCACTGAAATTTTGTGGTTGTTAGTAGCACCAGCTGATGGCTACAATAGTTAATTACATATGTTATTACATAGGCTACTCGATTTGTTGCTTGGTAAATCATTGCTGGTTTTCCATTTGTCCATGTCTCGCCTTCCCAACCGGACTGAAGACATTGGTGCAATTTAATACGTGTTTCTAACTTCTTTGGCACCCCCAAAAGGCATACCACTGTAACTGCTCAATACAGCGCAGCTTCAGGAGCTACGGTTTTCCTCGTACTGCGCAGTGGAGGAAGTCTTCACGGTACCACCGGTGGCGCGCAGCGACAAGTGTTGTATTTCAGTAGCAATCTCGGAATATGTTTTAAAAGCACAGATGCTAAACAATTCAACAGGATAATCAGCAGAAATGAACAAGTGGAGAATCCTTCCTTTGGGGGCTTTGCTGGCATTTTAAGACGCCTTTCCGTTCATGGTAGAGCAACTTTCGCACATACTCGAAAAGGCCATTTTTCTCAAGGCAAAAGAGCTGATTTTAGTAGCGCAAGGCCGGAAAAACCCTGTACCGAGAAAGCACAATTTTCCCGTCGGGTCTCTCTATGAACCTGGTATTTAGAACCACCCCAAGGCGAAGAACTGATATATTTACTATTGCTGTCCGCAAAGGGCACAGATCAAGCTCGGTGGGCTGCAAGGTGACCTTTAGTTGTGCTCAGCCCAGCTTTTCCCCCACATTTGCAGTAAGCCACACACTCCTGGAATTTATTCTGTCCTCCCTGAGGTAGGAAGGTCGAGGATCTATGACAAAGCTGAAGGAAATTCAGGGTGTGAGGGGAGAAGGCGGACCGAGGGAGGGATGTGGGAGGAAAGCACCGATATGCAGGTGAGCTCTGTAGGTCTCAGCAGGTAGGGGACCCAAACACAGAGCACGGAGTCAGTCTAATGCCGCGTGAGGTCCCCACCTGAAACAGGGCTCGCCCACCACCTCCAGAATCTAAACTGCAGATTCCATTTACGCTTAATTTTCAATGCCTGGGCGAAACAAGTCAGGGGGAAAACCACCTGCTATTACTCACTCGGACAAATAATCTCCTTCTGGCCAGTTGCACTGTACGTCAACCCCACCTGTAAGGCAATCATAGCTGGCAGTGTATTCCTGTCATTTATGTCACACACACTGAGTGTTAGGAAAAACTGTCCAGGTAGTTTATTAAGGTGAGTTTTCTTTACCAAACGAAGAAATGGTTTGAACATTACCAAGTAAAGCCTGATAAGCATTTAAAGCAGTCAAGATCATTCAGAAAAATGTATTAAGGGAGAAGGTAAAGAAATCTCAGCAACTCCCAAACTGGATCTATCAGTGGCAGCAGATGAGCACTCAGCCGGTCTATTGTAAAGATTTAATTACATCTCTTTCTTACCTTGAATGTCTGAATCAGTTTGACAGAATGCTTAAAGCAATGGTTGTCTGAAGAAAAAACTCTTCCTGTGGCTGGTAAAGTGAGTCCCCCTAACTGTAAGACTTATTAATAGCAAATTAATGATTGTCAAATCTAGGGCTCACTAGTGACAAAGCTCTGTCGGAACTTACCATATTCTGTGTGTGTGTGTGTGTGTGTGTGTGTGTGTGTGTGTGTGACATTTTTGGCTTTAAATGTCTGCCTGTTTTGTTCCTTGAAATCCTGACACGTAAAATCGTGGTATCTTAACTCCCAGTTAAGATCTCCGCCACCTGCTTAAAGCAGAAAGGAAGATTGAAAACGTAAATAACCTGCTTTGTTGGTGGTGCCATTCTGAACTTATCCAACACTAGCAAGATGTTTTTCCTTTGCAAAGGCAGAAACAAACCAGCACAGATTCTCCGGGGCTGCAAACAAGAATAAAAACAAACAAACAACAACAACAACAAAAAACCCTAAGAAATTTAGGTGACTAAAAGGTAAAGTTTTATTTAAAAAAAGAAATTAAGACCTCAGGTATTCCACAGTATTTTAGTTATTGGCTTTTCAGAGTCTTCTACCATGCTTGCCTCCAGACACCATTAAAAGTAGGAATGTTTCAGGATCTTTTGCAGGCTACAGAAAATATGTCCCTGTTAACCGACCGCTGCAAAGTTCTTATGAGGTTGTCTGAGAACATGTGTACCTTTTCTAGAATCCTATTGTTCTTGAAGCATGGGACTCTTTTCCTTGTCCCTCCTCCCTGGGGCACTTGGAATCAGTTCATTGAAAAGAGAGGCAGTCTCTTTTCCATTCAAGTTTGTTCAAGCTCAGGAATGAGGGGAAGTCTGAAGAATTCTGTGGCTAGGCTGGAAATCAATGGAAAACGTGTTATGGTTTTACAACAAATCAAGTAGCACAGATTTGCTTTGTGTTTGGGAGTTAATCTACAGTCTCTAAAAATGCTCCACAAGCCAGTTAAAGCAAATGAAGGGAAAGACTCTGCTGGAACCCCCTGGAGAGAACAGAGCGCTATGTCACACAGCTCTCGCAAATGAGTGGGAGAGATCGTCTTAAACCTTAAACCGTGTGTTGAAAACACATGCCAATTGCTCTGATGTTTGCCATTAACAACTTCAGAATTAGCTTACAGATGGTAATCTCCGCAGAGCAGTGACTTTTATGTGGGGAACCCAGGGAAGAAAAGCTTTTTAATTCCTTTTTTCTTTTTCAGCTGAACACAAGTGAACTGGGAGCCTCCATACCATATAGAAAATACAACTATATCATTGAAATGTTTGGTGTTAATAATTCAGAGAAAGTGATAAACAGTCAAGGGTTTGAGAGAGGCTGGAAATAAACCTTGAAAGTATAAAAGCTGAAAGCTAAAGTTTTGAAAATTTCCTTGGCGAGTTAAAAATTTGTAGAAATCCGTAGTTTCAAGTCAACATTCTGGTGTCCAAACTCTAATGCCTCCATTTTCCTGCCTAATTCCAAGCAATGGTCCTGGATATAAAACTGGAATAGGATCCAAATATTAGAAATTAAGATAGAAAAATACTGTAGTTGCTCATTTTGAAACTGAGGCAATAAATAATCCTTTAAAACACTAGTCCCCTGTTTTTACATTTACCCCAAAATCCTAACAGTGAGGACTGCTGTATTTCTTCCCATTCTTGTAAGTGGTACAGTGTTTTATAGCACGATAGGACTCTGCCCAGAAATGATGGAGAAAGGAAAGTTCACAAAAAACACTAGGATGACCAGAAATGCCCTGTTACCTTTCAATAGTGGAAGAGAGGTAAGGTAGATATTTCCAACTACAGAGTGATCCCCAAGTCATTTTTTCTTGGCTTTAAGTATATACTGCTGGCTGTTAAGTTTTATATTTTCTTTTTAGCAGAACTTCTTTTGGGCCAGTGTTAACATGGGGGCTACTCAATTGTGTACAGGTTGGGAAACTTGAGGGTATCACTGGAGGGAAACAAACAGCCCAGAAGGCAGGGAAAGGATGGACAGGAATTAAATATCTGCTGTCATTGTCCTCACTGGCAGATAATCCATGCAAAAATATTTAGAAGTCAACTCTTTTATGCTATATGCCCCAAGATAATTTATTACGCAAGTACCTCCCCCCATCCCCTATGAAAGAATGTGGCTTTCTGTGACTTAGAAAACTAGTTCTAGAAAGATCATCATCATCATAATGGTTAGGAAGCAGACACACAGAACACATTATGGGTCACATCTTAGAAAAATCCAGTGCTTTAGACAATAGTGCATGAAATTCAGGTACCTTAAGCTTAACCTAAGTCATTTCCTTGGAGAGAGTCTTTCCTTGACTCCTGGGAAAGGTAATAAGCCCATTTCACCCGCCTTCTCAAATAATGGCATGTCTAGACTTACATTTAAGTTCATTTTATTCCTCTTTAGTTCCTGAGCACACGACTATGTCATCACTCAGAAAGGCTCCATTTTCAAAATCTCTAAAACTGGAATCACCTCTGATTAGAGATTTCTCTTTCTTTACCTCTTTCACTTGTTTTTTGTTTTATTTTGTTTGTTTTGTTTTACTTTGGTTCTCTTCAAACATCTCTTCCCACTTCAGCCAGACTGCCTGGCAGTGAGTATATCCTTGACCGGAGGTTCTCGGCTCTTTCCCAGGACCAGAGCGATGAAGTACAAACTCAACATGTCAGGCGGGGCTTTCCAATGATCGAGCTCCACCCATCAATCCCTCTGTTCTCATCTCTGGCCTCCTCCTGCGAACAAGCCTTGTTTCCTTACTGCTTTTCCAGTAGAGACTGACTTCTCAACCTTGGTCCCTGAGATCCTCCCTATCAGTGCTAGAATTGTACCAGCCTACAGTGGGAAGTTCAGTAAATAGTAGCTTTGAACTTGGTTTCAAAGGCAGGGAGGAGACCACAGTAGGACTCAGGTGACCTCAACAGTAAGAAGTTTATACTGAGCAAGCAAAGGGAGGCTGGGAAAGTTTAAATAACTCCCCCAGAGTCGAAAAGTTTCTAAGTCTAAGAGGCACGTTTCAACTCCAGGTGTCTTTCAATCCAAAGCCTTGTTTATTTTGAATGTACACAGCTGCCTTCTGGTATTTATTTCTACATTAGATGTTTCTTTCATCGTGATCCTACTTATATTTTCCGGTCCAGACAAAATTCACAAAGATTTATTTGAAATGCCTCAAAATACATGGTCACTTATTATTTGGAGAACTATCTGCAAAGATGGAAATATCCTTTATCTTTGTTGTCCAAGTGTGGGACTCTTGGTTTCAGCTCAGGACATGATCTCAGGGTCGTGGGTTCAAGCCCCACATCACGCTCTGGAGTCTCTTTCCCTCTCCCTCCGTCCCTCCCCCTGGCTTATGCACACACACTCTCTCTCAAAATAAATAAAATCTTTAAAACTTCTTTAAATTTTATTACATTAACGAGCCATATGTAGCCATTGGATCTGTAAGTCCGGCTCTCGGCTATTCAAAAATGGCCAATCAGCAATGGCATCACCTGGGAACTTCTTAAATATGTTAAATCGCAGGCCCTGCCTCAAACCTGGTAAAATCAGAGTGTCTAATGAGCCCTCCATGTGATTTACCTGCACATCAAAGTATGATGAACACTGCTCCAGCACATTTATTAGCAATTGTTATGGATATTTAAAAAAATCGTTATGGATATTTAAAAAAATCATTATGGATATTTAAAAAAAAAAAAGTCACATGTGGCTCCGAGTTTTGTAACACACACCCCTGGAAAGCAGGAAACGCCCTATTCAGTGAACTAAGTAACTGTGTGTTGAATTGAACACAGCATGTCTACTCAATCTGCCAGGTGTTCCTTCCGTCCAGGCCTTCCTCCTGCTGGGGAAGTGAGGATACTTTGGGTTACACTTCCCCCAGGGTGGCCAGGCCTCAGAGCCCTTCAGGTCATTTGCCTGTCGGCACACTTGGTTACAGGCTCCTCTAGACTATCGGCCTCTGAGCTGGGAAAAACAGGGTCTTTTCAGCCACCATATGATCCTTGCCCTGTAGACTCCATGGGATCTGTTGCCCAAATACCATCTGTCCTTTCAAGGTTCTGGCTGTCTTCTAGTCTCTATCCTGTCTCAGTACCAGCTGTAGGGTCTCATACAGGACTCTGCCTACATGGTCGCAAAGTGATCTTGGGCTCTTTGCGTGCAGTTCTGATTATAACCTGAAACATGTCGGTCCCCTTTGGTCAACATCAATGCCTCACACTGGTGCCCTTAGAGCCCTTCTGGGTGATTTCCAGGCACCAGCCTGCCATAGCCCTTGGGTTTCATGTTCCTTCAGGCTACTAGCCTTTTGTCTTGTTGGACAACCGAGTGAAATCTCAGGCACCTTCCCTCATGGCACTGGTGCCTCACGAATCCTTCAGGGACTAACTGCCCTCCTTGGGATCATCTTGGCTACAAGACTGCCCACATGCTAGGGAAGTGGGCTCCTTTCACTCACCGGATTATTGCCCGGGTCCATCTGCAGAAGCTGTTCAGGCACCAGTCGGAACACGTGCTATGGTTCTGATCATTCTTCTGGCCACCAGCTTTCCCTTTGCAGTGGAATGGAGAGGACTTGAGATCATCTCCCACGAACAGTGCTGTTGCCCCGGGAGCCTATCTGGTCACTACCCTGCTCACATTTCTGGGGTTCTCTGGGGTCCTTCAAGCCCCTTCAGGGAAAAGGGATGAACTTTAAGCCACCTTACTATACCACCCTGATTCTCTGAGAGCCCATCTGGTCCGTGGCTTGCCCAAGCCTAGGGATTTCTGAGATCTGGGCTACAAGCCTACCTTTGGTCACATCCTTTGCTTGTTACAGTGTCCTGGAGCAAGCATCTGGGCCCTAACCCACCCCCACATGCTATCGTTCCTTACGTCCTTCAGGCCATCAGCCTTCCCCACTGCTAGGGAATTGAGATTGCTCTGTGCTGCCTATTCACAGTGCAACACTGATACTCTGTGGGCCCTCCTGATCATTAGACCGTGCTCCCTGTGCTTTTGAGTATTTTTTTGGGCCCCAAACCTGTCCCTGTGTTAAAGAAGTGTGGCTCCTTTTGCTCACTGTCTTGTCCTCATCCTGGTCACTTAGAGAACCTTCTGGACCCCAACCTGAAGAAATGCCATAGTTCTGGTTTTTTCTTCAGCCATCAGGCTCCAGAAGGGAGAGCACTTTAGGTCACCTCCCCTGTAGCTGGGACCCATGCAGTCACTAGCCTGCTTACACCCTGGCATTCCAGGGCTCCTCCATAACAAAACCTGCTTTCATCCTGGGAAACCACATCTCCTTTCATTCCCTGGAGTTTTCTCAAGGCAGTGCAATGGTTATACCTTCCAGGTTCCTGGTGGCCCACAAGTCATCACTCCCCCCCTTTAATGTGAAAACCAAAAAGCTTTTATCTGCCTTCCCTTCAACACACTGATGCCTCATGGGGCCATCTGTCACCAGACTATCTACATGGCGGGGTTGTGGGGATACTTTAGGCCACATGCCTGCTGGTGTTCTGGGTTAACATGGCTCTTCCTGTCCACCGGAGATCCTGAAGAATGATGTCCTGTGCAATCTCCCTGTGCTAGCCTGCCCTATCACTGGGATTCCCATGCACTTCAGGCTGTCGACCTTCCACTTTGCTACAGAACCAGGAGCACTCTCAGCCACCTTCCCCGCAGGGAACTGATGCCTTGTGAGGCTGGAGGGGGAGAAACATCCACACACCAGCCTACCTGAGGTTTCAAAGCTCCCTATACCTTCAGTCTTCTCCATGTGCTTAGAAAACCCGACTCCTATTGGCTGCCATCCTGCACTCAGGTTTGTGCCTCCACAGACCCTCTCCCTGCAGACCTGCTGGGGTTTCTTTAGTGCGGGTTTCTTTAGTTCTTGCACTTTCCAGCTCTCTCCTTTGCTGGAGAAATGGGTGAATATGTGGCCACCTGTCCTGCTGCTTGCTGATGCTTGGTAGAGTGGGGGTAAGGGACATCAAGTTACTAGCCTGCTCTTCTCCTGGAATTCCTTGGGCCACAGTCCTGCCCACCAGCTGGGGAACTGTGATTCCTTTCACCTACGGTCTTATCCTTGCCTCAGTCCCCCTGCAGAACCTTCTGGCCACCAGTCTCCCCTGGACCGTTTCTAGTTGTCCTTCCAGCCATTAGCTTGTCCCCTCATTGGTGACATAAGATTACTTCGGCTGCCTTCCCTACAGACACAAATGTCCTGAGTGCCCATGTGGTTACCAGCCTGCCTGCACTCTGGCTTTTCTGAGATAGTTTGGGTTGCAAGCCTGGTGGTATGATACACAGTGTAGTTCATTCTGCCTAGAATTCTTACCCTGGAAACACAGTGTAGTTCATTCTGCCTAGAGTTCTTACCCTGGTGCCTTTGGGAAAAACTTCCTTGCACCAGTTTGTAGACATACTGTGGTTCTGCTGGTTCTGGGGTTCACCCTGCTGAAGAATCTAGAACGCTTTAGGTCATCTTTCCTCCATAGCACTGATATCATGGGGACTCACTTGGTCACTAGTCTGCCTGTTCCTTGGGATTCCTGAGATCCTTAGGGACACACATCCCCTTCTGTGGAATGGGGGCTCCTGTTTACATCATTTCTTCCAGATGGTGCACTAGAGGGACCCTCAGAACACCTGCCAGCGTGCTATGGTTCTGGCGGTACTCAGGCCACCTGCCTTCCTGCTTCCTGGGAAACCAAAGGTACTTTGGGTCACCTTCCTTTAGATACGGTGTTGTTTCAGTGACCCTCCAGTTTTCTCACCTGCTCTGCACCATCTGTTATGCTTCCTGTGTTCCTTCTGGAACATAGTACAGGACTCCATTTATGGTAAAGTCCATAATAAGCAAATCTGTACAAGCACAGAGTAGAATGGTGATTGCTAAGGGATGAGAGAAGGGAGAAATTTGAAGATATAGATTTAAGGGGTGATGGAAGTATTCTGGAATGAGACCTCAGTGATGGTTTCCAACATTGTAAACATCCCCACCCCCCCAAAAAAAACCTCTTTCAGTTATACAGTTTAAAAGGGTTAAAGTGGTGAAATTTGGTAATGTGGATTTTTATTTTCATAAAACAAAAGCTCAGAAATTCTTTGCTTTAGATAGCTTCCTATATGATTTTAGGAGCATATAATGCTAAGTGAAGTAAGTTAGAGAAAGACAAATACTAAATGATTCCACTCCTATGTGGAATTTAAGAAACAAAGAGAGAAAGATCAAGAAACAGACTCCTAACTAGAGAACACATTGACAGTTACCAGAGGGGAGGTGGGTGGGGGATGGGTGAGACAGGTGACGGGGATGAAGGAGGCACGTGTCCTGATGAGCACCAGGTGGTGTACGGAAGTGCTGAGTTACTCTGCTAATATTACATGGTATGTTAACTAACATTGAATTTAAATAAAAACTTAAAAAAATAGCATCCTACATGATTAATGGAGATGTTCCATAGACTAATGCCTAAGAATGAGTGAAAACCCAGAGATCCTCCAATACTTCTTTCAAATTTATTTTCTAAGAATAAAAGTTGCTACTTATCAAGGGCAAAAAAGTCACTTTTTCAAAGATGTGGGTGAAACATAATGCTTCTTCTCAAGATCATCCTGAAATTCCTTTTTAAGAGGATTTGATAGGATTGAACTCCAGCCGGTGTCAGTGATCCCCGCGCAACAGTGGGCAGTAGCGCCCACTGGTGTGTTCCCAGTGACCACCCGGTAAAGCAATATTGGCTGAGCATTCTTTGTAGAACTAAAATCCATCCCACTGTCTTTTCTTGCCTGATGAGAAACTAAATGAAGCACTAGTGAAATAGAGCAGAAGAAAGCCAAAAGAAAAACAGGGTTTACAAATACCTTTGCAAATCCTCTTCTACAACCCGGGGCTTGGCCTGTGAGCAACAACTCTTCCAAAAGTGCTCCTTCAGAGAGATTACTTCAAAGTCACAGCGGTAATCAGATAATGAGATCACGCCACTGAAGTTTCCATGGTTTATGTCAACAAAGGAGATGTTATCCCTGTAACTTCAATTGCCAAAGAAACCACATTTGGGTTTATAATATAAATTATTAAACCACATTTGGGTTTATAATATAAAGAAAATACCTTTTTATATTATTTGTTATATGTATATGAAAAATGCCTGTAAAAAAGTGTAAAAAAATGGATGCAACTGCAACTAATATATTTCATTAAAGTTACAGCACAGAAAAGAATATTTTTCCTTATTTTATTTTGTTTCAAAGAACAGAATTGTCCTCCAGTTGCTTCACTTGCTGCCATACTGTATCTCACACCCCATTTTTTCCATCTTTAGTACCTATATATCGTGGCCCAGTTTTTCTCTTTATATATTCAGGTTACTTGTAAAATGCTTAATGTGGCCTCAGCTTTGGGGATGCAAAGACAAAGACAAAACAAAAGAAAACAACACAACACAACACAACAACAACAACAACAAAACACAACTCCTATTTCCAATAAACTGCCACAGAGTAATAGAAAGCATGGAAGATAGTGGTAAATTAAGAGGATGGTTTTATTTTTCACTTTTGGAGAAGTTTCTCAAAAGAGCTGTTTTTTCTGAACCTTGGTTTTGAGATGTTAGTTTAAAAATGCATATTTTAAAGTTTCAGCAATTTCTTGCTGCTGCTTCCCACTCTACCCAGACTGTATAAACAGGTCCACATGAGGACCATGGGGATTGCAGAGAGGAGTCTGGATTTAATGCTTTGGTTTTATTGGCTGTAGGGGCAGCAAGGGGGAAGGGCAGAAGCAGAAACCTGTTTTCAATGACTTTACCTAAATTTCCCATTTTAAAGCTGGATCTTGTATTTGCCAGCCACAGTTAAGCTGATCATCGCAAATTTAAGGAATGTAATCTCTTACACCTATGCATAAGAAAAATGCTACCAAAAAATCCCCCCCAAAATAAGGCCATCACCCTTTTTTTTTTCTTATGGATTTTTCTCCCTCAGGCTAGCTGTGGAGTAAGGAGGTTCTCTGCTTCTTTACAGAAAATACCTAAAACCAATGATGCACATTACTCACACCTTAAAAAAAGATACAGACACAGGGACTATAACAATGTAATACAAAAATAGCCCACTACAGTAAAGCAGGGCTTATCTCAGAAATGCAGAAGTGATAAAAATATAAGGACATGCATTAATATAATTACGTTGATAATACAATGGTTGCAGAAGGGCATTTGCTAAGATTGAACAGTGAAAGGTATTTTTTAAAGAAGTGGAAGGTTTTTCCACTTATATATATAATTATATGTGCGTGTATATATATATACATATATATATGTATATATATATAAAATTAACAGTCCTTATCATAAACCTGCCATCATTATAGTTAATAACAGGTATCTAGAGAAAGACCCCATAAACTCAGGGACAACAATAAGAAACATGTTTTCACTGTTCTGATAAAGTAGCATTTTGGAAATTTTTATTAATGTAGTTTAAGTTGTGTAAAAGACATAGGAGTAAAAGAAAATAATCTGCAAAACTATTTTGAGATGATTTGATTATACTCCTAGAAATCCAAGGCATTGAGATAAAATAACAATCTCTAGTCTTAATGAAAGCTTAATCAAAATAACAATATTTGATAAATACCCAGAAATCAATAATACTCTGTAACATCCTAACAGGGAAGTAAAAGATAATTTTACAAAGATCTATTCAATAGAAATATATTGCCTTTATGTGGTACATAAACAGTGAATTTTGGAACACTGAAAAAAAATAAAATAAACAAAATAAAATAAATGACAAAAAAACAATAAAAGGAATAAACTTAAGAAAGAATGGGTAGAAAATGAATAAGTAAAACAGCAAAATTTTATCAGGGCATTGAAAAGAGAACTTAAATAAATGAAAAATTGTGACATATTGCCAGACAGAAAGACTATTTTCTTATTGTTCTATCCAAGTTAGGTTTTAGGTGACCTAGAATTAAATTCTTAATCTCAAATGGTATTTTTATAGAATGTGACAATTTTATTCTAGTGTTCAACATTCAGAAATATGGAGCTTCAGAAAGGGATACAGAGCTCCAGAAATGGTAACTACATGGGTAAAAATAGAAGGTTTAAAAATTGAAGTCAAAATTTAAATTTTTATGTAAATCTTTTTAAAAGATAGTTAACTGTTTTTATAGAATTGCCATGTAACCCAGCAATTCCCAAAGAACTGAAAGCAGGATCTTAATGGAAATTTGTACACCAATATTAACAGCAGCATTATTCTTAGTAGTGAAAAGACAGAAACAACCCAAACATCCATTGTCAGGTGAATGGATAAACAACGTATGGTATATGTATACACACACACACACACACACACACACACACAATGGAATATTATTCAGCTTTAAAAAGGAAGAAATTCTGGTAAGTGCTCCAACCTGGACAAACCTTGCAAATAGTATGTTACATAAGTTAAGCCAGACAAAAAAGGACAAATACTGTATGACTGCACTTACATGAGGAATCTAGAATAAAAATTCATAGAGATAGAAAGTAGAATAGCAGTCACCAGGGGCCAGGGAGTAAGGGAAAGGGAAGTTGTTGTTTAATGGGTATAGGCTTTGAGCTTGGGATAATAAAAAAAAATCTGGAGATAAGATAGTGATGATTATTCACAACAATGTGAATGTATTTAATGCCGCTGAATTGTACACTTAAAAATGGTTAATATGGCAAATTTGATGTTATGTATATTTTACTACAATAAAAAGCTAATTAACTGTTTCATAAATAATAAAAAAATGTATTATGGGGGCACCCGGGTAGCTCAGATGGTTGAGTGTCTGCCTTTGGCTCAGGTCAAGATCTCCAGGTTCTGGGATCGAGCCCCATGTCAGGCTCCCAGCTCGGTGGGGAGTCTGCTTGTCCCTCTCCCTCTACCTCTCCACCTGCCTGTGCTCTCTCTCTCCCTCTCAAATGAATAAATAAAATTTTTAAAAAATGTGTTATGGAAACACACACACAGACACAGACACACTGACACGGCAAGTAGAAATATTCATATACCATGGTAAGGTTTTTAAACTGTATGTGAGATTGTGTAAAGTTATAGGTAAGTGGTGTACGGTTTTAAAGTAGAAAGAGATCTATTAAAGACCTATACTATAAACCCTAAATCATTAAAATAAGAAATCATTAAGAAAACAGAATTATAAACTAATAATCTGACAAAGGAGATAAAACAGAATAAAAAATATTTAATCCAAAAGAAAGCAGAAAAAGAGGAAAAAGAGAACAAAGGATAGTTTGGATAAATAGAAAACAAATAGCAAGACAACAGACTTCAACTAACCCATATTAATAATTATATTAAATATAAAATGTTCTAATTGTTCCAGTTAAAGTTCAGAGATTGTTAGAGTAGATAAAAATTCAAAAGTTTTAAGAAATATACTATAAATATAAAGATACAAATAGATCAACACTAAAAGAATGAAAAGTATTCCATGTTAATACTATCCCAAAGAGACTTGAGTGGCTGTATTAAAATAAAAAATTTCAGAGGAAATAATATTCCCAAGAATAAAGAAGATTATTTCATAATGATAAGAGTCAATTCATCAAGGGAACATCGTTATTCTACACTTTTATACAAAGATAACAAATAAGGACATGAAGATATGCTTAACATCGATAATGATCAGGGAAATGTAAATTAAAACCACGATGAGATACCATTACACATACGCTAGGAACTGCTTAAAGACTGATCATACCACATGTTAGTGAGGATGTGGAAGAACTCTCATACATGGCTGGTGGGAATATGACATGAGGAAAGAGACTTGGCAACAGTCTGACAGTTTCTTTAAAAATGAAACACACACTGATGGTATGATCTAGCCCTTTCCCTCTTAGATATTTACCTGAGAGAAATGAAGGCATATGTCTATACAAAGACTTACACATGAATGTTCATAATGGCATGATAGGATTACTTCTAATAGTTAAAAACATGAAATGAACCAAATGTTCATTGACGGAAGGATGGATAAACAATCTGGGGCGTATCTATCGAATGGAATGCTAGTCAGCAACTAAAGTGAATGAACTATTGATGCACAACAAAACATAGATGAATTCCAAAATACTTATGCTTAGTGAAATAAGCCAGACCAAAAGGATACACTCCGTATGATCCCATTTGTACAGAAATATAAAAAAATCAGGCTAATCTATAGTGGTTAGTAGTCATCTGGGGATGGGAATAAGGCACTGTGTAGGGCAAGAGTGAGAGAGTATGAAAGAGCACAAGAAAACTTTTGGAGGGGGATGGATATATTCATTATTTTCATTATGGTAGTGACAAACTTTAAGTATGTGCCACTTATTGTATGTCAACTATATACCTCAATATGGCTATTAAAATATATAGAACATATTGTATATAAATTCATATATAAACAAAAAGTCATTTTATGTCTTTAAGAAAGGAAAAGCAAAGATAATGCATAAAACTGGGATAATTCTTTAGCAAAGGGACAACAATGAAAAGAACATATACACCACAAAAAACATGAATGAAAAGTTTTATATAAATAAGCTTCTAATATAAAGGAACAGAATCGAATTGTATTGGTCTTTTACCAAAACCTGTGCAGAGGAGAAAAAGAAATAGTCACAAACAAAAAGATGGACAGATAATTCTGTATATTCTATAGAAAATAAAATAAAAAGCCACCTGGGGAAAAGATTTATTGCAAAATGCCTGAAGGCAAATATCTCTAATCTATAGAGGGTCAAAAAGAGTAAGTCAATTCTAAGATCAACAAATACCAGAAAAAAGATGTGAATAGACAATTCACAAAAGAGAAAATTCCATAAGTAAATGTTCAATAAAAAAGTGATAACATTTTTCTCCCACCTAATTAGTAAAGCCTTGAAAATGAATGCTGCTAAGTATGCGTTAAATCTGATACCCTTCTATATTACTGCTGCTTTGAATACTGTATAAACTTTATAGGCTATCACAGTTTTAGTTTTTAAGAACTCTAAAACTAGTCAAATCCTTTGGTATAGTAATTTTCCTTCTGGGATTTTAGCCTCAGGAAATAATCCAAATTCTGGAAGTCTTACCCATTAAGGTATTTTTCAAATAACAATGTAAATTAAAAACTCCAAATAGCTAAAAATAGGAGACTTGTTAATTAAATCAGGGTAATACTGTTTAATGGACTATTTTATAGGCATTAAACAAAACACACACACTACGTAGCAAAATGGAAAAAGCGTATAATATAATGCTAGGTTCAAAGGCATGATATTGAATTTTATGCACTCCATGGTTAAAATAACATAAATATTTTAATGTACCAAATGCAAAAGGTAAATATAAAACTAACAGCAGTAGATGGGTCAGTATTTTCCTATTTTGAACTGTAATGTTCTCATTCTATTTTTATATCTAAAAACTGAAAACAATTCATGATGAATTATTTCACAGTAAGTGAGATATAAATGCCAAGAATCTTTGAAAACATTTATGGGCAAGCAACTGCATAAACATGAGAGCCTTTGGTACGTAAGGTGAGCATTTTGGGGTTAATTTTCTGGAACTCGTTTTCTTTCTGTGTACACTGATCTCCAAACCTCAGATTTTATGATTCTCAGGGCTTCATCAATACTAATTAAGTTAAGCCTGGTTTCTACTGATTTTCTTTGTCTATTTGTAAACTACAAAATGCTAAACCAATTAGTTTAGACAAACTAATCCAACTGATCAATTCAATGACAGAAGTCAAAGTGCTAATTATGCATTATATTGTTTCTAAGAAAGCTAAATGGATCCTGTTTTTTAAAGATATTCTTTCACAGTCTGGTTAAACCCAGAGGCAAGGTACCTGGAGTGATAAAGATCTGGCTGTTCCTAAAAGGTTAAAAATGTACTCCAGAGTCCTCAAAGCCATACTCACTGCAAATCACACTGATTATTAATCCTACTATGATTCTGGATGGCTCAGTTGCAAAGAATTACTCAATTTTTGCTCAGAGTGGCTTTCTTTGATCATCCTTTCCCAAACAGCCAACCCTCTGCTGTATACCATACCCCATAATTGTATTTTATTTTTTCATAGTACCTATTACCATCTGAAATTATTTTATCAATTTGTTCACTCTTTCATTCACCTTTACTCAAAGGTCTCACCTGTCTTATTGGTTGAAATGGGTCTAACACACTGCATGGTACATAGAAAGTGTTCAAGTAATAATTGTTGAATAAATAAGTAAATGTATTTGAAACCAGTAATGATAAGAACTAGCCATAAGAGAGCTGAAAGCTATCATCCAGGACGAGACGAAGGTTAGGGAAGATTCACTTAAGACAAGAGCTGGGACCAAAGAGGGAAGCCCAATGAAATGAAATACTCCCAGTCTTCATTATGGAGAATGGTTGGTACCTGGGTATTCAACAAGATGGTCTTGGGCATACAAGGAAATCTATACTATTCTGAGATTAAGATTAGAATGAAGAGGTAGGGCAATGTGTCATCTTAATTCTTGGGCTCATTTTGGGTGCTCTCAGGAACCACCAAAACTTAGACAGAGGTAAGTTTTGGCATCTCCCTTCCAACTTAGTAATAAAAGAAAGACTCAGACCCAATCCTGCTACTCACAGAGATATTTATTAACAAGCAGGTAAAAAGAGCCACATAACACCAAACTAGAGAAATCCTAGAAGTCTTTCCTTTCTGGGGCGCCTGGGTGGCTCAGAGGGTTAAGCCTCTGCCTTCGGCTCAGGTCATGATCCCAGGGGCCTGGGATCGAGTCCCGCATTGGGCTCTCTGCTCAGCAGGGAGCAGGGAGCCTGCTTCTCCTCATCTCTCTCTCTGTCCGTCTCTCTGCCTATTTGTGATTTCTCTCTGTCAAATAAATAAATAAAATCTTTAAAAAAAAAAAAAAAGAAGTCTTTCCTTTCTGGTGCTTCCATATCTACCTTGAATAATTGTTTACTTGAGAAAAATGCAATATTATTATAGTGGTAGGACTGACACACCATCTACTTTAAAGAGTTGATAGGAATATTCCAGAATGCCAACGGGGTTCCAGGATTAGTGTTAAACATGTGCCACAATTAGTGGTACATGTAAAGGGCTTGTTGGATTTGTGTTCCTTATTTACTAAAAGATGGATAATGTCTTTAAAGCATTTTAGCCAATAAGTACATCTTGAATACCAGCGAGTGCACCTTGAATACCAGCGAGTGCACCTATGGCAGCCTATCTCCAACATCTTGGCCTAATTAGCGAGCTATAAAATTCACCAACAAAGGCCATTTCTATCATTAATTATGCTAATTAGAAAATCTGCTAGGTTGATGGGAGATAAGGATAGCTAAGACATTTGCAGCAGCCATTCCTAGAACGGCGTTTCTTGTGGTTACCTCATCATTCCTGGGAAAAGGAATTCTGAAGAGGATAACTAATTGCTCTTAAGGGTAGAATAAAACTGACACATTTGTATCACGTAGGCTATGTTGAGGCATTTTACAGAAAAAATTACAGATATCATAAGTGGTATCTCTGTTCATAATCAAGAGGGCCTCAGCCAGGGAGCTAGAGGTATAACGAGGAGGTATACTGGAGAAAATATTGAAAGATCTGTGGCCCAGAACTAAGCAGGAATTCAAGGAGGCAAGAATCTCATGTCAGGGCAGAAAGCTAAGCCGGTAACTGAACAATCCGTAAAGGAAGCACAAATATGAGTGGGTTTTACCTAGAAAAAAAGGGCAGATGTAAGACATTAAATTGGAAGCAACATGGATAAGCAGGACTTATCCCTTGGGCCACAAAATCTTCACTCTGATCTTGGTACTTGTGAGCATGAGGAGTCCTGAAGTCAGAAATTGTGTGAAACCATGATTTAATTATAAGCCCCACTGCCTTATGGGAGAAATGAAGAGAAATGATAAGGGCCAAAGTTCCTTGAGCTGGTATATATGTAAACAGGAATATACTCTTATCTGTAGTCTGGGTTACCGATCGCATTTCATTGTAATTCTTTTCCTCTGTAATCCAATATATTATATCTTATGAATTTAAAAGCATTCTGAGATGTGTCCACAGGCTGCTAACGGGTTTCATAGCATAAAAAAATGTTAAGAACTCCTGGATGTGTGTGTATGCGTGTGTGTGTGGTGGGGGTGGGGTGGGGTTGGAAGACCTTTATGAGGACTCAGAAGTTGAATAAAGCTAAACCTATGGGCAAGGTAGTAGGGGTGGTCATCATCAGAACACCCATGAACATGGTTCAAGGAGAGCTGAAGCAGGTTTTGGTGTACGAGGCAGGGGCTAGCCCTGACATTCATATTCAAATGAAATCAAGCAAAATTTAATTGTAAGGGGAAAAATGGCCACAAAAGGCTAGTATCCTTTAGTGGCACTGTATAAAAGAGGGTGGGTTCTGTGTATATAAATCTCTCCTAACAAAGCAACTCGTCTTTTAGGGAATGCATCCCCAAACTGGGTCTGAGAAGTCAAACCCATAGACAGATTTAAATGCAAGTAGTTTACTGAAGGTGTGATCTCAGGAGGGAGACACAGTAGAGGAGTAGGGAAGTGAAACAAACAATGGAATCTTGACAAGGAAGTTGTGTTATTAATACTGTGACCAACTGGAGCTTAATCTCACTCGGGACCTTGGGACGTGGAGAACAACATCTCAGAGACATCCCAACGGAGGGACAAGGGCACTAAGATACTTACATACCAAGTTCCAAGTTTTGTCAGTCACTGGTCAAAGGCTGTTCTTGTAGGGAAGCGTTTAGTTCCTGGCATTTCTGGCCTCATGTATGTATAGGGGAGTAAAGATGCTAAGGAGTGTAAGTCCCCCAGAAAGGGGCACCTGGGTGGCTCGGGTCATGAGCTGATGTGTGTCCCTTCAGCTCAGGTCATGATCCCAGCATCCTGGGATGGAGTCCCGCATCAGGCTCCCTGCTCAGCGGGGAGTCTGCTTCTCCTTCTACCCTTCTCCCTTCCTATGCTTACTCTCTCAGATAAATAAATAAAATCTTGAAAAAAAAAAAGACTAAGGATTACCTTCAGCTCGGGTCATGATCCTGGAGTCCCAGGATCAAGTCCCTCATCAGGCTCCCTGCTCAGTGGGGAGTCTGCTTCTCCCTCTGACCCTCCCCACTCTCATGTTCTCTCTCTCTCTCTCTATCTCCATCTCTATCTCTCTGTCAAATAAATTAATAAAGAATCTTAAAGAAAATAAATTTAAAAAACCACAGTAAGTCCAGAGAAAGCCCAAATGCAAAGACAGGTAGATACCAGCAGTCAGCAGGATGGTAAGGGCTGAGGTGTGGTAGTTGGGAGGGGGAGGATGTGCCATACTTGATAAGTAATAACTGCAATTAATTTACTTAGTAGGGTATCTGAAGTCAGATTAAGAGGTAATTGAGGTTTTTTTTTTTTTTTATGCCTTCTCTCCTTCTTTCAACTGTCTTAACCATTACTATGGCCCTCCTCCATGGGTAAGAGAAAGCAGAGGTAGAGAGCCAAAGATTTCTTCTCCAAAATAATTTTTATAGTTCTCAGATTCTGAGCAGCCTATCCTTGGCTGTGCCAGAAGTAAACACTGAGGCTGTACCCAAAGACTGCAGCGCTATTTGTCTTCAATACCAGTGGGGGTACAGTGTGAGAGGAATTAATTGAAGGTTGAACATATAAGGCACTTAGAGAACCACCTCTCACCAGTCCGAGGAGGGAGAGTCCTCTTTTCAGCTTAAAGCTCATACTGTTCTCAGTCCTCTTGGATGACTCAGGAGAATGGATCTTTTCAAAGGCATTAAAGGAGGCTTTAAAAAGAAAAAATGGTTTTAAAAGCATGATGAAATTAAAAAGAAACCAAAACAAAACTCCTGGCATCCATGCCCTAAACCATCATCCAACTCCTATAATAAGTGTAAGCACAGCCTTTCATTTGGGAGTGCTTGTGGTCCTGGCATTCTTCCCCTCACCCCCACCCGAAACTAGAGAGAACCATCTCTCTACTACTCAGGCTGTTGAATAAGAAATTTTATGTTGCAACCAACACTGATTATGCCCTAACTACAAAATGTTGTGAGAAAGAGATACTTCTGTAAGAAGCCCCAAAGACTTGTATTTCAGAAGGTAAATTTTTCTTCTTTGAATGATAATTTATTATTCTTCCTCAAACTGATCTTTTCATAATGAATGTATGAAGCCTAGAAAACATTTTAATGCTGTAATTATAGGGGGCTAGTTTGTGCCAAATGGATTATGATAAGCCTCTTGCTTTGTAGCTCGGCCACCAAAGATTTGATCAGGTCAGAAGAGAAGGAATTAACCCATGATACTCTAAAATTTGGGTTTTGAAGTTGATTTTTAAACTTAAAACAATTTTCTTTTTTTGTCTTCAAGACTATCCATGAAAGTCTTTTGACCACACTATGGACTCAGAAGTCAGGTTTCTTGTGAATGTATGTGCCTATATGACACACATCTTTCAACTCAAAAATCACTAGAAAGAAGAACGCCTTAATCAGAAATGGCAGAGATGATTTGCAAATACCAATGGAGTGTTTTTTGCTAAGTAATTGAAAATATTTTTATAGTGATCATGGAAACGCTTTCAAATCTAGAGTTCAGAGTTTGCCTGTCATTATTCCCTAACCTAATGCATCTCTGCAGGGAAGTACCTAGTATCTTAACAGCTTTGTTAGTTTGAAATGATAATGAGAAGGCTTGCCTTTCTTGAAGAAGAAAAGTCACTGATGATTTACTGGGAATTAGGAAGGCTTCATTTATCTGGGTGGTAATGCTGACATGGGGAAAGGATGATATATATTTCATCCACAATGGCCTCTGATAATGTCCAGCTGATATCCAGCTGTCTGTCCAGTGGGGAAACTGAGTATTTCATAGTACTTTTGGCTTTTTAATTTTTGTTGTGTGTTTTTTTTAAAGATTTTATTTATTTGAGAAAGGGGCTGGGGGGACAGTAAAAAAGAGAGAGAGAATGAATGAATGAGGGGAGAGGCACAGAGAGAGCAAGAAGCAGACTCCCCACTGAGCAGAAAGCTGGACATGTGGCTCCATCCCATGACCCTGGGATCATGACCTGAGCCAAAGGTAGCTACTCAAACAACCGAGCCACCCAGGAGCCCCGTTGTTGTGGTTTTTATTTTGGTCTGCTTCTGACTACACATACACACATGCATTTGACTCAAATGAGATGGCTCAACCTGTCCTTGGAAAAGGCACTTGGTAACAGAGTATGTTTGCTCATATGTAAAATTATGGTTTCTGTGTGGTCCTTTCCTTAATTACAGCCAGTGTTCTGTCTATATTACATAGCTTTGCATCTATCTCCTTGTGGATAAGCTAGTCAGAGGGAAGGGAAGTTCTGTGAAAGAGGAAGAAAAAGGAAACTAGAAATGAGGAATATTTCACTTCTTTCTTCTAGAAGAGTCTTCTCAATTTAATACTAATCTCTAGTAAAAAAGAGGAAGCTAGTCTACATCATTGTTTCTTTTATACCCAAGAAGGCTGTATGAACGTTGTTTCTCAGGCTCATAAAGGAAAATGAAGAGAAAAATGTCTCTATTCCCATCTCATTTCCCCTCAATGACTGAAACATTTCCTCTAGGATTCCAGAGCAGCATATGAATGGGAGGTTGAGAGGAAGATGTATTTGGAATGGGATACCAGCAATGTAGCTACAGGGACTAGACCTGCAGGCATGTGCATCTCCTTTCCCATATTTCCTCAAAAAGAAGAGTGTCAGACATTGAGGACAAATTACCAGTGTATTGCATGAGTGTGGCAATGATTCAGCTGGTTGGGGCCAACACACTCTTCTTCAAATAGACTAGAAACATACTTTTGGTTTTAGGAGTACTAGTTAAATTTTTTTTTTAATTAACTGCATTTCAGTAGATTCTATGCAAAGGCCCTTAAATAAGTGGCACACAAACACAGATGCCCCTTTAACATGGATTTCTT
The DNA here is from genome assembly GCF_964662115.1 of Mustela nivalis. Taxonomy (NCBI): domain Eukaryota; kingdom Metazoa; phylum Chordata; class Mammalia; order Carnivora; family Mustelidae; genus Mustela; species Mustela nivalis. Next base: position 115,677,070 of record NC_139040.1, on the reverse strand, counting down.
AACTTACAGGTAACATTTTCCTGGGTATAAGCCTATAGATTGTTTTTGAAAATGTTACATAAATGGAATTGGGCACAGTTGAGTGTTGTTCACTACTTCAGCAACACAGAGATTATTAGTCAACTTTTATCATATTCTCAGAACCCCCAGAGAAATGTAATTTTAAATACTGGGTCCTTAATGAAGACCAAGTTATTCCAAGTTATTCAATATTAAAACTCAACACAGTGGAAAACTGTACCCCATTAAGGTTTTAAAATTGTCAGCCCTGATTCTTTTTAATTTGAATTGTTTTCTTTCAGTATGTTAGCTATGTAATATTCAAACAACCTCAGCGTTAATATTCACCCAGTCTGATGCCTCTGATGTAGCCAGATGCTAGCAGAGTAGAATCTCTGTAGAATGAATACTCTCTGAATTAAGAAAACCATCCATAATGAGTCTAGCTACAATGCAGATAAAATGTAACCCCATCTTACATGGCCTTAGCATTTACAGGAAAATTCATTAAATTAGCTCCAGAAAGAAAGACAAAAGGGCACGTTTCTCTATACTGATGGAAATCATAGAGTTTTTTTTTTTTAATTGAGGCTCTAAGAGCCAAGGATGGATGGTATCCTACTTTCTAAATGTCTATACATTGGAGACAGGATTGATAGCCTTATTAGTCTGTCCTTTGTGTACTTAAAACATCCTAAGTCTCTGGTGCTAAAAGATTTATACATCATTTTATATTTATAACTCATTTCTATTCATTACTCTTCAGGGTAGCTGCAAGAAGCTTGTTCTGGTACTGGCCCCAGATTTAAGAGAGGACAACAACTACTGAGAGATTATGTGATGGAATGAAAGCTTGCAAGTGGCAGCAGTAGAATTATAGCGAACTGAGTTTTCATTGTCTCTTACAGTATGTGATCAGAAGTCAAAGAGAAGCTTTGGGGATTCAGAAGATTTTGCTCAGATAAAATGAATTCCCCCAAACCTAAGGTAGCTAGCACCTTACCTACCACTGCTAGATCCTTACAAATTTCCCTGGGAAATTTACCTCTAGTTGTGGCTAGTAAATTAGGGGGTCAAGTAAAGATCAAGTAGATTGAGGAAGATGGTTATTTATCAGCCCTGAATCTTCTCTCCATGTCATCATTCTTGCACACCATATATTTAAAGATGGAAAGAAGATGCCAACATAATAATATAATGTTAAGAGTTATCCATCAGGTAACAAAATGTAACTGCAATTTTCGCCCCTTTCCAAGTAAGAGGGAGAAAAAGTGGGTATACATTATACTGATTATCCTAAAACTAACTATGCTGGAAATTTCAAAAATTAGGAAAGTTAACCACTACCATTTCTTTGTGTAAGAATGGCTTTGCTCCCATGTATGTGCTTTTGGGAGCAACACACCATGAAATTGTCTTGGCACTGTTTCTAAAAATATTTTTTCTGACTATACTGTTCTGTGAAGTTTAAAAAAACAATAATTGCAATAAAACACACATAACACAAAATTGACTACCTCAACCATTTTTAAGTGTACAGTTCGGTAATGTCAACTAAATTCACAGTGTTGTGTAACTGATCTTCAGACTTCTTCATCTTGTAAAACTGAAACTCTATATCCATTAAACATTTCCCTAGTCCTCTCTGTTGCCAGCTTCTGACAACTACCATTCTATTTTCTGTATCTATTAATTTGAGTGTTCATATTCATGTTGTAACATGTCATAATTTCCTTTCTTTTTAAGGCTGAATGATAATCTATTGTATATTTATACCACATTTTGTTTACCTATTCATCCGTAGACTAACAGTTGGGTTGCTCCTACCTTTTTAATATTTTGAATAATACTGTAATGAACAAGGGTATACAAATACCTTTTTGAGAATCTGTTTTCAATTATTTTAGGTAAATACTCTGATGTGGAATTTCTGGATTATATGGTAATTTTATTTTTAATTTTCTGAGAAAGTACCATACTGTTTTCGATGGTGGCTGTACAGTTCTACATTTCTACTAAGAGTGCACAAGGGTTCCAGTCTCTCCACATCTTCACCTATATTTGTTATTTATTATTTTTGTTTTTTTACAATAGCTATCTTAATGGAATGGATGTGAGACGATATCACACTATGGTTTTAATTTTCATTTCCCTAATCATTAGTGCTGTTGAGCATGTTTTCATGTGTTTGCTGTTTTTGTATATCTTCTTTGAAGAAATGCATATTCTAGTCCTTCGCTTTAAAATCAGATAACTTCACTGTTGTTGTTGAGTGGTATTTTATGAAGTATTGTGGCAAAAGGATCCCATGGTCAAACAGAGTTTGAGAAGCCCTGACTGTTTTTATTACCTTCTTGAAGATTTACAGTGTGCTTATATCATGTTGAAGCCTCTGAGAATTACTACAGTAAAGAAAGATGCTAACTTTGTGTAACAGAGAATTTTCCATACATAAATACTGTAGAACCATTTCACACTGAACACTTGGTCTCACCTCCAGCCAGTGGGCAGCCAGTGAATTCAATTTATGAAAAGCTCTTCTATGGTTGAAAAAAACCAACAGTTAATAAAGAAATAGATACGTGTGAGAAGGAATGTTTTTATGGCAGCCTTTGTCATGCTGTGTCTCCCACCTAGACAAGTTTTCCCTTATATCACTTTGCAAATATTTGTTGAGTGCTGACTCAGTGCTGGGGATTTAAAAAAAAAAACCAAACATGTTAAGTTGTAGCTACTTACTTCAACAATCTCTAGAGGGAGAAAAAGAATTATAATAGAATTCGGTAAAGATGCTGTGATAATGCAAGACATATTATCTTAGGTTATTTGGTCGCAAGTAACAGAAAACAAATCAAACTAGCTTTAGCAAAAGGAAAGGAAAGCACAATAAGGATACAGAAGGGTATCACGAAACTCAAGGGCAGGAATGCAGCCAGTTTAGGAAAGACCTGGAAAACAGCCAGGACTCTATCTGTGTTTTCTTTTCTCTAAGGGTCTATATAAATCTTCTATGCACAATATTCTTTTTATATAACTCCCACAAAGCTTTTTACTTCACATGTTATAGTTGTATATAATTACAGAGATTTTTTTTCCCATTCCAATTCTAAATTCCAAGGAAAGAGAGTGACTAACTCAGCATGTGCCAAGTATCTATGAACAGTTCAGTCAACTGTGGTCAGTGGGAAAAAGCCACATACCAAAACATGGCTGCTATGTACCCAACAAACTCTCCAACTTCCTCTCTTTTCACTTCTTCCATACATCCCTTGTTCTAGTAATACCAGTATTTTTGTCTATTGAGGAAACCCAAAATAATTAACATAAACATTTGCTATTGATAAAGTAATTCTGGATACACTTTCAAAGCCATATCTACACATCAGCAGTAACCAATTACAGCATATAATGGAGAAGTACAAGCCATTCACACTAATAATAAGACAATTCAGATAAAGATTATTCTTAAGAAGATTGCACAAGGGGCACCTGGGTGGCTCAGTGGGTTAAGCCTCTGCCTTCAGCTCAGGTCATGATCTTGGGATCCTGAGATCAAGCCCTGCATCGGGCTCTCTGCTTAGTGGGGAGCCTGCTTCTCCTTCTCTCTCTGCCTGCCTCTCTGTCTACTTATGATCTCTCTGTCTGTGAAATAAATAAATTAAAATATTTTTTAAAAAAAGAAGAAGAATGCACAAGACTAAACATTTTAAATTGTAAATGACAAGTCGCTGGTGTTGGTCAAAATACCTGAATTGGGTTTTCTAGAAATTGAATTCTAAAACTCAATTACTGCCATCCTATATGTCTTCCCCCTCATACCAACTTGGATAAAAAGCAAGAGCAGTCATTGAAGTGAACCACCCAGCCTCAGTGCAACAGATAACAGAGATCTGCTGACTTATGCTGTCATCTGCCTTTATATATGTTAGCAACTTGAACTAATTGTTGAAGTAATGAATAAGTAAGAGAGGATTTAGGCAATTTCAGTAAAGACAGATTAGCTCCCAGAAGACAGAGAACAATAAATCAAGGTTGAATCCAGGTCTGGGAAGTTGGCAGAGAGCAAATTTACTGCATACATAAAATATTTTAGTTAAATACTACTCACCTGAGATTCTGTCTTTTCCTAATTTGCAATACGAGAGGAAATTTGCAGATTCAGAAAGGAATATTTAGGGGAATAATGTTTTAAATATTTCACAGGGAATTATTATCTCATTTTATGGGTTTGAGAAAATTTATTCTATCAATGATTTCACAAAAATATTATATTTTTACTGTAGGCATTAGGTAGTTTTAACTTAGGTAACAAAGATCCTAAATTGGTTATCCTGTTCTTTAAACATTTTATATTACTTTTGTTGCTAAAATTTATGCTTTTCACTCACATAACTTTCCCTCTTCAAATAGCTGAAATTCATGAGGTTAGATAGTGCTGTTTTTCTCTTCTAACCTGTGAAGCTTTCACTCTTTAACCCTGTGAAGGCCTCTTATTTTTTTCAAGAAGCTGATCTCTTGAGGGATACAGCTATTTGAATCCTTAGTGCTTAAGGTTTTATTACATTTCTTACTGCAAGCATGGAAAATTACCATTTTTAAATCATCATTAAATGGCAATACCTCACTATTTGCCTTGTATTACTTAGCTCAATTCTTATTTGGGAAAGTAGAGAGTAAAAATAATTTGGGTAGAAAACTAAGTGACTGGGCGCCTGGGTGGCTCAGTGGGTTAAGCCGCTGCCTTCGGCTCAGGTCATGATCCCAGGGTCCTGGGATCGAGTCCCGCATCGGGCTCTCTGCTCGGCAGAGAGCCTGCTTCCCTCTCTCTCTCTCTCTCTCTGCCTGCCTCTCCATCTACTTGTGATTTCTCTCTGTCAAATAAATAAAATCTTTAAAAAAAAAAAAAAAAAAAAAGAAAACTAAGTGACTTATTTTCCCCCTTTTAACTGAACTTCAGTATATATGGTAACTTCTATGATTAAAGTTGAACAGCAGTAGATAGGTTATTAAAACTCTCCTACCTGACAATTTAAAAAGAGAAGCATATCGGTTAATCACCAAATTTCTTCTTTTAAAAAGGTTTTTTATTTTACTTTTTATTTGAGAGAGAGAGGGAGCAAGGGTGTGTGTGTGTGGGTGTGTGTCTAGTGTCACCACTAAGCAGCCATGATCTGAGCCCAAGTCAAGAGCCAGCCTGCTTAACCAAATGAAACACCCAGGTGGCCCATGATCACATTTCTTGAAGACATTTTAATATATAAACAGATTCATTTACTTATTGACCCATTTAACAAATTTAACTGTTAATCAATTTCCCACTTTGAGGATTTTCCTTCCATGATTTAAATCAGGGGTCAGCAGACTTATGCCTGCAGGCCCAAACCAGACAATTCCTTGTTTTGTAAATAAGGTTTTAATGGAACAACTCATTCATTTATGTATTGGCTCTAGATGCTTTGACACTACAACAATGGAGTTGATTAATTGCCACAGAGACCATATGGCCTGCAAGGCTGAAAATATTTACTACATAGCCCTTTACAGAAAAACATGCAGGGAATTCCAGTTTTAGCCCCAAAATGTAAAGATCTTGGAAGATCTTGGAAGTTGTCAGTCCTGTCCTTATAACTCATGTCCGTTCAGCTGAGCAAATTGAAAGTCCACACTTTTCAAGGACTCATCAGAGAATTAAGGTCACAGGACAAAGTGCCATCACCTAATCTGTATAGACAGGTGAATGCAGAGAGTCAATGTCAAAATTTGCTTACCTGTAACAGAACCCACTAGGGCCATTAACTGGCAGGAACACTTAAATGATAATCATCACTAATTGCTGGAGCCTAAGTATGGACTAACATGGGAATAAGAAAATCCTGGGGACTTAGGAAGCCCCCATACTTTCATGGAATTTACTTCCAAAAGCATCACCAGTGTGAAATGCTGAAAAAGCTGCCCTTGAGGCTCTGGCAGAGAGACAAAAGTAACCACTGTGAAATATGCCTGGGGTGTTTTATATAACAAAGGCCTTGTCCCACATTGGGGAGGAACATTCTTTCATTCTAGCTACCTCTAGCTTTCCTGTCTCGCTGAAGGAGGGTGAGCTAAAAAATACTTGTGAGTGTTACCATCTAGGGACTTAGATGCAGTAAAAGACTAATATTTAATCATAAAGTAATAACATGCTTCTCCTCCTCCTCCCCCCTTATCACCAAACAAGAATCCAATACACTAACAGTGAATGAAACTGAATGAGCTGTAAGACACGGACTCTCTCTGAGAAGGAGTACTCAGGGAAGCCTAAAATCTGCAAGAGAGACAGAGACAAGACCACAAAAAGAATTTGAATCCTCTGGCTCCTACAGGTGCAGCACACATAAAACACAGTCCAATTCCTAACCTGATTAACATAAAAAAAAAAACACACTAATGACTTACTCCCCTGTTTCTATTTCTCAATAAATCCTGTCCAGCTTTCAAAGAAAATTAAAAAAGACATTCTAAAAGGCAAGAAAAAAATGTTCTGAAGAGACTAGGCAATAACAGAAACACAGAGAGAACAGATGTCAGAACTATCAGGTAAGGGAATTAAAATATGATTAATATCTTAAGGGTTTTTTTTTATTATGTTATGTTAGTTGCCATTCAGTACATCATTAGTTTTTTGATGTAGTGTTCCATGATTCATTGTTTGCATATAACACCCAGTGCTCCAGGCAATACACGCCCTCCTTAATATCCATCTCCATGTTCACCCATCCCCACCCTGCCTCCCCTCTAAAACCCTCAGTTTGATTCCTGGAATCCATAGTCTCTCATGGTTCATCTCTCCCTTTGATTCCCCCCACCTTCATTTTTCCCTTCCTTCTCCTAATGTCCCCATGCTACTCCTTATGTCCCACAAATAAGCGAAACCGTATAACTGTCTTTCTCTGTTTGACTTAATTCACTTAGCATAATCTGCTCCAGTTCCATCCATGTTGATGCAAACATTGGGTATTCATCCTTTCTGATGGCTGTGTAATATTCCATTGTGTATATGGACCACACCTTCTTTATCCATTCGTCTTCTGAAGGGCATCATGTCTCCTTCTACAGTTTGGCTATTGTGGACATTGCTGCCATGAACATTGGGATGCATATGGCCCTTCTTTTCACTACATCTGTATCTTTGGAGTAAATACCCAGTAGTGCAATTGCTGGGTCATAGAGTAGCTCTATTTTTCACTTTTTGAGGAACCTCTACACTGCTTTCCAAAATGGCTATACCAACTTGCATTCCCATCAACAGTGCAAAAGGGTTTTATTCCTCTACAGCCTCTCCAACATTTGTTGTTTCTTGCCTTGTCCATTTTGGCCATCTAACTCATTTAAGGTGATATCTCAATGGTGTTTTGATTTTAATTTTCCCGATGGCTAATGATGTTTCTAATGAAAAAAAGTAGACAAAATGCAGGAACATGGGTAATATAAGCAGAGACATGGAAACTCTAAGAAAAAATATACTAGAAAGCTTTAAAAAGTATTATAATGGAAAAGAAAAATGTCTTTAACAGGATTGAGAAGTTAATCAGTGAACTTAAATGTAGGCTAAGAGAAATGAAATTCAGAGAAAAAAATTAAAAAACATAATAGAATATTCAAGAACTGTAGGATAATTTCAAAATTTGTAACATATGCATAATTGGAAAATGAAAAGAAGAAAAAGTGAAGAAAGAGAGAATGGAGAAGAAATATGTGAAGATAAAAGACTAAAAATTTTCCAGTATTCACAGAAACCAAACCACACATCCAGGAAGCTCAGAGAACATCATGAAGGGTAAACACCAAGAATACCATGCCTATTTTTATGATATTTAAACTGCAGAAAACCAAAGGCAAAGAAAATTTTGAAAGAAAGCAGAGGGCAAAAGCATCTTATCTATAAAGGAAAAAGGATAAGAATTATAATATACATCTTATCAGAAATCATGTAAATGATAAAAGTGTTGAAAAAAAAAACACCTAGAATTCTACATCCAGCAAATTATCCTTCAAAAGTGATAGAGAAAGACTTTCTCATACAAACTGTAATTGAGAGAATTATTCATCAGTAGACTTGCCTTACAAGAAATATTAGAAGTATTTCTTCATGGAAAAGGATGACAGTATAGTTCAGAAACTTGGATAAACATAAAGGAAGGAAGAGCATTAAAGAAGAAATCAATGAAGACAATATCAATTATTTTACCTAATTAATTCTTTATTGAACAATAATATAACCATACAAAGTACTACTAGTAACAGTGGGTAGTAATGAAGAATAAGTAAACTGAATGACAGCAATGTCAGAAGGAATGTGAGGAAAAAATTGGGAGTATTCATTTTTAATGTCCCTGCACTAAAACTGGAATACTATAGTGTTGCCTGAAAGTAAATTTATATTTGTTGAATATATATATTGCAAACTATTGAATAATGCTAAAAATTTATCAAAGTAAGTATAATTGATGTATTAAGCATGCAGATAAAATGGAATCATATAGAATGATTAATTAAAATCAGAAAAGGTTACTGGGGCACCTGGGTGGCTCAGTGGGTTAAGTCTATGCCTTCAGTTCAGGTAATGGTGTTGGGGTCCTGGGATTGAGCCCCACATCGGCTCTCTGCTCAGCAGAGAGACTGTTTCACCCTCTCTTTCTGCCTGCCTCTCTGCTTACTTATGATCTTTCTCTTTGTCAAATAAATAAATAAAATCTTTAAAAAAAAACAGAAAAGGCAGAAAAAAGAATTAAAAAAGATACAAAAAGAAATCAATAGAAAGCAGTTATAAACATGGTAGATATTAACCCAACCCACTATCAAAAATCACTTTAAACATGAATGGTATAAATATACCAATTAAAAGACAGAAATTGTCAGAGTGAATTAGAAAAAAGACTCAACTACATATTGTCCTTGAGAAACCCTTTTTAAATATAAAGATTTTAGATAGGTTCAAAGAGATGATGAAAGATACACTATGCTAACACTAATAGAAACAGAGTAACTATATTAATTTTAGGTAAAGTAGACTTCAGAATAAGAAAATCATCAAGGATAAAGAAGGATACTATCTAATAATAAAGGAGTAAATTCTCCAAGAAGAAATAACAATACTAAACACGTATTCATCCAATGGAGAGGGTCAAATATAGGAGGCAAGACGGGCAGAACTGAAAGAAGGAAAAGAGAAATTCATTATTACAGTTGGAGACTTCAACACCACCTCTATGAGTAACTGATAAGCCAAGCCATCAGAAAATGGGTGAGGACAGGTTGTGATCAACTTACTCTAAGTGCCATTTATGAAATACTTCTTTCAACAACAACAGAAAACACATTCTTCTTAAGCTCACACAGAACACTCAGCAAGAGAGAACACATTTTGGGCTATAAAACACACTTGAACAATTTAAAAGAATTGATATAATACTCGGAGTTGTCTTACTCAGAACACAATGGCATTGAATTAGAAATTAATAACAAAAACAGAGCTGGAAAATACCCAAATATTAGGAAATTAAACAATATACTTCTCAATGCCACAAAGGTCAAAGAAGACTCAAGAGAAATTAAAAACTATTTTGAACTACATTAAAATGAAAAGACAACTTATCCAAATTTCCGGGATGCAGCAAAAGCAACAATTGAGGGAAATTTATAGCACTAAAGACACATGTCAGTAAATAAGAATCTTCTAAAATCAGTAATCTAAGTAAACATCTAGTTTAGAAAACTCAAGAAAGAAGGGCATTTTAAGCTCAAAATAATGAGAAATTTAAAAAATATAGTAGACATAAAAGAAATTAAAAACAGGTACACAATAGAAATCAATGATGCCAAAAGCTGGTTCTTTGAAAATATGAAAATTATTGATAAATCTTTCCAAACTGACCAAGAAAAAAAAGTTAAAATGCAATAAATTACCAATACTTCAACAGGCTCAGATGGTTTCACTTGTGAATTCTACCAAATATTTAAGGAAGAAATGATAGCAATCCTCCACAATCCTTTCCAGAAAATTGATGTAAAGGAACTACTTCCCAGTTCATTTTGAGGTCAGCATTACTTTAATACCAAGTAATAACATGGTAAGAAAAGAAAAACAATGGACTTCCTCTATGGAAGATGGAAGTAAATAGAAGAATCCTGAAATAATATTACACAATGTTTAAAAGGAATTTAACACCATGATCAAGTGAAATTTATTCTATGTGAATGTAGTTCAATATTAAAAAGTAATATGCCATATCAACAGGCTAAATAAGGAAAATCATATTATTATTAGTGTCCCTCCTTTCTATAAGTTATCATCATGACACTTTGCTTTTTACAAAAGATCTACATTAGTACATGCTGCTGCTAACCAAAATAAATCTGAAGAGGATATTAGTTTTTTGAGAAATGTTGTTACTGTACTAATGTAAATCTGTAAAAGTGAAGTGGCATAATGCAAACTTTTGGAAAGTGGGGGATTCTCTTTGCTTTATAACCTTTGAGCTTATGAAGGGTTTCACAGGAATGCTTTACTTTCAGATAGTGGGGAAACCTGTACATCAACTGACACAGAAAAAAATTAGATAAAATCTAATACACATTCATGATAAAATCTCTTAGCAAAGTAGAAATAGAAGGGAATGTCCTAAACTTGATAAAGAACAATTACAAAATACCTACAGCTAATATCATACTTAATGGTGATATACTAGATACTCTTCCCCTAAGACTGGGAACAAAGCAAGAAAGTCCTCTCTTACCTCTCCTATTTACATCATACTGCTTGTGCTGTCAGTGTAACAAGAAAAGAAAACAAATAAATGTTATACATATTTGGAAGGAAGAAACAAAACTGCCTTTGTTGGTAGATGACATGGTTGTGTAGAAAGTTCCGAATAATTAATAATAATAAAAATAATAATACCTGCCGGATCTAGGGGCGCCAGAGTGGCTCAGTCAGTTAAGCATCTAACTCTTGATCTCAGCTCATTCTTGATCTTAGGGTTGTGAGTTCAAGCCCTGTATTGAGCTCCACTCCTGGTGTGGAGCCTACTTATAAACAACAACAACAGCAACAAACAACCCCTCCTGATCTAAAAATGAGTGCATACCAAGGTTGCAGGACGTGTGTTTAATACATAAAAGTCAACTGCTTTCCTGTGTGTAAATAGTGAAAAATTAAAATTTAAAATAACACTGTTTTCAATAGCATTAGGAAGAAGAAATAATTAGGCTTAAGTCTGAAAAGAATTGCTTACTTATGTACATGCAGAAAACTATGACATTCTAATGAAAAAAATATGATCTAAATAAATGTAGAGGTATTCCATGTTCATCAATTGGAAGACTTATTATCACTAAGTTGTCAGTTCTTCCCAAACTGATCAATAGATTTTTTTTTTTTTTGCCACCAAGTGAAAAGTAAATATTTGGAAAATACATGTTTCTAGGTACACACACATTTAAAACAAGCCCCATCAAATTCCCAGAAAGTTCTTTTGTAGACACTGACAGTTTGACTCTAAAGTTTAAATTGATAGACAAAAGACCTAGAATAGCTAATTCAATACTAAAGAACAAGAACAACTTGGAGGACTCGCACTACTTAATTTCAAGACTCACTATAAAGCCACTCAACACAGCATGATATTGGCAAAATAATAAACACACAGATGAATGGAAAAGGATAGAAAATCTAGAAATATAACCATATAAATATAATCGACTAATCTTTGACAAAGGATTAACAGCAATTCAATGAAGAAAGGATAGTTTTTTAAATAAATGCTCCTGGAATAGTTGGGTATCCATATGCAAAGTCGTAATAACAAGAATGATAACAACAATAAAGAAACTAGCCACAGTCCCACCAACTTCCACAAAAATTAAATCAAAGTGGTTCTCAGACTTGGATATGAAACACAAAACTATAAAATTATAGAAGGAAACAGAGGAGAAAATCTAGGTGATCTTGGGTTTGATGGTAAGTTTTAAGATATAATATCAAATGCATAATCTATAATAAAGAGAAGTTGATAAGCTGGACAAACTGAAATTAAAAACTTCTGCTTGGCTAAAAATCTGAGGAGACACTTTAACAAAGAAGATACACAGTTGGTAAATAAGGACATGAAAATTGCAAATTAAGACAAAAATGTGATACAACTATACATGTATTAGAATGGCAGATGAATAAGTCCTAGGCAACTTAATGGACAGGAGGGTTAAATTTGTAAATAATACTGTACTGTATACTTAGAATGTCAGAGAGTAGATGTTAAATGTTCTCACCAAATCAAAAAATTTTAAAAAGGTAACTCAATGAAAAAATAGATTTATTAAATAGTCTTATTGCCATGATTACTTCAAAATATAAATGTTTATCAAAGTATCACATGTATACCTTAAACTTACATAATATTATATGTCAAAGACAACTCAATAAAACTGGAGAAAACAGCTATAATCAGAGAAGACCTGACCATACCAATAGCTGTTAGAATGTGGAATAATAGGAACTCTCAATCACTGCTGAGTAATGCTATCACTTTTGAAGACAGTGTCTTGCAAAGCTAAACATGGTCTTATAATATGCCTACACAAAAATGAGCTTGTGAAGGCTTATAGCAGCCTTGTTCACAGTTGATAAAAAACTGGAAACAACCAGGATGTTCTTCAATAGGTGAATGAATAAACAAGCCTTGATCCATTCATATAATAGAATATTACCCAAAGCTAAAATGATATGAGCTATTCATCTATGAAAAGACAATATGAATTCTAAACGTGTATTAGTAACTGAAAAGGGCCAATCTCATTCCAGTACTGTCCAATTAATTCCCAATTACCAACTTCCTAACAAAGGCAAAACTATAGAGACATTAATTGTCCTGTGGTTTCCGGGATTGAAGAGATGAAACACAGGGGATTTTTTTTTTTTTAGAAAAGTAAACTATTTCATATGGTATCATAGTAATAGACACTTGACACATGAATTCATCAAAATCCATGGACATTTATAGCATAGAGTGAACCTTACTGTATCCAAATTCAAAGCAAAATCATTACGAGGTCAAGGATTCCTAGGATAGAACGCATAATGTGACTAAATAAACTAACCACATCACGAACATGTGAAACAACTTTATAAAAGGGGGAGGGGGTTAGTTGGTGACCAAAGTAACTTTGAAAATGAGCAGGATTTATAAGACCAAAGGTAAAAGAAACTATACATACCCACTGCACTCTAGTTGGTAAAGTTTTTTCCCTTGGAGCTATGGGTTAAGAATTCAGATACCACTATACATGTGCACTAGGACTGAACAACCAAATAAATAGCTGGGAGATGGTGGGGGACAGATTTCTCACTGTTGGATTGGGAGTTAACAGATAAGCCATGGAAGGAGGTTAGAACAATTTCTATGGTATTTGACTAGAGCTGGGAATACCAGTATGAACTCAAGTTCAGGTTAAGATAGACACAGATGCATATAGAAATAATTACAGCTATGTGTATATATGCAGAGTGGGACACACACATATATTCCCTTATCTGTCAGTTGGGAGAGCCGAAAAGCAGTGACACCTCAGTACCAATGAGCACACTTAGCACCCATCTCCTGGTTTCTAATACCATTGTCCAAAAAAAGGAACCAGGTCTCCTTAGAGGAATGGTTGATTCTAGAACTTGGGCAGGTAAAATAGACGTTGAAGCTGGAACAACTTATTAGTGCCAGAAAGTAAGCAAGGGCTCAAGAAAGAGAGAGACTGAGAGAGAGAGACAGAGAAAGCAACCCACAGTGATTGGGATATGTCAAAGGGACACTGGAGCCTACTGAAAGAGCCAAAGCTGAAACAGTGTGAGCAAGTAACTAAGAAAGTACTGGATTATAACCCAAAATATAATATAGATATCTGTAAGTCCACAGTGATTTTAAACACACACACATACAAACACACATGAAATGAATAACTGAATAAATAACTAAGTGGAGGAGAAAAAACAAATTTCCTATGCAGAAGAATTCCAAATAATTTTGCAGATATTCTAGTATTAATACTCCCCTCTTCTTAAGCATGGATTATGCAGGGTGACTTCCTTCCAAACACCATAGTAGAGAGACAAACCCTACCTCAGTCAAGTCATCAAGAGCAATATCAACAGTGATAAGTCATAGTAATAACATACTGTAGCCATATTAAGTGATGAAACAGCATTTCGTCTCAGTGATCTTCCTTCCAAAAACTTGTCACTCCACTCTAATCATTAAAAAAATCTGATAAATCCCAACTGAGGAAGATCATCAAGAAATCTGATGATTAATTCTTAAGGTCATCAAAAACAAGGGAATCTGAGGAGCTGTCACAATAGAGGGTCCCACGGAGTTATGAGAACCATATGTAAATGTGGTAGGTATCCTGGATGGAATCCTGGAACACAGAAGGGACATTAGGTACAAACCAAAGAAATCTGAATAAATTACAGACTTTAATTAATAGGAACATACAAGTACTGGTTAGTTAATTATAATAAATGTACATATAATATAATATATTAACAATAGGGCAAACTGGGTGTGGGGCACATGAGAAATCCCTTTATTCTCTTTATAATTTAAAATAAAGCTACTTTAGAAAAAAAAAAAAAGCTTTGCTGATCCTACTTTAAATGAAAGGAAAATGGAAATGGTTGCTTTGTGGGAAGGTAAAAAAGTGAATTTGTTAAAGGAAGGTAACAAGATGGTTTTGGATTATCCCCAAAGATAGTTTAGACTATCCCCAAAGATATCCCCAAAGATAGATTATCCCCAGAGTCACTTTAGGTCCTAATTCTTCTTTGTGCAAAATTAACTATCTTTTGGAGGAGACAGCATATTGCATGGCATAGAAAATTGGAAAGAAATGTACAAAATATTGTGATATTCAACCCAAAACAGCCACTTATAAATATTTGCTAAGGATTCATTACATATACCTTTTACTTTAAAAATTGCAATTTAAATTCTCAAATTTTATTATATTTAAAGAAGTATTTGTTTACAGAAATGAGCTATCAAGAATGGAATTAAATGCAAAGGAGCCCTTCTGATAAAAGGGGAAACTTGGAAAAAAAATCACTGCTTTTTTGAAGCAACCCCACAGAGTTAATTCCTTCATGGTGCTGAAGGCTTTTGCTTTGAAATTCATTTTATTGACCTAAAGCTTAAACTGCAGGGTGACTCAAGGATAATTGACAGGAGGGAGAGAACATCATGCTACCATTGTCCACGTATGCCCTCAGTCATTCCCTTGTTAAAAGATACATTATGTAAATGGATCCTCCACTGAATTCTGCAAGCATTTTTTTTGTTGTTGTTCCTGGTAAAGTATAACTCATGTTCATCAAGGAGGAGGGATAAAATCCACCCTTTCAAAGGGTTCAGTGATTATGTCTCCACACTGCAATTTCTGCCTGAACCTCAAGCCCACATAAAAGGTTGCAAAACCTAAAGGTACTTTTACTGTGTACCCAACTTACGTGTATCCTGTGGGTTTAGAAAAAATAAAGCATACTTAGAAGCAAGAAATAGAAATAATTAGACTCTGAAACATGTTTCTTTAATGAAGTTCTTTTCCAAAGTTACCTTGTAGCTGCAAAAACTCTATCACCCCAGCTGACGAAATGATCAATTATCCATTCAGATGTGTCTATGTCAACCAAAGCCTAAAAATCAGGTAGAGGTATGTGAAGAGTTGAAAGTAGCAACAGCACGTTAGGCTATTCACTAATCAGGATCCAGATTACTCTTCAATTAAATACTGTGCAAATTAGAGGGAAAGCAGTGGTCTCATACCTTTGACGCAGTGGCTGTCAAGTATTTCTCAATGAAACCAATTATTCCTACTCGTTGTTCTCATAAAACACACAAGAACGCATTGCTGCTAGAAGAAATAAAAAGTAGTGGGCTTTTATGAAAAACAGATACAAACATTGAATAAATTAGAAATCGCTATGGTTTACCTTCAAGCTGATAGTTAGCCATGCTTTAATGTCAGCCTTTATTAATGGGAGCCCCGGAAAATCTGTATCTATTTTAAGGCCATAACGAGAATGTAATTAATATAAAGGGATACATAAAACTAATTCGAAAAAAATGCATTATGTCTTTGGGTTTTGGAAATAAAAGGTTAGCTTTTAGTTCTCTATTGGTGGTATGTTCTACCAGCATTAAGAGGAAAAAAAAGGAAATTTTGTTTTATAGTTTTAAAATCTCTCAGATGTGCTCTTCCAGTATCAAAATATTCCAAGAGAAAGTAACTTGAGCAAAATAAAGTTGATGGCCCTGATCTTAACTGACATTTAACCTGTGTTATGTTAAATACCACGTTAAATAAGAAAACTTCAACCAAGTGAATTTTAAAGACCTAATTGGCTTTATTAAATGAATCATGAATCAGACAGCATCCTGTCTAGCAAATAGGGAGGCACTCTGAGGAGCTGCACAAAATGGAAGGTTTTTATAGAAAATGGGCCGAGAAACTCAGTGAGGGAAAAAGATTGTCCAGGCAAGGCTGCTTTCCCTTGGGGGAAAAGCCAAGGGGTCTTATCATGCAGGCTACCACATCTTCTTTTGGGGAATGGAGAGGGTCTGCGTGGCACATTCCTAAGCTTGATGGAAAAATTCCTGACTGACTGGTTAAGACTACATTTCTGGGGAGACGTTGAAGGTGTTGAAGGAGCAATTACATTATGTACTAAGCCCCAACTCTGAGCACTTGGCCTAAGTGATGCCATTTTGGGCCTTGGGGTCTTTTGTTGATGTTGTTATTGTTCCTGCTGTTTTAATACACAGAACCCAGAGCTATCAAGCAAAACTATTTTCTTTGAATCCTGAGCATCCTTCACATAAAACAGCTATCTACTAAGTGAATCAGAATTGTATCACTCAAGGACATCAACATTTTGGGGAGGGACCTGAAAATTAAAATACTGAATAAAATTTTGATTGTTCCATTTATACTTGAGCCGTCCTTTGAAATGCTTTTACAGCAAAAAAGAGTGATTAAACCCCTTTGTCTTCACTTACAAAGGGGGAAGGGCTTTGACTACAGGTAGGTACATGTTCGGTGTCAACACTGAGTCATTCAAAGAGGGTAGGTTTTATTAACCAGAAGTAATTGATATAGGCATTAGTGTCGCATAGCTGTGAAGTCAAGCCACTGTGCCTTTTCTGGCCATGGTTTTCCCCTCATTTCTCAGTTCATTAGAATGCAGCTGGAAAATACCAGCAAAGAGCATGCCAAGGCAGAAAAAGGACTCAAGGGAGATTTAAACTCCATGACTATACATATTCCCATAAAGTTTAAAGAACACAACCACTCACAGCAGGGAAAACCCCCACAGTTTCCTTTCAGTGAAACAATCCACATTATCCCTGTGGCTAGAATGATGAGAAAATGAATTTGAAAATCTCTGCAGAATGGTGCTGATATCTTTGGTCAGAAAGTACTAGCAGGAATCCCTTTTATCTTCCCGGATCTACAGCTGCTTCCTGATAGAAAATGGCCTGTTGAGGCTGTGACCAAAACATTGGACAAGAGAGGCCAGAGTTGTAGTCTTATATCCACATTTCTTAATGATGACTGTTTCTCTGCAGCGGAAGGAGAGCAGAAGTTGCTGACCATCATCAGAATATTTAAATTCAGAGAACCAGTTTTGCTTCATCTGGATATTTTCAGGAAAAAGTGCTACCTTTTAAAAATTTATTTTATTTTATTTTAGAGAGAAAGAAGGGAGAGAATCTCAAAGAGATTCCCTGATATGGGGTTTGATCTCATGACCCTGAGATCAGACATGACACTCAACTGACTGAGCTACCCAGACGCTCCCTATCTTATTTTTTTTAACTTCTTACCACTAGTAATAAACAATTTCCATGTATTGAGTATTCCTATATGCCAAGCTGTGTGTTATAGGCTTTAGGTACATTATTCATCTAACCCTGACAAAACTCTAAAAAGAAGGGATTCTGATGGGCATTTTATAGATGAAGGAACAGACGCTCAGAGAGATAAACATTCATTGTCACATGTTTTCTTATTTTATTATGCTATGTTGGTCATCAATAGTTTTTGATGTAGTGTTCCATGATTCATTGTTTGTATATAACACCCAATGCTCCATGCAATATGTGCCCTCCTTAATATGTTTAATAGTCAAAACTGGCAGAGTCTTGCTAAATCCCAGGTGTGCACATCTAGGCCTGCATCAAACAGTCTTCACTCTATGGATTTCCCTGGTTGCCTATCTCCTTAGCATTTTCCCAAGTATGTGCTTATCTGTGCAAAGTGGAAAATGCATTTGTTCTAACTTGGTCAGGTAAAAGCATTCAGGCCTGGACCACCAAATTACTACAGCTTGATGGTGCTATGACTGATATTCAGAAATACTGACTGAAATGAACGGCGCTAACTTCTGGCAAAGTGATTCCAATGACTTTTTTGACACCATGGTCTCATTTTTGAAGATCATTGTGCATTAACCTTTTACTCACTGATTTCATCCAGAATGTAGTTTACCTCGCTGCCCTAAACAATGAGCACAACCCTGACTTGTCTTCTCTTATTTCACTTCCTTGGAATGACTTTAGATTTATTTCCCTGGATTACAAAGAGAAAGGGACAAAGCATTTTCACTGGAGGTCAACTCTATTACACTTAGAACTAAATGGGAGACACCAACATGAATCAAGAAGGTCTGGGCATCCTTTTGGTGCAATAAGCAAATAATTTCCAACTTAATAGGGGGAAAAAACCCTTGGCTTCAGGCATCCAAATACAGGGCTATGTTATTTTAATCGAATTCACCACATATTCTGCCAGCAGCATTATAGGAGTAGCCATCAATGGAAAACTTGGGAATGCTACAAAACTAGCATTCCCTATCTTCACAGAGCTTACAACCTGATGAACAAAGGCATGTGTGTACACACACACACACACACACATATACAGTATTTTACTGTATATGCTACATATATCTATTATGTTTTAGATAGTACTAAGTGCTTTGAAATGAGTCGGTCAGAGAAGAGAGAGCAGGAATATTGAAGGTAGACATCATTCTAGATAGAGTACTCCAGTGGTTTTAAAACGTATCTGCAAACTCATTGACACATTGCCCATGGAAAGAAGAATCTGTATGTTCCATCCCCTTGAATCTGGACTGGTCTCTGTAACTTGCTTGTAACCAATAGAATGAAATGAAAGTGAAGTTGCATGATTTTTGAGGTGAAGATATAAAAAAAACAGTGCAGCTTACAATGGAGTCACTAGGGTTTCCCCAGACATACCCTACGAAGTAGTAAAGCTTACTCCACTTTTGAGAATCACTGGCCAAAAACATCTACTAGCTTGAGCACAGTGTAGGTGATTTCTTCTTGACTTAAATAAGGACCATTGATCTTCACCCACTTGGAGCAATACTATAACTGTTCCTATATACACATTTTTATGTAGTTGACAAACCTGGGAGTGGAGGATAAGGAGCATTTAGGTAGAAATGGTTGTGGTTAGTTCTTGAGAGAAAGTCATGCTTCATTATACTTATTAATTATACTTCGTGAAATATTCAGAGCCTTCTTCACCTGCTCAGTGGTCTTCTCCTCTCCCATGGGGTTTGGCTCATTCTCCAGACACATATGTACACCTTGAAAGATATCAAGTCCCAATGGCACTTTCTTATTTCCACATACAGCCAGGAAAATAGAAGTTGCTCTATGTATTTCAAGTACGAAAGGTTTCAATACAGGAAAAGAGAAACTTACATAAACTTTGTAAGATCTGGGGGAGCAGAGCTCAGGGAGGGGGCCAGAAACATCTCAGGATGAAGCATCCAAGCAGGTGGCTCTCCAGAATCTCTGGAAGATGGCTGATTAACCACCTTAATCTGCAGCAGTGAGGCAAGTGTTTCTCAAGGGCTTGCCCCGAGAAGCTCTGTGAACTGTGGGTTTGTTCACACGTCTCCCCAGATTTCCTCAGTTTCCCTCTTCTCAGACTCAATCTTGGAACCAAACACAGAGAGAGCATTCTCAAAAATGTAGTTCCCATTTGCTCCTCAGAAATACAGTAGAAGTTAAAAGGAGGTGGTGATAAAGACAAGTCGACAGAGACAATCCAGCCCACTTGCTTTATACAGTCTCTGTGGTGATTAAATGAAATGATGCATATAAAATGACGGAAGAGCATTTAACTGGAATGAATGCTATCTATTATTAGTATTAGTATATTATCATTGGCAACTGTATGCCTGAGGAAGAAGATTGATAGGATCCTGTTTTACTCTGACATCTTTATTCAGAACTGGAAATTTTGGCCAAAACTCCAGATTCTTTCTTAGAACCATATCGTTTCCGTTAGCACAGACTGAGGTTCCTTTTCAGAAGAGAATTTTGAGGTACATGTATACACAAATTAAATGTAACTCTCACAGTAAACTAAAATATTATCATCCAAATCTCTAACCTGATATAGGTTTGGAATTTGCTTACTAATTCAAAGATAGGGAAATCTTTAAAGAGTTTACAAAGAAGAAAGTGACAATATTGCTTTTACTGACAGAAAATATTTTCTAGCATCTCTTTCAAACTAGCAAATACATATTTAATACACAGTGTTTACACTTTTTAAAGCTATCTTAGTTATTTAAGCTGGGGCAATAACATTAAAGAAACACAAACAAATGTTACTTCTCAGCTGTAAAGGAGAAGGTACCATAATGAATTTATAGGTCATTTATCTGCAACTGGACACTTTTTATGCTTGAAATATATTTTATATCTCTCCATTAACATGAGGTAAGCATTAACTGTGGATTTAAATTGGAGTTTTCAGAATGCCTCACTGCACACTTCATACATAATTTAAAGGTATTCATGTAATCAAGCTTTGTACCAGAATTGTTCCCTCTGAGTGCTAACAAGGGCACGATCTGATATTTGTTTTGAAGAATATAACCAGAATGGTCAATATGGTGTTGCTACTTCTGCTCTTTCAAATCACTTTGTTGCTTTTTTTTTTTTAAAGTACTCAAAGCAACCATCAAATAAAATAAATGACAATGTGGGAGTTATAGGAAACCCTTCTCCTTCAGTAATTGAAAGCATGGTGATGTTTTTCCTTAAGGCACTCTCTTACAGAAATATTCCATGTATTTAATGGATGGAAAACAACTCCAGATTTCGTCAGTCTTCTGGGATTAAAAACACTTCAGCATTCCTACCACTCCAACTGTATCAAGTCAGTCTTAAAGATTATTCTGTAGGCTGGCCAAAGAGTTACTTTGATGCTACTTTTCTATCTTGAAAAATATCTGTATCTATTATACTATGAAAATAAAAGGTGATGCAAAATGTTGCATAAAAAACTCTTTTAAAAATACTAGAATTTGACATTCTTCATTCAAGTACAGAAACACTGCCAAATGGGAATTATATTCTAAAGTTATATTATATTATAAAGTTGCTTATATAGTTCAAGTGCTTTCACAAATAATTCCTCTTTCAATTTGGTGGTTAGTTCTAGAGCTAAGGGAAAAGAATGTTTGTGAAAAGGGAGAGACATACAGGAAGCATCACTTGTCTGGTAATACTCATTTTATTAGGCTGGATCATGGGTGTATGGGTGTGTTTGATTATTATATTTTTACTGTAGGTATATGCATATAATTTTCTATATTTGAAATATTTTTATTTTATTTTTATTTATTTTATTTTATTTTTTATAAACATATATTTTTATCCCCAGGGGTACAGGTGTGTGAATCGCCAGGTTTACACACTTCACAGCACTCACCATAGCACATACCCTCCCCAATGTCCATAACTCCACCCCCCTTCTCCCAACCCCCCTCCCCCCAGCAACCCTCAGTTTGTTTTGTGAGATTAAGAGTCACAATCCTCCCAATCCCATCTTATTTCATTTATTCTTCTCCTACCCCCTTAACGCCCCCTGTTGCATCTCCCTGATATATTTGAAATATTTTTATGATAAAGTTTCTGGGCTATAGTTTATAGACATCTTTTAACTGAGTAGGTAATGTCAAACTGTTTTCCAAAGGAATAACAAAAATTTATACTTCCATGACCAGTTTATAAATGTTCCAGTTGTTTCACATTTTCACCCAAACTTGGCATAATCAAACTCTAATTTTTTTGCCAGTTTGGAGAATGGAAAATTATATCTCCAGATGTCCTGGTAAAATGGCAGATTGAATATATGCCTTTATATCTACTTTGCCCAAAGTCAACTTAAACAGCAGTAAAGGATTTTTAAAGACATAAACTCACAGACAAAAAAAGAGAATAAAAGACAAGACAAGAGAAACACAATTTTGCAAGTGTGAAACTAGAAGGATGAGTAGAATTTCTCTCTGCAGACACAGGAAAGCTGAGAACTAGGCTGCTTGTGAGAAAAGCCAAGAAGCAACAGATTTATACTGAGTAATCAGTAATGCTGGTATTTCTGGAACTAGAAGTGTAGTTGAGACTGACAACAGAAGGACATGTTGAAAATATAAAACAGTTATGGTCCCTAGATAACCTCCCTAGAGATTAGAGCTGATCAAGTACTCCTTTGGCATTCTAGAAGAAAATTAGAGGATTATTATCTAGGATTTGAAAAAAATAAAACATAAAACCTGGAAAACTCTAGGCATCACTGAGAGCAAGCATAGAAAACAACCACAACTACACAACCTGGATTAAGTGAATGTCTACACACCGAAAAGGAGCCCCACAGGTCATTTCCCCAAAATCTGACATCAAGGGATATATCCTCAATGCAATAGATTGAAGGATTATTTTCTGAGGTCATGCAGCAGGAAAAGAAGAAAGGACAGAAAATCATGGTATCAAGAGGTTTCCCACCCAAATGGCCCAACATAGACTTGCATACCTTGATGTCCACAGTCAATAACTGTCACCATATCCCACTATACCATTTAGTTAGTTCAGATGAGTAAGAAGCACAGACAAGGGTTATAAGATTTTGTAGGAAAATCTCTATCATGGAGAGACAAAAATGAATAAAGAAGAAAATGATTCATAGGAAATGAAAAATATGCAAGCAGAAGAAAAATGAAATAGGTACCATATTTTATACATATGAAATAAAAACAAGATGCAATTTAAAAAATAAAAGAACATTCAGAAAATTAAAAATGACCTTTTGGAAATTAAAAATATAACAGACATAAAAAAACAGCTGAGCTCAAAGTGCTGGTAAAGAAAATCTAACATAAAGTTGAGCAAAAAACCAAAGAGATGGAAAAGAGAAGAAAAATAGGAGAAAATTAGGTAAATAGAATGAACACTGCAATGATCAGAATTTCAGAAAATAAATCAATAAGATAGAAGGAAGAAAATACTCAAAAGGATCAAGACCTGGGTGTGGTGCATAAACAATGAATTTTGGAACAATGGGGAAAAAGGGATCAAGACATTTCTTCAGAATAGAGGAACATGACTTTCAACTTTCTAAATTGAAAGGACCAACTGAGTCCTCAGCAGAGTGGGTGAATACTGACCTACACAATCACACAATTTCACAATAGTAACATAGGGAAGATCTCATGATCTCTGAACAGAGAAGAAATGGGAATCAGAATGGCATTTGGCCTTTTACATATAAGATTGGAAAGCTGAAGATAGGTAAACAATGACTTAAATTTGTTTTACTTCAATTTCTTACCTTTAGATGATTGCAGATTTATATGCAGTTGTGAGAAATAATACAAAGAAATCCTTTCTATCATTTCCCTGGTTTGTCCAAATGATAACATCCTGTAACCCTGTAGAGTGCAGTATCATACCCAGTATATTGACATAAATATGCTTTATCAATCTTACTCAAATGAACACTTGTATTCACTAGTGTGAATGTTTGTATGTGTGCTTGTATGTACTTCCATTCAAATTTATCACGTGTGGGTTTGTGTGTTCACTACCAGAGTCAAGATACAGAACATTTTCATCACCACAAGGATCTGTCATGTTGCCCTTTTATAATCACATTCACCTCCCTTAGCACTCCTCTCAGTCTGTGACCCCTGACAATCTAGTCTTCATTTATCATTTCAAGAATGTTATATACATGGAGCCTCAAAACATGTAATATTTTTGGGTTGACTTTTTTCATTTAGCATAATTCTCTGAAGATCCATTTAAGTTGTGGCACATAAAAACAGCTTGTTTTTAAGAAAAATTCTTAGTAGTACTTCACGGTATTAATGTACCAGTTTGTTTATTCATTTGTTGAAGGACATCAGGGCTGTATTGTACTTTTATATGTTAATAATAAAGCTGCTATGAATATTTGTGTATACGGGTTTTTAAAAATTTTTTTAAATTTCTTTTCAGCGTAACAGTATTCACTGTTTTTTGCACCACACCCAGTGCTCCATGCAATCCGTGCCCTCTATAATACCCACCATCTGGTACCCCCAACCTCCCACCCCCCGCCACTTCAAACCCCTCAGATTGTTTTTCAGAGTCCATAGTCTCTCATGGTTCACCTCCCCTTCCAATTTACCCCAACTCCCTTCTCCTCTCTAACTCCCCATGTCCTCCATGCTATTTGTTATGCTCCACAAATAAGTGAGACCATATGATAACGGACTCTGTCTTCTTGACTTCTTTCACTCAGCATAATGTATACGGGTTTTTGTTAGAGCATAGCTTTCATTTCACTGAAGAAATGCCAAAGGAGACAATTGCTGGGTCACATAGTAATTACATGTTTAGTTTTTGTTTTCCAGAGTGGCTGTGCCATTTTATTTTCCTACTAGCCATGTAGGAGATGTCCAGTTTCTCAAAATCCTAACCAGCATTTGGTGTTGGCATTTTTAAAACTTTAGCCATTCTTATAACTGTATAGTTATATCTCACTGGGGTTTAAGTTTGCACTTTTCTAATGGCTAATGAAGTTAAATACCTTTTCATGTGCTGATTTGCCATCTGTATATCCTTGGTAATGAAATCCTTGTTCATCGTTTCTACCCATTTTGTAAGTGGACTGTTTTTCATTATTGAGCTTTGAGAATTCTTTACATATTCCGGATACTAGTACTTTATTAGAATACAGGTTTTTTTTAAATACACTTATTTATTTTAGAGATAGAGAGAGAGAGCAAGAGAGATGGGGGGCTGCAGAGGGAGAGCGACAGTCTTAAGCAGACTCCACAGGGAGTGTGGAGCCCAATACAGGGCTCAGTCTCACGACACTAAGATCATGACCTGAGCTGAAACCAAGAGTTGGACACTCAACCAACCGTACCACCCAGGTGCCCCTTTATTATAATTTGAAAATATTTTCTTCAGTCTGTAGCTTTTCATTCTCTTAACCGGATCTTCTGTGAAGCAATACTTTTAAACTTGATGAAGCCCTATCAATTTTTCCTTTTATAGCTCATGCTTTCAAGACTGAGAACTCTGGGCTTAGCTTTAGACCTTGGAAATTTCTCCTACAAAAATAATTTTTACAGTTTTAGATTATATAGTTAAACCTGTGATCCATTTTGAGTTAATATTTGTATAATATATAAGGATTAAGATGATTTTTTTGCATATGGATTTATGTATGTTCTATCATCATTTGTTGAAAAGGCTATTCCATTGAAGTTTTTTTTTTGCCCTTTGTCAAAAATATATTAGGGATATTTCTAGGTTCTCTTTATTATTCTATTGATCTATGTTTCTATCCTTCTGCCAATACAACATGGTTTCACTTACCACACTGGTATATGGTAAGCCTTAATAGCAGGTAGAATGATTCTTCCCACTTTATTCTCCTTTTTCAAGACTGATTTAGCTAATCTACTTCTTGTGTCTCTTTATATCAATTTTAGAATAAACTTGTCCATGTCTACCAAAAACCTTGCTGGGATTCGAATAGGAATTGCTTTAAATCTAAAGATCAGTTTAGGGAGAGCTAATATCTCTACTATATTGAGTTTACCAACTCATGGATAATGATATGACTTAAAATTTTTGAGGGAAAAAATTTATAATCTGAGATTCTATGTCTAGTTTTGTATTAGAATAAAAAGACATTTTTAGACTTCTGGTTTCTGGTTCTTCATGGAAGGAACTTGGAAGTTACTACTCTGTCCTAACAACAAGTACTAAGGTAATCAAACTAAAAGGTCAATACTTCTTCTCAAACCTGTAAGAGAAGCTAGGTCACAGGGCAGACTGCTGATCCTCAAACTGGAGAGTCCCACAAACAAATACAGAGAATCACTACTTGTTAGAGTAGAAGCCAGAGATAAAACTGATGAATTGCTAAAGTACAAAGTAAACAAGTCTAAGAGGTTAAAAACTCTAGGGGGAACCAGTCATAGGGGGCCTCCCACACTTTGATGAGTTTTACCTCCAGGAGCTCAATCCAAAAATATCAAAGAAAAGATACCCTCATGCTTCTGGCAGGGGATGAGCAAAACAAACCATTTTGAAATAAGCCATTTTGAAAGATGCCAAATGAACCAGTTTGAAATACACCTCAATTCTTAATAAGGTCTGTCCTCAGGACAAACTATTTAACTAGAGGCTAATTGCTGGGGTTTTACCACAGCCTAAATGACTTGGGGACGTGAAATAACCAACTCCAGCCCATTCTAGCCTTCTACATGGGAGAAGAGAAACACCCAACTAGACCCACCCTACCCATCCTGCCCCACTTAAGTGGAAAAAAAAAAAAAAAACCCTGAGAAGCACTTGTGAAATTCATAGTCCACAGGCATAGGCTCACTAAAACACCAAGACTATAGAACACTTTCACTCCTCCACACCTTACTATGACATTACTAACGGCCTACTTACAGCATTTCGTTCTACCAAGTATATCATGTTTGATTATTAAGAAAAAAATAAGACATTCAAAAATGAAAAAAACCACAGTTTGAATAGACAGAATAAGCATCAAAACTAGGCATAGCAGGGGTGTTGGAACTATCAGACTGGGAATTTAAAACAACTAAGATTAATATGCTTAGAACTCCAATAGATAAAGTAGATAATAAGCAAGAACAGATGGGCAATGTAAGCAGACAGATGAGAATAAAAAGAAAGAATTTTTTTAAAGTTAGATGGTGAGTGCTGTGAAGTGTGTAAACCTGGTGATTCACAGACCTGTACCCCTGGGGATAAAAATATATTATATGTTTATAAAAAAAGTTAGAAATCAAAAACACATAAGACAAATGAAGAATGCCTTTGATGGGCTCATTACTAGACTGGTAAGATCCTGAGCTTGAGAATATATCAACAAAAACCTCTAAAACTGAAAAGCAAACAGAAAAAGAAGACTTAAAAAACCAGAATATCTAACAACTGTAAGAACTACAAAAAGTGTAACATATGCCCAATGGGAATGCCAGAAGTAGAAGAAAGAAAGGAACAGAAGAAAAATTGGATATGATACATAATATTAATATCTTATATAATAAATAGTTGATATCAGATATTTTATATAATACATAAGGAAATAATAATGATTGATAATTTCCCCCCAAATTAATGTCAGACACCAAACCACAGATCAAGGAAGCTCAGAACACACCAAGCAGGATAAATGACAAAAAGAATAATAACTGTACCTAGGCGTATCATACCCACACTACAGAAAATCAAATCTTGAAAAAAGCCAGATGAAAACAATTCTACCTAAATAGGACCATGAATAAGAATTATTTCCAACTTCTCAAAAACCATGCAATCAAAAAGAGATCAGAACAAAGTATTTATAGTGTTGATAGAAAAAGTCTGCCAACCTAAAATTCTGTACTTGTGAAATTATCCTTCAGAAGTGAAGGAGAAATTAAGACCTTCTCAACCAAACAAGAATTGAAGGAATTTCTTACCAGCAAACCCACCTTGTAAAAAAGGTTAAAAGAAGTTTCCTTTTTTTAAAGATCTTAAAAAATTTATTATTTGACAGACAGAGACACAGCGAGAGAGGGAACATAAGCAGAGGGAGTGGGAGAGGGAGAAGGGAGCCTGATGAGGGGCTCGATCCCAGGACTCTGGGATCATGGCCTGAACCAAAGGCAGACGCTTAATGACTGAGCCATCCAGGCGCCCCACAAGAAGTTTCTTAGAGAGAAGGAAAATAATATAGGCCAGAAATTCAGGTATATGTAAATAAAGGGAGAACACTGTAAAAGGAATAGGTGGAAGGGAAAGAACTTTTATTTTACTCATTCTTAACTGAGCTAACAGATAACTGTACTCAAAGTAATAACAGGAACAATGTTTTCAATCATGTATGTTTATGTATGTATCTTATGTATGTATATATATATGTGTGTTTATGTAGTGATATGTATGAATAAATGAATGACAGCATTAATACAAGGGCTTGGTGGGAAGGATTAGGATTCTTTCAAGGTATTAAAACTATCTGTGAAATGGTATAGAGTTCTTTGAAAATGAACTTAGGTAAGTTGGAAATTTATATTGCAACTCTAGGGAAATCATTAAAAAGAATTCAAATAAAAATTTAAAAAGAAGTATAACTGATATGCTGAGAAAAAGAGAAAATGGAATCCTAGAAATGCCCAACTAAAACCAAATAGAAAAAGAAAATGGAAACAGCAACAAGTGGAAACATAGCAACAAATAAGGCAGATTTTAATCCAGTAATATTAATAACCATTTTGAATTCAATGATCTAAATGCCTCAATCCATAGATCAATAAACAGAACAGAGAGCCGAGTAATAAACCCATGTATAAATGGTCAATTAATTTACAACAAAGGAGCCAAGAATATACAATGTGAAAAGTATAGTCACTTCAATAAATGGTGCTGGGAATAGTGGACAGCTACATGCAAAAGAGAGAAACTGGACCCCTAATTTACACCATACACGAAAATCAACTCAGAATGGTTAAGACTTGAATTTAAAACCTGAAACCATAAAACTCTTAGAATAAACTATAAGATAGGATAAACCCCCTGACATTGGTCTTGGCAACAATCTTTTGCACTTGACACCAAAAGAAAAAGCAACAAGAGCAAAAATAAACAAGTGGGACTACGTCAAACTAAAAAGTTTCTGCATGGAAAAGGAAACCACCAAATAAAAAGGCAACCTACAGAATGGAAGAAAATATTTGCAGTTCATGTATTTGATATGAGGGTAATATCCTAAATAAAGAACTCATACAACTCAGTAGCAGACAACAAACAACAACAACAAAACTGAAAACAAACCAATTTAAAAAATGGACAAAGAAACTGAATAGCTATTTTTCCAAAGATGACATATGGATGGCCAACTGGTACATGAAAACATGTTTAATATGACTAATCATCAGAGAATTTAAGTCAAAACCAGTGTACAATATCACCTCACACTTATTAGAACAGCTATCATCAAAAATATAAAAGGTAAGTGTTGGCAAAGATGTGGAGAAAAGAGAACACTTATGAAGCATAGGTAGATGTGTAAACTGTACATCTATTTGGAAAACAGTATAAAGGTTTCTTAAAAAAATTAAAAATTGAACTACACTATGATCAAGCAATCCTATTTCAGGGTATACAAACAAAGGAAATGGAAAGATGATCTCAGAGATATTTGCACTTCCATGTTCACTACAGTAATACTCATAATAGCAAAAAAATGGAAACAATCTAAGTGTCCATCAACAGATGAGTGGATAAAAATATGTGGTATTTTTATGACAAATGACATATCTGGTGAAGGGTTAGTATCCAAATATATAAAGAACTTAACTCAACACCCCCCCCCGCAAAAAAAACAAATAGTCCAATGAAAAATGGGCAGAAAACATGAGCAAATATTTCTCCAAAGAAGACATACAGATGGTCAGCAGACACATGAAAAGTTGCTCATCATCACTGATCATCAGGGAAATGCAAATCAAAACCACAATAAAGTAAAATTTCACATCTGTCAGAATGGTGAAAATAAAAAACACAGGGAGCGACAAATGTTGGTGAGGATGTGGACAAAGAGGAACCTTCATGCATTGTTGGTGGGAATACAGACTGGTGCAGCCACTGTGGAAAACAGTTTGAAGATTCCTCAAAATGCTAAAAATAGAACAACACTATAATCCGGTAATTGCACTACTGGGAATTTGTCCAAAGAACACAAAAGGACTCACTTGAAAAGATATATGCACCCCTATGTTTACTGCAGCGTTACTTACAGTAGCCAATTATGGAAGTAGTGCAAATGGCCACTGACAGATGAATAGATAAAGAAGTTATGGAATATTACTCAGCCATAAAAAAAGAATAAAATCTTGCCACTTGCAACAACATGGCTAGATCCAGAGAACATACACTAAATGAAATGAGTCAGGGAAAGACAAATACCATATGATTTTACTCATCTGTAGAATTTAAGATACAAAACAAAGAAGAAAGGAGACAAACCAAAAAACAGACTCTTAACTATAGAGAACAAACTAATGGTTACCAGAGGGGAGGTGGGTGTGATGTGAGTGAAACAGGCGATGGGGATTAAAGGACACTTGTGATGAGCTCTGAGTAATGTAAAAAAATTGTTGAATCGCTATACTGTATACCTGAAATTAATACAACACTGTATATTAACTGTAATTAAATTGTTAAAAAGTGATATCTATGTATAATGGAATATTATTCAGTTGTGGGAAAGAAGGAAATCCTGCCATTTTTAACAACTTGTATGGGCCTAGAAGGCACTACACTAAGTATACTAAATCAATAGCAAAAGATGAATGCTTCAAGGTTTCACTTATTTTTTTTTTAAAGATTTTATTTATTTACTTGACAGAGAGAGATCACAGTAGACAGAGAGGCAGGCAGAGAGAGAGAGGGAAGCAGGCTCCCTGCTGAGCAGAGATCCCGATGCGGGACTCGATCCCAGGACCCCGAGATCATGACCTGAGCCGAAGGCAGCGGCTTAACCCACTGAGCTACCCAGGTGCCCCCAAGGTTTCACTTATATGTGGAATGTTTAAAAAAAAAAAAAGGCAAACACAAAGAAACAGAAAATAGAAAAGTGATTACCTGGGCTAGATGGTAGGGAAAATACAGAGAGGTTGGTAAAAGGGTACAGAAGTTCAGCTAAGATGAATAAAGCCGAGGACCTAATGTAAAACACGGTTACTACAGTTGATAACAGTGTAATGTACAATTCAAATTTGCTAAGAGAGCCGAACTTCAATATTCTGACAGAGAGAGAGAAAGGGAGAAATATGTGAAGTGATGGATATATTAATAAACTAGATGGAATCATTTCACAATGTATAAGTATACCAAGTCACCATAATGTATCTCAGATTCATATTTCAATTATGCTTCAATAAAGCTGAAATTAAAAATAAAGTCTCTAGGGAGTGCCTGGGTGGCTCAGTCATTGGGCATCTGCCCTCTGCTCAGTTATGATCCCATGACATGGTCCTGGGATTGAGCCCTGTGTTGCATTGGGCTCCCTGCTTGGCAGGAAACCTGCTTCTCCCTCTCCCACTCCTCCTGCTTGTGTTCTCTCTCTCTCTGTCTCTCTGTCAAATAAAATAAAATGAATAAAATAAATAAAATAAAATCTTTTTTAAAAAGTCCCTATACTGATTTAAAAAGAAATAAAAGTGGTAGATATTAATCTAATTACATTAATAATCACTTTGAATGTCAAAAGTCTAAATGCTTTGAACTAAAGATAGATTTTCACAATGAATCAAAAAAGACAAGGAACCTACTTTAAATATAAAGAAATATATAAATTAAAAGCAAACAGATGAATAAAAACACCATGCCAACACTAATTTTTAACCCACTGAGCCACCCAGGAGCCCCACCATGCCAACACTAATTTTTAAAAAAGCTGGAGTAGCTATATTAATTTCAGACAAAGCAGACTTCAAAGCGAGGAAAGATACCAGAGATAAAGAGGGTCATTACATAATGATAAAGACTTCATTTTTCCAAGAAGAATTCATTTTTCTAAGAAGACATCACAATCCTTAATTTGTATGCATCTAAGAAAAGAACATCAGAATATGTGAGACAAAAACTGAGAGAACTGCAAGGAGAAAGAGATGAATCCACTATTAGAGAGTTCAATGCCCCGCTATCAGAAATGGACAGACTCAGTAAGCTGAAAATCAGTAAGGACATACTTAAACTCAAAAACACCATCAAGGAACTGGATCTAGTTGACACCAATAGCTGACTATCCCCAACAATGACAGATGACAGAATTCACACAATGTATGCTCTCAGATCACTGAAGAATCAGACTAGAAATCAGTAACAGAACACTAACCAGAAAATTCCTAAATACCTGTAGATTAAATAACACACTTCTAAATAATATAGTAGTCAAAGAAAAAATCTCAAGGGAAATTTAAAAATATTTTGAATTAAATGAAAACAAAAACACAACTTATCAAAATTTGTGAGATGTAGTGAAAGCAGTGCTTAGAAGAAAACTTTAGCATTGAATGAAAATATTAGAAATAATAGAAATATTAGAAAAGAAGATCCAAAATCATCTTTGGGAAACTAGAAAAAATTAAATTTTTTAATATTTTTGAGCAAATTAAATTTAGTTTTGAAAATTAAATCCAAAGTAAGAAGAAAAAAAAATAAGAATTAGAGCCTGGTGGTGAGTATTAAGGAGGGCACATATTGCATGGAGCACTGGGTGTGGTACATAAACAATGGATCTTGGAACACTGAAAAAATAAAATAAAATTTTAAAAAAAGATTTAGAGCAGAAATCAATGAAAGTGAATATAGAAAATTAATAGAAAAAAAATCAAAAGTTGGTTCCTTGAAAAGATTAATAGAATTGATAAGCCTTTAGCCAGGCTAAGTAAAAGAGAGAAAACAAATTACTGATAGAAGAAATAAGACAGAACACCATTAAAGATTCCATGGACAGTAAAAGAATAATAAAGCAATACTGTGAACAACTCTATGACCACAAATTTGTTTACCTAGAGGAAATGAAAGACAATTCCTTGAAAGATACAATCTGCCAAAACTCACACATGAAGAAATAGACAATCTAAATAGGCCTGTATCTATCAAAGACATTGCATTAATAATTAATTACATTCCCAAACAGAAAGCATCAGGTCAAAATGAGTTCACTGGTGAATTCCACCATATATTTTTAAAAGATTTTATTTCTTTATTTAACAGAGAGAGAGATCACAAGCAGACAGAGAGAGAGGGGGAAGCAAACTCTCTGAGCCAAAGGCAGAGGCTTAACCCACTGAGCCACCCAGGCGCCCTGAATTCTACCAAATTAAGGAAGAAATAATATCAATTCTCTTTCAGAAAGTATAATAAGCAGGGCACCTGGGTGGTTCAGTTGTCAAGCATTTGCCTTCAGCTCAGGTCATGGTACCAGGGTTCTGGCATCGAGCCCCTGCATCAGGCTCCCTACTCAGCAGGGAGCCTACTTCCCCCTCTCCCTCTGCCTGCTGCTTCCATTACTTGTGCTCTCTCTCTCCCTAATAATTAAATAAAATCTTTTTTTTTTTTAAAAAAAAAGAAGGTACAGTAAGCAGAAGGACTACTTCTAAGTCATTCTATGAGGCCAGTATTACCCAAATACCCCAAATAGA
The DNA here is from genome assembly GCF_964662115.1 of Mustela nivalis. Classification (NCBI taxonomy): domain Eukaryota; kingdom Metazoa; phylum Chordata; class Mammalia; order Carnivora; family Mustelidae; genus Mustela; species Mustela nivalis. The sequence continues at coordinate 115,643,427 of NC_139040.1, read as the reverse complement.
AAAAAACATTATAAGAAAACTAAAGACAAATATGTCTCATGAACATAAATGAAAAATCTTCAACAAAATATTACCAGATTGAATCCAGCAATGTATAAAAAGAATTATACGCTATGACCAAATGGGATTGCAGAACTGACAATAGTCAGCTCCAAGCCTGGGATTGGTGAAAACAGAGACAGATCAGCATCTAGATATATCTTACACCCTTCACAAAAATTAACTCCAATGGATAGAGACGTACATAAAATTGCGGAACTATAAAACTTCTAGAAGATAACATAGAAGAAAAGCTAGATGACCGTAGGTTTGGTGAAGGTTTTTTTTCTTTCTTTTAAAGATTTTATTTATTTGTCAGAGAGAGAGAGGGAGAGAGAGCGAGCACAGGCAGACAGAATGGCAAGCAGAGGCAGAGGAAGAAGCAGGCTCCCCGCCGAGCAAGGAGCCCCATGCGGGACTCGATCCCAGGACGCCGGGATCATGACCTGAGCCGAAGGCAGCCGCTTAACCAACTGAGCCACACAGGCGTCCCAAGGTTTTTAAAGATAAAATACCAAAGGCATAATCCATAAAAGAAATAACCGATAAACTGGATTACATTAAAATTTAATTTTTCATCTCTGCAGAAGACATTGGCAAGATAATAGAAAGACAAGCCACAGACTGGGAGAAAATAATTGCAGAAAACATATGTGATTAAAGAAGCATTATCCAAAATATACAGAGAATTCTTAAAACTCAACAATAAGAAAGCAAAGAACACATTACAAAATGGGCAAAAGACCTTAATAAACACCTCACCGAAGAAGATATACAGATAGCAAATGAGCATGTCACCAGGAAAATGATTTTTATTTTTTTATACCAGGCATCTCTGAATATTACCACCCAGGAAAGCACTAAGAATAATGAATACTGTTATGCTGAAAATAAAAAAAAAGAATAAATTATTTTAAAAAATTGCTTGGCCTAGGAGTTTCATACAATCCAGAGAATATAAACTGGGGCCCTAAATACATCTTAGGGGACATTCTCTACCAGCGTCCCCCATATACCCATATACCCATATACCCATATACCTATATACCCATATACCCATATACCATAGAGATCCAAGGTTTAAAGATAGGAAATGTCCTTGCTGTCTTCTTTTTTGACACATATTTTATTCTTTTTATTGAGGGTTTAACCCTAGGACCCTAAATATATTCAACAACATCCAGGCTGCTTCAAAACATTTCGTGGGCCCTCAGCTTGCCTCCTGCTCCCCATATGCCTGAAATTCTAGGGCAAGTACTGGTTTGAGAGCTTGCTTACATCTCTAGAGTTACTGTCAAGGATTTCCCTTACTTTCATTCAGACTTGCTCACAAACTCCCTGTAAATAAATAAATAAATAAATAAATAATAGCCTATTCATTTTTGGTGTTATTTTATTGCTAGAAAAATTCTTTCTGGGTATTTACTGTTACCCATAGCCTATATTTCAGAGAAATAATTTCAAAGAGATCTTGTGATCTGGATCAGTGCCTTAAGACAGACTGCATACCATTAGCCCCCCCTTTTTTAAAAGATTTTTTTATCTATTCATCAGAAAGAGATACAGAGACACAGACAGAGAGAGCACAAGCACGGGGAGAGGCAGAAGGAGAGGGAGAAGCAAGCTCCCCGCTGAGCTGGGAGTCCAGCATGGGGCTTGTTCCCAGGACCTGGAGATCATGACCAGAGCCTAAAGCAGACACTTAACCATCTGAGCTACCCAGGAACCCCTAGCCCCCCCCCCCTTATTTATTTATTTATTTATTTGACAGATAGAGATCACAAGTAGGCAGACAGGCAGGCAGAGAGAGAGGAGGAAGCAGGCTCCCCGCCGAATAGACAGCCCGATATGGGACTCGATCCCAGAACTCTGAGATCATGACCTGAGCCGGAAACAGAGGCCCAACCCACTGAGCCACCCAGGCGCCCCCCTAGCCCCCTTTTAAAAGCTTCCAGTTTCTGGGAAAGTAATTTCAGAAATCCATTGAAAATTCCTAAAAAGTCAGTTTTTCCAGAAGCACAAATAAAACCAATCTGCTCTCAAGAGAATTCTGTACCAACACCTAGCCTGAGTGAGTGTGGAAGCTTCTGTGAGTGAAAAAGTGTTGGCACATATTAACTACCAGTTATAAAAGCAGTCTTGGAGATTATGTTGAACTAAAAAACTTTGAAAATGGATTCCATAGCATATTTCTGAATGAAAAAAGCCAATTACATACATAATAAGACAGAAGACTTTATTCTTAAATGCCTATTGAGAATATCAGAATACTCTCTCCAGATCTGGGTGAGAATGCTTGCCTCTCCATATCCTTGCAAACATAGGATTTATATATTCTTACCAGATAAAACTAATGGGCCTTTTATGTCAAATGATAATCTATGGAATTTAAAGCTCTGAAAAGTGACTCTGGGATTGTATAAAGTTCTCCTTTATCTGAATATACCAAAGGTTTACATAACCATTTTCTTATAGCTAAACAGTTTGACATTTTTTACTGTCTCCTTCCATAAATAATGATGCAATAAATTTGTTTGTACAAAAAAAATTCTCCTTTAGTAACTAAATAATTTCATAAATACTTGGCCTTATGTACAGGGAGGAGATATTTTACTGTGGTATTTGTACCCTTATGGATGATTTGTTTTATTTTTGTTGAGATAATATTTAACTCCTGTAAATATATGAAACAAAATAAGAGGGTTACAGAGAACCTGTTTAAAAACATTAGTTCTCTGTATGTCAACTACATTTCAGTAAAAAAAGCTTGAGTTCCAGAGTTCACTGACGAGTTTGAACCCTTGATTTGCTAATACTAGCTATATGAGCAGAGGAAAATAACCTGACTCAGAGATCTGAAATGTTCATAAATTTCTTATACCATCAAGTTTAAAATAAAATGTAATTTAGGAATAAGTCCTTAATTTTCTTGAATCTAATATATTAAAAGATTATTCTACTTGATATTTTTCTTCATATATAAGAAATTAAGTTAGCAGGAGGTAGAACAATTTTTTACCTTTGTACCTAAAGATTATCAAAAAAACAAGATAGACAAATATATCTACTGTTTGAAATGCCTTTATAAATAAATTTAAAAATTAACTTTACATAAGAATTGTTTTTTATGTCAAATTCCCTCAACTTTGTCTACTTAGATATTTCCCTCAAGGATTCATTCATGAAGATTTGTATACCTTCTAAAAGTGATTCATATCCCAAGTGGTATAATTTCCAACACCATATGCTTAGGCAAAAACACTACACAAATCTAAATAATAGGACTCCCTTTCCACTGAGACTCTTCCACTAGCTCAACAACCAGCATTTTCTAAGTTTGCAAACTTTTTGTAACTAAACACTGGTTGTGTAACAGCTCTATCATTTGCCCAATAATAACTCTCGTATACCCCTCCTTCTTAGGAGCTATGCCAATGTTTGATCACAGCTGTGAGCAATTTGACTCAAAAAAGAAGATTATGAAGTGGTGGAATCAAGTCATGGCGCATTGAGTGCCTGCCAAAGAATCGATAAAGGACTTGGATTAATACCTGGGAATCATAGCTTTATCTAATACTTAAAAATCTAAGGCATAAAACACGTAAAATATGACATGCTTCATGACTACAATGATCCTTCCGAGGCAAAAAAAAAAAAAAATGGTATTGAGACCTGTTTAAACAGGCTACACTCAGCGTGGCTGGCTCTTAATGTAGCAGATGTGATGGGCCTTTGTGAGCTAATTCCAGTGAAAATTGTATTTGGACTTTATCTCAGGATTCAGACTAACTAACTCTTTATTTTTTAATAAGACATATTTTTAAAATCTTACTGAAACTACTCTTATGCAGTATCAGGAATGAGGTGAACATATTAAAAATTCACAAACTTGTAGAACCATTTGGCAGGTGAAACCTTGTTTTACAACTGGGGAGATGAGTCTAAATCTCATTTGTTCCCCAATAGTGGTCCCATGTATCATTGCCAAGTCAAGAATGGTCTCAACACTTCTCCGCTTCCCATTTGAATTACATTCTTCATATACTGGATAAATTTTACAGCAATCCAGATGTCAGTTATAGCCTAGAGAAGTCTGTTTACCTGTCAAATTCATGTCTTGTAGAAAGCTCAATGCCATTTTGTAAACCTCTCTATATTATCAGTGAGTTTAGACTCCTACAGCCAACCTCTGGCTTTACCGTCCCATTTCTTTTGAATTAGTGCATTGTATCTAAGTGTTTTATTATCCAGTGTATTTTCCATAGCATTACTTACCCACTTATTCATTTACCAAATATTTATTGAGGGCCTGTTGTTTGTTACACCACATTAAATGTGAGACAGTAGGCTGGTTTTAGGGAAACAAATATGCTGGTGTGGGATGGAGACATTTGTTAAATAATCACAGAAATAAACAGAACTTATAAAAGATAAGTGCTATGATGAAGAAGGGTATGTTTCCAAAAGCACATAATTAGTAGATTTTATATAGTAGGAGGTTAGAGACAGCTTCCCTGAAAAGAAAATGGCCATTAATATGTGATCCAGAAGAATTGGAGGAGTTAACTGAGCCTGAGGAAGGGGTAAGAAAGTTTTGTGTTTCATTTAATGGTTATGCTTTAAGGCCTAGTGTAAAGGATTCAGTTCCATAAGAAAGCTTGGAGTAGGAAAATGATAAAAAGTAATGGAAAATACACATTTCATGAGGTGGAAGGATTCACCCTGTAACAGGAAGAAAGGGGGCCCTCTCTTGTCCAGAAGCAAAGAGGGATACCCCAAAGTTACAGTTCTTTGACCAGTATGTTAGGTGCGTGTATGCTGGGGGGAGATAAAGGAGTTATCATCTGATGCAAATAAAGTTCCATATGGAAGGGCCCTCTGGTGGGAAGGAAAGCATAAAGGAAGCAGATGGAGCTGAAGAACACAAATCCGGAGGGAATGTAATATGAAATCATACTGGGAAAAATGGCCATGTCATATAAAAAATTAAGGTCATGTTATGGATTGTGGCCATTTTCCAAACAATAATGAAAAACCACTGATAAATGTTCTAATCAGGTTTGCATTTCAAAATATCACCATAGTTACCCCCTTTTGGAGTATTAGTGAATGGAGAAGCCAAGAACTAAAGTAAGCTATTGTTGTAGTCCACGTGAAAGTTGGAGACAACTTAGGTTATGGTGGTGGCTGTAGATACGGAAAAGCATGGGAAATTTGACATTATTTAGGAGGTGAAACTGAAAGCTTTGTGATTAACTGAATATGAGGGTTGATATTGATGTTTTTTAAGATTTATTTCAGAGAGAGAGCGTGTGCACATGTGCTTGTGCTAGGGGGAGGGGCAGAGGAAGAGGGAGAGCAAGACTCAAGCAGTCTCTGTGCTCAGCACAGAGTCCAGTGCTGGGCTGGATCCCACCACGCTGAAATCAGACTTGCGCCAAAACCAAGAGTCAGACACTTAACCCACCGAACCACCCAGGTGCCCTGGGGGTTGACATTTAAACACGTGTCATGTATTACTCCTAATCTTCTTCCCTAAGTAAGTATTGAATGATGATACCATTCACTCTTCATTCTAAGAGGACCGAGTAGGAATATCAGAAATTTGATTTTTGACATGGATATGACACATTTAAAAAGAAATGTCAAAGAGGCATTTGGAACTATTGTTTAGAATTCCAAGAAGAGTTTTGTTCTGTAGAAATAAAACTTTCAGTCACCAGATGATAAGTGCCGATTAAAAGCCTGAATGAGAAGAAGATCACTTGTGAGAGAACACAGAATAAGAAGAAAGTGAACCTCAGTTTTAGTTTTGAGGAACTGCAACATTAGGTGTCCAGGGACCAGAAGGAGTATAAGGCTGCAAGTAAGGCAGCCAATGAGACATTAGTGCAGGGGTAAAAACAACACAACAACAAAAAATAAAACAAAAACAAACAAACAAAAAAAAAAAGGAGGATAATGACTTTCAAGTGAAGGAATGAAACTTCTTCAGAAAGAGAGTGGTTAACAATGTCAAGTGCTGTGGAGATCTTGAATAAGTTAAGAATTTAAATATTCCCTTGGATTTAGTGAGCTAACAGCAAGGAAGAGTCTGGATTAGAGTGGGTTGAGAAGTGAAGGGGGAAAGAGGAAAGAGGAAAATTTTGCCAATTACTTTTTCAAGGAGAAAAGTAGTGAAGAAAAGAGAGAGGGCAGTTGGTGGTAGAGACAGGAGCAATGAGCAATAAAAGGTGTTTTGTTTTGTTTTTTCTTTTTTTCTTAAATACCAAGGACTTAAGAGCTGATGTTAAGGATTCAGTTCCAGAGAGAATTTGGAATATAACAGTGAAAGGGATAACAAATACTGTACTGAGGAAGAAGGATGCAGCTTACACAGGAGGAGAGGCAGATTTTCTTTTCAAAGAAGGGCGGAAGGATATTCCCAACTTAAAGGTTCCTTGATTAGTATAGGAGATGGGGGGGCGGAGATAAAGTAGTTACCATACTTCCTCTTTTCATCTAAAATAACAGGTTACAGCTTGATTAATAAGGGATGGAGGAGTAAACTTGATATTTTGAGTAGAGTGAAGAAGGTGCGAAATAACCCTTGCAAAGAGTCTGTGGGCATTGATGAGCTCCCCTTTGAAGCTGGATTTTTTTTACTCATAACTGGACGAACCTGCCCTGTTAACAGGACTTTCTCTAGTGGTGTTTGAAAACAGGAAAAGAGAAGACAGATGGCTGAGCTGTAGAAGGTTGGGTTTTAATTAAATGCCACACACACACACACAAAGAACTGGCCCAGACAAAAAACTTAGCTTCCTTTCTTAATTCCTCCTACTACCACACACATCCTCCAAAGCCCATTCATAAAAGGTCTTTGATTTGCGCATTGGTTTACTTAATTTTTGAAGATAATGGGGGTTTGCATTGCAGCAATGTAGCCCATTAGCAACTGACTAGACATCTTCTTAAAACTCTTTCTGCTGGAAAAGAAGTATTCTAACTAATTTTGCTGTGACATAATTCAGAATATTTTATGATTCTGATGTAATTAACTCAATGTGCACAAACAATAAAGCCAGCTAAGAATATCAGGTAATAGCTACTTAGGTAAGATAGTTATTTTCCATTACATACCTACACCCTCATTTAAGTGTTAGCAAAAATGAGATACACAGGTGAGACCAGATACAATAAAGAATCTCACTGTGGTTCCTTTGTTAGAAATAGCCCTTCAGAAGGTCAATAAATGCTATTATGAGAGTTGAAACGTCTTTAAAAGTTCTAATTGGAAATTTTCTTCAAAACAGATGTGATAAATTATCCTTTCTCTCTTATTCCCACTCAAAAGCCTCTACAATTGAGCATGACTCAAACACCTTTCTCTTTTGACTTGTGAGTGTCCCCCAACACATAGGGTACTCTCTAACAAGTTGTTTTACTATGTTGATTTTTCATGGAAAATTCATGCGAAGTAGTATGGACTCAACAGAAAAAGAGGTATCTCCTATCCAAAAGTCATTCTGGGAAAATGAAATAACAGTAAGTCTTAAGGAATTCTAAATAACCTCTAAATAATTGAAGCAAGTATTAGTGAACACCTTTGTTAAAGCCAGCTTAGAAAAAAAACAATGAGGATCCTTCAAAGAAAAAAAGACAGCCAACGCAAGAGCAACCTAATCTAGGTAAAAAAGTACAATATACCCTCTTCCACTGTTGGTGGGAATGCAAGTTGGTGCAGACTCTTTGGAGAACAGTGTGGAGATTCCTCAAGAAATTAAAAATAGAACTTCCCTATGACCCTGCAATTGCACTCCTGGGTATTTACCCCAAAGATACAGATGTCGTGAAAAGAAGGGCCATCTGTACCCCAATGTTTATAGCAGCAATGGCCACGGTCGCCAAACTGTGGAAAGAACCAAGATGCCCTTCAATGGACGAATGGATAAGGAAGATGTGGTCCATATACACTATGGAGTATTATGCCTCCATCAGAAAGGATGAATACCCAACTTTTGTAGCAACATGGACGGGACTGGAAGAGATTATGCTGAGTGAAATAAGTCAAGCAGAGAGAGTCAACTATCATATGGTTTCACTTATTTGTGGAGGGAGCGTAACAAATATCATGGAGGACAAGGGGTGTTAGAGAGGAGAAGGGAGTTGGGGTAAATTGGAAAAGGGAGGTGAATCATGAGAGACTATGGACTCTGAAAAACAATCTGAGGGGTTTGAAGTGGCAGGGGGGTGGGAGGTTGGGGTACCAGGTTGTGGGTATTATAGAGGGCACGGATTGCATGGAGCACTGGGTGTGGTGAAAAAATAATGAATACTGTTTTTCTGAAAATAAATTTAATTTTTAAAAAAAGTACAATAATTTGGGGTGCCTGAGTGGCTCAGTCATTAAGCATCTGCCTTCAGGTCAGGTCATTACCCTGGGGTCTGGGGATCCAGCCCTGCATCGGGCTCTCTGCTCCACAGGAGGCCTGCTTTTTCTCCCCCTGCACACCTGCTTGTGTTTCTCTCTCACTGAGTCTTTGTCAAATAAATAAACTCTTTAAAAACAAAACAAAACTCCTTCTGCTATCCCATACTGTTGCATGGCTCTTCACTCTTTCCCTTTCTCTACCTCTCCATTTTCTCTAGTTTCTGTTTATTTCCAATGCACAGTCACTGAGTCACCCTTTCGTTTTATTATTTCCTGCTAAACTCCACTTTCAGAATGTCACCTTCTCCCAGAAATAACTTATTAACATGTGTTCCTAAACAAAGACAGTTCCCTCCCTAAAGTAAGTTCAAGAGCTGGTAGTTAAGGGGCTAATTTTATTTTCATCCATGACAATAATGTTATTTAACTCTGTCTCTGTAATGATTTGCTCTCAAGATGTCTTTGTCTTTTACAATGTCCAAGGAAACAAGTTTGTTCGATCTTCTATCATCAACCATCAAATGTAAGACCATGGGAGAGTCATCTCATGGTTCTAGATTACAGATAAACAAATCACAGTCTGAGGGACAAATTAGAACACAGCCACACTCTTTGATTACTTATTATTTATGGCTGTTTCTGGGCTATAATAGGATAGTTGAGTAGTTATGACAGAGACTGTTCAGCTTGCAAAATAAAAAAAAATATTTACTACCTGGCCATTGAACAAAAAATGTGTGCCAACCCGTTTCAGATCCAAGTTTACCCTTCTGTACAATGAAGGAATCTGATAATATTCTCCCTCATTATATTTTCAGTTTTAATATTTGAAGGTGCTAAAGCTATAACGATTAGCTATAAAAATCCCCTCACCTGAGAGGATTTATTTGACTACCATTGAAAAGTAGCACTTCTGCCCCCTATCATTCTCTATACTTTTACTCTGAGTTATTTTTATTAATAGAATTTACTACTCTGGCATGATATATGATATAGTTATCTTTCTGTTTCCCTTTATTGGAAGGTACATTTCATGAAGGAAAACCGTTTTCTTCATCACTGTACCTTAGTGCCCAGAATAATCTGGCACATAATAGATGCTCAATTAATGTGTTAAATAAATGAATAGATGAAAAGGTGAAATACTCTCATTGGAATTTCTTTCCAGTCCTATATATAGAGACAGGAGACATTTAGAAATAGATGAAGGCGTGCCCTTATTACTGAAGCTTTCATAAGATGTTCATGGCTCCTAGGGGATTTCCTATGGACTGAAGGTTTTTCTCTCTCCAAAATTCATATGCTAAAGTCCTAATTCCCAACGTGTCTGAATTTGGACATGGCAAACTATTTTTAGCTTTGCACAGAAACTCTGACCCCAGCAAATATAAGAGAATACATATGGGGTTAACAGAAAACCTCCTTTCATTCTCTAACTACTTTTACAATTCCCCAGGTGAGAACTCAATCATCTGGCTGCAACAAATATTTTCATTCTTTCCTCAAATTGATTTCTTCAAGAAAATACTGTAGAAGGGATACAATGGAGAGGTATCACTCTTATCTGATTTTGATAAGATACCTTGGCTTTTTTCTTTTAAATTCAAGATTTTGTTTGTTACTAGCTACATGGATTAGTGATTCTTTATTGGGCTACATTAATATGTATGTGAAGGCCCCTTAACCTCACACTCCTCATATATTAACATTATTTTTAAATCTTGGCTTGCCATGAATTTTATTCCTATCAGTTTTCTGAAGCAGCAAGTAGCAAATAAAATAGCACTGTGATCCTTATTTTAAAGAAAAATATAAAAATAGAGGGTTACCTACTGACACAAGTGTTAAGACAATTTGGTTCCAACTCCTGATTAAACTAACTAGTTATACTATCCTGATCATGTCACTTAATCTTTTCTAAACTAAGTTTCTTTATCTAAAGAATTAAGGGAGTTAATTTAAACCTCACTTACTTCTACCATACCATCTAGGGTGATAGATGTTCCCTAAACTCTTCTCTAACATCAAATATTAGCCCATGATGCTAAATCTTCAGCTCATAGTCACATTAGCATACAATATGTAGAAATTAAATTAGATTCCTCAACGTCATTTCAAGCTAATTTTCTAGAAGCTCAATTGATTGGAATGAATTTAATTGCTCAACTGTTGGAGTTTCTTATTCAAGTGAAACCAAATTTCACAATTCTGTGCAACTCACTCATCAATAATTATTAGCAAAACCATTTGAAATATATTCAGTCTGCAATTAAAAAAGAAAATGCCCTCTAAGTAACAAAGTCCAAGAATGAGAATGATTAATCCAAACTGTTGAAGCTTGATTAATAGTTTTTCAGAGGTATCCACATTAGAAATCTAATGATTAGAGATTCCAATGACATCCATTTAATTTTTCAAATCTCTATTTAATTTACCACATTGTTTCTCAAACAACGACATTAGTCTTTTTTAACTTGAGAAATCTGTTCAAAAGCTTATGCAACTGATTTTCAAGTTAAAAAAGAACCAGTTCCAAAATTTTTCTCCAAATATCTTTTCAGTATTTATTTTTTAATCTTTCATAGAATAAGTGTTATTTTTAATAAGTCACTTGTAATTCATGGTAAATATTTTCCTTATTAACCAATTAAAGATTTTTATACTGAAAGCATACTTTATCATGATAAAGCACTGCAAAAAGTTTTATCTCACAACTGCCTATTTTCATAAATTTACCTTCTACAGTCATATAATGGTGCATAAGAAAGGACTTATAAAACCCAATTAATTTAGTTTATGTGTCAGATATCCAGTTGTCTAACCTAATAGCCATTGATCCCTTTCTTTTTCTCATTATAAATGATAAAAAAATAGTGAAGAATCAGTTCACCAACCTTCATGAAGCTAGAAGTTTCCATATGACCCATATTCAAGCAGTGAGATGTAAGGGTTTGTATACGAGTGTGCTTCTGGGAAAATTTTGCTTTTATGATAAAAGGGCCATGCATGGCAGTACGAGACATTTCCCTTCTTCCTGTGTTGATAATGAATTTCACAGTGGAGCTGCAGAAATTCCAATGCCATCTTGATGTCAAGGTATGAAGACCGAGGGCCAATACACCAAAGATGGTGAAACACAAAAAGACAAAGAATGAGTCCTTAATGATACTGAGGGGCAGCTGCACCAACAATACCTACCATTATCACCTGTAAACATCTTCTTATGTGAAATGTTCATTTCTTTCAGTCAAAAACATCATTTGATAAAATAGTTGGTATGACTTGTTTTGATTTGCATACTTTAAAAATGTATGCACTATCTCCCATTTGCTAAATTAATTTTTTTTCTGTTGTAATGTTTTAGTTAAAAAAAAAAATCTTTGTAAAATCAGTGGAACAAAAGGTCCTTAAGAGATTACCTAGAACTTTGTGCCTTCACAGAGAAGCTAAATAGTCCCACAGACATGATGATTTCACTCAAGGCTTAAAAGGAAAAATGTTCTGCGTTCTATCATTAACCCTTCTAACGGCTTTTGGGAACATTAAGGATGTGGGAGAGGAGGTAGAGAATAGCCCAGCCAAACTTCAGTTGACTTCCGGCAGTTGCTATAAATCCTAAGAGAATGGTATAGAGTCAGGCAGTGTGAATTTCATAGCATCTCTGGGCATCCTGGGAATCTCCCACAGTGTCTCAATATGGCAAGCAGTTATTTGTTGCTAGTGCCCTTTACGTCTGCACTTATTTTAACTGTGGACATTACATTTGTTTTTTTCTCTCAAGTTGTTTTTCTCACCTTTCATGAGACCTGTCCTATATTGGGAAATTAGGTCAATAAAATTCAACAAGTGAGATATGAGAAAATCACAATGAATAAAAGTGAGAGAGAAAGGAAAAGGACAATATTCAAGGTAACATCAACCATGTTTAACATTCAGTTTCACACATAATCTAGTCAGGCATGCATATATACAGTGTGATGAATTGTATCAAAAGCAGACTCTTCTGGTTCCAAACATATGTGTGAGAAAACCTATAGGGGAACCTTACACCATCCTGATTTAATTTCCCTAAGATCTTCTATAGTTTTTTACCTCATAATCAATAGGGCAATGTGATAATAAAATCTGGGACTACAAAGAAAAGGGTAACTTGTGTTGGGACCAAGGTGATAACTCTCAGAAAAGAGGGTTCAGAGTTCCCAAGACAACAATTTACCTACAGTCACATTTTAAAAATCTGGACAGGAAATGTATATGGGTTCAAGCATTTCAACGATGTGGGAGGTTTAAAAAGAGCGTGAATTATTTTTTTATATCTTTCTTTCCTAAATCTATTATTTTATTATTCAAGCCCTGTAAAAAATATTTCAATATTTCCCCCCAGAACCAGCAAAAGTGATTTTGTCCTATATTCATCTTTACTTCACCAAAACCTGCCACACTGAAGAAAATAAATATTTTAACATAATCTGAACATGTTATGCAAAGATAAGTTGTCTATGAATAGAAAGGCACAACAGATATCAGATAGGAATTGATATGGCACAAGATTCTCCCTTTTCCAAAGAGGTCATCAGATGTCATGCTCTTTTAATAGCAGAATAGAGAAAATAAAATGGCAGCCAGAGAATTCACTGAAGGCAATACAAAATATGAGCCATACAAGCAGTTTTTGAATAGTTGAAAGAAGGAATAAAGTGCTATTAATAGTTGAAGGAATTAATGAAGTGATATTAAAACTATAACAATAGCCTTACAGCTTTGGGGAATTAAGGAAATCTTATTTTAAAGAGCTTGCTTTGCTCTTTAAGAATGGTACCAGAAACCATAAACACTATGAGTTGTGCTCCAAGATTAAAATACAGAGACATTTATGAAAACATGCATTTACTTAGCAAAGATATGGTTGTGTTCACCCGGGCAGAAGTGTGAAAGGAGGGATGTTCTACATGAGTTTCAGAAGAAGGCACGTTCTGCTGTTAGACGAAATACTTTTTAGATGTCAGTTAGGTCTAGTTGACTGACAATGTTGTTGAGTTCAATTATATTCCTACAGATCTTCTGTCTGCTAGATCTGTTCATTCCTGGTAGATGGAGGTTCAAGTCTCCAGCTCTAATAGTGCATCCATCTCTTTCTCCCCACAATTCTATCAGTTTTTACTTTAGGTATATTAATGCTCTTTAGTTAGGTGCATCCAGATTAAGGATTGTTATGTATTCTTGGAGAATTAACCCTTTTACCACTATATAATGCCCTTCTTTATCCCTGATAATTTTCCTTGCATTCAAGTTTGTTGTCTGAAATTAATACAGTAATTTCAGCTTTCTTTCAGTTAGTGTTAATGTTAATCTTTCCCCACTCTTTTACTTTTACTTTTTCTTTCTGCACTCTTTTACTCTATATATGTCTTTACATTTAAAGTGGGTTTCTTATAGACTATATATAGTTGAGTCTTGCTTGTGAAAATCCACTCTGAAAATCTCTTTTAATTGGTGAATTTAGACCAGTGATGTTTAAATGTGATTAGTGATATGGCTAGATTAATAGCTACCATATTTTTAATAGTTTACCCCTGCCTTTTGTGTTTAATTGAGCATTTTATATGATTCCTGTTTTTCCCCTGTCTTAGCATATTAACTATACTTTTCTGTTTTTCACTTAGTGGTTGTTTTTGGTTTACAGTATACATTTACGACTGTTCTAAATCCACTTTAAAATAACATTAAATCACTTCATGGTGCAAGTACCTTACAGTAACAAAGTAGACCTAATTCCTCCCTCCCACATCTTATATTACTGCAATCATTGATCTTAATTATTCATAAAGTATAATTGATGAATACATGTTGCTATTATAATTTTGAATAGATTATCATGTTAGGTCAATTGAGAATAAGAAAGATAAAAGCTTTTTTTTACCTTCAGTGATTCCTTCTCTGAGTTCTTCCTTTATTTATATAGATCCAAATTTCTGACCTATATCATTCATCTTGTCTCTCTTTTTTTTTTAAGATTTTATTTTTTTATTTTACAGAGAGAGAGAGAGATCTCTGCCCGGAGAGGCGGGCAGAGAAAGAGAGAGGAGGAAGAAGGCTCCCCACTGAGCAGAGAGCACAATGAGGGGCTGGGATCATGACCTGAGCCAAAGGCAGAGGCTTTAACCCACTGAGCCACCCAGGCGCCCCATTCATCTTATCTCTGACGAACTTTTTAAAACAGTTCTTCTAAGGCAGGCCCACTGGCAACAATTTTCTCAATTTTTGTTTGAAAGAGTCTTTATTTCCTCTTCACTTTTGAAGGATAATTTCACAGGACATGAATTCTAGGTAGGTGGTATTTGTTGCTATTATTTGAATCAACACAATAAACACTTCGCTCCATTCTCTTCTGGATTCCATGGTTTCTGAGAAGCCCAGTGTAATTCTTTGTTCCTCTATAGTAAAGTGTTTTCCCCATCTGGCTTCTTTCAGGACTTTTCTCTTTATCTGTGTTTTTCTGCAGTTTGAATATGGTATGTTTAGGTGTAGTTTTTTTTGCTGTTTTCTTTTTCTTTCTTTCATATATTTTTGCCAGTATGATAAAAATCATCCTAAATTTCAGTTTAATAATTTAGACTCTGGCATATGATTATTAGGCCTAGAAGACAGAAATTGGATAAATATCCCAAAATCTTTGAAGAAAAAAGTAAGTATAATGATTTCTCTCTCATATTACAAGAAAACCATATGTTTTTCTCTGTATGTCTTCACTTGGTAGAAGACAGATTTTGGACTCAGCAGAAAGCCAGGGGGTAGAATTTGAAGTCTGTGTGCCTTTGGAGTCTACAAGCTTGGGGCACATATAAAGTATTCAATAGTCAATAAATTTTTAATGTTGCAGTCCATAGTAATGGTCGTGCCACATACTGGTGCCAAGAATCTACAATACCCAATTTCCACATAATAATTTTAAACAATTAGTTCCACTTAGTGTTCACTGACCACACTGATGAGAATTCTTTGCTTTCCTCAACTTATATTTCATGATATACCCTCTGGCTCTGAAAAATATTGCCCTTATTTATTTATCCTTGTGTTCATCATGTAAGACTTAACTCTATTATTTTTTTTTAATTATTGCAGTGAATGGGAGGCTCTAACATGGTGATACTAAAATGCATTTGTTTTTCATGCAATTTACAATTTAAAATTATACTTGCTTAAGTTGTAGGTAAGAGCTGATTGAGCTAGGGTGTATCTCTAGGTTTCCATGGATCTTTTTTTAATATGTGCATTTTATAAATAAAGAAATGTTAGACATAGTAAATATCACTTTGAAGCATGTGGGGTGAATGAAAGTACTCACATAGATTAAAGTGTCCCTTAGCATATATAAGGATGTATTTCAGAATAAAGAATGGACAGAAAAAGAAAATATGACACAAAGAAAAAAAACAAAATAATCAATCCAGTAAGTCCAACAGTCTAGTAATAAGCATTTCAGACACCCATAATTAATATTATAGTATGGAAGAAATAAATGGAGAAATAAGAGAAAATATTCCCTAATCTAAATATATATTTTCAGTTAAAATTGTCCTCTGATTATAGGTAGGAATGATGCAAATAACTTACAAATGACTTGTTCTTAGAATATGTTTGAACGATGAAAAATAAGAGTGCAAATGTTTTCAAAGACAGAATGAAGAGTCACACAGTGTGTGTGTGAGAGGGACGGAAAGATAGTTGACATTCAGAGGAATCAGGTAAGGATCAGATTATACAAAAGCATTACTGCAAGCGAGAACATCATGCAACAAGGCCTTCAACGTGGAGAGGTAAAATAAACTTAAAATTTTATAGCTAGACAAATTATGTATCAAACAGCAAACTAGGAAACTGGTAAGCACTCAGAAATTTTGACAACTATGCACCCTATCTGACAAAAAAGACAGTTATTTCCCGGAATAAGGAAGGCTAGAAGCCTTGACCAATTCACACAATATGAACACAGAAAATGTTGACTAAAATAGGCAAAAAGCTCTCAAAACCTTGTATGCATTCATAAGGTGGGAAGACAATAAATATTCCATAGCTTTCAAGAATTAAATGAAAGAACTTGAAGAGGCAAATAGAGTACTTTTTTCCCTAAGACCATTTGACCAGTGCTCATAGCTTCTTCGTGAGCAGAGCAGAAGATGCAAAATGGAGAACCCGCCTCTTAAGAATTAACAATTTTAAGTTATCTTTCATATCACCTAAATACACACTACTTGTTCCCCCAAATCTCAAGCTTATATTCACTTTAAAGTGATGTTCTATAGGGGGAGTCCCTGGCAAAAGCAAATACAGTTTGTTTCTGGGAGACTGACACTTCAATATGTGTCTCGGAATTCTAAGAAATAGTAATTCAGAATAAAAAATAAACATAAAAAATTCCACAAAGAAATAAGAAATCATAGGCAATAGCTAGAAGAAACAACAAATAGTAGAATCAGAATAATAACGACTTTAGATATTGAAATTTTTAGATCTGTATGATGAACTAAATATATTTGATATGTTTCAAGTCATTCAACAGGAGACTGAAAATATGAGTTAGGATATAGAAACTATTTAAAATAAGAGAGAGCCTTAGAAAAAGGACCAAATGGAATTTCTGAACTTGAAAAAAATGAAAATAAAAATACAATTTTAACTTTAAAAAGTTTGTTCAGTAGTCACATTTAAACACAGAATTGTGCAACAAGATTTATCTAGATGGCTCAGTCAGTTAACTCTTGGTTTCAGCTCAGGTCTTTTTCACAGGGTTGTAAGATCAAGACCCACACTGGGCTCCATATTCACTAAAGAGTCTGCTGGAGATTCTCTCTCTCTCTCCCTCTGCCCTGACTCTGCAGTCTCTCTTCCCTCTCTCTCAAATAGATAAATAAATAAACCTTTTTAAAAAAGGTGAATCTGGGCGCCTGGGTGGCTCAGTGGGTTAAGCCGCTGCCTTCAGCTCAGGTCATGATCTCAGGGTCCTGGGATCGAGTCCCGCATCGGGCTCTCTGCTCAGCAGGGAGCCTGCTTCCTCCTCTCTCTCTACCTGCCTCTCTGCCTGCTTGTAATCTCTCTCTGTCAAATAAATAATAAATAAAATCTTTAAAAAAAAAAAGGTGAATCTGAAGAAATGACTGAAGGAGAGGAAACAAAGAAAATGGAATGGAAAATATGTAAAAAGGCATGGAGTACAGATAGATGACAGGACCTTTTATATCTTTACTTGGAGTTCTAGGAGAAGATGAGAGAGAGATTTGAAAAGATACTTAATAATTTCCCAGAAACTAAAGACAACAGTTCCTTGATTTCAGAAGTCCAATGAATCCAAAGGGATGGAACCTCAAAGGGACCCCATATTATGGGGAAGGAAGGGCTTCAATTTCAATTTAATCAAGGTCTGCAAGGTTGTCATAATACTAGGATATTGATTTATATAATTAATAATTTATTTATATTAATTTATATAGTTCTAGAATATAATTATAATTCATACATTAATTTATGTAATACATAGAAGAAAAATCACATAGTCATCTAGTACATATGGTAAAAGCTAATCAAAATAAATTCCTTGTCACTATAATAACCCCTGGCAAAAAAGAACAGAGTATTTTCTTCATCTAACAAAGGTCATGTACCAGAAACTTACAACAAATAGAGGAGGGAAGAGAAGGTGGGGGATAGGGTGCAAAGTGACAAATTGCTTGTATATTATGAGAGGGAGGGAGTAAGGGGGAGACTGAGTTTCCCTAAAAAGGATTAAACCCTGACACAGGGACTGTTACAGTGAAGTGATAAAAGCCCAAAGGGATAAAAGGAATACTTTTGATAGAAGTTTCTTCAGAAGTGGGGCTAAGAGTGGAAAAAGGAGAAAAAGATACATTTCACTCTGTGTTCTTTTGTCCCATTGAATATTATCCCCTCAACATACATGCATGTCTCTTGTAATATAAACTTAACAAAACATAAGCATATTTGGGGGCGCCTGGGTGGCTCAATGGGCTAATGCCTCTGCCTTCAGCTCAGGTCATGATCCCAGGGTCCTGGGATCAAGACCCACATAGGGCTCTCTGCTCTGCGGGGAAGCCTGCTTCCTCCTCTCTCTCTCTCTGCCTCTCTGCCTGCTTGTGATCTCTGTCAAATAAATAAATAAATAAAATATTTAAAAAAACAAAAAACAAAAAACATAAGCATATTTGAAGAAAGAGAAGTTCAAGGCCTACTTTAGTGTTGATATGGACATATATTCTAAATAATTAAGTGGGAAAAGGAAGCTGTAGATGAATATATGCATATAATATGCTCAAATATGTTCTGACAGCATGTACAAAAATTGAAAATAACCTGGGAATAAATAATGAGGGTTAGAGTGGCATACACTTTACACTTCAGTGCCTCTTGTCATGTGTGTATTGAGGTATTATTAATTTCACAGTAACAAAGTACCACAATAAACATTATCTGTAATTCCTCCTCCCCTGCACCTGAAATTATCATTCCCGTTTTTTATTCACTTAAAAAATATTATGCCCCTATCATCCCCAGAATTCTTTCTATAAAATTGGGGATTACAGATGCTAGGCATTTTGTAATAGGCAGGACAGTCTATACAACAAGCAGTCACTCACCCAAAATGCTCACAGCACCCCCACTGAGGAAAACTAGTTTCAGCTTAAGGATAGACTTTGTTGGTTTCTCTGTGCACACTGTTTCTCATGTCAGATGTCTTCCTCTTTTTTGGATTTTTTTTTTAAAGCTCTTCTAGATCATCTCTTTCAGTCATATTGTTTTTCTGTGAAAGATTATACCTAGTATATTTTCCAAATCCTTTCCACGTTTAAGAATCTCATTCCCCTCCCCCCATGATTAAATTGTCTAAAATTCAAGGTTCAGAATCATTTACCCTCATGCTTTCATTGCCGACTAGCATCTCCTATTGGAAAAAAATAAAAGTCTAATTCTTCTTTATTATGTAACCACTTTTTTCTCTTTTTCTAGGATGCTGTATTTTAGGTTCAGAAAAATACCTAGCATGTGTCTAAATGTAGTTATTTTATTATTTCTTTTTGCTATTTAGAATCTGTATCCTTGAACCTTCTTCCTGCTATTAGAAAGAAGAAATAAAACCACGGAAGCAGGAAAATGTCTTGGTCTTGCCAAAGCTAGAATATTAGGGAAAGAACTGATCGGGAAAATAAGTAGGTAAGATTTAAAGCAGTTATTTTGTGGGCACCTGACTTGCCCAGCTAGTGGAGTATGTGACTCTTAATCTCAGGGCATGAGTTCAAGCCCCACACTGGATGTAGAGATTATAAAAAAATAAACTTTTTAAAAAAATGAAAACAGTTATATTTTAACTTTATTTTTAGGCCAGTGATACTTAGCCTCTCATGGGTAACAATTTCACTCCTCTCAGAATGGGAGTTTCCAAAAGCAATAGACTATTTTTTGCAATTTATTTAATTGCCTAGAGATATAATTGAGAAAATTATCTGACAGAACCAGCAGTGCCTTGGTTTCATATAGGAATGGGTAAATCTGCAAATTAGCCTACTTGCACAAAAGCATTAATGGGCATTTAAAGACTTCTGTAATAACACTTTTAATTCAGTCCAGCTATCTTTACCAAAGCAATTTGGAGATAATTTCAGAAATTTTATTCAAATAAAGGAAGGTTCAACTGGCTATCATTTATGTGATAAGCCACATCACCAGAATGCCACCCATTTCTACTTGCTTCTTAATAAACACCTATTACTTTATTAATATTCATCCATTCATTTGTCACATTCTGGGAAGGATGAAATAAATCCTTACCTCCCGACTTTATAAAGGACAGGGCTGAAGTTCAAAAGAAAATAAATGATACACTCATTTGCATTACCTTATTTACTCACTCAGTCAAAATCTCTTGAGCTCTTAACCCACTGAGCCACCCAGGTGCCCCCTTTTTTTTTTTTTAATATTTTATTTGTTTATTTGACAGAGATCACAGTAGACAGAGAGGCAGGCAGAGAGAGAGAGAGGGAAGCAGGCTCCCTGCTGAGCAGAAAGCCCGATGCGGGACTCGATCCCAGGACCCCGAGATCATGACCTGAGCTGAAGGCAGCGGCGAGCTCTTATGAAAGCCATGCACTAACATAGCTACCCATGACACAAAGATGACCAAAGATTTTTCAGTGTACTGTGTAAGATGGGCATATAAAGAAATTATTATAATACACTGTCTGTAGACTATTTCCAAATTTAACAGAAGTTTCCCTAGTATCAAAATCTTTGGTATCCCAGACTATGAGTCTCTCTTTTTGTTTCAGAGAGCCATGCTTTCTTTTTGTCACCAGGTTCTTCCTTCATCCCAACCACCTTCTTCAGTGGTAATTTTAATGCTCAAGTCTAATAATCCTCTCAACTAATAGAAACACTCAAATTACCTTCTCAAACCAAGGAAAAGGGCACATGAGATCACACAAAAGCCCCAATCTCACTTTTACTCTACCATATCCCTTTTATATCTCTTTTAATATCTCTACCTCACTTAACACTTAAACCATACCAAAAACCATACCAAAAACCACTCCTCCCCATTTTGTATTTCTCTGGCTTTGCACACACTTGTATTTGCCTACATGCTACCTTTTGTACATCCTCCAAAGGCTTTTTAATTGTTACCTCCATTTAATGAAGCCTGTATGTAATGTCTAAGGAAAAATTTACCACTATCTCTTTGTCCTCTGATTGTACGTTGTTTTGCCCATATCATAGGCCTTAACCATTTATTCATTGACTACATTTATGCATACATGTCTCCTATTTACTCATGAATTCCTTGAAATCATGGATAAAACATTCTTTATCTCTTTATAAATGCTACCTAGAAGCATGCTAAGGTACAGTAGATGTTTTTTTAATTGTCAAACAACTGTATTCTCAGCTAGAGTATTATGAGTGGTGATCATGGTAGATTGGCTTTCTTTTTTTCCTCAGTCCAAGGCAATGGTTTTCAAAGTGTGGTCTCTGGACCTATAGTACAAACATCACCTGGGAATGTGTTAGAAAAGCAAAGTCTTAAGGCCTGTTTTACCCTCCCCCCATCCAAGACCTACTAAATCAGAAAATCTGGAGGTGGGCTCAACATCTTGTGTTTTCACAAGTCCTCTAGGTGATTCTTATAGAAGCTCACATTTGAAAACTAATGTTCCAAAGAAATTATCCTCCTGGGGGCACTGTGTCTGGTGGCCATTTTATTGCTCCTCAAATGAAATAGTTGGAGTAGATGAAGAAAACTAAGTCCTTAACTTTCTAGAACATTAATTGTGGATAAGTTCTAAGAATTAACCCAGAAGAGAAGGCAAATTCTCATAGACCAGAATGTCACAGGACAATAGCATGAAACATCACATAGAGAAACAAATAATGTGCTAAGTAATAAATGATAGAAAAGGAGCACAGCATATCAAGGAGCCACAACAATATGACCAGAAAATGAAGATAAGTCATCGGGAGAGAGAAACTACAGAATAGAAAAGCATGTGTGTAGAAGCAGGAGAAAGAGAGCTGTCAATAAAGTCCAAATACTTGGAAAACCAGTAACTGGAGACTAGATTACTGTAAAAGGATAAAGAAGTGGTGTATATACATACAATGGAATATTACTCATCCATTAAAAATAATGAAATTCCACCATGTACAATGATGTGGATGGAGGCAGAGAGTGCTATGCTAAGGGAAATAAGTCAGAGAAAGACAAATACCATATGATTTCACTTGTATGTGGAATTTAAGAAACAAACAGATGGACATCGGGGAAGGGAAGAAAAGGGAGAGGGAGTAAACAAACCATAAGAGACTCTTAACAACAGAGAACAAACTGAGCATTGATGGTGGGAAGTGGGTGGGCAGTGGGCTAGATGGGGCTGGGATTAAAGAAGGCACTTGTTAGCTGAGCACTGGGTATTGTATGGAAGTGATCGATCACTGAATTCTACATCTGAAACAAATTTTACCATATATGTTAACTAACATATATGGTAAATTTAAAGAATTTAAATAAAAACTTGATTGTGTTAATCATTTCATCATATACACATACATGCAATCATTATATTGTACACATTAACCTGAAAGAATGTTATATGTCAGTATATCAAAACAAGCTGGGGGAAAAGAAAAAGAACTTGAAATTTTAAAAAAGGGGGAGGGAATACTCAAGTCTTTGCCATATCCAGAAGAATCTTGCAGAAGATAAAACAGAGGAAAATGGCAGCACATAGAGATGAAAGTTACCTGCAAGAGAGACCCAAGCACTCATGGTTGGAGATAATTCACTAACTTCTTATGTAAAGAAGGACTGGGAGTTAACAGTAGACTTGTATCTACAACACTCTAATCATATGGCATAGCCAAGTTGTCCAAAGACTGTGCTTTGGCATTCAACACAATGAGATTCTAACCCTGGCTTCCCCAATTATCATCTTTGTGGTCTGAGCATCAGAATACTTATCTAAAAAAATAGGAATTAAAAAAGGTCCACCACAACAGAGGAGTTTAAATAAATGATAAAATGGCAATAAAACATCTTGCGATCTGGTTGACACAATAAGCTATTCAATACATGATAATGATTATTATATTTAGTTTAAGAATTTGGTCATAAGTTCTGAATATAATTGCCATAATACCTGCATAAATTTCCCATAATATGATAAAGTGATTCTTATATAAACCCTCTCATGTCATAAATGTCAATTAGTAACGTTAATCTAGTGTGGTAGCAGTGTGTGTGTGTGTGTGTGTGTGTGTGTGTCTATATATTTGTGTAAGGCAAAATCTCCAATTCTATGATGCCCCTTCAGTTCTCTCCTACTTATTTTGGGGTTTATATTTATCCCTACTGAAATAGTGGAAGAGGTTACTTGAATGCTATAGTGAAACAATTGATTACATCTCATCAGAGCAAAATAAATTCTGTGGTATGATGTTATTAACTTGGCCAAAAATGTATTTCATATATCATATTGTGGTCTACTCAAAAACAAGGTAGAATTTTTACTGAAACAATAGAATAAGGGTACCCACATCACGTCTTCCACCTTTTATTAAGAGGCTTCAAGGAATAAAGTGAAATGGATTTCCTTTACTTTGGCACCTGCTCACATTGATTTGATTAAGACCAGAGAGATTCTAGCAAAAATCTAATTTGTAGGACTTTAATCATGGTGTGGTGTAAGGTGCCAGTTCATGAGCTGTGAGATCTTAAGTAAGTTACTTCATCTCTCTGAACCTCAATATTCTTCATGTGTAAAAGGAGGATGAGGTCATGCACCTACTCTCCTTCACATGGTTATTTTGAGATGCAAAGGCATGGGAAGTCACTGCTTAAAATGTGTAAACATTAGCTGCTCTCTATTCCTATTTTCTCTATTAGGAAATATTCCTTCATATTTCACTGAAGATTTCACCTAACCCTGCCTGAATGAATGCTGTTTTAACTTGCTAGGACATATCTGTAGATGTGTTTTAGTTTTGATCTGTAATAAATTCATACAGAGAATAAACACCATAACCATCATGTTGCTTTGCTATATAATCAGACATTTCAGTTCTGCCCTGTTAGAGAAAGAAAAATTCCTTATGCTCTCAAATTTTCTACTGATGAGTGAGCTGGCACTCCCCCTGGCCCAGACTTTATAGTCTTCAAAAATGGAGACACCAAGTATATGGTGTTTATTACAAGAGGCACTAATAACAGCCTACTGAATAAAGAATGTCTGTTATATGTCAAGTGGATCTAGATGCCTGTGCCTCACAGTTCAGAAAATAAAGCTAACCTAAAGAGCAGGTGGTGAATCCTAATTCAAGGAAAGATATTTGTTGTAACAGGTTGTTCTTAGAGCTAAGGAAAGTCTTTATCATCTGCTTGAGCATAAGGTGTTCTGGTATTTAGGAAATGGGTAAATAAAGAGCTACTAAGTAAGTTGTAGAGCGATGGCCAATTATAGAAATAGAATATAGGATATGAATTAGCATTAAAATTATATAGAGCTAGCATTAGGTAGAGGAATATTGGTTTAAAATATGATAGAGATAGTTTCTAGTTCTAGTTTAGAGATAGTTCTATTTCTAGTTCTCCGCCTTACTGTGTAGGTTAGAGCAAGTCACTGAAATAGTGAACCTGTATTTTCTTATCTATTAAGTGAGGAACATAATCTCTACCCTAGGAAATTGTTGCAGAGATATAATGAGAAGTTACATGTGAAAGTATTTATCCTGGTATCTAACAAAGAGAAGTACTAAAAAATCTCTTTCTATGACTTTTCTTGGATTTAAAAAAAAAATTCTTTTCTTTTCCTGCTTTCCTTTTCTTCATCTTTTATGTTCCCTAGGAACCAAAGGATCCCTTTTGGGTGGGTTTAGAAGACATTTTAGGAAATTATAAAGTGACTTCAAGCTAGTCTAGTGGGTTTTTATTATCACTACATTAGTTGTAAAAATTGCTGTTTCATAGACATTTCTGGATAATAAAATGCTTGTATTACCCAGATTTATATATGCATAAAAATAAGAACTGGTTAGCGACCAGAAAGAGAAGAACAAAGCCTACTCAGAAAAATGGTTGATTCTATGGCTTGGGGAGGGAAAGGAGAAGGTAGATCTAGAATATTTTGTGATGTCAGAAAGTAAAGAGATCCTCAAAGAATTACCAAAACATGTTCAAAGAACAAAGGAACAAGCTTAAAGAGGATAGCAAAATCTGGGACAAATGGAGCAGCAAAGTAAATTATAATGGTAACAAATGATAACTAATAAAGTATAAATTCATTATTGTTTACAAATATAAATAACATAAGTAAGTCATGGGATGAAAAATACAGCATAGGGAATATAGTCAATAATATAATAACTTTGCATGGTGACAGATGGTAATTACACTTACAGTGGTGAACATTTCATAATGTTTATAATTGTCAAATACTATGCTGTACACCTAGAATTATTATATGTCAACCATACTTCCATTAAAAAAGAATAAGAGGCACCTGGGGGTCTCAACAGATTATGCCTCTGACTCTTGATTTTGGCTCAGGTCGTGATCTCAAGGTCCTGGTATCAAGTCCTACGTTCAGCTCCATGCTCAGTGGGGAGTCTATTTGATGACTGCCTCTATCCCTCTCCCCCTACTCATGTTCTCTCTCTAAAATAAATAAATAAATCTTTAAAAAATAAATAAAAACAAAAAATAAAAGGATATATAAAAATAAGTAGGAAAGAAGGGAAAGCTCTTCATTAAAGAATAGCAACTAATGAATGTAGACAAAGTGATGGGATTAGAAAATAGCCATTTTGTTACATAATGATAATAATTCAGGCTAGAATCTTCACACTAAAACTAGTGGGTGAATATTTGTTGATGAACAGGATATTTCTCTTTCCACAAAACACTTAGTAATTATAAAGGGAAAAATATTTACTTTAAAATGAAAACTGGTGGACACCACCTTCAGCAAGTAATTAAAGTTACCATCAACAGTAATAAAACAACCTGTCATCATGGCCTCCAACATAATGCACTTGAGAAGGACATAATATCCCTTTTGTGGTTTTCTAGCCAAAAATGTACCATCTGAATTTAATCATGAGAAAACATCAGACAAACCCAATTGAAAGATAGTCCTCAAAATAACTGTCCTGTGCTCTTCAAAAATGTCAGTCATGAAGGACAAAGAGAGGTTGATAAAGTGTTCCAGATTAAAGGAGACCGAAAAGACAGGGTACCTAAATAAAACACACAATTCTGGAGTTATTCACTCTTTGAACAGAAGAAATTATTTTTTTTACTAGAAAATATCACATTATTGGGACAGTTAGCATAATTTTTTTTATATAATATATAATGCATTATTTGTCTCAGGGGTACAGGTCTGTGATTCATCAGTCTTACACAATTCACAGCACTCGCCATACCACATACCCTCCCCAGTGTCCATCACCCAGCCACCCTATCCCTCCCCCTCTAGCAACCCTCAGTTTGCTTCCTGAGATTAAGAGTCTCTCATGGTTTGTCTCCCTCCCAGTCCCATCTTATTTTATTTTTTTCCCTTCCTCCCCTCATGACGCCCCGCCCTGCCTTTCAAATCCCTCATATCAGAAAGATCATATGATAATTGTCTTTCTCTGATTGACTTATTTTGCTAAGCATAATACCCCCTAATTTCATCCATGTTCTTGCAAATGGCAAGATTTCAGGGGTTTTTGATGGCTGCATAGTGTTCCATTGTGTGTGTGCGTGTGCGTCCGCACGTGCATGCATGTGTGTATATGCCAGATCTTCTTTATCCATTCATCTGTTGAAGGGCATCTAGGTTCTTTCCATAGTTTGGCTATTGTGGACACAACAGTTAGCATAATTTTAATAAGTTGGTGTTGATTAAATGGCAGTATTGTCCCAATGTTAATTTCCTGATTTTGGTGGCTATAATATGATTATACAGGAGGGTGTCCTTGTCATTTTAGAAATAAACCCTGAAGTATCTAGAGAGTGCCTTAGTTCCAGCTACTATGACAAAAATATCATGAGCTGGATGGCTATAACAACATTTATTTCTCATAGTTTGGGAGGCTGGGAAGTCCTTTGGAAGATCAAAGCACCAGTCAGTTTGGTGTCTGGTAAGAGCTGGCTTCTTGGTTCACAGACAGTCATCTTCTTGCTGTGTCTCACATGGCAGAAGGGGCCATGGAACTCTCTGGGGTCTCTTTCATAAAGGCTCTAATTCCGTTCCTGAGGGCTCTATCCCCATGATCCAATCACCCACAAAGGTCCCCCACCTCCTAATGCCATCACAAGTAGGAAGTTATTATTTAACATATGGATTTTGGGGAAACACCAACATTTAGTCTATAGCAGAGATAACGGGGCATCATGCCTGAAGCTTATTATCAATTGATGCAGAGGAGAAATTATAA
The DNA here is from genome assembly GCF_964662115.1 of Mustela nivalis. Classification (NCBI taxonomy): domain Eukaryota; kingdom Metazoa; phylum Chordata; class Mammalia; order Carnivora; family Mustelidae; genus Mustela; species Mustela nivalis. The sequence continues at coordinate 115,615,994 of NC_139040.1, read as the reverse complement.
AAATAAAAAAAAAACTATGTATCTATCAAGAGAGTACAAAATGGTAAAGCAAATATGATAAAATACAAACAATTGGGGAACCTAGATAAGCACATGTAGGAATTCTTTTATGATCCTTCCAATGTTTCTTTAAGAGTAAAATTATTTCAAAATAAAAGGTTAAAAAATTAGAAAAAGCAACACCTTAACAATGGACAGATTTTGACCCAAGCTTTCCTTCACTGATTGATTAGGTAGCTGTGTGAGAGTGAAAATCTTGCTTAAATTCTTCAGGCTCAAGTTTTCTCATATGTAAATGGAGGAAATGATAATATCAATCTCCTGGGTAATTAACAGGATTAAGTAAAGTGAATCATATTAGGTTCTCAGCACTATGTCTGAAATGTATTAAGCACCCAATAAATTACAGCTGTTGTTCTTATATTATAGACCTAAAACAAATTTAGTACATCATTTCTGTTTTAGGCCTTTATTTCGAATTTCTCCATGTGTTCATAGGACCTTATATCTAACTTCATTTTACTGTCAATTAATACTTTGTTATCGGGGCGCCTGGGTGGCTCAGTGGGTTAAAGCCTCTGTCTTCGGCTCAGGTCATGATCCCAGGGTCCTGCTTCCCTTCCTCTCTCTCTGCCTGCTTCTCTACCTACTTGTGATCTCTATCTGTCAAATAAATAAATAAAATCTTTAAAAAAAAATACTTTGTTATCAACATGCGTTTGTATGTCTGCCTTTCTCAGTATAGAGGCAGCTCCTTGAGGGTGATAAAGCTATTTTCTCTTGTTTGTGGCACTAGTGCCTAGCATAAAACTAGGTGCATATGTTCTGAAGAACCTTATAAAAGATAACACTCGCATGCAGGTGCTCTATGACTATGGTTGATTAAATGATAGTAAGGAATAGTGGGAAAGCACAGAATGAAGTCCTATAAACCAAAACCTTTAAGATTATGTTGCTTTATTTGCATCAAGCAACTGTTTCTTATGTTCTATAAGGCTATATACATCATCTATAATTGTGAATGAATTTGAGACTCTAACATCATTAAGATAACCAACCAAAGACTACTGACATCAGTTTACAAAAAAAGCAAGAAAGGAAGCAAATGAATGGATGCATTGTAAATATTGTCCTTTGCAATCTGGTAGCCTGGACTGCTCAAGCCATCATGATCAGTTATAATTCAAGACAAATGAGAACAAAGAGTGTTTACCTATGGTTCAAGAGAAATTCCAATTCCTTGGGTTCTTCTTACTCCAAAATACAAAAACCTGTGCCAGGTTAGAGGGTAGTATTGCAAAGCAGTCAGATGGGTCTATCACAAAGTCATTTATTTAGAATTCTGTTTTGTTTCAGTCAAGAAAGCCATTTCCACACTAATATTACTAGAATTCTTTAATTTGCCTTTCTTTTTTCTTTAATGATTGTGTTTTGCCTTTCTCCCAGATCCATTAAAGTATCATACAATGATAAAACTGAAAGGAGTTTTTTTTCCCAGAAGATTTATGTTCAGAGATGATTTTTCTTCTCAGATTATTTGAAAGATTCTCAATATTTGCTCAAGAGTTAAACTGCCCTTCAAATATCCTTTTTCATTTTGAGACCTATTCCCTGAAAACATTCCCCCATGATAATTATTCTGTGGTCTTTGGAAGAAATTTGTTATTCAATTTGAAGGCAGACTAAAAATGGTCAAATGTTTGTGCATCTAAATATGGTAAATATTCCTACAAATAAATATTCACTTCATTTTTACTTGACATATTTACACAGCTGTGTGAAATTGTTTTGTCTCTCTTTTCAAAATATACAAAGGGCTGTTAAAGGAGATATTTGTCAGGATAACATTTAATGCCAAATACCAAAGATCTTTCGGTGTGTTTTTGTTTGCATGTGTTTTGTATTGCTTCTTATACCTTGAAAAACACACTGTATATACTTGTATAAGAACATGACTAGAAAACAAGGTATGATATCTTATTTTAATAAAAAATGAAGTCATAAGAGAAAAATATGATTTAAGAATATGAAGAGGAGGTTAAAATTCTTTAATGTAAATGGAAACTGATAGAAAAGAATATCTGAAATAATGCATAAATCTCTAAAGCACAAGAAATCTTGAGGTACTAATTTGATTGACTATTAAACAAATGTTTAAAAGCCCACCGCTAGTTCAGGATTCACAATTCACTAGAGTAGTATTCATCTCCAAAGATTACAATAATCAATATGTTGACTATATCCTTTTGGGGAGTCTGAAATGTACTTAGGATTCTCACAAAAGATAAGAAAATAACATTAAAACAAGTGTATCTCACTCAAGGCCTTTTTAGCTATCATTTGTACCTGCACTCTTTTAAATAAGTGTTTTGAATAAAAACAGAAAAGAGAAAGTTCTAAATAATTTCCCTATAGGGTATGAGTAACTACCACCAAGTGTGGGAAAAAAGTCAATCAATGGACTTTTGCCCTTGAGAAATAGAGAATTTAGGAATTCAAGTGCCTGAACAACATGGTTTCATTCACTATACATTTGTCTTTCCAAGACATAGTATGAACCCAAAAGGCATCATATTCCCTGAAGTGTTTTACATCTAGATGTAAGATGAAAGCACAGGTGTGCCATCAGCGAGTGGACTTGAGGGTTTTGAGAGGAGCTGCAGCTATCTCTCTACCCGTGGAATATTTGAGTTTTCTTCTTTCATGCTCTGTTGTTGCCATCTTGAAATTCTTTATTTCCCAAATTTATTGAGATTATTTTCCATGAAACATTGAGTAAGATTAAGTTTTACAAAATGATTTGGAAGGCAGCTATGTTCCCCTCTGTATTACTAATTCTGCACTACAACTATGTTTTGAGATACATACATACATATATATATATATATATATATATATATATGTTTTTTTTTAAGATTTTATTTATTTATTTGACAGAGAGAGATCACAAGTAGGCAGAGAGGCAGGCAGAGAGAGAGAGGAGGAAGCAGGCTCCCCGCTGAGCAGAGAGCCCGATGCGGGACTCGATCCCAGGACCCTGAGATCATGACCTGAGCCAAAGGCAGCGGTTTAACCCACTGAGCCACCCAGGCGCCCCAATATATCTATGTTTTGAGATACATATATATATATATATATATATATATATATATATATATATATCTATGTTTTGAGATACATATATATATGTATCTCAAACATAGTTGTATCTACCTATCTATCTATCTAGTGAAAGATTACCACAAGATGGTAATAATATATAAATATTTATAAATATATATGTATATTTTAGATTACACATTTAACTGAGATTATAGAGCATTTATCTTTCTCTAATTTCTTCTACCTAGCATGATGTCTTCAAGATCATCCTTGTCATTGATGGCAGGATTTCCTTCTTTATTAAGGTTGAGCCAATATTTAATTTTATATAATAATATATTATACATTGAAATGTATAAGGTATATTATTTAGATAATGTATGATATATGAAATATACATAAATGTCTAATGTATATTATATGTTATACACACACATACACCCCCATCTAACTTTTTAAAATTAAAATACAGTTGACACACAATGTTACATTAGTTTCAGGTATACAACTTAGCGATGGGACGTCTAAATATTATGCTATACTTAGCACAAATGTAGTTACCATGTGTCACCAAACACTGCTATTACAATAGTACTGAACAGATTCCCTATGCTGTACTTTTTATCACATGACTAAAGGCCTATATCCCCCATATATCCTCTTCACCCATTTTTGTCATCCTCCTACCCACCTCCTTTGTAGAAAGGATCAGTTTGTTCTCTGTATTTATGGGCTGTATTTTGCTTTCTGTTCTTTTTTTTTTTTTTTTTAGATTCCACACATAAATTAAATAATATGGATGTTTTCTTTCTCTACCTGACTTATTTCACTTAATATAATACCTTCTAGATCCATTGATATTGTCACAAATGGCAAGCTCTTCTTGTTTTTTTATGGCTAAGTAATATTCCAGTGTGTGTGTGTGCATGTGTGTATCACATATATATCTTTATCCATTCATCCATATATGGACTCTTGGAATGCCTCCATATCTTAGCTATTACAAACAATGCTGCAATAAAACATAGGAGTACTCTTATCTTTTCAAATTAGTGTTTTCATTATCTTTGGGAACATAGCCAATACTTCAATTATTGGGTCACATGGCATTTCTATTTTTAATTTTTTGAGGAACCTTTATACAGTTTTCCACAGTGGTTGCACCAATTTACATTCCTACCAACAGGACATGAAGGTTTCTTTCTTTTCTTTCCACATCCTCACCAACACTTGTTATTTCTTGAATTTTTCATTCTAGCCATTCCTACAGGTGAAGGGTGGTAGCTTATTGAGGTTTTGATTTGTATTTCTCTGATAATGAATGATGTTGAGTATCTTTTTATGTATCTGTTGTCTTTTTTAGAAAAATGTCTATTCAGGCCCTTTGTCCATTTTTAATTGAATTTTGTTTTGGTGTTGAGTTGTATAAAGAAAAATTAAGAAACAGTTCTATTTGCAATTGCACCAGGAAGAATGAAATACCTAGGAATAAACTTAACCAAAGAGCTGAAAGTCTTATGCTCTGAAAACTATAAAACACTGATGAAAGAAATTGAAAATGATGCAACAAATGGAAATATGATTCATGCTTATGGATTCAATGAATTAATATTGTCAAAATGTCCATACTACCCAAAGCAATCAAGAGTTAACCCAATCCCTATCAAAATACCAAGAGCATTTTTCAGACAACTAGGACAAATAGTACTAAAATTTGTATGGAATGATACAAGACCCTAAATAGCTGAAGTAATCTTGAGAAAGAAGAGAAAAGTGAAGACCATCCCAGATTTCAAGATCTTTTTTTAAAAAAAGATTTTATTTATTTTATTTATTTGACAGAGAGATCACAAGTAGACAGAGAGGCAGGCAGAGGGAGGGGGGAAGCAGGCTCCCCACCAAGCAGAGAGCCCAATGTCGGGCTCGATCCCAGGACCCCGGGATCATGATCCAAGCCGAAGGCAGAGGCCTAACCCACTGAGCCACCCAGGTGCCCCAAGATCTTTATTAAGCTATAATAATAAAAACAGTATGGTACTGGCCTAAAAATAGATACAGAGATCAATGGAATAGAATAGAGAGCCCAGCAATATACCCTTACTTATATGGTCAACTGATCTACAACAAAAAAGGCAGGAGTACACAATGAAGAAAAGAATGTCTTCAGTAAATGGTGCTGGGAAAGCTTGCCAGCTACATGTGAGAGAAGGAAACTGGATCACTTTCTTACACCATACCACGGAAATAAACACAAAATGGATTAAAAAGCCAAGTGTGAGACACGAAACCATAAAACACCTCTTAGGAAATAAAAGCAGTAACTTCTTTGATATCAGCTGTAGCACCATTTTTCTAGATATGTCTCCTCAGGCACAGGAAATAAAAGAAAAAATTAACCTGAGACTATACCCAAATAAAAAGCTTTTCCACAGTGAGGGCAGCCATCAGCAGAACAAAAATGTAACCTACTGAATGGGAGAAGGTATTGGCAAAAGGTATACCCAATATCTAAAATATATAAAGAACTTAAACTGCCCCTGGAGTATGTGATCATCGTGCATTTGGTTACATTCTAGTAGGTGAACCCAAACAATATTCTTCTGCAAAGTAACTACTATCTATATTATGTGGTCTTTAGACAATAGTAAAAAATTTCTTTCTAGTTGGATATAGGCCTTAATATATTTGAAAGTTGAACAGTGACTCGAAGAAATAATGAGTAACTCTACATAAAGGACATCCCGTGATCCTTGAAAGCCCAAGATCAGCCCAAGACTACTATTATTTCTGAAAAATTTAAAGCAACTGAAGCAGGATCTATATAAAGGGTACGTAAAGATAAAAATATATAAACCCAAAGAGCTTCTGAGAAGCAGGACATTGTCCTTAGTTAAGTGGTCTTTCCTTTATTTTGCATAGTAGATAATTTTCCTGGGCCATGATTCTTACCAGACTTCTTATTCTGCTTTTCTTTCAAATGTGAATTTCTTAGTTCAGAATTTACCTTGAATATCATACATACAAACACATACAGGATTAGAAGACAGAAACACAAAGGCACTCTAAGGCACAGAATATAGATTCTTGGCCAGAAAAAGATGATTTCAAAGGAAAGAAGAAATACAAAGAAAATCAGAGAAGTCATTCTCTGAATGTCAGTCAGAAGTGTCAATCAGTCAGAAGTGTCAATCAGAGAAGTCATTCATTCATTCATTTTCTCTTCAGTTATTATGGAGATTGTCTTTGAGCCTCAAGGCATGCTAGACAAGGCTGGGAATACAAGGAGAAAAAGGAGAATTTGAGAAGTCTGTGTTAATCAAGCTTTTCCAAATGCTGAACAACAGAAAGAGTGCCCAGGAAAGCAAGTACTACACTAGCCCATATGGCAGATGTAGCTCTAATACAGACCACTGAGACTGATGTAGGAAATCCTTAAACCACATCTTCTCTCCTTGTTCTGATCTCCTACTCAAAAAGAAACCTTATAGTAATTTGCTTTCCAATGTACTATGAAAATAAGGAGAAAATATATTTGCTCTATGACCACAGTCAAGTATCTACTGGGGGAAGACTGGGAGATTATATTTCACATTGCAATATAATAGATCGATATTTCAGTTTATAGACTTCAACCTGAATGTAATATCTCTGTGAATGAACAAGTCTCACCAAATTTTCTACTTGAAGGCCTTCATATAATATAGTTTCTGTACCTTCAAAGCTAAGGACTAGAACCTAGAAGTGGAGCTCATTTAGTAACATTTCAATTCATGTCTTCCATTTACATTTCTGCTTGCAATGCTAGCTCTTTTCTAGGTTTCTTGACCATCTTTATTCTTGTTCCTTGTTGGGGTGCACTCTAACAGAAGAACACGGGTTTTCCACCATTTTTTTTTTCTGCCTGGTATTCTAACTAACCATGCTTATTTCTGACTCACAGTCTTAGCATGTATTACTTTTCCTGGAATGTTCCAGATGGCTTCTCATTATTCAGGTCTCAGGCCAAGCACCACATACTAGCAAGGCCTTCTCAGGCCATGCAATCTAAGGTAGTTGCATCTCCATCATCACTCTTCATTGCATTAGCCTTAGACATTTTTAATGAATTTAGTTTGTCTCCTCCCACTAAGATATAAGCTCTCTGGAGGTAGGGGCCTTGTTTGTTTTGACCACCATTCACTCCCCAAGCTCTAGAACAACATAGGAGCTTCATAAATATTGGTTTCTATGAACAAACGAACAGATGAATGAACATGACTCATAGATTCAGGGCAGGAGTCTACCTAACAACCTGAAGCAAGCTACTTGAGGAAGCAACTTATTTCTTGAGCCTGATACCCCATCTGTTAAATAGGGATGATATTTCTTTTCAGAGAGGATTAACTGAGATGATTTGTGTGAAAATGTTTTCAATAAGATAATTGTCAACAAACACTGTTTTCCTTCCTTTTCCTTTTTAATACATATTTTGAAATACAAAGAAAGTTATTTTTAAATTCATCTAATTAGTAACTAACAAAATTATTTTGCATTTTTCTCCTGCACACTTAAAATGTCTGGGCTGCAGTCTCACATACTTTGCTTTATAATGTCTTTTTGATTCAAATCCAATATTCTCATTTCAGCAGAAGTGAGCCTAGAACATTGACTTTCTTTTTATCAACGTTTTGTTTTTTACTTCTTCATCCTGAGAAATATACAATAGGCCAACATTCTTTCCTCATTTTTGATTGTAGTAATAAAAACAGCTACAATTTACTAAGTATTTCTATGTGCTTGGGAATGTGCTAAGCATTTCACACATATTTTACTTAATTCTATCTCTGGTAAATATTATGACTCTCATAATATTTAAGTGAGTACTATGACAATCATTGTAAATGATAAAACTGGAATTGAAAGGGACCTGCCAATGGCCACACAATTAATGAGTAGAAGGGAAGAGATTTGAAAGTCAGCTCTCTGACTCCAGAATCTTTGCTCTTAACTACTGTACTATACTGCTTTCTCTACGGGGCCTTTGAGATCCAAAGATCAGTAAGATACTGGCTTTATCATTGAGAGGTCTATAGTCAGATGTAGAGATACACATAAACAACTAGCACACATGTGATGAGTATGATAATAGAGTATATACAATTGCTGTCACAAAGAATGAATAACTTTGTATATGGGAGTTTTGGCAAAGCTTTACAAATTAGTAGAAACCTTCATACAGAAAATTGATAAGGGGAGGGTAGATTTCCAAATCACTTGGAACCATGTGTGCAAATCATTGAGGCATGGGAGAGCACAGTGTGCTCAGAAAAGACCAAGTTTCCATGAAGCTGAAACCTAGAATGAATTTGTGTAGGGGGTGGGAAGGAAATGTGACAAAATGTAGGAAAAGATTGATGAAATAAAAAATAAAGTTTTGAGGAAAACTATTAAGGAGTTTGGACATTAGCTAATTTTATTTCAGAGAGAAACATCATCAGATCTGCATTTCAGAGAGAACATTTTAATTCTGATCTCTCTCATACTTATTTGAATAGTAAGAGCAGAGCTTCATTTGTAATGTCATCACTACTCAAAATGCAAACCCAGCTCCTTTCCAATAGTGTGCTTCATCATTGTTTCCAGACCTTACTGACTCAAAGCAGCCAATTTTCTTTACTTCCTCTAGAACCCTTCAATAATAAATGATTATTCATTAGGAAAGAGAAACACATGTCCCTAACATAAAAAGGGGGGGTGTTTCTTTGAACAACTGTACTATTTAAATCTGTGATTATACTTGCATGTATGTATTCGGGATTTTCTGTGCTCTATCCTACCTTAGCTATCTGTAAATAAATGCGGAGGTTTGGGATTTCTTTAGCAGCTTCTGAAGACTTTCTCTTCATTTAAAAGGAACTACTACTCTCTCCTCCATCTCCCCAGATTTATCCCAAGTAATTACTTTTTAAATTGTTCTTAACCTGGTGCTTACAATAGGCTGGTAACAGCATAGCCTAAACCCTTCTGTTTTTTGGCATGACATGTATATAGACCTGGCAGGCACTCTGTGTCCTTGATTAGATGGTTGCTAATCAGGAAAGGAGGACATTCCAACTGTGCTCTCTGGTGACACTAAGATTTGTGCTCAGGAAGAAGCTTGTGTTTTTTGCCTCCCTCTGTCCCTTCAGTGATCACATCCAAGTTATTTTCCAATTCTTGTTGCTGTCTTCTACCTATACTAAATGAATACTAATAGCATTTATAAAAACCTTTGTACCCATCTAAGCTGTTTGCCTATTAAAGTCACTTTCTTTGGAAACATTTTCTTTTTTCAGGTTTGTGTTTTCTTCTCATCATTCTGCTCTTGTCTCTTTTGAAAATGCATCATCCTTTTTAGCATATTCAAAGGCAACGAAGTATTTTTTTGGTCGGTTTTGGCTATTAGAGGTATGGATGGATCTCCTGACGTTGAGGTCATCAAGGATCCTGAGACATCTTAAAAATTAATAGTCTGGGAACTAAAAAAAAATAACACAAAAGCCACTGGCTTAACAGCCCTGAGAGAAGACCAGACATGTTTTCCCTTGAGAGTACTTCTGGTAAGTACCCCAGACATACAAGATGATTAACCTAAATGATTATCAAGGTAAATTTTTATATTACAAGTTACCATATGATCTGAAATCAGCTGCCCAGTACTCACAAACTTGAACTGAGAATATTTTTTATGCACACACTCCTACAAAAGTTAACTTCTTACTGAAGGATGCGTCCTTGGGATTATTGTCTCGGATGTAGAAGGGGAACTTGTTGCTAGGTACAATGTCATCACTGGGACTCAAGCCAAGTACATGCTAGAAAGCCTCAACTGTTGATCGATGGCAAGTACACCAGCTTGTTTAAAATACCATGGGGTTCTTCAGGCATTTCATTTCCTAATTGTGAACAATTATTTGCATTTAATTGAGATCTCGTCTTGCTGCCTGAATGTCAGATGGCAACACCACTAGAGCCAGAGGAAGTAATTACATAATCTCCAATATCTTTTCATCAATTAATTTATTTGGATGAATTTAAATGACAACATAAGGAAGTGCTTGATAGTATTAGCTACAGACAGGCAAAGAGGGGGGAGGTGATCATAAAATGAGTCATCTATACTCTCCAGCTCAGCCATATTATGGTGAGCTCATGCTTATTAAAGCAACACTGCAATCTTGAACTTGCTTTTCAGTAAAGATTAATGGAAATCTGGTAGGGCTTGGGGATGTATTAAACATTTTTTTCTGATAATTTACCAATGTTCTTATTCAGTTTATCTAATTATAATCTGAAACTCATAAGTTAGGGATAATAATAACACTGTTGAAAGTTTTTGTAAGTATAAAATGAGATTATATATGAAAAATTACTTCAGTTACTGGCCAATGGCTGTAATTTCTCAATGCATGAAAGTCATTGTTTTTTGTTTTTGTTACTATTAATGTCAATTTATTTCTAGAAAAATACAAGGCAACAACTTTATGAAATATCTCAGCAACAAAATTTTGTTACTAGAAATGAGTTAGGAAATGGAGTTATTTCTTCTCATTCTTTCAAATGCTAAGAGGAAGAACAGAGGCCCAAACGACTAACCTTGGATTTGATAAGCTATTACACATTTCATGGAATTATGGTGCTCAAACTTTTGGTGTCTGTAGCCTGCTTTGTTGAAACAAAAGACCACACAGACATATAGTCAACCCATCCCCAGATACCAGCCCCAAATAAACCAACCTAAGAATCTGAAGATTAGAAAGAGCACGTTTGGTAAGACAGGAAGAAAACTAGTATGCTGTGTGCCAATTATGTGCTTGGAGTTGAGACAGACAGTTGACATAAATCCATGGGCAGTTTTTATAATTCACCTCAACTCCTGCTATTAAGTTGCATTATTCCTTTTTCTCAGTCAGCTACACTACTAACTCTGGTACTTGTGCATTAAGGTGGATAAGGAGGATAGGGGAATGGTGATGGGAATAAGGACAGAATAATAAACAGTGGCAATAACAGACCATCAGAGAAGATGCTGTCTGATCCTTGCTGCCTCTCCTTCCACCCATGCCTGTGGGTGGCCTTCCTACAGTTATCCTGAGATGATGGAAATAAACTGCATTCCTTATCAGCACCATGTGAGCAGCAGTGCAGTAGCTGTCCAGACCTTCCAAGCTGTACTTGTGAATTTCTGGTCACAAAGTAATTCAGATTAAAGGAACTTCTTTTATCTCCTCTGTCCCTTCTCCCTCTGCTGACAGGGACCATCATCCTGATACCATAGGCGTATTATCTCATCTGCTTTTCAACAAGAAAACCTTCTAAGCTTACTGAGGATTACGAGGCAACCATACTAATTCCATCCTTCTTAAGTGGTGTATCTGTATTGATATGGGATGTGACCAGGGGTGGATTTCACCACGTATACTCATTTGCTTATAGTGGGCAAGAAATGAGAGGGAGCACAAAATGTCTGTGTTTATGTAAGTACATATAAGAGGCAGGGACTTCCAAATGTATCCCAAGGTGAAGTACAGATTGAATGTTTTGGGATCATCTATTGTTTTAAATTATTAATCATTATTTTTCCCTGTAGTGACAGAAATATTAACAGATCAACTATCTTTCCTTAAGCACTCTTCAATGTACAATGTTCTGAAGCCATTATTCATAGTATCTCTTCATGGGAACTACCCGCAGTTGAACAACCTTTAATAAAATTTTCCTCCCATTCTAGGTGTATTTTCCCCTGCCCCTATTTCTGATTTTTCTTGTCTCTTTTTTTCTGGTATATCATCTTTCCTTTTTTAATACTTCTTCTTTTCACTGAATTATATTATCCTAAAGGCTCTTTTTTTTCCCATACGGATTAGAGAACTCTGCCCTCCTTTAATTCAAGAAAAGTAGTTTTTGTAAACAAAAATTTCCACACTCACAAGGCATCAGGAAAGTTGTTTCTTCTAAACTAAAAAAGAAAATACTTGCCGCATTTAGAAGTACAACTAGGAGTTTCAGAATCTCAGGATGCTTATCTGAACCTCTCCATTTTTTGAGATTCATCAACATCTAATAAATACATCATTTGCAAATTCTATTAAATGACAGTCACACATATAAGCTCTATATGCAATTTGGAATACCTAAACAGCCACAGTGCCTTGACATTCATTATCAGGCATTTCAAATTCTTACCTGTAAAATGGTAGTGGATTTTCAAGTTCAATACAGGCATAAACAACTCAACTCATATCTATGGGTTGCCAGCAGCGGAATCCAAGAGCTGTTTAATGCACATCACAGAGCCTGTTCTCAGACTTTTCTCCCTTTAAAGCTTGTTTTCCTGGCAGTGACAATAATGCATCCACAGGCAAGTAGCCACAGTGAAAGTATTTCCCATCTCACACTCCCTCAATAACCCAATCTCTGTGGCAGAGTAAGAGTATAGAAAATGTGGAAAATGTGGCAGGGAAACACTAGAATGTTTCCTACCATTGCCTCTAGTTAGAATTACTTTCTTCTAAACTAACTTGCTCCTGGAAGCTTAAAATCTGAATTAAGCACCATTGGTGATAACATGAAATTTGGAGTTAGAAGAACCTGAGTTCAAGTAATGACTATGGAATTCATTTGCTCTAGAACCTTGATTAAACTTCTTCTCTACTTAGACTTCAAGTTCCTCATAGGTAGATTAAATAGTACCTCTTTCACAGGGTTGCTATGAGTAACACAGTCCATATTGTTTAAAAGTTATTTGGCACATAGCCAGGCAAGCAGAAAGGGGTCAGTCACTGGTATCTGCTATTCTTTTTAGACAGTTTTATCTCATACTACTTACCAACCTCACAAAAATATATTGGAAATGTTCCTCTGTGAAAATGTGATTTGTGTTCCTCTGTGAAATATGATTAAAAACAAAGAAAAAAGCTTCAAATGAATGTCCTCTAGGTCCTGACATTGCATTCTATAACATTTATTGATGATAGTAAAGATCAGAATAGGTGAGATTATGCTCTTGTGACAAACAGCTCTAAAACCTAAGCAACTTATAGGAAAAGGTCTCTTTCTCAGTTCTTTTACAGTCTAGTATCAGTTGGACAATTAACACTCCTTAACAGGTCTCTTCCTATTATAAATTTGGCATATAGGGCCCTTTCCTTTTACAGCCATCTTGGAGGATTTTTATAGCAGGTATGGATGGTGAGGCGTTGGAGAGGGATACATCATATCTGCTCATTTTCTAATTGCAAGAATCAGTCACATGGCACACAAATAGCATAGAAACCAAGATAAAAAGGACCATGGGTAAGCATGTAGGCAGCCTATACCACTATGATGATAACAGCAAGGAGAGAATGATCATATGTTAAGAAATCTTGTTATTGTTAGGTTAAGATGTTGCAAATATTAGGCTGCCTTCTCATCTAGACACAATATGAACTTGTCTCAAAGATCTAGGTATTTTGACTGAGTCCTATAGAACCGAGAAAGGAACACATTTGTGAATTTTTCTTTACCTATGGACCATACATGCTTTTAAATTGGTTTCAGATTATCCATCTTTTGCCCTCTTTTTGTTCCCTGTACTCTGGAAACTTCTGAGGCAAGTGAACATGTTGCATTTGCCACCCAACAATTTAATTAATCAGAATAGGAGGTGTGTAAAAGGAGGAGAGAACTATAGCTATATACATCAACATGGATGCATCTCAAAAACATAGTTAAAGTTGAGTTGAAGGACCAAGTGGCAAAAAATACATAGCGTATGCTTTCATGTTCAAATCCTGGGAAAATAAGGAATATACTTTTTTTCAGGGAAAAAATATGTAAGGAGGGGTGATGTCAGCATCATCGTGGCATAAATTCTTCCTTTTTTCTCTTGCCTTTGATTTTTTAACTAATCAGATAGTCATAACAGGAAAAAAAAAACACTTCTGCAAAGCAAACTGGTATACTAGAAAAATCTCTCCATCTATACACTCAAAGGTAGGTCGACCAGACCATGGAGGAGGTCTGAGTGAGTGAGGTGGTAGTGAAGCCATTAGTGGCAAAGGAGGTAACTGGAGAGAAGGCACTGGCCAGTCCAGCAGTGAACTAGCACAACTTCCCTGGCAGAGGACATGGAGGGTGAAGGCCCAGGCACATATGCTGCAGCTGGAGAGACCCGTTGCTCTCTCTGAAGAGAGACCACAATGACTGGAGGAAAAGGAAGTAGGCAAAGTGAACTGAAGGAATGTATCTTTTGCTCTTTGCCCTAAGAGTCAAGGACCATGCCATAGGCCTCTGGGACCCCCCCCCCCAACTTAAGGATCCCCCAATGAGGCTAAGGGACACACTCAAAGCCCTACATGCTAAGTACACCTCCCCCTGCTTTGCAGCCCCCTATTGCCTTTTTTGTTTTGTTTTGTTTTTGTAATGTCTGCACTCTTTACCTTAACAGCAAGTCAGCCCCAGTAAAAGAAATTAAAACTGGTGCTATAGCGTCACTTTCTGGAAAACAAAAGGAAGGTTTTTAACTACCAAGCTGTTGAACACTTAGAATCTTTTTTTTTAAGGTTTTATTTATTTATTTGACAGACAGAGATCACAAGTAGGCAGAGAGGCAGGCAGAGAGAAAGGAAGGGAAGGAGGCTCCCTGCTGAGCAGAGAGCCTGATGCGGGGCTCGATCCCAGGACCCTGAAATCATGATCTGAGTGAAAGCAGAGGCTTTAACCCACTGAGCCACCCAGGTGCCCCTAGAATCTTTCTTAAATAATAATGGTATTTGATAGTTCAAATGTGGTGGCAGAGGTGCTTCTCATCAGACATCATGAAAAATCACAGTAATATGGTCTCACAAAAAGAAATTAACAGTTTTCCAGCAACTGGATATGGAATATTGAGATCTAAGTGATAAAGAATTTAAAATAGCTGGTATGAAGAAATTCGACAAACTACAAAAAAACTCAGAGAGGTAATATAATGATCCCAGGAATAAAATTAAGGAAAAGAAGGAGTACTTCACTAAAGAGATTGAAATTCTAAAAAAAGGCCAAACAGGCATTCTGGAACTGAAAAACTTAATTAAATGAGATGAAGAATACATTAAAATGCATTGGAAATATAGCAGATCATATGGAAGAGAGAATTAGTAAGCTCAAGGAGAGAAATATAGAAATGATTCAAGTGGAAGGGGAGAGGGAACTAAGATTTTTTAAAAGTGAAGGAAACATATGAGAACTGACTGATTTCATTATAAATCCAACATGAGAATAATTGATATCTCAGAAGAAGAGAGGGAGAAGGGAACAGAAACATATTTAAAGAATTAATAGCTGTGAATTTCACAAAATATAGAAGGAACTGGATATACAAGCCCATGAAACAAAAGGATACCTTAATATCTCTACATGAAAAGATCTTCTCCAAGACATTACCACTGTCAAAAGTCAATAATAAAGAATTTTAAAGGCACCCATGAAAAAAAAGACAGTAGCTTGCACAGGTACTCCCATTAGGCTAACAGCAGATTTCTCAGCAGAAACTCTACAGGACAGGAGATAGCAGAATGACATATTCAAATACTCCATCTGGCAAAGCTATACTTCAGATATGAAGAAGAAATAAAGCCTTTCTCAGGGAAACAAAAGGTGGAATCACTACCATTACCACTATACTTGCTCCACAAGAAACGTGGAGCTCTTCCAGTTGAAACAAAAACAAAATTATACAAAATTCTGATTAAGTTTATAGTCAGAATTAGAATACTCTCTTTTTTAAAACAGCATATTAAACACTTGACTATAGCATAAAGTTTAAAAGAAAAGGGCATTAAAAATAAGTATAGCATTAAAAATAAGTATAGCTACTACAACATTATGGCAAAATCACAGCATAAAAGAGGTAGATTGTGATACCAAAAATATGAAAGGGGAAGAGTAAAAGGATTAAATCTTCACAGGCAAATAAAGATAAATTACTATCAGTAAAAAAGGACTAGTGTTTCTATGAGTTGTTTTATATAAACTTCATGGCAACTACAAAGCAAATATCTATAGCAGAAACAAAAAAAACCATTAAAAAAGGGGAAAAAACATAAAAAAAGGGGAAACATTAAAAAAGGGAAAAACATTAAAACAAACATTAAAAAAGGTCATCAAATGACCATGGAAAACCACCACTTCAAGGGTAGAAGGAAAGAAAAGTGATAGACAAAATAACCAGAAGGCAAAAGATAAAATGACTAGTAAATTCTTACCTAACAGCGATCACCCTAAATGTAAATGGAATGAACTCATCAATCAAAAGACAAAGAGTAATTGGATGAATAAAAACCAAGACGCAACCACATGCTTGCCTACAGGAGACTCATTTCAGCTTTATAAACACGCATAAGCTCAAAGCAAAAATGTGTCAGATGATATTCCAAACAAATGGAAATGCAAAGGTGAGTATAACAATACGTCTATCGGACAAAACAGACTTCAAGCCAGAAAGGGTAATAAAAGACAAAAAAAAGGTCATTCTATATTTAGAGGTCAATACATCAAAATGCTTGAACAATTATGAATATATATGCCTCCAACACCTGAGCACTGAAATATAAGCAACTAATAATAGATCTTAAAGAAGAAATAGACAACATTACAGTATTTGTAGAGGACTTCAATACCCCATTATCAGCAATGAATAGATCGTCCAGACAGAAAATCCAACAAGGAAACTTTGGAACTGACCCATGATTTAGGACAAATGGCCTTAAAAGACATATACGAAACAATCTATCCAATGATAGCAGAATACATGCTCTTCTCAAATGTACATGGAGCATTCTCCAGGATAGATCATATGATAGGTCACAAAACAAATCTTAGCAAATTTAATAAAAGTGAAATCATACCAACTATCTTCTCTGACCACAATGGCATAAGGCTAGAAATCAACAATAGGAGGAAAGGGAGAAGGATCTATACATAGGTGGAAATTAAGCAACACACTTCAAAACCACCACTTGGTCAAAGAAGAAATCAAAAGGGATATAAAAAATTATCTCAAGACAAATGAAAATGAAAACACAACATATCAAATATTATGGGATGCAGCAAAAGCAATTCTGAAAGGAAACACATACACACACATACACACACATATACACATAATGGAATATTACTCAGCCATCAAAACAATGAAATCTTGCCATTGGCAAATACGTGGATGGAACTAGAGGGTATTATGCTAAGCAAAATAAGTCAGTCAGAGAAAGACAAACATCATATGATCTCACGCATATGCGGAATTTAAGAAACAAAACAGATGAACATAGGGAAGGGAAGGAAAAATAAAATAAGATAAAAACAGAGAGGGAGGCAAACAATAAGAGACTCAACTCCAGGAAACTGAGGATTGCTGGAAGGGAGGGGGCTGGGGGGGATGGAGTAATTGTGTGATGGGTATTAAGGAGGGCACTAGATGTAATGAGCCCTAGGTGTCAAATGCAACTGATGGATCACTAAATTTTACCCCTGAAATTAATAATATACTATTATTAATTAAATTGAACTTAAATAAATTTTTTTTCAAAAGGAACAAGGTAAGGGTGTCCACTCTCACCACTTCCATTGAATATAGTACTGGAAGTCCTAGCTAGAGCAATTAGGCAAGACAAAATAATAGAAGATATCTGAATTTAAAAGGAAGAAGTAAAACTGCTGTCACATGATGATGATAAAATCCTATATACAGAAGATCTCCCCTAATGAGTTAAGAAACTGTTGGAATTAATCAACAATTTTAGGAAAGTGGCAAGATACAAAATCAATATATCAAAATCAATTGCATTTCTTTACACTGGTGAAGTATCTAAAAGATAAAGAAAATCATCACATTCACAGTAGCATCAAACACAATAAAATATTTAGAAATAAATTAGGGGTACCTGGGTGGCTCAGTGGGTTAAGCTGCTGCCTTCAGCTCAGGTTGTGATCCCGGGGTCCTGGGATCGAGACCCGCATCGGGTTCTCTGCTTCGGCGGGAAGTTTGCTCCGCTCCCCCACCCACCTGCCTCTCTGCCTACTAATGCTCTCTGTCTACCAAATAAATTTTAAAATCTTAAAAAAAAAAAAAAGAAATTTAACCAAGAAAATAAATGATCTGCACAATGAAAATTATACAACTCTGCCAAAAGAAAAATCAAAAGTGATGTAAACTGATGGAAAGACCCCCCACCCCAGGTTCATGGATCAGAATAAATATTGTTAAAATGGTCATACTACCCAAATCCATCTACAGATTTAACACAATCTCCATCAAAATACAAAAGGCATTCTTCACAGAAATAGAAGAAACAATCTTCACATTTGTGTGGAAACATCAAAGACCCCAGAAAGCCAAAGGAATCCTGAGAAAAAATAACAAAGCCAAAAGGATCATGCTGTCAATATCAAATTATACCACAAAGCCATATTAATAACAATATAGTAATGGCACAAAAGTAGACATGTCAACCAAATGGAACAGAACAGAGAGCCCTGAATTAAACTCCAGCATATACAGTCAACTAATATTTGGCAAAGTAGCCAGGAATACCCAATGGAGAAAGAATAGTCTCTTCAACAAGTGGCACTGGGAAAACTGGAGAAACACATGGGAAACAAGGAAATTGGACCCCCTAGGTCACCTCACTCACAAAAATTGGACTCAAAATGGATAAAAGACTTAAACACAAGACCTAATGCCATAAAGTTCCTAGAAGAAACCATAGGGATGAAACTCACTGACAATGGTCTGGGCAACAATTTTGGAGGTATAATGCCATAAGCATCAAAACAAAAGAAAAAACAAGAGTTACAAACAAGAGTAAATCAAACTCAGAAGCTTCTGCACAAGAACTGTGAAATCTACAGAATGGGAGATAATTTTTGCATATCATATACTGCGGAAGAGATTAATATCCAAAATACATAAACAACACAACTCAGTAACAACCACCACAAAATAGTCCAACCTACAAATGAGAAGAACTAAATAGATATTTCTCCGAAGAGGACATCAAAATGGCCAAAAGACATGTGAAAGGATGTTCAACACCACTCCTCAGCAGGAAAATGCAAATCAAACCACAATGAGCTATTACCTCATACCTGTGAGAAAGGCTATCATCAAGGAAGCAAGAGACAACAGGTACTGGTAAGAATGTGGTGAAAAGGGAACCCTTATACACTGTTGATGGGAATCTAAATTGGTCCAACCACTATGGAGAACAGTTTTGAGGTTCCTCAAAAAATTAAAAATAGATCTAGCATACGATCCAGCATTTATACTCCTGGGTATATAACCAAAAGAAGACCAAAAGAGGTTTTTGACAATATATATGCTGTCCTATGTTTCATGCAGCATTACTTAAAATACTCAAGACACAGAAACAACCCAAATGTCTATCAGCAGATGAATGGATAAAGAAGATGTGACACAAATGTATGGTGGAATATTATTTGGTCGTGAGAAAGGATGATACCTTCCCATTTGTGACACAGATGGACCTTGAGCATATTAGGTTAAGCAAGAGAAGTCAGACAGATAAAGACAAGTACTGTATGACACCACTCATATGTGGAATCTAAAAAAGGTAAACCTGGAAAAAATAGAGAGCAAAATGGTGGTTGCCAGGGGATGGGAATGAGGGAGAGAATAGTGACAGTGCCTGAAGCTACACACTTATAATGAGCAGTAAATAAGCCATAGAGATCTAATGCACAATAAAAGAAATAGAGACAATAATATTGTACTAGAATTATATGATAAATATCACTATATGAGCAATCATATGACAATATAAAAGTATAGATAAGTAACACACTGTACACCTTAAATTTATATAGTGTTACATGTCCATTTTTTTTTCAGTAAAAAAGTGGAAAAATTAGAAAATTCAAATTTTGGCATAGTGGTTACCTTTGGGAAAGAGGGAAAGGAGGGAATTCAGAAAGAGAAACTGTGGGAGTCGGGGACTTCAAATGTTTTACTTACATTCAAGTTTTGCAGAAATATTCATTTTGTTATCAGTTATTAAGCTAAAAAGATATGTTTGATATACTTTTCTCTATACACATTTAACAAAACACATAGGAGGTAATACATTTATCTGTTGGTACTTTTTTTTTTTTTTTTTACCAAATTACGTTATCTTACTGGTTTATATTTAGATAGATGGGGGTACTTAGATGTATTATTATTTGGAGTCTCAAGATTAGACCTGAATTTTAGATAATTAATTCTCTATCTGTGGCCTTGTTTCATTTTCAAAAGAAGCCAGATGGACACTTAGCACTCTAACTTTGCTGGTTCTAACCTAAACTCCACAAGCTCCATTTGTCTTTTGTTAGGTAACAAATCACCTCAAAACTCAGTAGCTTAAAAAGAGCACCATTTTGTTCTCTTTCATGATTTCTGTGGATCAGGATTCCTGAGTGTGTGGCCAGATAGCTGTGGCTCAGGATCTCTCATGTATTTGCAACCCCATGATGACTAGAGCTGGACCATGTGGGGGCTGGCTGGGCACCTCCCCCTCCACGCAGAAGCATCTCAGGGCCTCTCCTCATGCATTAGCTTGGGCTTCCTTACAGTATGGCACCATTGGGGCAATCAGACAGCTCCCACAGTGACTTAAGGGCACCAGGGTGGGTTTTCCATTGAAGGAGGCTGCAGGAGAACTTATGGCCTCAGCTGGGAAGCAAGGGAGCATCACTGTGCTGTATCTTATTGGCTACAAGTGTGTCACAGGCCCTCCCAGATTCCAAGGGAGATAAATTCAATTAGGCTATACCTCTTCATGAGAGACTGGCATGTGGATAAGAAATACCTGCTGCAACCCCTTTGGAAAACATAATCGGCCACACACAGGTAATTGGGATGGTGACCATGTAATTTATTATACAAAATGGGACCATTCTTGAGACTTAAAGGGGGTGTGATTAATAATTACACAGAAATAACAGGTGCAAAGCTGGATTGCACTGAGCATAACATGGCATATGGTCACCTTGGAAACTAAACTTAAGAATTAGATTGGGTATTTCCTACTTGAAGATATTGAGAATATATCATCTTTGAGATCTGCCTCATCAGAATTCACAGGCTTTATCTCACAGAGACAAAAATGCACAGACATATTTTTAAAAGAGTAATAAGAATAGAAAAATACTTTGTAATTGCTCACTCTCATTTTATCATGGCTAGGTCATCCTTCCCTCCCACAGGCAGTCAAATATTTAAAACTGCCAGTTGAGAATGTTATCAGTGACACACACAACAGAAATTTCAATGCCTTTGAACAGCAAGCACTTTAAGCTCTATGCAGATAGTCTTCTTGTTTTTAAAAATCCTACTCTTGCCAGGGCTTCAACCCAGTATTTCACATAGTGTGTTCCATGGAACACTATGATAGCTAGGTTAGTTGACAAAAAATATTTTACATGGCAAAAGCAGTTTAAAATGAAAAGTATTTTTATCCTCTTGGGTTTCATAATTCCTAGTATGAAAAAAATTCTAAGAAGTCCCACAATTAAAAAAAAAAAACTTGTTAAACTCTGTTCTTTGGTCTAATTCAGCACTTCTAGAATTCATTTGACCACGGAAACAGTTTTTCTCCTCCTGAGCATCACCAATTAACACTTGTAGGATTAGTATTCTGTGAAATGCACTTTGGGGAACACTGCTTTAACCTAAGCCAGAACACGAGTCTTTTCAACATTTATCAAGAAAGTTGGAATGATCAAATACAATTAAATCAACCATTTTAAATAGAGAAGAACTGAGAAGGAAGTATTTCAACTGTTTTACTAACAGATTGATTAAGTGCTTTATTTTTTTTTAAGATTTTATTTATTTATTTGATAGAGAGAAATCACAAGTAGATGGAGAGGCAGACAGAGAGAGAGAGGGGAAGCAGGCTCCCTGCTGAGCAGAGAGCCCGATGCGGGACTCGACCCCAGGACCCTGAGATCATGACCTGAGCGGAAGGCAGCGGCTTAACCCACTGAGCCACCCAGGTGCCCCTGATTAAGTGCTTTAAAAAGTTTATTGCTTCTACGTTTAAGGGCTTAGATTAATAAATTTGCTTTGGGCTCATTTTTAATGAACATGTTCATCAAATAAAACTTAACATCTTAAAAAAAGACACATATGATCACCAAATACTAAGGAGTACACAGATTAATATCATTCACATTCTGTGTTGCCGTATGGGAAATGCAAGGCAGGTTTAATGACAACTGTAGACTCTTCCCCTTTTTACACATTTTAAGACGTACTAAATACAGACAACCTTCCAATACTACCGTAAGATGTCTAATTTGGGCAGGGTGCCGGTAGGTTAAAGAAAACTTTAGTATATGGAAGAACACTAAGGGGAGTAGTTTCTAACACATATTATGGAATTCCAGAAATTTAATGAGAGGGTATTTTGAAATTTTAGATACCTCAAGGATAGATTTTTTTTTAAAAAGAAGGAAATTGAGTAGACTAGTCTACATCTTCAAGTACTTTCATGTGAAAACTATGACACAAAGTCCAAATTCACTTTAGCCAGTCTATTTCTTTACTTGCAAAAGGATGCTAACAATGATATGAGTTAATACTATGAAACTGTATAGAGCACTCTGAAAAAGACAACAAATCATGACAAAGAAAGTGAATTATCTGTTCTAATTGAAACATGATATGATTATCTCACCTAGTATACATATACTTTATAGAAGTACAGTCACCACATATAGAGAAAAAAATGTCATGAGAAATTTGCAGAGATGGTAAGATAAACCAGATAATGGCACACTTATTAACAACTCTGAAGGGGAAATAAAACTACCAAACAAAAAATACGTCATATCACAGAAGATTTTTTTTTTCTGTACTAAATATTTGAAATTATCTAGAAATAACTGAACCCTAGTTACACTTCACAAAAAATTAATATTGGGTGAATGTATTCAAAACCTACCTGTTTAAGAAACATTTCTGAACTTCTGAGAGGCCATTCAACAAAATGTTCAGAAGTGCTGTCTTCGGAATTTGATTGCTCGGATGTTATTCATTCAATGAATATTTGTTGTAGACTTACACATGTCAAGTGCTGTCGTACCTACTACAGATACAGTAGTGAACAAAAGAGGACAGGAAAATCCCTGTCCACATGGAGCTTACATTCCAGGAATGGGGAAAGATGAAAAACACCTAAGAAAGTAAAATGTGTAGTACGTTGATAAATGATGTGTGCTAAGGAGAGAAAGCGACAGTAAGGAATAGGAAAGATCACTGGGTTGGGAGCACTATAACCTGAGACAGATGATCCAGGAAGGTCTCATCAAGAGAGGTAAGTCTGAGTAAGGATCTGAAGGTATCTTCATATCATCATCACATACCTTCTCCTCCATCCAACTCACTCTCCTTCCCTGGACCCTAAGTACTCCATGCTCATTCTCTACTTTAAGACTTGGCTCATACACTATCTACTGTTGAGAATTCATTCCTACTTCTTTTCCTCTTCTCCTGACTCCAAGTTAAAATCAAATTCTACCTCCTCCACAAAACTTTCTTCTTCCTCCTTTCATAGAAATTAGCAACCTCTCCATTCTTCACTAATATCCAAGTTTCTCTCTTTCACAGTACCCATTTGTATGTGTTTGCTGCCTTTACAGAAAGGTGATAGAATAGAGAGGGAGTTGTGGTGTCAATCATCACACCAGACTATGAAAATGGACCCTATCTACTTAGGCTGGGCTGCCTTGTCTTGGTCAAGTTATTTCTTCTCCTGTAAGATGACAGCAACAACTCTGTGTCTGTAATTGTCACAAGAACTACACATGTATCTTATTTCTAATTGGACTGTAAGATTCTGAAGGTGAGGGATTATATGTGGGTTATATTCTATTCATTTGTATCTATTAGGAGCTAGTACAATGGCTTTCAAGCTATTGTGATGATAATTTATAATAAGAAAAATGCATTTATATCATGTCTTAGGCCACTCACCCATCTCATTATATAACAAGTATACATCTACATCTATATATAAATGGATATATAAACACATACTCATATATATGTACATATATATGAATACACACACACATATTAACTGGACAAAGTTTGGTAAAATAATACCCTTACTGAATGAGATGCATTTTCCTGTACTTCATTTTCTTTTGCTCCATTCTATTTTTTTTACTTTGTGTCATTAAAAATCCAGTTGCTATCTACAGACCTGATTTTCATGAGCCACTAAAGGGTCTGACTCTAAGTCTGAAACAGTGAAAAACAGTAGACTATCCCATAGTTTGTGACACATTTACTAAACAAGAGTACTTGCGATGTGGAAATTTGTTTCAGGGTCCCTTTCCCTGATCTCCCTGGCAATCTCCCTGTCAAAAAGCTACAGACAGATGAGATATGTGTTTCCCACTAGATGGCCTGGACTCTGGGTCATTTTGCATTCGGGACGTGCCCTCTTCTATAATCCAATTCTGACAACCCACTTAAAATTTCAGTAGGTATCACTACACACTGAGCCTGGGCAGCCCGCTACGTAAAGACCTTAGTCTTCTGAGCCAGTACTGAGCAGTGTGTCCTCTGTACGTGCATTTGGCTTTTTTGTTTTCCTGGGACCATCGCTGACTGATTCCCTGCTTCTTCCTTGATCTCTCTTAGAGGTTCTGATGAGCATGGAATAAACTTGCTCTTTTCATTTTTAACCCCAATCAAATGAAAATCAATACTCCTTCACAAAATACAAAGGAAGCACAGGAAAAAAGTGCTTCCACATGGGGCATGCATACTCTTCTCCACATCATCTCGGGCACATGAAACCCCTTCCCAATTCAAATGACCCAACTCCAAGGAAAATCTGAGTTTTTCCCCAGAGTTCATCCAAAATCGATCAATGTCTCCAAATGAAACCACCTCCTAAAGTTTCCGCCTAAGGCTTTGCACAGCACAAAGTGAGAAAGAAAGCATTTCAGGCACACCCACTAATCTCTCCCACACATTTTCAAGAGTTCTGCTCTTATAAAATTACAGCCCCTGGCAAGAGGACCCTACACTGTACTGAGAAATGATTGGACCAACTGAAATTAAAGCGATATGTGCTTGGAAATTAACTGCTTCTTGCTGTGCAGTAGGAATACTTAGAAAATTACTGCCCACCTGGCCTATACCCGGTGAGCTATATCAGCCGCCGAAAGAAACATGGGCCTCAAACTGTAAATAAGATCTTGGTGTACAAAATCTTCCCCTGAAAGAGGTTCATTTTGACACCAGAAATAGTGTTACAAAGTGTAGAATCTTTGAAGCAGGGATTCAGACACAGTCCCAGCTTGTATAAAACAAATTAAACAGACTCCATCATTTACATGTTTCTGGCTGTTTCTCACACATGAGTAAAATGAGATTAAAAAGAAAGATGGATTTTTTTCAACATCCACAAGAGTTACAAGAATTTAATCAAACCTGGGTTGATGTGGTAGAATTATTAGAGAAGAGAAAAACAAGCTTCCACGTATAACTGTGGCTTTGAGTGGTGCTTATTTTCCCACTTTAATTTCTGGATCTATTTCTTGTTTGGCACATAGTAGGAAGTCTATCAATACTGGCTGCCTTGAATGGGCAAATCATTGTTAATTTAAGTCTCTACCAAAAAAACCCAGGCATTAGCCTTTTATTGACATTGAGTGAGGGTCTTCTCTGTGTCAGTTCTTTCTTGGGTGGGGGGGCGTACACACAAAGATGAAAAGAACTATATTCTCTACAACCCAAGAAACTCTCAGTTAGCAAGAGGGTGAATAGAAACAATTACAGTGAGGTATGAGAACTGTTCTTGTAGAGTTATAAAGATAAGCCTGTAGCAAAATATAGAGAAAATGATAACAGAACCAGGGAGTACTTCATAGGAGGAGGGGCATTTAGGATGAGTCTTGCCAAAGACAACAAAGCCCCTTTCCCCATGCAGAAGTGCAGTCTTTAACAATATGGTCTATTTTGTCATGGACACTTGATTTCAATCCCAACTCTGCCCTTATAAGACCCTTATAGGATCTGATCTTCTGTCTTCTCATTGTATAATAAAGATAGAAATGTTCACCACACAGGATCATTGCGAGGATTTAATGAAATGATTCCTGCGTGCTGATGTTGTTGCTATCCTGTCCGTATCCCATCTGTACCCCTTCAGGGTTGGAGTGGCTTAATGTCTAACATGGGCTTTTCTGCTGGAGGGCTTTGCCTCCTCTGACCATGAGGGTTGACTGCCAGCCCACATGTAGGCCAGAAGTGCTGGGGAATTGACATCTTAAAGGAGTGCCTCTGGCCAGTGACTGATAGAGTTGTGCCAAAAATATCCCAGCTCCCATGACCTCTAGGTGAAATAAATCTGAGGCACATGCATTATATAGTTTCTGAGAGTCCCTCTGCAGGATGAAGCGCCAGTCACCCACAATGGTAGCTGGCTTTAGGGTGCACCTTCTACCGGCTACCCTCCTTTTCTTCCACATGTCGTTATTTTCCCACCAACACTCCCAGGACCTTTCAAATAAACTGCTAGCACCTGAATCCCTGCTTCAGGCTCTGTGGGATCATAGAGCCTGGCACACTGAGAATGGGACAATGAAGAGTGAGTGCTAGGTGCTGAAAGAGCCCTAGCCTGTTTCCTTCTGGTCAGTGGCTCATACAGCGCTTCGGCTGCCTCCACGTTAGAGGGAGAGGAGAAGTCAGGCAAAGCACAATGGACATATGCTTTCAGTTTTCTGCACCTTGCCAAATTGGTATGGGTCCTTTATAAGCATGGGCATAAGGCTGCTCATGAATAATGCAAACTACTAGCTCTCTCGTTTGCCTTTTCTCATTTCTCATCGTGAAGACTCTTTTGTGGATTATGTACTCAAACACAAAATCTCATTACCATTTTTTGTTTCCTAGCTAATATTCAAAATACAGAAACTGACTGGATTTTATCACTTACCTCTGTTATCATGTCCATGGGTGTATATAATAAATGGAATCAATGACTAATATGATCCTAGAACTGAAAAGGACTTGGAAAATATATAGTCCTAACCTATTATTTATCACTAGGAAAACTTTGATTAATGTTGTCAGGCCCATGACAACATGGCCAGTAAATTTATTCTGGGACTCTTTGTCTAGGTCTCAGACAAACAATGAAGTCAGCTAGGTTGTGATGCTCTTCCACAATCTCTTCTGTCTCCATCACTGTCCCTATCGGTCCTCTACCTTTTTTCTCATTTAAGATGATCGATCTGCGGATGCTTCCCTTTCCTCTAAAAGATCTGTTTTTAGAAAAAGACCTAAAATCATTCAGAGCAAAAACGACTGGAAATAGCCTCCACTGTGACATACACCAAGGATATTTTTATTATAGCAGGTATCAAACTATTAAGCTCAAGGGATGAACCGTTTCAGAAATCCACAAGTAGGCAGGAGAGATAAGGGAGGTAAATGTGATTCTTCTTTGCATGCCTGCCTGAAATCTCTCCATTTATTATGTTCTTCTCTGAGTATGGTGTCCAATATTAGACATAATATACTTAAGCAGTGATGCTATGCAATACTGCACATAAGAAAACATTTACTATAATGATCCAGGAAGCACCCAAGGAATTTGTAATGGGGCATCCATTGCCAGCTCACTTCCCAAAGGGGGAGGTGACCTTTCCTACAACACAGATTTTCAATACTCTTTTTTTTTAAAGATTTTATTTATTTATTTGACAGAGAGAGATCACAAGTAGGCAGGGAGGCAGGCAGAGAGAGAAAGAGGAGGAAGCAGGCTCCCTGCTGAGCAGAGAGCCCGATGTGGGACTCGATCCCAGGACCCTGAGATCATGACCTGAGCCAAAGGCAGCGGCTTAGCCCACTGAGCCACCCAGGCGCCCCGATTTTCAATACTCTTATTGCCACAGTCCAGGCAATGAGAATCCTGAAGACACAATCCACGGAAGAGTAACCAGAAAAAAGGAATGCAGCAGAAAATACAGAGGTCCCAAACACAAAGGCTAACAATTCCACATGATTGCTTAACATCTTTAGACTTCAGTTTTCTCATTTGGGCACTGGGGCTACACACACTTGCCCTTTCTACCTCACAAGCCTATTGCAAGAATGACGTTAATTAAAGGATAAGAAAGCAAAGTACACACAGTGTCTGTGTGTAAGTAGTCAAATAGGGCATATTTGTCATGTTTTCTGAGAAGAGTTTTTTCAGGGATTTTCAAAGTACATCTAGAATAATGAATTGTTCCCTTAAAGGTTTTATTTTGCTATCAAACAACAAAGAAACTCAAAACTGGAACTATATGCTGGGAAAGAATGTAATATGTGACTTCCCACTACTAGCACCTTCAAGTATTCCCATTATCTAGGTGGAAACTCTCCCCTATAGTTTGGAAAGGTGTTAAACACACACACACACACACACACACACACACACACACAGTGATCACTATTGGCAGTTATAAATTTCAGAAACCTCTTTCCAAGTCCAGATGAAAAGCTGGGGGGAAAAAACTAAAATCAAAGAATGTTTTTTAAGAGAGAGGGAGTATATGCATGTAAGGGTGATGGGGGGAGGGGGGAGAGGGAATCTTAAGCAGGATCCATGCCCAGTGTGGAGCCTGAGGTGGGGCTCGGTTTCACAACCCTGAGATCTTGACCTGGCCAAAACCAAGAGTCAGATGCCACCCAGGCACCCCCAAATCATAGAAATTTATAGCTGAAAGAACATTTTTTTTTTAGATTCTGCAATTTATTACATGAGATACTGAATGGTTGGCTGACCATGTGAAAGGCCAATGACTATGTGTTATTTTATTTTGGGTTCCTTCAGAAGCAAAGGTAAATCAAGGGGAAATGAGATACAAAAGGGTGGAAAGCCCATATAGGGTGTATTATCAAGACAGCTGATTCTGTGGAAGACTGGAATTTAATTTGGCGGGGAAATTCCTGGAAGGCAGTATAGGCTATATATCTCAGTCGCCCTGCTTAGGGAGCTGGAGTTTAATATCCTCATTGTTTGAGGGCTGCCCCCAGGGGCAATGATACCTCAGCACTTCCAGGCTGCTGTACGGCAGTGAGTTGAGCTACCACAGCATGAGAATGGTCTCACAGGGGTGCAGATGCTGATAGATGCTGGGTACTGGGTGGTAAGGGCAAGCAGACATAGGTAGGTCCCCAGTATCTGTTATATGCTGTGGAGTGGCTGAGCTAGAACTTGAGTCCTGGTCTTTAGATGACTTGTCCCAGCATATTCCTCTCTGGCCATGCTGGCTTCTAGTGTATCTCATCCCTGTTGCCTAATAACCATGCTAGGTTCTGTACTAAATATCAGAAGAAATACATAAAAATTTCATAAAATAGTGTATACTGAAAATATAAGGTGACGGTCATTACATTGGAATAGCTTGGTGTTTTAAAGCATTTATTTTCAAAAGTGACTTCCAGTCAATCACACTGTTTGGGAATTTAGAGTTGAATTGTAATAAATAATTCTATGGTTACTATACTGACTAAAGAGAGTGTATTTTTCTTTCTTCCAAAGAATGCTATGTTGCAGCGCCTGGGTGGCTCAGTCGGTTGAGCGTCCAACTCTTGATTCTGACTCAGGTCATGATCGCAGGGTCATGAGACAGAGCTCCTCGGGCTCCATGTGGTGCATGGAGTCTCCTTAAGAATGTCTCTCTCTGGGGCGCCTGGGTGGCTCAGTGGATTAAGCTGCTGCCTTCGGCGCAGGTCATGATCTCAGGGTCCTGGGATCGAGTCCCGCATCGGGCTCTCTGCTCAGCGGGGAGCCTGCTTCCTCCTCTCTCTCTGCCTGCCTCTCTGCCTACCTGTGATCTCTGTCTGTTAAATAAATGAATAAAATCTTAAAAAAAAAAAAAAGAATGTCTCTCTCATGGCACCTGGGTGGTTCAATCCATTAAGCATCTGGCTCTTGATTTCCACTCAGGTTGTGATCTCAGGGTCATGAGATCAAACTCTGGGTCAGGCTGCATGCTCAGTGCAGAGTCTGCTTGTCCCTCTCCCTTCACACCACCTTAGCTTGTGTTGTCTCTCACTCTCTCTCTTTAAATAAATGAATAAAATCTTTTTAAAAATGCTATGTTTGTAATAAGAACAGGCTTGGGAATTTGGTAAAACTTTAGCTGTATTTGAGGTACATGCACAATTAAAACACACACACACACACACACACACACACACACACACATTTCTGCCAATGCCAACATGTTTACTGCCAGGATTGGTAAGCCCTGCATCAATAATCTCGACTCCACCACTGATTATCAGGGGAATTCATCATCTATATTCTGTAAAGACATAACATGGACCTCTGGATTTATACTACTTAATATATCACATAGTTTCAAGTTCCAAGTCACTTTTCTATAGGGAATGTAGATGCAAATGGCTCATAGAGCAACTTAATAGTGGGATTAAAATAGTAAAAATAATAAAATAAGAGGATATCATATTACTTACCATCTTTAATAATATTAACCTCACCTTAACAAGTAATGTGAGTGATTTTTGGTATTTTTAATCACTAGCAGCCTCCGTGTCATCCAGAAAGAAGAAAGGTATCTTGATGGGTTATGAATGTCCTCCTAAGCTGATTATATAAATTAGAGCAGACATCTCACTTTAAGTAAGATATAACTACAGTGATACAAGGGCATCTTCTCTGGCTCCCTTCCAAGCCATAGAGAGAGAGTGAAGACTGCTACACGAGTTAGAGAAGCCCGGCTCACTAGTCACTCACTGGTAGCCCAAACATGCCCAGGCTTTACCACCTTTTCGTGAGTCCAAGAAACCACACAGAAACACTTTGTAAGAATTAACTCCTTTCCTCCTTCCCCTCCTCTAACTTCCTCAGTAAGTTTCAATGGATGCTTATTTTCTGAGCAAAGCAGGCATTAATACTTCCTTACTCCTCATAGAGTGTAGGACACTGAGGGTGATTTGGGCAAGAAAATAATGTATATCCCTTTGCAGTGTCAAATGATAATGATGCAAAATCCTTAGTGCAAGGGATGATTCCATTAGTCTTAATATATACCTAATCCATTCTCATGAAGACATAGAGAATTTTACCCCCTCTTTCATGTTGCTATAAATTTAATTATCACCTACTTTTTAAAAATATTTTTATTTATTCATTTGAGACAGAATACAAGAGAACACAAAAGGAGGATCAGAGGGATAGGGAAAAGTAGACTCCCTGCTGAGCAGGGAGCCCAATGCAGGGCTTGATCCCAGGACCCTGAGATCATGACCTGAGCCCAAGACAGATGCTTAACCAACTGGGCCACCCAGGTGCCCCATAATTATCACCTACTTAAAAATGCCTCCATCAGAAAGGATGAATACCCAAATTTGTATCAACATGGACGGGTCTGGAGGAGATTATGCTGAGTGAAATAAGTCAAGTAGAGAGAATTATCATATGGTTTCACTTACTGGTGGAGCATAAGGAATGACACGGAAGACATTAGGAGATGGAGAGGAGAAGTCAGTTGGGGGAAATCGGAGGGGAAAACAAACCATGAGAGACTGTGGACTCTGAGAAACAAACAGGGTTTTGAAGGGGAGGAGGGTGGGAGGTTGGGTGAACCTGTTGGTGGGTATCATGGAGGGCATGTATGCATGGAGCACTGGGTGTGGTGCAAAAACAATGACTCTTGGAACATTGAAAAAATAAAATTTCAAATAAATAAATAAATGGAAAAAAGAAAAAAAATAACTTCTCTGTCGATTATAACAGAACTCCATTTTCCTAAGCTTGAACTTCTATTTTTAATTGTTGATTTTCTTTAAAATGATATTGTGGAGTCTCTCTAAAAGAAAAAAGAGAGTTCAAAAAAAGAAGCCCTGTCACACAAATCCAGGTAACTTTCTCTTTAGCTTTTGACAGCACCAGTAGTCACGAGTGCACATTCCATAAAAGAAGAGAGAAAGCACCAAACTTAAAGTGGTGCCCTAGGGAAAGTTTTCTGCTTAACAAGATGCTTTGGAATTGGCAAAGAGTAAAATAAGGCATTTTCAGGTCTGAGGCTGTTTTAACTGTGGTTAAGAGAGGATTTGAAATGGTACAATTATATGGATAATTCAGACCAACTGAATAATTTTAGCCTAATTAGCTGCTAACTTTTGGGCATTATTTGGGCTGAAAAATTGAATCTGTTGTCACCATCTCCTCAAAACCAAGTGTAACTATCATTTTTCTTCCCCAATGCAGACTTATCAAAATCAGTCCCTTAAAATCCTTGCACAGAGGAAAAAATTGACGATTCCTTCTGTTCATTCTACTACCAAGGACCATTATTTCCACTATTGAAAGGTTTATGATGCAGTTTTTCATTTACCCTCCATTCCCTTGGTTACCACCACTATCTCTCCTCCTACTCTGCATCTTTATTACTGTATTAAAGTCCTACTTACATGTATCTCTCAATTCCTACCCTTATTCTGTAACATCCCGAGACCAAATTTCTTAAGGCATTCTTCTAATTAAAGTTGTCCCTTTACTCAAGAACCTATTTTCTACCACATCAAAACCAAATTCCTTTGCTATTTTGAAAGGTTATTTAAAACCTTGTCTCTCTCTGACCAAACCCAATCTCCTCTATACGGTAACATAATAACTTCTCACTTAAGTTCCCCCATTTAAATGTCAACTAAAAACTAAATTGTGAGGCTTTAAATGTAGCTAAGATACAGAAATGAGTTAGAAAAGTAAGCTGGAGAAAGATCATGCAAGGTCCTTGTGAGCAATATTAAGGCATTCCCATTTTTATCCTAAAATGAATGAGAAATCTCATAAGAATTTTAGGTTAGAGAGTGATATATTCTTATAAAAATATCTGACTACATATTCCGACTCACATATTCTTATAAAAATATCTGACTACATTTTAGAGAACAGAATTGAAAGGTAAGACAGATTATCTCTTAACATCTCAGTATTATCACAACACCTTCTAAATTTCCTTCACCATCACTACATTTCTCAGAGATCTCTTCTAGTTACTGTTTCACATTACAGTACATGAATGAGGGGCAGTAGTACAAAATTTTTGAAGGCAGAAAAGAATGCAGAGCCATTATTCTCTTGAAGCAGGTACAGTAAGACCAAAGGGAAAATGTGACATTCACAACAGCTTCCTGGTGAGCTACTAACGTACCAGCTTCGGGCTGAGTCTTTAAGAGTCAGCTTCCCTGATCTTCAATGTCAGCTTCTCTATCCTTTGCTCTCCCAGTTCTTCCAACAGTTACGGAGCACCATTTCCTACGTTAAACCTTTTATACCTGGCATAAAGACTGTGACTTCCATTTCCCTGATCTCTCCTTGACTGATAAAGACATGTCAAAAAACCAGGATGAGAGATTGGGAAGGAGGTGCAGCTGTGATGCTCATGAGACAAGGTGCTAGTCTGAATTAGTTTAATGGCAATGGGAGTATTGGTGGTGGCAGTGAGAGATGTTCGGGAAGTGGCACAGACTAGGCTTTTTGGTTGAATGGACAGTAGGGTGGGGAAGAAATTGAAGATGATTGCCAATCAGTGTCTCAGCCATTAGATAGATAGAGCATTATTCACTGTAAGAACCAACAAAGAAGGAGAAGCAGGTTTGGAAGAGAGTTAATGATACTTTAATTAGACCCCTGTGGCTCATTCAAGTACAGATGTCTGGTAGGCAAAGGGCCACACAAGTTGAAGGTAACAAAAAGAGCTGGAACAATGGACTTAGGAGTTATCAGCGTGAAACAATAAAGCTGTTTTTATGGATAAACTTGACCATGGGGAATAAGAAGACAGAAGACAATGCCCAGGTATAGCTGCCAAATTATGAGCAATCAGAAATGTAACACAGAGTGATCCATACAGGAAACTGAGAAATAGCACCCAAAGAGGTAATTTCCCAAAAGCCCCACAAAACATAGAATCAGAACATATAACCATGTGAAAAAGACACATCTTCCATTGTAAAAGTATGGGAAGAGGAAAGAAACAGAGGGAATATAGGGTTGATGGGCAGAAGAGGAGGTAATTTTTGTTTGATGCCTATGTTTTCTGTGAAATAAGGGACTAGATTGGCTGCAGAGGGTGAGGGAGCAAATGATGAGGTTATAGATCCGAGGAGAATAGAGGTTTGAAAAAAAGTCTTTGTGGAGAATGAAACAGAGACTTTCCTGGGAAGAAAGAGAGGACAGAGATTGCTGGCCCAGCTGTGCCAGTAACCTGCTGGGAGACCTTGCAATTTTTTAAATTCCCTTCTAAATCTCCTTGTCTTTATATCCAGGTAGATGAGGGAGCTGGGCTACATGACCTCCCAAGTCCTTTGAAGTCCCACAGCAACATTCTTAATTTCTTTTCTGTCTATCCAGATGATATCCATCCTTCAGGCCTAGTGAAAGTTCTATATGCTCTGAGAAGAATTCCCCGAAGTCCCAGGTTTAGAGACCATTTGTAGCTTATTTTCTGCCACACTGTGGTCTGCATGTAATTGTACACACTGGAAATATGATTTCAATTTTCAATCAGACCTTTAAGCATCTGATTCTAGTGCTGAAAGGCTTATAACAAAAAACAGCTATCCCTTTCCCATTTAATTATTCTCTTCCTTAGATGCAACCATACTCAGCTCTTAGCTGTTCCTTTTGGTATTTACCTTAATATTTCTAAATCACACGAGGCCCTTGAATTCTCTAACTTCAATTCCTATCTGTTCCCTTTACTCATCTTTATACAGTGCGGTGGCTTCCTTGCTTTTCCTCAGAAACAGGCACTGTGTTCATCAAAAGTCCAGGCAGGCTAATGACCATAGTAGGACGCTCCCAGCAAAGAACTTTTGCACTAACTGTTCCCTGTGCCTGAATTAATGCTCTTGCCCACACCATATGCAATACTCACTGTCTTACTTCCTTGAGGACTTCACTCAAAATTCACTATCTCGATGAAGACTTTCTTTTCTGGCTAAAATTACAACCAGCACTTACTGAGGCAATGCTTTGCGTTTTTATTTCCTGTACTGTCTTTATCATTACCTAATACCTTTTATGTTTTATTTATTTCTCTTGATAAATCTCTTTCTTACACCCATGTGCAAGTTTCCCAAGGGCAGGAATTGGTGTCTGTGTCATTCACTGGAAGCCCCTGTAATGGTGCCAGATACTTACAGGTATTTAATTAACCTCTGTGCAATTAATCATAACTCTCGAAATTTATCATTGACTTTTTTTTTTACACAGTAGATGAAACTTCAACTCTTTCACAGCCTTCTGCTTTCTCCTGTTCTCCAAATATTATATACATATAAAAGAGCTATTGTTTATGTAATTATGACTACATAAATATTGGTAACTGCTAAATCAATGGAGGCCACTGGGGTTCAGGCTCTGAGAATGAAGGTAGAAGAGACAGGGGCAAAGGGAATTATGGTAGTTGACTGGTCTTCCAAAAGCTTCCCTCTCAAAAAAAAAAAAATCTCCCAACTAGCTGTCTCTGACAGTTGAATTCTTTGCACTGACTGCTTGGTTCTTGGTGTTATGCACCGCCTTTCCTCAGATCTTCTTTGGAAAAAATAAATGCACATGGGAAAGGTGACTTGTTTGTCCCGTAGTTCCTCGGTGTCAATTATTCTCCCAGTAGATACAGAGCACTAGTGGCAGAGTGGGAGTGTAGCCACTAAAATGGAGAAAATGGGTGCAGCATCAAGAAGAGGGAAGATAAGAACATTAATATTTCAATTTTGTCCTAATGTTGGGGAGGTAGCAACCCAAGGATGGGCACAAATCACTAAACAGGATTCAATATACATGTCACAGAACTACACAACAACAAGCTCTCAGAGGTGGAAGTTTCTAATGGAGCACAGTGACCAATTACCTCTTTCTAGATAGGACGAAACTCAGACCTGAGGTAGCTCAACATACACAATGGGTTAACGACAGATTTGGTTCCAGAATCTAGTTTTTCCCTCTCCTACTCTGCTTCTGAATATTCAGTACTGTCTCATATGCCCTTTCTTTAATGAATGCTATTAATTCTTTGTGAGCAAATCCACCCCTCCTCACTAATCCCAGTAAAGCACACCGTTGAAGAGGGACCATGCTTTTTTCCTGGTTTTTATTCCAAAGAGATTAAATAGAGCATGTCAACTTTCAACTGTTGCTGTTACCAAACTATAAACACAAAAGCTACCCTCTCCCTGCTACCAACTGCAAATATTTAGCTACTTGCAAAGTTACATATTCGGTTTTCATCCAGTCAAGAGATTAGTAGTTGCCAACAAATAACAGCCTTTTCAGCATCCAATTCCTCAGCTTGCATCATCTGACAGTGATTTCTGTCCATCATTCTCGGTTTTCAACACTAGAATTGCTCTCGGCCATTTATTTAATGCCATGTAAATGTGTACATGATTGTCATCATGCATTAATCTTTTGGGTGGAATGGCATTAAGCTTTTAGGGGATGAAGAGGAGGTCCCTTAATTTGCTTTTATCTTGCTTCTTGCACTGTGCTTATTAAAGTAACACATACTTATCAAGTTAAAACTTCTTTTTATAAATCAGTAATGATTTGTTTACCATTATGCATTTCTTTTTTTTTTCTAATTGCAAGAACAAACGTATTTGATTGAAAAAAATTCTTGGAAACATTTAAGACACTTGATTTTCTAAAAATTCCATCCCTAATTCTTTTTTTTTTAATGGGATTTTTTAAAAATTTCTTTTCGGTGTTCCAGAATTCATTGTTTATGCACCATACCCAGTGCTCCATGCAATATGTGTCCTCCTCAATACCCACCACCATTATGCATTTCTAATGCAATATAATGCTTTCCCTGAACACTCTTTCACATCTCCTCATGGTTTGCAATGGATCTTCTGATCTCTAAACTTCCTGAATTTGCTTTTAACCTTTCTCAAATGGGATAAATTCTAGTCTTTTCCTCGCAATATACTGTTCGATCATGTACTGTTTGGCATGGTAGTTTGGTCCCGGTTTCATATACCGACCCCGTATCTGAACTCCTGTGGGGCAGAATGAGGAATAGGGCAGCAGAGAGAGGGGCTGCACAGAAAATAATCAGGGCCCAGGTATTAAATAATCCAATGAGGGTAGAGACAAGAGTAGTCAAACTGCAAGATTAGAGGAGCCTGGCGTCAAAGGGAAGAAGGACTAGGCTCAGTTTAGAAGGTTGTCTGTCAACCTGTGGGTTTACAGCAGTGGATACGGAGAGGACAACCGTACAGTGCACCTCTCAGACAGAACCCAGTCTCATGGAGAAAAGGGATGAAAAGATAAAGGACTCTTGAATATCCCGCTTGGAAACCTAGCAGGAACCAAAACAAAGCCCTACACAGTAAACGACAAAACCAGCAATTATTAATTAAAGAACAGTGCAAAGCCAAGATTCTTGAACTTTGATTCAAAGTCAGAGTTGGACACAAGGTTGAAAAATATGGAGCTTCCAAACTCATGATCTGGGATCCTTAATTTGTCCCTGACTTGAGAACATTTTGCTTTCTGCCTTCAAGTGCCCATGCTTGGCTGAGTCTGTAGGTCAGGGTTAGAAGGCTCCAGCTGTGAGACCTGGATGACTGCCGAAAAGAGAACAGGACTGGCTGGGATTATGAGTTATAAAAGGATTCTCAGCCAGATGCTCTTTAACCTCCCTCAGTGAATTCTTTAACTTTTGTGGAGGTAATTCATCTGGATTCAATGGTTTATTGGCCCCTAATGGTTCCACAGGGTTAACCATCCTCCCCAAAGTAAATAAAAAGCCTTTAATATCTTTTGCAGAAAAGAAAATGATTCTAAAGTCCCAGGTGTGACCTTCAGTTTTCTCCCCCTTTGGCAATTCTATAGCAAAACCTCCCAATGGCACAGCTTCTCTGTATTAGAAACTGGATGTTACAATCTCTCAGTAGCCAGGAGATCTTTGATTTGAAGACTCCTAAAAGTATATTTAGGTTCTTAAATATTGCCATATGTCAAATATGCACCACTTTCGCATAAGTAACATTTTCTAGAAAGCGTTACTTTACTATTTACTATTTTACTATTTAATTTCTACCTCTCCTGGCTTGATACTTAGTGAAATATCTACATGGTTAAAGGTAGAATAACTCAGAGATTAAGGAGGCTTCATCAGAGATTTTGGCTTTTTGTGGTCCAAGATACACTTTCAGAAGCTGGTCCCCTCTTATCTAAAAATGCACATATGGATAGCAGATTTATAGACATTTTCAGAAGCTTCAAAGTATCTCTGATAATTATCCATGGACACCACATTAAGGAAATCTGCCTGGGCCAAACGTGTCAAATGAAAATAGTAAAGCTGGGATCCACAAAGGTTAAATGATTTGAAAACCTTGAACTCCACAGCTGGTAAACTGTTCCCCCACCCACGCACCTCCCACCGCCCCGTCATGCTCCCATGTTACACTGGGCAGAGCCTGTCTTAATCCTACCACATGACAATGGCCCCTTCCCTCACTGGACTGTGAGTAACTTGAGGCCCGAGTTCACAACTCGGTTATTTGTATAACTCTAGCACACACAAGGCCTTGCACACAGAAGGCTTGATAACTGTTTGATAAACAAGTCCATGTTCAATAATTCATGAAGAAGAACTCAAGAATGCTGGGCTCTCTGACCGCTGGGGGTTATTACCAACACTAGACAGGTTCTGGGGTTCCCACTGACTCCCTGACTTTCTCAGAAACTTTGTGCCAGTTACTCAACATTCTGACTTTGAGTCTCTTCATCTTATAAATAGGGATAGCATTTACTTGCCCTGTTGCTGTGAATACAAAATGAATGCACCGTATGTACATGTACTAATTATCTTTCTTATGATCCAGTAATTAAATATTTGGGATGCAATTTATGTATGAGACTTTACTGTGTGGTCTGAGAACTCACAGTCTTAAGGCCCTCTGGAAATAAACAGCACCAAGATCAGAGAAAAAGGGAAAGAAAATGCATCTTGCGGATGACTCCTGCAGGTTTCTGAGACAAGCGTCAAAACCAGGCTAAGATTAGAATTGGGTCCCAGAGGCTCCATTTCATACTCCCCAGCCTTTCTGTTGGCTTGAGTCCTCCTTGAGCTTTTCGTCACGACTGGCTCTGTATTTGTCCTGCTGCTTGAAACTCTCACCTCACTGATGTAAGCAGAAGAAAAACAATAAAAACAGTCGGCATCTACGTAGCACTCAAAAGTTTCCTATCTACAGAACTACTTTTTAAAAGGCATCCTCTAACAAGCAGTAGGAAGTGAAGCAGCAGGAATAACTATTAGGTTAGGTATGTGGGTGCAGGTAGCTCCCCTCACCCTTTCTCATCCTCTTCACTGATCCAAATGATCGCTTTTGTTCCCTCTGCACCATTCATCACAACCTGGGGTTGGGAATGCTGAAACAGGGGGACAGCCAATCAGATGCCTCTGCCGGTGGACTTCAGCATCTGTGACTCATCAGCAACCAATTAGATGCCTTCAGTCAAGGAAAACTCTTCTCACCAGGGTAGAAACAAGCTCTGCACGCTGCTGACCTTTATATCAGAGACTCCTGTTTCTGATCACGATGGTAAAAGGCCAGCAGGGGAAGCCCCACCCTGCCACATGGAAAGAGTGCTTTTGCTTTGCTTTTGTCGGGGAGTGATGGTATTTTGTGTTGTTTGTGCTTTGCTCTCTTTGCCTCAGAGGTAGTTCTGAGCTCTGTCTCTGAAAACCTAATGCTCTTTGCAGGGTAGATTTTTTTAGTTGTCTATTTCTCTGGGGAGTCCAGAGCTATACCAGTGTTTAAAGCTGGGACTCACTGTGCCTTTCAAGAGAGGTTTTTCTGCTCATCCCATTAGAGACTGCATATCCCCCATCCACTCTGTGCCCTGGGTTGAATGAGGTAACTGAGATTTTTTTTTTTTTTAATAAAACACTGGTATCTTAGCCACTATCCTAGCATCTGTGGATTTGAGCTGAACTCCAGTATTTGTCTGCTTTTCTCTCCACTTCTCTCTCTCTCTCTCCCACTCTTGTACTGGTGTGTGTGAATGAGGGAGGGAGACAATCTAACCCTAAACCTTTTACGTTTTTTCTTGTCAGAGAATAAAAACCAGAACCTTTACTGCAGAATTTAATTCCTTCCAGAGTTTTCCTTTTGCCTATTTTCTGACCCAGAGCTTCTTTTTCAGTGGCCTGCATTTTGCAGGTCCTGAATAATGCAGAATACTCGAAGACGAACATATATCACAGAACACTAAAAGTTTTGCTGATGTCATGAAACTTGCCTCATTCTGAACTTTCATGATTCAAAGGAATCCACTTCCAGAATGAACTCATATAACTTAGAGGAAAATGCCTTTAGTTGACATCTCTTACAATGTTTCCCACGGCAGCCCCTCTCATCACCATCATAATCAGGCCTGTCACTGTAGAAGAAAGAGGACAGGGGTTGTATTTTAGCTCATGTATGTATTTGTTTTTTTTATCTATCATCAAAACTGAAGTAGGCCCTCACACAATACTTGTTTATTAACTGACTGGGATAACATAAAATTAATGAACTTTTCCCCATAAATCAACTTTATTTGCCATGGTTCTCTAGAGAAACAGAATCAATAAGGGTGTGTGTGTGTGTGTGTGTGTGTGTGTGTGTGTGTTTAAAGCATCTGGCTCATTATCTGTGGAGGTTTGGAAATTTGCCAAGTCCAAAATCTGATGGCAGAGGCTGGCAGGCTGGAGACTTAGGAGGAGCTAATGTTGCAGTCTAAGTCTGCAGGCTGCTGCAGAATTTTTTTTGCTTAGGAGAGGTCAGTCTTTTGTTTGTTCTACTTGGGCCTTCCACTGACTGGAGGAGGCTCACCCACACTGAGGAAAATAATTTGTTTTACTCAAAGTATAACAATTTAAACACCATTAGATTTATGTACTTCTGACAGAGTAGAGAGCCCAGATATGGACCCTCAACTCTATGGTCAAATAATCTTTGACAAAGCAAGAAAAAATATCCAGTAGAAAAAAAGACAGTCTCTTCAATAAATGGTGCTAATACAATTGGACAGCTACATGTATAAGGATGAAACTCAAGCATTCTCTTACACCATATACAAAGATAAACTCAAAATGGATAAAAGACCTTAATGTGAGAGAGGAATCCATCAAAATCCTAGAGGAGGACATAGGCAATAACCTCTTCGGTTACTGAAGACATCGGCCACAGCAACTTCTTTCAAGATACATCTCTGGGGCACCTGAGTGGCTCAGTAGGTTAAAGCCTCTACCTTTGGCTCAGGTCATGATCCCAGGGTCCTGGGATTAAGTCCTGCATCGGACTTCCTGCTCAGGGGGAGCCTGCTTCCCCCTCTCTCTCTGCCTGCCTCTCTGCCTACTTGTGATTTCTGTCTGTCAAATAAATAAATAAAGTCTTTAAAAAAAAAAAGACACATCTCCAAAGGCAAAGGAAACAAAAGTGAAAATGAACTTTTGGGACTTCATCAAGATCAAAAGCTTCTGCACAGCAGAGGAAACAGTAAAAAAAAACAAAGAGGCAAACCATGTAATGGGAGAATATATTTGCAAATGACACTACAGATAAAGGGCTGATATCCAAGATCTATAAAGAACTCCTCAAACTCAACACCCAAAAAACAGATAACCACGTCAAAAAATGGGCAGAAGACATGAACAGACACTTCTCCAAAGAAGACACACATATGGCTAACAGAAGCACACAAAAATGTTCATCATCATTAGCCATCAGGGAAATTCAAATCAAAACCACAATGAGATACCACCTTATACCAGTTAGAATGGCCAAAATTAAAAGGACAGGAAACAAGTGCTGGAGAGGATGTGGCAGAAGGAGAACCTTCTTACACTATTGGTGGGAATTCAAGTTGGTGCAGCCACTTTGGAAAACAGTGTGGAGATTCCTCAAAAAATTAAAAATAGAGCTACCCTAAGACCCTGCAATTGCACTACTGGGTATTTACCCCAGAGATAGAGATGTAATGAAAAGAAGGACCATATGTACCCCAGTGCTCATAGCAGCAATGGCCATAATCGCCAAACTGTGGGAAGAGCCAAGGTGCCTTTCAACAAAAGGATAAAGAAGATATGGTCCATATATAGAATGGAATATTACACAGCCATCAGAAAGGATGAATACCCAACTTTTCTATCAACATGGCTGGGACTGGAGGAGATTATTCTGAGTCAAATAAATCAAGCAGAGAAAATCAATTTTCATATGGTTTCACTTACTTGTGGAGCATAAGGAATAACATGGAGGGCACTAGGAGAAGGAAAGGAAAAGTGAATTGGGGGAAATTGGAGGAGGAGACGAACCATGAGAGACTATGGACTCTGAGAAACAAATTGAGGGTTTTGGGGGGTGTGGGGGATGGGTGAGCCTGATGGTGGGTATTAAGGAGGGCACATATTTCATGGAGAACTGGATGAGGTACATAAACAATGAATCTTGGAACACTGAACAAATAAAATTAAATTAAAAAAAGATTTATGTCCTTCTGCATTGAAAATGGGGGAAAATTGAAGTGAAGGGGAAAAAATGGCAGGGAATAGAGGTGGCCAACCATTTTCCATCTCAAAACACTAAACTACAACTTGGGCCATAATTTAATATTTCCCAGTGTATGAGGATACAAGTAGTGGATGGACAAACAACATTTTTTATTATTGGGTACTCAGTATAAGGGATAGTAGAAAAATGTAACCAGGATGTCAAAACTGTGACAATAGATATTATTTCTTAGGATGAAGCTAAGTATAAAAAAGTATCCATTAAAAATTTATTATGCAGGGGCGCCTGGGTGGCTCAGTGGTTTGGGCTGCTGCCTTCGGCTCAGGTCATGATCTCAGGGTCCTGGGATCGAGCCCCACATCGGGCTCTCTACTCTGCAGGAAGCCTGCTTCCCTCTCTCTCTCTCTCTCTGTGCCTGCCTCTCTGCCTACTTGTGATCTCTGTCTGTCAAATAAATAAATAAAATCTTTAAAAAAAATTTATTATGCAGATAATAGTACAGGGGTGACAAAGACACCAAACATTCAAAAAAGAATTCATACCAGTTATGCTCAAACTTTGAAAAAATCGAAGAGAAGGGAACATTTCCAAAGTCATTTTAGAAGACCAGCATTACCCTGAGAATAAAGCCAGGCAAAGACACTGCAAGAAAAGAAAATTACAGGCCAATATCCCTGATAACACAGATGCAAAAATCCTCAACAAAAATATTAGCAAACCAAAATCAAGAACACATTAAAAGGACTATGCACCATGACCAAGTGGGATTTATCCCTGGGATGCAAGGATAGTTCATCATATGCAAATTAATAACTATAACTTACCACATCAATGAAATGAAATAAAATGAAAGATAAAAAACATGTGATTATCTCAATAGATACAGAAAAAACACTGGACAAAATAAAACATCCTTTTATGATAAAAGCCCTTAACATATTGGGTATAGGAGGAATGTACTTTGACATAATAAAGGCCATATGCAATAAACCCACAGCTAACATTATACTCAGGGGATAAACACTGAAAGCTTTTCCTCTAAGATCAGGAACAAAAAGAGGATGCTCATTCTCATGACTCCTATTTAATATATTACTGAAAGTCCCAGCTGGAGAAATTAGGCAAGACAAAGAGATAAGAATCATCCATTTCAGAAAGGAAAAAATAAAATTGTTACTATTGACTGATGTGATTTTATATATAGAAAATCTCAAAGACGCAACTAAAAAAAAATGTAACTAATCAACAATTTCAGTGAAGTTCGAAGACATAAAATCACTGTACAGGAATCTGTTAAATTTATATACACTAATAACAAACTCCCTGAAGGAAAAATTGAGAAAACTGTTTTCTTTAAAATTGCATCAAAAAGAATAAAATAACTAGAAATAAATTTCACCAAGGAGGTGAAAAACCTATACACTGAAATCTACAAGATGCTGATGAAAGAAACTGAAGATACAAATAAGTGGAAAGATATTTCATGCTTGTGGGTTGGAAATATTAATACTCCTAAAATGCCTATACTACCCAAAGGAATCTGCAGATTTGATGCTTCTGATCAAAATTCCAAAGGCACTTCTCACAGAAACAATCCTAAACTTTGTGTGGAACCATGAAAGACACAAAATGAACAAAGCAATATTGAGAAAGAAGAACAAAGCTTAAGGCACCCAGCTCCCTGATTCTAAACTATACTACAAAGCTATAGTAATCAAAACAGCATGGTATTGTCATAAAAACAGACAAACAGGTCAACTGAATAGAATCAAGGGCCCAAACGTTACCTCACACATATATGGTCAGTTAACTTACGACAAAGGAA
Source organism: Mustela nivalis (assembly GCF_964662115.1). NCBI lineage: Eukaryota > Metazoa > Chordata > Mammalia > Carnivora > Mustelidae > Mustela > Mustela nivalis. Next base: position 115,571,466 of record NC_139040.1, on the reverse strand, counting down.
TCAAGAATATACAATGGAGAAAGGATGGTCTCTTTAATAGATGGAGTTGGGAAAACTGAACCAACATGCAAAAGAATAAAACACACAACACACATACACAAAAATGAATTAAAAATGTATTAAAGACTTGACTGTATGACCTAAAACCATAAAACTCCTAGAATAAAACATAGGCAGCAACCTCCTTCACAATGGTGTTGGTGATGATTTTTAAAATTTGATACCAAAAACAAAGGCATCAAAATGGGGCCCCAGGGTGGCTCAGTTGGCTTCTCTTAGTTTTAGCTCAGGTCATGATCTCAGGCATCATGGGATCAGGCCCTGTGTCAGGCTCTGTTCCTGGCACAGAGTCTGCTTAGGGATTCTCTCCCTCTGCCCCTCCCACTACTTGTACATGGGTGTGTCCTCTCTCTCTCAAAAAAAATTTTTTTTAAAAAGTAAAGGCAGTAAGAGCAAAAATAAACCTGTAGGAGTATATCAAATTAAAAATGTACTGCATGCCAAAGGAAACCATCAACAAAATAAAAACACAACCTACCAAAGGGGAGAAAATATTTGCAAATCATATATTTGATAAGGGATTAATATTTAAAATATACAAAGAAGTCATGCAACTTAATGGCAAAAATACAAACCAATCCAACTTAAAAATGGGCAGAGCATCTGAATAGACTTTTTTCCAAAGAAGACATACAGACGGCCAACAGGTATATTAAAAGGTGTTCAAAATCACTAATCATCAGGAAAATGCAAATCAAAATCACAATGAGATATCACCTCAGCCCTGTTACATCAAAAAGACAAGAAATAACAAGTGTTGGTGAAGATGTAGAGAAAAGGGAACCCTTGTGCATATTGGTGGGAATATAATTTAGTGCAACCATTATGAAAAATAAATATGGAGGTTCCTCAAAAAATTAAAAATAGAACTACCCTATGATCCAGCAATTCCAGTTTTGGGTATTTATCTGAAGAAAACAAAAATACTAATTCAAAAAGATATACACACCCTATGTACACTGAACCATTATTTACAATAGCCAAGACATGGAAACAACCTGTGTGTCTCCTGGTAGATAAATGGATAAAGAAAATGTAATCTCTCTCTCTTTCTCTCTCTCTCTCTCTCTATATATATATATACACACACACACACACACACACAGAGAATATATGAATATTATTCAGCCATAAAAAAGAATGAAATCTTCCATTTGTGACAACACGGATGGACCTTGAAAGCACTGTGCTAAGTGAAGTAAGTCTGATAGAAAAAGATAAATACTTCATGATTTTACTTATATGTTGTATCTTAAAACAAAATAAGCAATGAACTGAGGTCATGGATATGGAGAACAGATTGGTAGTTGCCTGAGTGGGGGGTGGTGAAATGGGTGAAAGATGTCAAAAAGCACAAATTTACAGTTATAAACTGAGTAAGTCATGGGGATGCAATGGATAGCATGGTAACTCTTGTTAATAATACTGTACTGGATACTTGGAAGTAATTAGGAGAGTAGATCTTGAAAGTTCTAAGCACAAAGGAAAAAACTGGTAACTATGTATGGTGATGGATATTAACAGGACTCACTACCATGGTCATTTTGCAATACACACAAATATTGAACTATTACATTGCTTACCTGAAAGAAAAAACCCAATAACTATTGTTGAAAAGTCAAGACTCTGGGCCCAAAGAATGAACCCTGTGTCAAAGTTTTCCTGCCTAGCAAGGAACCTGATCCACCATAGGGCTTATGGTCTGGTGTTTAAGATTTGGAGGAGGAAATCCAGGGTAACTTTTCTTTTTCCTTAACTTTAAAACTGTAGTCTCTGTGACCCATATTGAGCGAGCAAAGTCTCTAAGGTCCTCTGATTGCCTTGCAGCATCTGGGATAATCTGCTGGGCCATGTGTAAGTGTTGAGCTGTTTTTTTTAGTGGGTTCTCCAAGGAGTGGTCTTTGCTGAATGACTGATTTGAGAATGTGGTACCTTAGATGTTCTCACTATACACTTGTGACTCCTGCCTTAAAATTAGAGTGATCAAGAGTCCCTTTATTATAAGCCAGGCCTGTGCCACTGTCAACCAGCTAAGCAGCCTTAACCAGGATTTCTCCCTGCTCTAAGCATATTCCTTCCCAAGATACTTCTTTTTAGCTGTGTACACCCACCTTTGCCAGTCCCCACGGCACAGGGGACTTAGTTTTCTTTATTTTGTATACAGATCCTTCCAACTCCAGTCCTTCCAGTCTCCTCAGGCTTGGGTAGCAGGAACAAATTTCATAGTTACAAATATTAAGTGTGCAAATTGTGGCTTCTTATATAATTTACTAAAATTAAAGTTTTTTTAATCCAAAATCTCTACTACAGCTAGTGACAACTTAACGTTAGACATTCAGAGTCAACGAGTCATCTCAATATTTTTAAGCCAATTTAGAATCCCTTCTGTCCTCGCTCTCTGAAAGAGAGAGGCAGCTAAGTTGTGGAAATGGGGGGGGGAGGTGATGCTGACATGGTTTTTACACATGAGGTGGGGTGGGTGTTTTGTCTGTGGCCATCTCCTGTCATCCATGGTTTTTGGCTGTGTGTAAATCATTCGCTCTGATTTTGAGCACTGGCTTTAAATACTGCTTTATTCACAGAGATGTCTGTTGTTCTCCTGGGTTCTGATTCTTAATCTGAGCTTTCCACATCTGTCAGGTCTAATGGCTGGCTGGCATGCACGTGTGGTGCTCACTATCTCTCTCCCCGTTATATCCATGCCTTTGGGAGGAAGGATTTAGGAAGCATTTACATGTATTTTCCTGCCTGCTACTCCAGAAAAACAGGGAGCAGGGCCCCCGTCTCAGGCCCTTTCCATCCGCTCTCCAGCTGACAGACTTTCTGATAGAGGTTCTTTCCCATGAGGATTGCCACACCTCCATGATCTCCATTCAAAGAGATCATCCTTGCCCTCCTCCAGCCAAACTTTCTTGGGACTTCTATAAGGAATTTATGGTGGTGAGGCCACTGGACCTCTACTTCGGTTACAAAGGTAGATTCCAGAGAAAATGTAAGTTGGGAAAAGGGTTACAGGATTTTTATGCAAACTCATGGCTGCACAATGCAATTTTCTTTCTTTCCTGATGGTTTTGCCATAGGGCAGGAGAAATAAATGGGAGTCAAAGGAGGTGATCCAAAAGTTCCTGGGAGCAATAAGGAAATATAATATCTTGTCTGTGATAACTGTAAACAGGCAGTTAAAGACAGGGAAAGAGAAAACAGGAAAGGCCAAGGATTCTAAAGCCCCAAACTGTAAGAACTAAAAACATTGCTGCCTCTACCTGTATAGCAAATGAAATTCTGGTTTTTAAATTAGTCTAGGCTAAATGACAAATACAATTTTTACTTTAACTTGGAAAAAGAATAGAAACAAATTAAGCAGCGATGAAAAAGGTTAAAAGTTAATCAGAAGGGACACCTGGGTGGCTCAGTGGGTTGTGTCCAACTCTTGATTGTGGCTCAGGTCATAGTCCCAGAGTGGTGGGATTGAGCCCCATATCAGGCTCCACGCTGGGCCTTCTGATTCTCTCTCTCCTTTTCCCTCTGCCCTTCCTACCTCCTTCACTAAAACAAACAAACAAAAAAGAGAAAAGTTAATCAGAAAAACTGCTGAGGGGCACCTGGGTAGCTCAGTTGGATAAGTGTCTGCTTTCCGCTCAGGTCATGATCCCAGGGTCCTGGGATCGAGTCCCCTCCCTCTCCCTCTGCCTGCCTCTCCCCTTGCTTGTGCTTGCTCACTCTCTCTCTCTCTGTCAAATAAATAAATAAAATCTTTAAAAAAAATAAAAATTGCTCCCAGAATTTCACATTTCTTTAAGGATGTTCTATAGTTGTGGTGATAGTTAAGCACCATATTTTATGTTGATGGAATTAACATTTTTCAATAGAAAAAAATGATTCATGTGTGAATTTAGCATGCCAATTTAAAAAAATTTACCTATTTATATTAGGGGATGGAAAACTATTACCAAGAGGACAAATGTGGCCCACCACCTGCTCTTGTAAATAAAGTGTTATTGGAACACAGTCATGTCAATTTGTTTACATACTGTCTCTGGCTGCAACAGCAGAGCTGAGTGGTTGCATCAAACTGTATGGCCCACAAAGTCTCAAATATTTACCACCTGGCACTTTACAGAAATATTTTGTTGGCTCCTGCTTTACATGATGAGGCCACAATCCAGGTGTCATCATCCACCTGGTGGCATATTACATGAATTATGGGCATAGTGTTTATGAGAATTAAGAAAGTTCTACAGCACTGGCGTAATAAAATCACACTTGACATTGACAGGAAATGCAACGTGTTAGAGAGGAAACTATCATTCATCTCTTTTCTCCTTGCTGCAAATGAAATATGCTTATTAATAAGAAAATGCCTTAGTTTTCTTGTCCTAAGCTGACTATACTGAAAAAATAAATCTTTAAAAATTACCAAAGGGAGACACAAAAAATAGATAAATCTGCATTTCTCTTAATGAGGACTTGCTCTGAGTACCAACTCTACTTGTGATTATTACCATTTTCTTTGAACTGTCCCATTGCTGACATTAGCACTGGCTTGGTATGAGTAGTTTATGTCTAAAATTTTAATCTTTTCCTTCCTGACAAATAATACATTATGCTATTATTTGATATTGTACATATCATACCTAAGCTAGTAGTTCTCAACCTTGACTGCACATTAAAATCATTTGCAGAGTTTTCTCAATGTACTAAAGCCCCAGTTCCACCCACGGTAATAAAATGGAAATTGATCAGTAAGGAGACCTAGGCATCCATAAAATACTCCCTAGCTGATTCTAATGTATGGCCGGAGATGAGAACCAGAGACTTAAACACAACTAATGTGTGATCATGAAGTACATTTCATGAGTGAAACTATAACCTTCGGCATTTCCCAGAAAGAGCACAACAATATCAAATCTGGGAACTCACAGAATCATTCTCTAATGCTCCCAATGGCAAAATATGTGGGTATTCAGACAAACTAATACAAAAACACAAATGCCTAGGAAAAGAATGGAGGATATTATCAATTAGGAGTGAAAATGAGAGAAAATTTCTGTGAATAAATAACTTCCTTGGAAAATGGAGGCAGGCATGGTTGTGTGGTTCCATCTAAAATTTGTGAACATAAAAAGGGGGAAAAAAAGGCCAACTTCAAAGAGTGGCTTTGGTTCTGTTAGTTCTTTAATGGCAGACATGGCATGGACCCAGCCCAGTTGTAGGCCCTCCTTCCCCAAGTGCTTCTCTTTATCTCCTTGGGTACATCAGGCAGTCTCCAGATAATCATCTCCAGTTTTTCTGTAAGCCGTGGTTGTAGAAGCAGGGACCTATCTGCCCTGATTCAAGAGTTCTTGAAATCCCTCATGTTGTAGGTACCTGAAGCTCTCCTTTACACGCTATCGTTTCCAATGTTTGCACTCCAGTGGTTCCAGTCCATGGCTTCTCGGTGTCTTTTTTTTACCCAGGCCTCATTCAGATTCACTTGGAGGTTCTTGCTGTCAGCCTCTTGGCTTATTTCTCTAGCTCTTCCCCCTTCTGCTCATTCTGACATGCTTTATCTCATCTCGAAGTGGTAAGCAGTCTTCTTCAGACTTTTCAAACAGATCAGAGTTTAGGTTTCTTTCCTTTTTTTCATTATCAAATTAGCACTTTTCCTATCATATGTATACTTGATTGTATTTTTCAACTTCTCTCTAAGTAAGCCCTATGCTCATCTTCAATCTACAGGACTCTGTCTTATAATTGATAGTGACATCTGGGCAAGAAACATCTTAATTGCTTCCTATTATTTGCATAAATCTTCCATAAAATACAAAATGGGTTTTTAACCTTACTAATGAATAAACATGTTAGCCCATACAGGTGAAGTGTTAATTGCTTTTCTCAGTTAACATTTTGAATGACAGCCTGATACAGGTGAGCTGTCAAATTTGGGCGTGTCTCTGAAATCTGGCTTCTTTACCCATTCAATCCCTCATTTTCCAAAATCTAACTTGTCACAACAGCAGTTTTGAGAATTCTTATTCTTAAGAACAGAATATTTTTCCACAGAGTTCAGTTAAATTTATTCAAGAATTTTAATAAATCAAATATATATCTTTGCTCATTCAATCCAGCATAGATGTATCTTAAAGCCTTGGTTAATGGCTCAGAAGTTGTTAAAGGGCTTCACAGTATTTACCTGTATCTTTTTACAGCAGAAATATTGCACACACACATGCACACACACACACACACACACACACACACACACACACACCATATATAAATTTCAAGAGGCTGCTAATTACATAATTTGATTTTGAAGTATTCTTTACTGCATCTGTTTAAGATCATATCAAACTAATTAACAATCTCAGGACACACACAAACTGATAACAGAGGAAAGCAACCCAAAGCATAATGATGGATAAATGAGTTTCTGAAGGATAATCCACAAAGTAGGTTAGTTGTGTACAAATAATGGAAAGTTGAAGGTGAGCTGTTACGCTTTCCTATAGAGAACATATGAAAAACGTGATGCCTGCCATTACCATTGTAATGGTAGAACCTTAGGGTTGGAAACAGAACATTTACACTCACATGTTTATTAGCCAGAACTATATACATTACTCCAAGTACAATGTGCCCACATCTCTCATCTCACATATTTTAGTGGTCATGTTGCATCACACAATACTTGAAGTAAACCAGAATTCATTAAATGTTTCTTCATTTGTACTTCTCCTAATTTATTTTTTACCCATCCTCTTTGGGGGCAGTTGTCTATTAGTTTCCTGGTGTAATCATCCCTTTATTCCTAACACTCATCATTATTAATCTGTATGGGGAACTCTTCTGCCCTCTACTCTTGCTACTGAACATGTGGTCTGGAGACCCACAGCATCCCCACCAACTGGGCACTTGGGAGTGCCCAAGTCAACACCCAAGTCAACAGAATCAGGATTTCCATTTTAGTAAGATCCACAGCTGACTGATTTTCATATTAAAGTTGGAAAAACAGGGTGTCTGGCTGGCTCAGTCAGTGGAGTGTGTGACTCTTGATCTCTGGTTGTGAGTACGAGTCCCACAGTGGGTATAGGATTGCTTAAAAAGAAAAACTTAAAAAAAAAAAAACAAAGCTGGAGAAATGCTGCCAGCTATATTCTACCTTTTCTCTAGTTCTTTCAACATTCCAGCAGGGGAAGACAACTTAGGAGCCATAACATTTGGTTGGCTATTCCTTTAGTACATTAAAATTCTTCAACCAGAAGAGCAAAATGACTGGAGAGTAACACCCCACATGATAGTAATCTCTTTCTGGATGAACTTCCTTCAGTGGTACAGGAGGCAAGATAAGCTATGTGATAATTAGATTCTGAGTTTCAGTCATAGTCCTTTCATTATCTTACTGTATAATTTCAGTCAGGGGCACTTTGCTGGGTTCCTGTGACACACAAAAAATGAAATGAAGAGATATAGTTTATGAAGTAAATTTAGGTTGAGATACAGTATAGCATAGTAGTGAAGACTATGACCTCTGAAGATTTTAAGTCATGGACTTAAAATCTGACTCCATTATTCATTAGCTGTGTGACTTTTGGCAAAAGTTTAATCTTCTACAAGTAATAGGGAAGATATTAACAGTACCTACTTCATGGGTCTGTTATAGGAATAAAGGAGTTGATATACAAAATGCATAGAAACAGTGCCTAGCAAATGATAATTACTTAAAAAGGAAATTACTATTACTGGGCATTAGAAACCTCTGTTTCCAAGAGTGCAAATAGAACACTATAAAAATACTCTTGGGAAATCTCTGTGTCCACCTGGAAGCCAGGTGCGCCCAGGAACTAGAAGGCTGATAGGCAGCTCTTTTAAAAATTAAGATATTAGGGCAATTCCCACGATGTAATAGCAGAGATCGTATGGGTAAAATCACAAACTACTTATGATACCAAGTGATTAGAGATAAAATATCAAATCATGGGTATGGAAACTATGATTTAGATCTTATGAGAGTACGTTGTCAACTCCCTATTACCACACAGTTAAGTTTATGTTTACAATATATTTACCTCCATCAAGAATGGGTTAGAATTGTTCTACCACAAGTCCACCAACTAGGATCTAAATCTCAAGCAACCATCTTGAAAGTGTGCGTTAAGGTTCAACTGTGGCATGAGCACATATTCACTCCCATTATTGAAAATTTTAACAGAGAGTCATGCCTTAGCAGTTGTGTGCCTTCTGTCAATCACAACAATTTCAGTGCTGTATTCTCATATTCTTGTGCCCCGCCAATTACATGGTTTCGTATAACTCAATCCAATTTACAGTTACACCAAAAATAATAAAACACGTGGAATAAACTTAACCAAGGATGCAAAAGACCTGTACTCTGAAAACTGTAAAACACTGATGAAAGAAATTGAAGATGACACAAATGGAAAGAGAGTCCATGCTTATGGATTGGAAGAACAAATATTGTTGAAATGTCCACACTACAGAAAGCAAACTATAGATTCAATACAGTCCCTATCAAAATACCAACAGCATTTTCACAGAAATAGAACAAAGAATCCTAAAACTGGTATGGAACTACAAATGACCCCAAATAGCCAGAGCAATCTCGAAAGAGAAAAACAAAGATGGAGGTATCACAATTCCAGATTTAAAGTTATACTATAAATCTGTAGCCATCTGAACAGTATGACACTGGAAAAATAAATAAATAAATATACACATGGAACAGGATAGATAGAAAGGATAGATAGATCAATGGAACAGGATAGAAAGCCCAGAAACAAACTTATGATTAAAAGGTCAATTAACCTTCCACAAAAGAGGCAAGAATATGCATTGGGAAATAAGTAGTCTTTTCAACAAATGGTGTTGGAAAAACTAGACAGCTACATACAAAAGAATGAAACTGGACCACTTTCTTACAACATACACAAAAATAAATCCAAAATGGATTAAAGACCTAAATGTGAGACCTGAATCCATAAAAAGCCTAGAAAAGAGCATAGGCAGTAATGTCTCTGACATTGGCTATAGCAATATTTTAGAAAGGAAAAATAAACTATTGGGAATATATCAAAATAAAAAGCTTCTGCATAGTGAAGGAAGCAATCAACAAAAGCAAAAGAAAACCTAGTGAATGGGACAAGATACCTGCAGATGACAAAACTTACAAAGGATTAGTATCAAAAATACATAAAGAACTCAACACCCTCCAAAACAAATAATCCAGTTTAAAAATATGGGCAGAAGACATCAGTAGAAATTTCTCCAAAGAAGACTTACACATGGTCAACAGACACATGAAAAGATGGTCAACATAACTCATCAGGAAAACATCAATCAAAACTACAATGAGAAACCATTTCACACCTGTAAGGATGGTTAAAACCAAAAGCACAACAAAAAATGTGTGTGGGCGAGGATGTGGAGAAAAAGGAACTCACATGCACTATTGGTGGGAATGCAAACTGGTACAGCCACTGTGGAAAACAGTTTGGAGTTTCCTCAAAAAGTTAAAAATAGAACTACCCTATCATCTAGTAATCTTACTAGCGGGTATTTACCCAAAGAATACAAAAACACTAATTTGAAAAGATAGATGAACCCCTACGTTTACTGCACTATTTACTATTTATGCTAGTATTTGCACTATCACTATTTATAATAGTCGAATTATGGAAGCAGCCTAAATACCCAACAATAGATAAATGGATAAAGAAGATATTATATACTACACAATGGATTATTATTCATCCATAAAAAAGAATAAAATCTTGCCATATGCAACTACATGGATGAGCTACGGAGTATAATGCTAGTGGAAATAAATCAGAGAAAGACACCATATGATTTCACTCATACATGGAATTTAAAGGCAAAAGAAATGAATAGATAGAGAGAGGGAGAGAGAAAGAAACCAAGAAACAGACTCTTAGAGAACAAACTGATGGTTACTAAAGGGGAGGTGGGTAGTGGGGGAGGGATGAAACAGGTGAAGGGGATTGAGAGTATACTTCTGATGAGTACTGAATAGTAAACAGCAGTGTTGAATCACCATATTGTACACCTGAAACTAATTTAATACTGTATGTTAACTACACTGGAATTAAAAAAACTAAATAAAAATTAAAACAAAACGATAAGGCAAGGGGGAAAAGCATTTGTTAGAGAAAATGCATTCACCCTACTGCCCTGAGCACTCCATCATCCAGACTTTAATTCTGTATTCAGCCTCCAAAAGGGTAGTAGCAACTTATTCCTGAGGAAAGACCACCTACCTACCAAAGCTATAAAACCTGATCCACTTGGGCGCCTGGGTGGCTCAGTGGGTTAGGCCGCTGCCTTCGGCTCGGGTCATGGTCTCAGGGTCCTGGGATCGAGTACCGCATCGGGCTCTCTGCTCAGCAGGGAGCCTGCTTCCCTCTCTCTCTCTCTGCCTGCCTCTCCGACTACTTGTGATTTCTCTCTGTCAAATAAATAAAATCTTAAAAAACAAAAACAAAAACAAAAAAAAAACCTGATCCACTTGCAGGGCAGAGGGTATGCATTTCATAAAGAATGACCTGCTCTTCTCAATTTACATTGCAGTTTTAACACGATCAACTGAAGTCTTTGAGTACAATGTTAAGCAGACTATTTTGTGAATCCAATCCCCATGCCAAAACCTACAGCCATAAGAAAACAATGAAGTCAACAAAAATCTAAAGCCATACTATTGAAAGTATCTTTTTAGTGATGCTCTAGCAAAAATAGTTCTTTAGTGACATAGTTCCCAAAAACCTAGAGGTGTAACCTGGAGGTATCCACAGCCCTCATGAAGTCCCCCAAAGATGTTAACTTCATTTCCTCTGTCTGCTTATAAGTGAGCTCAGTGTGGGCTCCCCATAGTCAGTTTACTGCTCCCTATTCAGTTTGCGTCTCCATTTTGGGACAATATGACATTAACATTTGTTAATTTAACTGAACCAAGGACTCTCGAAACTCTTCGTTTTGACATAAAAATGACAGAATCGTGTTGGGGTGGACACTGAGTAGCCCCAGCTGCAGAGATGCTCTCAGAACACAGCCATCCACTCTCAGCTTATTTGAGAAATTCTTGCAGAGTAATGCCTCACTCAACAGCATACCCCTTCTCACAGTAGCAATGGCCTTTTGGTAAATGCTTAAGAACTGGCTCCCCCATGAAACCAACCAACCCTGACTCGTAACCTCAGCTGATGGATTCTGATTGGCATGATGTAAACATTCCCTCCATTGCTGATTTCGAGCTACCCATGTGACTAACCACTGAATCCCGAACTGGGAACGCATACAAGTCGCTCACAGAAACCAGGATGAGCTAGCTTCAGCACACCACTGCACAGTGGCCCAGATCCAAATACTGATTCTGTGAGAGCACAAAGGTCTGGCTAACACACAGAAACTCAAAAGCGACTTCCCTGGGGCTGGCTGTGGGCTATTGTTAGATTAGCATAATAGCTCAACCTTTCTATCCATTGGATTCTGCTTCCTTGCCCCCATATCCTCTTCCACAAGGACTGGTCTATATATTTTTTTAATTTTATTTATTTATTTGACAGAGAGAGAGATCACAAGCAGGCAGAGAGAGAGGGGGAAGCAGGCTCCCCTCTGAGTAGAGAGCCCGACGCAGGGCTCGATCCCAGGACCCCAAGACCATGACATGAGCCAAAGGCAGAGGCCCAACCCACTGAGCCACCCAGGCGCCCCCTACAAGGACGGATCTTAAAGACAATCCTTAAGAGGCATCCTGCAACCTAAATTCTCTTTCCCAGGGAGTCCAACCTGCGACAGTCATTTTTTTTTTCCATCTCCATGTGTGCTGCCATAAATTCCCTTCTGTTCTGAAGAAGAAACTAAACATGCTTTTATACTTTTTATAAAATGGATAATCCAATTTACACATTAATGGCAGAGTATTAGATTTGTAAACAAGACAATTAGAATCGCAATTACAAATTTTTTTTCAGCTAATAGAAACCTTCATAGGACACAGAAACATTCTCTTAAGCCTAAGGATCTTTTGAGACTCCTGAGTCAGAATAACACTTATGAATTACTTTAAAAATGCAAAATACTGTCTGCCTCCCTGCAACTGCAGGAAAGAAGGAACAATTTTCTTTTCCTGTTGTGACAAAATTGATTTCACAAGCAGTTAGTAGGGCTTGCTATGTTGAGGCTGACCACTGGAATTACATGAACTAACATCATGGAGGAAAACATCAGGCTGGAGGAGTCCACAATTTTTAATATGAAAAAAGGGCAGACAAAGAATTTTACTAAATGGTCTGCGGTGCATGTAATGCTACACACCTCCATGTTGACCTTGCGCACAAGATTGTATGGGGCCTGGGTGCCAGTTCCTGCCACATCTCTGTCACCTATGAGAGAAGAGATCACTCCACTCACAGAAAACATGTTGACATTGTCAAAAATTCTCTCCACTTAGGCACTCCCTGTAGCCACCTATACTTCCATGCCACTCTTGAGCACACAAGTGTCCTGGAAACTCTGTGTTGCTGTGGTCTCAAACACTAAACACACTTCACAGCTGTATACACAGTCCACTATTACTTCTATCATGCTGGTTTGCTGCTGCGCTAGGACCCATGAGGCCCATGGATAACCAGATCTGTGGGTTCCCTTAGGTTTGTTCATAATCCCACTACCCTCTACTCTACTCAATCACACTGCTCTAAATGAGGCCATCGGCAGAACTTGAGGACATAACATAGCATACAAGAAAGCAGGCTGGAGGACTAATTGAGATCAGAGGGTGCCTATGTTGAGATGCATTAAGTAAAACAACCATGAGTTACTTCCTAAAATCTTGTTCGTGATGACTGTGAATATCTGTAGGGGACCCAATGTGTGTCTTGTATATCATCCATGGGGACTGTCTTCCAGAAACTAATGTTGTGCTTAAAACTTAGGTTAAAAAATTAGGCTAAGGGCAGCATGAGACATGTGTGATAACATTTCAGACCATTGGACCAAATGCAGTACCTTTCCCCTCAGCTCCAAAGTTCACCACCACCCTCTCCATGATTCCCCAGTGAGCAGTTATTCATGCGCTCTGTGAAAATGAGCTCCACTCTATTTGTGCTGCTCTAAGACAGGCGTGTTCCTATCTTATACAATATTTAAAAGTTTATGCTGTTTTGTCCTTACTCAGTGATCAGCTTTCCAAGGGCAGATTCATATCTGATTCTGTATGTCTCAGTCCCCTCATCTGGTATCCTGCCCTTTAACTGTAATCAGTGTCCCTTGTAGACACAAAGCAATGACAGTGGTACTCTGGGTCTAATCACAATGCAGCTTTCAGAAAGACCAGGAAGAAGGGATCTCAGAACTAGGATCAAAGCACTTCTCTGCCTCATCCCTGCTTGAAGGTAGACTTGTCCATTAGAAATGAAACAGGCAAAAGCAAAGTCCCGTGTCCATTTGAGTTCTAAATTTTTGACATGTGCTAATTTAGTGACCTAGTTAACAGCAGTAGAAAAGTGAAAGAAGTACTTGCAAACTATATATGTTGATAAAGAATACATTTAATGTCATGATTATTTATTCTCAGAAAGGAACAAGAGAAGATCATAGAAGAGTGGCAACAGTGTCCATAGGGCCATCTGTTCTGAACACCTGCAAAGTGTTAGACAGCCTCTATACTAGCTCATTAACTCTCAAGAAAAAGTTCCAATAATAATAATAATAGTTCATCTAGTAATACAAACATCCCATTGTAGACAAGATGGTCTAGGTTTATAAGCCTAGAGTTTCCCAAGACAAAGGGAGTCTGGATTACTCATGAACTCCTCTCGTACTGCCCTCCCTCGAGACTGGTGTTTGCCTAGAACGAGCCCGCCTTGTGGGGTGAAGGGGTCACCCCGTGCTTAGGGGCTACAATACGATCCCTACAGAAACTCCACTTCCTATCAGCATGACCCTTTCACTTTGGATAAAGGCCCAATCGGATTCTACAGCAAAAAATTAGACACAGCCGGGCTGTGTGTGGATTACTTGAGAATCATGAAGATAAAACAATACAGATGCTCATAATTTACTTAGATCAAAATTCATAAATTGATTTGCATTCAGCTTGTAAACCCGAGTATACCCACAGCATTACGATAGCTAAGAGCCATAGTAACAATACTCCTAGATACAATTAATGCACCTTGTTATTAACTCTTTTAATAGCACTTTTCCAGGCATCCTTTATCTTTATTCCTTGCATGCTTTGCCTCCAGTTTGTTTCTGCCCAGGTTTGGCCCCACAGCTCCTGCTTATACTGTGCTGCTTTCTGAAATATTCGCTATTATCACCGATTTCACATGTTTCTGCTATTCATTTTCTTGATACTGAAGCAGCACTTCATTTCTCCCCCCTTTGCCAATCCTGTCCCCTAATATCAAAAATATTTTCAAGGTTTCCTGATTTGCAGTTTCCTCCTCTAATAGCCACAGGAAGGGGATCATGACACAAATAGTGTGTTGAGTCACCGCAGAGGTTCATGGAGGCACAGGCAGTGACTGGCACGAAGGCCTTGAACACATGTTAATCTCCCCTCCCACACCCCAATTTTCCTGTTATGTAAGTTATCGTTCTTACAGTATCCGGCCCTGGCTAATCTCACCACGCTCCTTACGAACAAAATTCTTTAGGTGAACAGATCATTCCCGCTGCACTGGTTGTACCCATGCAACAGAGCAAGACCTAACAGCGACAGGTTTGCAATGTGGTTGCATCATTTCCACAACGTTCAACAGTCCACACATCATTTTACTACTCACTGTTCATTACCCCCTAACAAACCCCCGAGAAAGGCAATGGTAAAGGAAACTGAGGCACAAAGACATTAGCGGCTAATGTTACCTTAAAGTGACCCATTCATTCAGAGGAAGAGCTGGGATGTGCTACTTCCCTGTTTCTGAGCTGCTCTTTCCACTAGAGGAATGTTCCCCCAAGGAAATGCTTGCAAACAATCCTTTGAAAGTTAAAATACAAGTAATATATACAAAATTGGCTAACTTACCGAATCTATACTGGGCATGGGGATTCCTGTTCTCAGCTGGAAAGACTCCATTTCACAAAAGACCACAGTGTGGCATTCAGTGTAAACCTAGTTTAGAAAAACAATACATCTAAATACTTCTCAGTCAGAAAGAGCCAGGCAACAACCCACTTGACCCAAAGCCAATTTCAAGAGCCAATTTTTCCCAAACCACAGCAAGGCAGGACAGAGGAGCCATAATTATTTCTATGAGATAATCCTACCACCTCAGGTCTGCTAAGGTGCAAGTGAATGCGCTTAATTGCTCAGCTGTGTATTTGCTTGAATGTAATCAACCACTTACTGGGAGTTGCTGTCTAACTATTAGGATATTGGCACAAGAAAAGCTAAATAAATTAGACTTCACTCTTTATAGAGCTGCCTTTGGAAAGAAAGTGCCTTCCATGTTCAGAGCCAGGGAGAACTAGAAGGGAAACGGGTTTGAAGTCAGGCTCCAGTTGCGACAAAATGCTTACTCCTCACAGGCCCCACCTCTCCCGTCTTTACACAGAGCCTGGCCCAGAGTTGTGCTGGAGCAATGGCCAGTTGGTCAGATGTACCTATTACCCACGGAGCCAGGACCAGCGTGAAATGAGTTGTGCTTGATGAGCAAGGAGGACAAGAGGCTTGCTTTTATAGCATGAATAACATCTGTTCCTTCAAGCATGAATACAACAACAAGGGGAGGAGACGGCCAGACAAGGCAGAAAAACAAACATCACGATGTTTCATCTTCAGGGTAATTACGCTGATAGCTGGGTGTTTATCTTTTGTCCAGAGGACCTCGTGCAGTACAGCCTGTCCACACTCTGCCCAAAGGCTATAGCTGTGAGACAAGCTTCAAGTCCATGGGTTGCAGCAGTGAACGGCCCATGGACTCATTTGAAAACACAATAAAAGGGTAAATCTGCTTTTCTCCCCAGAACAGCCCATTCTGATAAATGACTGGTAGGGGAGGTTACCTCGGGTGACAGCTACATTTAAAGGAAAGTCTCTACATGTGAAATGATGGGTATTCTAAGATTCTTCAAGGACCCACTGCTGAGATTTTACTTTTAGATCTTAAAGGAACTCTGTAGCATTGTGAAGGCTCTACCCAACCCAACTACCACCTATAGTCCCAGCCTCCAGGTCACCTCTATTTATCAAGCCCTATTCACCATTCCAGAACGTAAGAAACAGTGTGTTGGCTCTTTGCTTGCTTGTTTGCTTCACTATTTACTGGCTTGTTCAGTTGGCCTGCTGGCATATTTGCATTTAGAATGAGATCTGTACTGAAAATTGTGTCATTTGTATGTATCCTAATTTGTAGTAGAAAATACATCTTTTGCTCAACAATGTGCTGGTCCCCTTGGCTTTTTGTTTGTTTGTTTGTTTTTAAGATTTTTAATTTATTTATTTGACAAAGATCACAAGTAGGCAGAGAGGCAGGCAGAGAGAGAGAGAAGAGGAAGCAGGCTCCCCATGGAGCAGAGAGCCCGATGTGGGACTCGATCCCAGGATCCTGGGACCATGACCTGAGCCGAAGGCAGAGACTTTAAACCACTGAGCCACTCAAGCGCCCCCCACCCTTGGCTTTTTGTAAGAAATTGTATTCTTCCAAGCTTGGCCTTCAAAGTTCTCTATTCATATCCTCATATTCTCTTGTCTCCACTCTAGTCAACTTGTTTCATGATGTGTTTTAGCTGAGAAGCTCACGTCAATATTCCTTCCTGTTTTCCACCCTCAAGCAGCACCACATGCAATTTGGGGGGCCCAGTGAAAATTAAAACATAGATCTGATTCAAAAAGCAGGAATAAAGTGCCGTTAAAGATGCTAAAATATAAAGTTTCTCCCTTTTTCTGTGGTCTCTCAACTTGTCATGGTGTTTTTTTTTAATTTCCTGTTTAATGTTATTCTAAGAAAAGCAAAATTAGAAGCTTTAATCATTAGCATGCACTTTAATATTCATCTTTATATGGAGTAATACCAGTTTCATTCTTTTAGGGTTTCATTTAAATTGTAGTTAGATAACACATAATGCAATATTGGCTTCAGGAGTAGAATTTAGTGACTCATCACTTACATGTAACACCCAGGGCTCAACCCCATCCTCCGTTTAACCCATCCCCCTGTCCACCTCCCCCACAGCAACCCTCAATTTGTTCTCTATAGTTAAGAGTCTTATGCTTTGCTTCCGTCTTTTTTCCCCCTTCCCCTATGTTCCTGTTTTGTTTCTTAAATTTCACATATGAATGAGATCATATAGTATTTGTTTTTCTCTAACTTATTTCGCTTAATGTAATACACTCTAACTCGACCCATGTTGTTGCAAATGGCAAGGCTTCATTCTTTTTGATAGCCAAGTATATTCCACCACATATAAATACCACATCTTCTTTATCCATTCATCAGTAGATGGACATTTGGACTCTCCATAACTTGGCAATTGTTGACAATGGTGTTATAAACATCAGGATGCATGTGTGCTTTCAAATCAGTATTTTTGTACCCTGTGGGTAAATACCTAATAGTGCAATTGCTAGGTCATAGGGTAGTTCGATTTTTTAACTTTTTCAGGAACCTCCATACTGTTTTCCAGAGTGGAGTAATGACTGTTTTAAATGACAATAAAGGAGCGTTCATTTACACAATCACCAAAATTATACAGTCATTTTCATAGCTTGTACATTTTTTACCAGAACAGTGGAAATGCTGCACAAAACAACTCAGCTCTTTTTGTTTCTCTTCTTGATAGAAGCACATTTACCAATACTCTCTACTGCTCTACCTCTGGCTTACTGATGAGTGAGGAGGGACTGAAAGGAAAAGGAACTATGGGTTGTCTTATCTTTCCCCTTTCTTCTATGTCATTGTTTTCAGTGTATATGGTTGGCTAATATCACAAAGAAATATCACAGGTAGTGCCTGAATAGGGACGCAAGCTGAATAAAGGATATGAAAAGGTTCCTTGATTCCATGTTTCTTAGAACACACTTACCTTTTTTCTACATGCTCAAAATAAGTTTCTTTCAGAACAGAAAGCATGATCTCTCCAGGATGGTGGCAGCCCCATTCCCCTGCTCACTCACTCATATTTTAACACACTTACACATAATTGTTTTGAAACTCCCTGAACACCATGCATCATGGGTCCACTGGAATTCTGTGTCTATTGGGGGTATTTTGAATGTGATATGTTCACAGAAGCAAGGAAGAGTAGATGCACATATTGCATGTCTCCTCGGGGTTCACTTATAAAACACAAGGTTAGGGATAAAATTATTAAAAATTTCAAATCAGTGACAACAAAGCACTAAACCTAGCATGGGACCCTTCTGAGTGTGGGACTCATTGTGACCAGACAGGTTTCCAGCCTATGAAGCCAGACCTGCACTCGCACCCATGATGCCATCTTGATATCAAAGTACCCAATTTTGGTCATCAAGGGAAAGTAGTGACTGTTCAGTGAAAGCAAGACAAATGAGCTCAATGATAAGTTTAATGAGGGCAGAGACCTCACACAACATCATACAGGTATAGTGCAAACATTCCATAAATTAGTATTGAATAGGTAAAGAAATGACTATAGCTTGATAGAAAAAATGACAGAAATAAAGAACAGAAGAAGGAAAAACAGAGATACTACAAGAAGTGGAATATTAAGAGCACTGATTCTGAAGTCATTAGCTTTTGGGTTCAAATCTCAGTTCTACCACATACCAGCTGTGTCACCTTGGGTAAGATGCATAATTTATCCTGGTCTCAGTTTATTCATCTGTAAAATGGAGACAGTGTTGACAATACCTGCCCGTGGGGCTGTTCTAGCACTTGACTCCATATATGTCGGGTGTCTAGAAGAGTGCCTGGTACACATTAAGCATTACTGAAATGTGAGGTAGTATTATTATTCATCAGAGTCAAGTCACTGTGTCACATTTTTCTCAGAAGTTCTCATTTACTCCTAACAACAATGCTGAGAGCTATGCATCTGTACATGGATAATTGTAGGTATGGCTAGAGATGAGAAAAATGAGATTCAGAGAAAGGACACTTATCATGTGAAAACAGCCAATAAAAGGGTATACAAGTGTTTAAACTCTGTCTATATCCTTAACCATATGTCAGTACCACATTCTAATGTAACCTTACTATGCTCCTTTTTTTTCCCAAATGGTCCCCTTTTTTTCATACAATCTATACCTTGTAATAGTATGCCTTAGTTTACTTAACAGGTGTGTTTCTGAGAAAAATGGCAAATAAATATAAATACTCTAACCACTCAAAACATGAAGCAGACTGCTCTTTGTAGTCAAATGGAGAATGCTTTTGTAGATTAAATGATCACCTCACTAAAATTTTTAAATTATAACTATTTATCAGAATTTGCTGAAAAGGGAAATGACATCTACTAGTATAAAGTCAAAGGAAAACCAAGGTTTTTCTGTTCACTCCCATCTCCTTGTTTCTCTAAACAAATACTGCAAGGGAAACCAAGGACTCCCTCAGTTCACCAGGAAACAACACAGGAAGACCAAAGTCTTTTATTCAAAAGAACAACAATTTAGGGATAACAAACTTGCAATCAAGATGGCTTTAAAAATCTGGCCACTGAGACTCAACTTGACACATGTGAGAGATCCAGTCAGAGTCAAAGTCTCCCAAAGATGGGATTAGATATACATTATCCTTAATATAGCACTTGTTTTGTGGTGGTAAACATGACAGTATTTTTTAAATTTTATTTTATTTTTTCAGTGTTCCACGATTCATTGTTTATGCACCACACCCAATGCTCCATGCAATCCATGTCCTCCTTAATAACCACCACCAGACTCACCCAACCCCTCCACTGCGTCCCCTCCAAAACCCTCAGTTGGTGTCTCAGAGCCCACAGTCTCTCATGGTTCATCTCCCTTCCGAATTTCCCCCAACTCACTTCTCCTTTCCTTCTCCCAACATGACGGTATTTTTAAAGTGTTTCTAAAAATCGCTCCCAACCTTGATGCCAAAGTCCCATTTTTTTTCAACAATGTTCTTCATTGGGGTACTTTCCTTCCATAGGGATGTGGGTCTCAAGGTCTAACTCGACAAGTGGAGAGCAACTTACTGACATGTTAAGGCAAAAATTTCTTTAAAAGAGTAAAGCAAGATACCAAACACGTCCAGTGTGATCTAATTTTGGTAAAATGCAACTATAGGTGTAAGTCGATATAGGTAGAACCTATTCTGGAAGGATAGGCAATAAAAAATCAATAATGATCATCTAGATTTTAGAAATAAAATGTCATTATTTTATTTTTTCCTTATCTCTATTCTTTAATTTTCTATGGTGTACATAAACTACTTTTGTAATGATAAATATTATTCTTAAATAAAATATTTATTGAAGATACACTGTAAACATAGGAGGATATTAAAAAAATATATATAGTAGTATTTCTTTGTTTGATGGTGTCTTGCTAGCTCTCAAAGCACATAGCCTTATCCCCTTCTCTTATTTGACGCTCCTTTAGGTCCTTTGCCCCTGTATGTGGCTCAGTAGTTACTGGGATCTGCTTTTGTGTCTCCCTAAATTTCTCTAGTGTATGGTCAATCCTGTCTCCAAGCATGCTCTCACAGTTCCCACATTGGTTCTGCACACACTTAGTGCCTCAGCTTAACTATCCCTGGGGTGCTGGACTTCTCTGTTCTTACTGGCACTGCCTATTCCAGGATGGCATTATCCTCAATAAAATCTCTTTCTATTCTACAGCAGCCCCAGCTCAGGGCCTGGAGTGAAATGTCTTTCTGCAAACATACACGCACACACACACACACATCCTTCAATTACTTGTGGCAGAATAGGCAAATGCATAGATACAGAAAGTAGACTGGTGGTTGCTGGGGGCTGGAGGAGTGGGGGCATGGGGGGAAATCTGCTAATGGGGATGGGTTTCTTTTGGGGATGATAAAAATATTCAAAATTAAATTGTGATGACTGCCCAAATCTGTGAATATTCTAAAAGCATTTAATTGTATGCTTTAAATGGGTGTCATGTGTGGTATATGAAATATGTATCAATAAAGCTATAAAAAATCTGTGGCTTTATTTTTTTTACAACAGATTAATTTTCCTTCAAACCATTATGTTTATTGTTTATAAAAATAAACATGCTATTGTAAACTTCAAGAATACACATGGAGGTTGACCTAATGGCCTTTAAGAATTCTTCTGTTTCAAAATTCTTAACATTACTCTAAGTAAGGATTATTTCTCAGAGAATCCCAGATTATTTCCAAAGGAAATGGATAGTTGTAGGTATGGCTAGTGTTCTATTGTGGAAAGAGTAAGGACAAGAAATCACAAGTACTGAGTTCCTGTAGTGACTCAATTACTTGCAATTTTTGTAAACTTTGGCAAGTCATTTCCCCTCTTGGACTTTGGTTTCCTATTTGTACAATGGGTGGGGTGGCCCACGCAACTGTCAAGGTTGCTTTCATCTTAACATTTCTGTGATTCTATATACATGATCAAGTATTGGGCTATTTTTGGAAATTAGATTAACTTTCTAGAATATCAATACTAAGTATTTTCTAAATAAAATATCTTTGACAAGTTTAGACTATGTTTTCAAGTCTTCAATAGCCTCACACACATCTAAGTAAAAATGATTACAACACAAAAAGCGCAGATGTGGGGTATGGGAATAGTAAAATAAGTTGTGTGTGCGCGCGTGCACGCACGCATGTGTGTTTGTGTGTGTGTGTGTGAGTGTGAGTGTGTGTGTTTACTCTTGGTTTCAAGCATAAAAGCTCTGGCATCTCTCCAAAAAGCATCCATTTGCTTTTTTACCTAATGGCAAGGACTTTTTCAACCAAGCTGCATTTTTCATGCCTTCCCTCCCAAAGACAGGAAGCAGCAGCCAGCTCAGCGGCTCTAACCTCTGATGGCCAGCACCGTAGTTTGTGATCACGGGCAGCGGAAAACCAAGGCTACAGAAGCTCCAGGAGATGTCATTTCTGACACATGGTGCCCTGCTGTGCCCAGAGCTTGCACTGCTGACAAAAGCCTTCCAGGTGCCCTCAGTTAGGAAGGCAAAAGCTGCATCTGGGAAGCAGCCTGTGTTTTTAAGGCCCCTTCAGGGACCCTGAGATGGGGGGGGGGGGCTGGGACAAGGCTGGAGAAACTTTCTAAGGAACAAGGGGTAAACAAGAAACCTTTTTTTTTTTTTTTTTTTTTTTTTTAATTCTTGCATGTGGGCTTAGTGTTTGGAATGGTTTCAACACTTTCAAAATAATATTCCTGTGTTTGCCATGCCAGAGCTTTTAAACGTTTTAAGCAAAAGTGCATATGATTATGAGATTGGGCTCATCACGTTTAGAGGACTAAGTAATGCAGCACTATCAAAGAATGAAAAATAATCCTAAAATAAGCCAAACCAAAACTGTAGACTGTTCTATTCTTTTCTGTCTAATCTCCTCATCCCTCATCCTTTCCACTTCTGATTAAAGGCATTTCCAATGAAAACAAATAACAACAAGAAAAAAGGTCTTGCTTGATCATGTTAGTTCCTCAAACTGTCTTCAACACTCTGCCTGGTCTGTGACTTTCTAACATATTCTAGTAAATTCTTAGTATTTTTCCGTTTCCCTCTCCTAACAATCTCTCCCTTTTTGAAAATAATTCCTGATGACAGCAGCTCTGGTAGGATGCTGGCTAGACTGCTGAATTCAATTTCCAGGCTTTCTAGAACAAGGTACAAAACACTCAGGGATACAGAATTACAGGCAAGAGAATCTAAATGTTTATCATTTTAAAACATAGGACACAGATAATTACTGCTTATTGTTCAAAGATCCACCTACACAACAGTCCAAATTGATTAAAATTATTTTGCTTGACTCTCTAAAAGAGGGGAAAAATGATTTCAAATTTCATTGAATCATCACCACTTTTGGTCAAATGTACATGGAAGCTTTTCATTTTGTTTCTCTGTGTCTATTACCAGTTAAACAAAACTGTAACATGGTTTAAGACAATCTCACAGAGCCATGTTAGTGGGCAGAAAGAACTGGCAGGCAGACCTCTGGGTCACATAACTACTGATGTCTTAAAGAAAAGCATCCAAATGATATATCTGGCTGATCAGGTTTTTTTTTGTTGTTGTTGTTGATTTTTTTAGCACCCTGGTGGTCACTGCAGAGAACTACTTTAAATAGCATGAAAAGATACAATAGAGACAAAATGTACCCTCTGGAATAGACTGTAATATTCTTCACAAATATTCAGAACTTCTACCTATAAGACAATCAAGCATTCCTACACTATTAAATTCAGGCATCCCTGTGTGAGTTACTTTGGCCCATAAAATGTGAGCAGAATTGACATGTATGGACAGAAACTTTAAAAGCCAGAACAAGGTTCTCCAGTTTCTTTTTTTGCTCCCTCCGGCAACAAGTATCTGGAAGGCTCCAACAGCCTGGATCAGTGAGAAAAGATGAACAGAACCCCCCTGCAGAATTACAATAGACATAAAATATGATGACTAATAAACATTGTTCTTTTAAGCTGCTACTATTTGGGGGCTGTTTGTTACTAGAACTTAATCTAGTCTGTCATGACTGATACATCATCCCTGCCCTTGAGACTTTTAACTAATATAGTAGGTAAGAAAATAGCTACATAAAGACATTTGCATAAATACATACAAAAATGCTTAAAGGTACACATACAAATCCTACAGTACAGGGATGCAGATGAAATTTATATTAAAGGAGGAAGGATAAAGAAAGCAACATGTACACAGAGAAAAATTTTCTAGGTGACATATAGCCAGGTTGAGCTATTTCAAAATATCCTGAAAATGAACCTTGAAGAAAGTTTTGAAGATGAAAGATAAGTAATCCAGGGGAGAGGCTGCTCCAAGGAGGTAAGATTTTGTAGGAATTACAGTAAGAACTTCAAGAACTTTCTTACCACGTTGCTGTGTTCCCATTCTTCCATCCCACAGTCCTTTAGATCTCCATAGATCCTTTCTTTCCTCTCTCAAAAGTGGCCATTCCTGTTCAAATTACTATAGGCACTAAGGGCAAGAGGCCCTAAGATTTGCGATGTTGGAATGGACATTATTTTGAGTTGAAAACAATTGAGGACCAGAAGATGCCGGAAGAAATCTTGGAAATTCCCCCACCACACACACCAACTGCCTCAAAGAATTTAGATAGAGAACCCACTCCAGGAAAGTCTCACTGTGGATAATTACATTATAATATCAACTATGTATAGTAGATAGGGAGGAAACTAGCAAGACCTGTTTAATCAAATTCCTCTCTATGTCTCATTATTTCTGAAAGACCCATCAAACATTTGTTTACCAAACATTTACTCTTTTTTCATTTTCCTGTGAATTACTTCTCTTCCCTTTGAAGTTCCAGACCACTACCTCCTTTCTCCTCAGTTCAGGATGACCTATATATATCATTTTGCCTGTGTCTGGAATCTGATGTCTGTGTGGGTTCCTCAGACATATGAAATTAAGTTTGATCTTCTGTTAAACTAAGGCCTATTTAATTCTTAGTCCAACTGGAAGAACCTCAAGGGTAAAGGAAATTTTTTTCCTCCTCAACACTGCACACTTTTGTTAAATTTCATCCAGATTGCTGTCCTATAAAAAAAGTAAATCTTATGCATACTTAAGGAAAGGTGTTTATCCAATTAGCAAAATTGTGCATCCCTTGGCATACCTTAAGGCACAGAGGAGAACATCTAAAGGTGAATCTCATCATCAAAGGAAAGAGGGAATACTGCTGATCTACTTGATGGCTGCACTTTGGGGGCTGGCTTTTGCACTTTAATGCTGGAAGTTTCTCTTCCCGTGTTGTTATTTCACGTTCCCTCATCTATATTCTAGAAACTTTCATTTCAGTCTATGATTTCCTTCAGCCCTAATTTATTTTCTCACTTTTAAATTCACCATTAAAATGAAAAGCAAAGGCACGCATATTTGCCAGGCAATTTCTCTGAGGTTCTTAGAGCCCTAATTATGATATGAAAACATGATTTCCAACTTTGCAGATGATGCTAAATTGAGAGAGAATAAAAACAAATGAGGAATAATTAGGTGGTGCAGCCAGATATAAAAGGATTTACATCATTTATGTTTCTGGACTAATAGATGGCAAATGCAGGGCTGCACAGATAAATGGAAGATAATTAGCCCCCGCGAAGTATCAGAAATGGGGATCTCTGCTAAATAGGAAGGTGCTGACGAAAAGTGGCGTGAGTGAGGAGAAACACAGTGGGATGTGGGGGTCAGCGAGGGTGATTACAGCCTGGGGATGATTGCATCATGGAAAAACTCTAGAGATCTGGTACATTCTCTAGCCACCCTTTTGATTTTCTTCCCTCCCTCCCTCCCTCTCTCTCTCTCATGCAGAGGCATTCTGTTGCTAACAATGTTTCTTTAGAGCCTCACATAGAGTCTGGCTCTGTGCAGTATTTGCATTGCAGGTAGGCTCTACAAGAAGACAGTTAACTTTAGAGGAAGAACATCTTCTTTAAGCAGGGAATTTTACCCGAAATAAGTGATTTCCTGTTGCTTTAAACTTCTCTGATGCTCAATCTATAGTTGGTAGGCCATTTTTATTCTTAAAATATGAAACCTGTCATTGCAATAAAATGAAATACTGGTGACACATTCCTCCTTTCCTTCTGTTACTATCTAAATAGTTTCCTACTTCAGGAAGATAGCTGTTTCTCATAACCTAGCTCCCATACACTCAGCTAAAAGTCCTCATGGGTACAGAATTAATCTCTTCCAATTTCTTTCTGCTCTCTTCCCAAGAGTTTCTATAAACCACTGAGAAGGGTGACTCATTTTGAGTGTCTCTATGCCCATCTATCCCCAGTCCCTAGTCAGGGTTTAATTTCTTTTCCCTTCTGTGATTATTTTCATATCTCTACTACTGCCTCAATAGAGCAACTGAGTTTGGTTCAGTTTGGTTCCTTTAGGATAGGTTTCTATCACAACCAACTGAACTAGCCCAGTCTCCTTTAGTCCCCCCTACGTCCAGCTAATTCTGAAGCTCTTCAAAGCTTTTTGCTTTCTCCTTGCCAGTGTCGCTGCTGGTACTCTCACCACCCACACAACTACTGCTCCTATTCTTTCTCAGAGATGGTAAAACATTGTGTCCACTTAATTTTCATTATTTTTGTAGAATTGCAGAAAATACACAGACACACACATGCATCACCGACCCCAGTTATACCAGCATCCCAACCCAAAACAATTGTTCCAGGACATACACTGGAATGCTGTCACCCCTAACCACACTCAGCCCCTCAGGTTGTTGTTAAAACAAGGTAAGACTTATGCTGTAAAAATTCTCTTGTGTATTTCTGTGGAGGAGGAGAGTTAACACAAGCAGTTCAGTTCTCAGCATAGAAAAGCAAAGCAAATCTATCTCCTCCCAAATTTGTAGCACAATAGATATGGGGGCTGTACTGGGTCTAACATAGACTTAAGGTTACTATTTAGTAGATTCTTTTCAGATACCAAAGCATGGGCCAGTTTTTTACTCACCCAGTCTGCACAGCCTTTCAGCAGGAGGGAACATGCCCTTCTCACCTACAGTCATTCATGGCATGTAGTCCCAGGGTCCCTAGACATGGGCTGATAACCAGAGGACTTACACCTCCAACAGATCAGTATCTCCAGATTCCTGGCATGGTGCTTGCATTGGAATTGTTTGAGGATGATTCCTATCTCTCCAAGCCATTTGTAAGGCCCTAGAAGGCAGAATCTTGTCTTATATATTAAATAAGCCTGCCTGCTCTTAACTCAAATTCTGAATGATAGTTATTATCAAGAACATCAGGCTCAAAAGTACTGGGTTGCCACTCTACTAAGAGGATGTGTCTCGTTTTACTTCCTTTTCTACTGTTTTTTATCATGACAATTTAAAAACATACACAAAAGTGTAATAAATACCTCAACTCCCACATAGCCATGATCCAACTTCAATATTCAGGAACAATTTGCCAATCCTGTCTCATCTATACCCTGTATTTCCCCTTCTACTTGAATGCTGTGTAGCAATTTGAACATATCAGACGTATGCCTAACCACAGCTTTTTTAAATTAGGTTTTTAACAACATAATTATGATAACTTACATATAAGAAAATTCATCCATTTTATTAAGAGTATTTTTAAACACATCCTCAAATATGACTAAAACTCAACTAAAATTAACAATAATTTCTAAAAGTCATCTAATATTTAGTATTCCATATTCAAATCCCGACAATTGTCTCCAGACATTTTTTACAGCTGATTTGTTCAAAGGAAGAGCTCAACATGGTCCACATACTCTACTTGGTTTTCATGTCTCTTAAGTTTCTTTTATAACAATTCCTCCATTTCTTCTTTTTTTTTTCTCCATGAAGGGAATTTATTAAAGACCTCTGGTCATTTTTGCCCTGCAAATTTAACTATGCTCTGGATTTGGTAGATTCTATCAACCAAGTACCATTTAACATGTTATTCCAGCCTTTGTATTTCCTGTGAACTAGAAGTCAGATGTAGGGGCATGATTAGATTTTGTCACCTCCCTCTACCTTTTTGTGGTCAAGAGTTTCAAGAGTGCTGTATTATTTCCTGTTATATCCCTTCAGGCATTACATAAGACTGACTGCCCACTTTTAGTGATGCTAATATTGATCAGTGGGTTCAGGTGTTTTCAGTCTCATCTATCAATTTTAATTTCCACATCTACCTTTCACTTAATATTTTTAGCAGCTTTACATTATTGCTCACTAAATCTACCACTTTTTTAGAGATTGTACAGTCATAATTTTCTAATACTGCCATTCCTTATGAATTTATTTAGTTGGAGTTCTTCTAAAAAGTATTTTCCCTATAAGCTATTTTACTTTATTTACTAATTTCCAGAATAAAAAGTTGATTCTCTACTAAGGTCCAAAGGAGCTAAACTAATTTTAGTATTATCATTCATTTTCTCCTATTCCTGTGTCCATTGCACTTTGTAGTCCTATAATGGTCAAATTATTTCAACTTTGATGGCAGAATTTCCCTTACGTTGGCTTATGTGTTCCTTTAGTAGGACCCTAACCAGATACTGCTTTTTAGATTTTCTGGCATCAGATGTCCCAAGTTCATCTTGTACACTTCCTGCCTCAGACCTGAAATCACCCATTTCTCTAAGGAACTCTGGTTAATTAACAGGATTTGGTATTTAAAGATGACAATTTTGCTGCTGTGGATAATGATTACTTCTCTGCTCTCTTCTGAGAATTGAGGCTGGAAATTTGTAATTTTTAGAACAAGAAACCCAAGTCCTTAGTTCAAACTGATATTTCAAATTCACATGTAAGATTACAGGGATTGTATTTAAATCCTCTGATTATATGGTTTTATCTCTCTTGTGTTATGAAGAAAATTTTGGTCCCTAATGACAATTATATAATATTTTGCATGCACTCTCTCTCTCTTTCTCTCAATATAGATTCAAAATTACAATTCCCATATTATTTCTAATGATCAGATTTCTGAATAAAGTTTATTGTTTATTTTTAGTTCTTTTTGTCCACTGAACATATGCTACCAGGGATGTAGTATCAAAATACTGTGTTTTAAAGTCACGTAAAATAATTCTTCCTTATGTGTTTATGGTGTGATTTGATATATATATATATGTTTAAAATTTTTAAGAATTTTTATGTTTAATTTTAACATAATATAAACTATTTGTGTATTTGTAATTTCCAAATTAGTTTCAGAGGAATACAGAATCAATCTTTTTCCATTCCAATCTGTACCCTGCCATTTCTCTTACAGGTAGTCATTTTTATTAACTGATTGACTTTTCCATTGTTTCCTTTTAAAAATAAAATAATACACACATGTGAATGAAATATACGGACCATTCTGCTTCCTGCATTTAACAGTATGTCCTAAGCAGACCACTCTGCAGGATATACAGGTCTTCCTCTTGCCAAAAGCTGTAAAAACAGCTATATAGTATTCTTTTGGGCAGATGCCTTATAGTTTATTCACTCAGTTACCTCTTGATAAACATTGGCTTATTTCAAATACCCTTTTATTATCAATAGTGTTATAATTAATAGCAATTACATGGATCATTTTATGTTCTGCCATTTCTGCCTTGAGATAGATTCCTAGGAGTGTAGTTGCTGTAAAAAGGTAAATGCATATGTAATTTTGTTAGACAGTGTGAAACTACTATGTGCATTCTTAGGTAACTCATCTCTTTGTGTCTGGTACCTCATTTGCAAAATAGAAATAGTACCTCCTTCCAAAATATTGTGAGGATTAAACAGACAATGGAAATCAAAGTACCCTGAAACAATTGCATAGCAATAGGCAGATTTACGTGATTACTATTAACAAGTAACATTTTATTGGTAGAGGGGACTCATATAGCCACACAAACATCTTAATATCATATCTATGAGTCTCAGAATGAAGTGGAGAATCATCCTAGACATAGGGAGCGAGACACAAAAAATTTAGATATATGTAAATATGATGGAACCATGATAGATCAATTATGTCCCCAGGTGTGGAGATGTTGAGGAAGACAATAATGGAGCTGAATTTGGAAGGAGACAAGCAGTTTACTGGATGGGGATAACAAGACACCACACCACCAGAGGTGGTGAGACTGTATCAGCAACATAGGAGTGAAATATTCATTGAAGCATAAGAATTCTAGCACACAGAATCTTAGAAAGCATGTGGAGGAATTGTACAAGGAGATGTTAGAGAAATAAGTGAGAGCCAGAATATAAATAGTGTGCATGTCATGCAAAGGAGTTTTCACTTCTACACATACTGTGTGTGTGTGTTGGATGTGCTTGACGTGAAAATTTTCTCAAATCCCAAACTTTTCATATATTCTTCACAAAAGTACAGGTCAGTAACTGATTATTATTAAACACTACATATTATATATTATATTCAATACTATGCATAAAGAGTGCCTTTTGAAAGAATTGTTCCAATGACTAACTGCATTAAAACAAATTCTCATTGGAAAGACTTCTGCGAAGATGGCAGAGGAGACTCCTAAGTTCTTCTTGTCCCATGGACATACCTAGATAACAGTTACATCAGTGCAGCTGATCCAGAAAAGAACCCAGAGACTGACAGAATGGATTTTCTATAGTCATAGAGAGGAGACCATATCCAAAAGGGCAGGAGGGGCAAAGACGTGGCCAGGAACTGAACTCTCAGAGAGACTAACCCCACATTGGAGGGACACCAGAAGTATTAAGAGAGAGGACTGGACTCCACACCAAGCACCCCAGACATGGGGTGCACTAAGGAGACAAATTCCCATAACATTTGGCTTTGAAAAGCAGCCGCACTTAAATTCTCCTACTTTAGGGGCGCCTGGGTGGCTCAGTGGGTTAAAGCCTCTGCTTTCGGCTCAGGTCATGATCTCAGGGTCCTGGGATCGAGCCCCGCATTGGGCTCTCTGCTCAGCGGGGAGCCTGCTTTCCTCTCTCTCTCTCTCTGCCTGCCTCTCTGCCTACTTGTGATCTCTGTCAAATAAATAAATAAAATATTTTAAAAAAATTCTCCTATTTTAAAAATCAATCACAAGAGGGACGCCTGGGTGGCTCAGTCAATTAAGCATCGGCCTTCAGCTAGGTCATGATCCTAAGTCCAGGGATCGAGTCCCACATTGGGTTCCCTGCTCAGTGGGTATTCTGCTTATCCCTCTCCTTTTGCCCCTCCCCACCATTCATATCCTCTCTCTCTCAAATAAATAAATAAAACCTTCTTAATAATTAAAAAAAAAATGAACCACAAGAAAACATCTGGGAAGATCATAAATATATGGAGGCAAAATGACATGCTACTAAACAATGATGGGTCAACCAAGAAATCAAAGAGGAAATAAAAAAATACATGGAGACAAATAAAAATGAAAACACAAAGGTCCAAAATCTTTGGGATGAAGCAAAAGTTGTTCTAAGGAGGGAGATTACAGCAATACAGGTCTACCTCAAGAACTGTGAAAAACCTCATATAAACAATTGAACCTTACACCTAAAGAAGCTAAAAAAAAAAAAAAAGAAAGAAAAGAATAAAGCCCAAGGCCAGTAGAAGGAAATAAAGATTAGAGCAGAAATAAATCAAATAGAAATGAATATATCAATGAAACCAGGATGCAGTTCTTTGAAACGATCAACAAAATTGACAAACCTTTAACCAAATGCATAAAAAAAAAATAAAAAAGGAGAGTAAAAGGTGACTGTTAACTTCAATGCATCCCTCAAAGTAGAAAAACTATAGTGTTCTACAGCAGCATCTCTCAGCTTCGAAATTACTATATCAGATAGGCTCCGGAGTACTGGAAAGGCGTATTAGTCTACCTATAACCAATGATATATGGGACAAAGATGGAAGAAAGACTAACATGGCAGTGACTTCTAGAAACAGAAGAAAGGTATTGAGTAATCTGTAATAGGTACACACTGAAAATTCTTTCAGTGAAAGAAAAAAAAAAGAGAGAAACAGTCCACTAGGAAGAGTAGAGCCGATGATTTTCCAAAGGGAAAGGAAGATATTTTTTCAGATTTGATCAGGTTAGGCCTGATGCTGCTGATAGCTGTTCATGACTTGTGACCTTGAGCAAGTCATTTAATTTTTCGGTCTTAATCCTTCATGTTTATAAAATAAGAAGTTTGGATTAAGTGGTCTGTAGTGCTTCTTACAGCTGTAACATCCAGTTGTAACTAATTTTAAAATAGTTTTAAATATTTGCTTGGGCTTTGTATTATTTTCTCTGTGAAAAACAAAGGTCTTATTACTGCCTTAGGGAAAAACCACAGGAAAATACTGACTCGGTAGTGAAATGGGTCATAATGTTTGAGGTTTCACATGAGATCTTTTATTTAGTCATGTTGTAAAAGCATATTTTTATATCTGATAACCAGAAATGTCATAAAAACAGTGCCTGTTGGAAAACAATCCCAGTCAGCTTTTTAAAAATTTTCTCTCTCAAGTTAAAACCCATTCAAATAATCACCTGCATAGTACTCCTATCCTTCCTACTTTAATGTCTTTCTTGTGAAGTGCTGTAAAGAGAAGTTTATGGCAGCAACTGATTCATCTGACCTTGTAATTATGTGGCTTATAGCCTTCTCTCTAAAACTGTAATTATTTCTTACTAAGAGTAACTTGTTCTGCAAGCTTTATTATTCTAGTAAAACTCTGATACACACACAACCATAAAAAAGGAGAGAGAAGACTCAAATACATAAAATCAGAAGTGAAGGAGGAGAAATAAACACTGATACCACAGAACTACAAAGGATTATAAGAGAATAGTATGAGGAATTATATGACACAAATTGAACAACCTAGAAAAAATGGATGAATTCCTAGAAAGACATATATTTCCAAAAGTGAATCAGAGAGGGGTGCCTGGGTGTCTCAGTCATTTGAGTGTCTGACTCCTGATTTCAGCTCAGGTCATGATCTCGGGGTCCTGGGATCAAGCCCCCTTTGGACTTCAGTGGGGATTTCTGCTTGAGTATTCTCTTACTCCTTCTCCCTCTGCCCCTTCCCTGCTCTCTCAAATAAATAAATAAATCTTTTTAAAAAAGTGAATCAGGAAGAAATAGAAAATTCAAATAGACTGATTACTAGCAATGAAATGGAATCAGTACCTGAAAAACTCCCAACTAACAAAAGTCCAGGACCAGTTGGACTTAAAGAGGATTTCTATCCAAGATTTAAAGAAGAGTTAATACTTATTCTAATATCTATTCTTCTCAAACTATTCAAAAAAATAGAAGAGGAGGGAAAACTTCCCAATTCATTCTAAAGGCCAGCATTACCCTGATATCAACACTAGATAAAGACACTACAAAAAAAAAAAAAGAAAACATCAAGCCATTGTTTCCAATAAACATATTTGTAAAAATCCTGAACAAAACATTAGCAAACTGAAACCAACAATACATTAAAAAAAAATCATTCACTACCATCAGGTGGAATTTATTCCAGGGATGAAAGTGTGGTTCACTATTTGCAAATCAATCAATGGGATTCAGCGCATTAACAGGAGAAAAGATATAAACCACGTGAACATCCCAACAGATACAGAAAGAGGATGTGACAAAGTACAACATCCATTCATGATAAAAATCCTCAACAAAGTAGGGTTAGTGGAAATAGACCTGAACATAATAAAGGCCATATAAAAATCCATAGCTAACATCATACTCAATAATGAAAAAACTGAGAACTTGTCCTCTAACATCAGGAACAAGACAAGGATGTCCACTCTCACCGCTTTTATTCAATGTAGTACTGCAAGTCTTAACCGCAACAATCAAACAAGAAAAAGAAACAAGAGGCATCTGAATTGGTAATGAAGAAGTAGAACTTTCACTATTTGCAGATAACATGATACTCTATATAGAAAATGCAGAAGACTCCACCAAAAAAACTAATAGAACTGATAAATGAATTCAGTAAGGTCCCAGGATACAAAACCAATATACAGAAATCTGTTGCATTTCTATAAACTAATAACGAAACAGCAGAAAGAGAAATTAAGGAATCAATCCCATTTACAAATGCATGCAAAATAATAAGATACACAAGGGTGAACCTAACCAAAGAGGTGAAAGACCTAGACTCTGAAAACACTGATGAAAAATTGGAGATGACTCAAACAAATGAAAAGATATTCCATGATCATGGATTGTGATAACAAACGTTGTTAAAATGTCCAAACCACAGAAAGCAATCTAGAGACTTACTATAATCCCTATCAAAGTATCAATGTAATTTTCACAGAACTGGACCAAGTAATCCTAAAATTTATGTGGAACCATAAAAGACCCTGAACAGCCAAAGCAATCTTGAAAAAGAAGAAAAAATCTGGATTTGTTACAATTTCAGATTTCAAGTTTTACTACAAAACTGTAATCATCACAAAAGAATCATACTAGCACAAAACAGACAAAGAGATCAATGGAATAGAATAGAGAACCCAGAAATAAATATGCACTACTATGGTCAATTAATCTACAAAGGAGGCAAGAATATACAATAGGGGAAAAGGCTGTTGCTTCAACAAATGGTGCTGGGAAAACTGGACAGGTACCTGCAAAAGAATAAAACTGGACCACTTTCTTATATTATATACAAAAATAAGCTCAAAATGGACCAAGGGCCTAAAGATTAGACCTGAAATAATAAAATTCTTAAAAGAAAACATAGGCAGTAAATTCTCTAACATCAGCTGTAGAGACATTTTTCTAGGTATATCTCCTCAGGCAAGGAAAACAAAAGCAAAATTAAACTATTGGGAATACATCAATATTTAAAAATATATGCAAAGTAGAAGAAACCATCAAAAAGCAAAAAGGTCACTTACTGAATGAGGGAAGATTTCTGCAAATGACATGCCCAATAATGAGTTCATTTCCAAAATATAGAAAGAACTTGCACAACTCAATACCAAGAAAAAACAAATAATCCAGTTAAAAAAGAGGCGGAGGACCTGAATAGACATTTTTCCAAAAAAGATATACAGATGGCCAACAGACATATGAAAATATGCTCAGCATCAGTAATCATGAGGGAAAAGCAAATTAAAAGCACAATGAGGGGCACCTGGGTGGCTCAGTGGGTTAAGCCGCTGCCTTCGGCTCAGGTCATGATCTCGGGGTCCTGGGATCGAGTCCCGCATCGGGCTCTCTGCTCAGCAGGGAGCCTGCTTCCTCCTCTCTCTCTCTCTGCCTGCCTCTCTGCCTACTTGTGATCTCTCTCTGTCAAATAAATAAATAAAATCTTAAAAAAAAAAAAAAAGCACAATGAGATATGTTACACCTCTCAGAATACCTAAAGCCAAAAAGATAAGAAACAACAAGTGTTGGCAAGGATGTACAAAAAAAAAAAAAAGAACCCTGGCATACTGCTATTGGGAATGCAAATTGGTGCAGCCACTGTAGGGAATGGGGTAGAGGTTTCTCAAAAATTAAAAAGAGAATCACCATATGACCTAATAGTTCCACTACTAGGTATTTACCCAAAGAAAACAAAAAGAGTAATTTGAAAAGACATATGCACTCCTTATTGCAGTGTTATTTTCACTACCCAGCACATGGAGGCAACCCAAGTGCCCATCCACAGACAAAAGGATAAGGAAGATATGGCATACATACACACAGCAGAATATTACTCAGCCATCAAAAAGGGTAAAATCTTGCCATTTGTGACAACACAGATGGGTATAATGCAAAATGAAATAAGGCAGTCAGAGAAAGACAAATAGCATATGATTTCACTCATCATGGAATTTAAAAAAGCAGACAAAGAAGAGAGAAACAAAACACACTCTTAGCTACTAAGAACAAACTGGTGATCGCCAGAGGGGTGGCAAGTGCGGAGATGGGGGACACAGATAAAAGGGATTAACAGTACACTCACATGAGAGCACAGGGAACAAGGAGAAATGTCTAGAATTGTTGAACTATTATATTGTACCCCTGAAACCAATATAACAGTACATGTGAATTTTACCAGAATAAAATACTTAAAAGAAGAAAAGAAGATAATTCTTAGATTACCAAGTCACAGTTTATCTTTGGTGACACTTCCTAAATAGAGGGATAAAACAGAACTGCATCCCCCTTTCTTCCTCTTGCGCTTCAGGACAGTCAACAAGTGCAGGGTAGTTGCCCACCAATTCTATTACCATGTATGTAGCTAAGCCATCTTACAGGTGCATATGGATTTCCAGGAAATCAACTGGGAGTAATGGAGGAACATGACAGAGAGTATAGCCCAGAAAAAATGAATCCACTTTCTGAAAAGCTCCCCTGCATTCTCTTTCTGAGGCATTCTCCATCTGCTGCCAAAAGCCTGACTATGTGACCATACAGAGAAATGAGGGAACTATGTGCTGGGAGCTGAGATCTCAGGATATACTACCTGTGTTAAAGTTTAACATCGTTAGTTTTTAGAACGAAATAGATCTTTACCTCCAATGTCAACAATAGATGTGCAATACCAGAAACAGCTGTTTCTCTTTAAAAATTTGGTTTTCTGACCCATGTAATCAATTATTGCCTCTTTGCTTCAATTCCCAAGAAGGTCCCAAAACACAAATTTATGGTCTTTTCCTAAGAACTGTACAGGAATTCTGACATTTGAGATTTTAACTTCTTTTATTTTATATTCCAACTCTTTATTTTCCTGTTGTTCTGTTTTCTGCTATTGGTTCTTAGATTTCTATTTACCATATTCTTCTTGTAATGTTAATAAGAGAGTATATGCAACACACGTGTAAATCATGTTGCATAATATATGTAACATTTAAGAAATAGATCATTACCCACACACTGCATGTACATAGGGGCTTTCCTCAATCCCACATCCTTATAATTCCTATCCTGAATTTTATCATTCCCCTGTTATATTTTAATAGTTTTAGCATATATTTATGTATGCCCAAATAATAACATATTTCTTGGGGCTTTTTTTTTTTTACAGTTTCTATCATTCTGTATATATCTGTATATATCTGTTGGGACTTGTTTCTGTTTACCCAACATTGTGCTTCTAATATTAATCTGTGCTTCAAGTAGCTGTGCTTATCTCTTTTTCACTACTGGATAATATCCCATTATGCGGGGAAAAATGCATGTATATATATTTGATATTGTATACAATGTGTGTTTGTGTATGTGTGTGTGTGTATGTATACAGTTGCCCCTTGAATACAGGGGTTAGGGGCATCAGAAAATCTATGTATAACTCCTGCTTCCTCAAAACTTAACTATGAATAGGCTACTGTTGACAGGAAGTATTACCAACATTCATTTAATACATATTTGGTACTTAATGTGTATTATATATTGTATTCTTGCAATATAATAAGCCAGAGACAAGAAAATGTTGTTAAGAAAATTATAAGGAGGGCTGCCTGGGTGGCTCAGTTAGTTAAACATCTGTCTTTGGCTCAGGTCCCTGGGTCCTGGGATGGAGTCCTACACTGGACTCCTTGCTCAGCAGGGAGCCTACTTCTCCCTCTGCCCCTCCCTACTGCATGTGGCTTGTGCTCTCTCTGTCAAATAAATAAAATCTTTTAAAAAAAGAAAGAAAATTATAAGAAGGGAAAATATATTTGTAGTACTGTACTGTTTTTCTAAAAAAAAAAAAAAAAAACCATGTATAAGTGACCCATGCAGTTCAAACCCATGCTAGTAAAGGGTCAAGTGTATATTTGTCCATCCTCTAATCTCTAGGCATTTGGATTACTTTTAGTTTGGGATTGTTACAAATCAAACATCTATAAAAAAAATCCCTATATGGGTCTCCTGGAAATATGTGTATAAGATTCTCTAGATTACATTACTAGATATTTAAGTGTTTGGTCACAGGGTATGTGAATGTTCTGTTTTGAGAGACAGAGAAAATCTGTCTTCCAAAGTTGTTCTAATTTACACTCCAGCCAGTCGAGTATAACGAAGCTCCTGTTAATATACATCCTTCGTCAATCTTTTTAATATTTTGCCCTTCTGGTATGTGTGTAGTGCTATATTATTTCACTCTTAATTTGCATGCACATTAGTAAAAGATTTGTGAATCTTTTCATCTGTTTATAGGCTACAGATATTTCATTTTTTTGTGAAGTGCCTGTTTTATATATTTACCCCAATTTTCTATTGGGTTATTTTTCTTTTTATTGTTCACTTGTATTTTTCATGTATTCTGGACAATAATCTTTTGTTAGCTATATGCTTTACAAATAGTTTCACCCAGTTAGTGGCTTCATTCTCCCTTTTTTAATAGAGTTATTTATTTATTTATTTATTTATTTGGCAGAAAGAGAGAGAGCGAGAGCGCAAGCGTAGAAGCAGGGGGAGCAGCAGAGGGGAAAGCAGACTCCCCAGTGGTGAGCAGGGCAGCCAGATGCAGTGCTGGATCCCAAGTCATGACCCGAGGCGAAGGCAGATGCTTAACCGACTGAACCACCCAGGTGCTCCCACTCTCCCTCTTTAATGTGTTCTGAGGAATGACAGTACATAACAATAAAGCAGTTAAATTTATGCATAATTAGGGGCACCTGGGTGGCTCAGTGGGTTAAGCCTCTGCCTTTAGCTCCGGTCTTGGTCTCAGGGTCCTGGGATCCAGCCCCGCATCAGGCTCCCTGCTCAGTGGGGAGCCTGCTTCCCCTGCCCTCTCTGCCTGCCTGCCTCTCTGCCTGCCTGTGATCTCTGTCTGTCAAATAGATGAATAAAATCTTAAAATAAAGGAAATAATATGCTAATTAGTTTTATGCTGAGACCTTTTTGAGTTTTAAAAAATACCCTCCCCTATGCAAAGGTCAAAAAGATTCTTCTATTTCTTCTAAAAGTTTTAAAGTTTTGCATTCTACATTTGAGTCTTCAAAGCTTCCAGAATTGATCTTTTGTGAATTGTGCATCTTAAGGATCTATCCAATTGCTTTAAATTTTCTACATGGGTAATCAATTGTTCTCAGTACCATTTACCAAACAGTCCTATTCCACACTGATAAGCAAGACCACATCTGTCATAAAATCAAAGACATTTACATGTCTTGGTTCTCTCTCCTCTAATTCATTTGTCAATTTGTTTTAACTCATTCCACTACCACATTGTCTTAATTACAAAAACTCTAGTCTTCCTATTTGCAAGGGAAAGCTCACTCCAGACTAACAGATATCTGATTGCTGAATATAAAAAGTGACTTCTCACACTCCAATGTTTCTATTTTGTATAAAGAAGTCATACAGTATATATTCTTTTGTGCTTGTTTTTTCTTGTTTATCATTATGTTCAGGAGATTTACACAGACTGCTGAGGACTTCTTCCAGTACTGTTTTAGTCTTCATTGTTTTGCTAATTATATTTCTATTCTTCCATGTTTACCCTTAAAAACATTTTCTTATGCATATTTAACTAAACAATGACTAAGTTAAACAATACATTAACCCTGAACAAACAATATAAAGACCATGATACATGTTAACTCTGGACAAAATTAAAAGCTGTTTTTTTCAGTATTGTAATTCTGTTATTATTATTAGTTTATATTGATTATTCTTGAGTTTATATTTGTTTTTACCTTTTTCTTTGCTTAGACTGTCCTGTGATAATATTAATTCTTCCTGAAGAACACTTTTTAGAAGTTCTTTTAGCAAAAGTCACTGTTAGTGAAGGTATCATAGCTTTTGTTAATATTTTAATATCTTCATTTCATCTTACAGATAGTTTTCTGAGTACACCATTCTAGGTTGTTGTTCATTTTCTCTAAGTACTCCTTCTGGTTTTGATTTTGCTATTTAATAAAGTCTTATTAATCCAACTGTCTTTCTTTGTTGGGTAAAATTTCCTATTTGTTTAATAAATTTTTGTCTTTAATATTCTGTGGGTTCTCCACAGTGTGTTTTGGCAATAGTCTATTTTATTTATTCTGCTGGGATTCACTCCGTTTTCTATATCTATGGATTCACATTTTTCATCACATCCTGGTTAGAATCCCAGAAGAAATGAAAAGAGAGAATCAAGAAAGACAAATGGATGATGTAGCTATAGTTCATGCATCTTCACAGCTGAATAACATCCTATTTTATGAATACATTATCACATTTTTATTCTAGGAATTGTATTTTGTTATTTCTACAAGTTCTAATTTTATTTACAAAAATTTCTGGTCTTTTCTTAATGACTTCTTGTTGTTTGCAAATGTTTTCTTTTTTAAAAAATCATTTCAAACATATTCTATACTGTGTGTCTTGCAATCTGTTTATCCGTAGTTTTGGGAATCAATCTATGGTGGCTGACTGCGCTGACCTTCACTCATTGCAGTTTTTCTTCTCTTTGGTGTTATTTGATTGTGAGGTCATGGCTTGATCTCATGGTGAGTGTTGCCTAAATTAAGACAATTTCTCCCATAGAAGAGTTGCTTCTGTTGCTGCTAATAGCCAATGGCATTACCAAACTGGATCCACACCACCCCCCTTTAAAGTTTCAGCTCAGTTCAAAGTCCCACCGTTAGTTCTACCTTGCTTCTAGACCAAAACTCACAGTACCCATAGAGAAAGTGCCACAAGAGTCATCCATCCTGAGCAATGCTCCTTTTCCCAGCCACTTGATACTCCAGCTCACATCTCAAGCCTCTTTTTGGGTTAAAGGACTTCTTGGATTACTTTCCTTCCTCCTTTAAGCCACTAATGTGTGTTCTCTCTCATATATAAATGCTCTGCAGTCTCTCAGAGCCCTTAATCTGCTATAATGCTAGAAGCACTGAATGTATTTTTTACATCAAGATAATAGATACACATGGTAGAAAATTAAAGAAACAGAAAAGCTATGATGACAATAGGTTCCCACTCTTTACACCTCTCCACCACAGTACCATTTCCCCAAAACAACTGATTGTGTTTCTGCTCATAGAATTAAAGGTGGTGACATCCCTATATCAAAATAATATACATATACTTCTATCTTCTTGTCTATGAAAGATATGGATTTAGTTTCCTAATTTCCCCTTTCTCTTTCCTCCTCCAAATTTTTGATATGCATATCACTGAAATTAATTATTTTATTAATTACATTTGTAATGTTAAACAATATACTCAGCTCCCTGTTCTACTAACTTCCAGCAGTATTGCTTCACCTCTGACCACCTTACTTCGAGGATATTAATTAGCACACTGACACTTTCTTCCACATCTCTCAACACTTTCCACTCATGTCCTACCTAATTTGATTTACCTACTTACTTTTATATTATCAAGTTGTTCAAATTTAAATTGTCTACAACTAATGTAGAAATTCCAAGTATTTTTAATAGGATGATTATAAAATTTCAAAAATAATAAATAGCATGTTTACTCTTAGGACAATGGAAACACTTTCAGTGCAGGCCAACTTGTATATTGAGATAGCATTTCCTTCATCTTGACCTCAATGCTATGACCCTTGAGCAGGGAAATGGCTCCATCACCAAATAAGTATTGTCTCCTTATACTATTATAACTGCTGAACATCATGGTATTATTCAATTTTTTCATAATTAGATCATGACTTTCTATATAGTTTTTTCTTCCCCCTGGAGTTTCAAATGGCCTTTATTTCTTGCATGATTTAGCTTTATCATCTCCATCTCTTTTTCTCTCAAGTGTTCAATCATGTATTCTATTCTCTTCATGTCTCTCCTCCCCCATACCACTACCTGGAAACTTTCCCCTATCTATTAAATTCTAGAGTCTCTATCTACTACATCCAAACTGGAGTAGTTTTTCCCCTTGCCTGCCCAACAGTTGTCATGTTAAGATGTCCTTTAGCATTCTGGAGTGGATCCAGCTTCCTAGTTCCCATATATGCCTCCTTCTTGGTTTAGCCTCTAAAAAACAACGTTTGGCAAAATATATCCTCAGGTAACTTCTTAGAAAAGGTATGTGTACAATAAAATTTATGAATCTTTGCATGTTTTTTATTCTTTCCTCACATTTGATTTTTGTTCTCAGTAAAAGAACAAAGTCTATAATTTTGAAGGAAACTCTTCCATCATCATCTAATATACATGTGTGCCTTTTGGGAATATTAATGTTATTCTCATTATTTATATCAATAAGTACTCTTTTAAGTCTTCCCCATTGGGTTACATTCTTGAAGAGATTTAATAAATTTAATATGTGAGAGATCTTTTAAAATGTGATCTCCACTATCATATCCTTCTTTATTCCTTTTGGGTAATTTTATTCTCTTATTCTAGAAAGAAACCTAGAAGGATGTGAGGCAAATACACATTTCCTAATTTACTATCTCAAATCTCCATCACTTATTTTCATTATACTATGTTGTTGTATTTATTTTGTCAGGTGCCAAAAATCTTTTTGAAGCAAATTGGAATAAACCATTTATTCAGTCATTCAGTAAGTTTCCAAAAGCTGAGGGGCAGATTAGCTATTCCCTTAATTCAGATGAATATATTTTTAATTCCATAATCTTGAAAAATCCTAGAGTATTGATTCCTTGGGCTAGCTAAGCATAGATGCAGACCCATGGGGCTCAGAAAGTCAAACAGGTCAAAAGCTCAAAATCCAGAGGGATGGAAGGGATCAAACAGCTCCAAGCAATGAAAAAATTTAAAAGCACCAAGGCAACTATAATGATGGGAAACACTGTTGCAAAGATGCACTGATGGAATCATTTTTGGTAAATACAGTTATGAATTATTTTGCCCAAGGCTGCTTTGGGACTCACAGTCAGAACCTATCTTGCCTGAGGCAAACAGGTAATTAGCAGTGGCCAGAGATGAC
Source organism: Mustela nivalis (assembly GCF_964662115.1). Lineage (NCBI taxonomy): Eukaryota > Metazoa > Chordata > Mammalia > Carnivora > Mustelidae > Mustela > Mustela nivalis. The sequence goes on along the minus strand of NC_139040.1, from coordinate 115,529,014 downwards.
TGGGCAACAATCTGTGGTAGAAGAGAAGGGAAAACCTCCCCCAAAATAAAAGGCCCATTAAAAGTTTCTGATTTATGAAATACAAGTTACACGGTATGGGATATCTAATTAGTTCCCATAATGACAGACCTCATTACATTCTACACCCCATCTGATGTTAGCATGCACAGCATTGAAAGAATTCTTAAAACTTCAAAGATACATTGTTTTGTTTCTTTACCTTTGGCACCCTGGTAGGGACTCCACAGAGAGCTTCCACTTCACATGCTCATAGGAAGGCATACTCCTAGACCACTTGCATAGGTGAAGCAATTACCAAGGACTTTGAACAGGACCACCAACCACTCCACACCAGCTTGTTTCAGGTGAAGAAGACTTCTTGCTAAGTGATGAGTAGGTAGGTCTGGGGGGACAGAAAGAATGAGTAGTCTTAGCTTTCTTTCTTTTACCAAATATTTTTTGAGTACCTGGTAAGTTTCAGGCTTTGTGCAAGGCAATGGGGATAAAATGGTAAAGACTTATGGATAGGTCACGAGACTTTGCCCCTTGTTCATAAGTAGTGGCCTGGCCTCTTATACACATACACTAAAATGATAATATATTAGTTTAAGGAAACCCACAGCATTCATCCTTCTAAAACCAGATACCTACAAGGCCAGGATAGATATTCTTGCATTCCCTCTAGCAAAATCAACACAGCTGTCCTTCCATTTAGGTTATCTCTGGAAGTTGCCTTTGCAGAAGATTGGACTTCTGAAGAACCTTTGCAATAGTTTGGACTTCCTGTTCTACAGCCCCACTTGGTAAGGCAGGAAGAGATCAAGGAGGGGAAAAGGAGACAGCAAAGAAAGAACTACATAGACTAAAACTCACAGACACAACAGATTCAAATTAATTCATTCACTCAGCAAATAGCTATTGGATCTCATTTTTTATCAGGCACTGTTCTAAACACATGGATTCAGAAGTGAAAAAAATAGAGAAAATCTCTGCCTTCATGGAATCTGCAATCTAGCTAGAGAGAGGTAGAAAATATTAAGATACCTAAGTATAAATATTTAGCTTGGGTTTAAAAAAATAAAGAAACAAAAAGAGACACCAAGTGTCAAAAAGAGGGAGGTGCAATTTTTGATATGTGTTCAGGAAAATCATCAGTAAAAAGATGGTATTTCGGTAAAGAATGGAAGGCTGTGAGGCAGTGTGTGTACATCACGAGAGACATGGGGAGTAAAACATTCTAGGTAACTGAATGGAACAGGTGCAAAGGCTCAGAGGCAGGGGCATGCCTGCCATTTTCAAGGGATACTGCCGTTTGGATGCCTGCCAATGTAACTACATTAAAACGAGAGAAGGTGAAGTAGCTGAATGAGTCAGATAGGTAATGAAAAGCTAGACCATGTAGAGCTTTGTAGGTCTTTAACACATCCTTACTCTGAGAAGTAGGAGCCATTGGATTTGAGGAGTGCCATGACCTGATTTAGGTTTCAAAGGATTATTCTGTAAGGGGGGGGATGGCTAATGCAAATTAATGTGCTAGAAACACATGACAAGAAAAACAACAAAAAGAAAAACATATTTCATCATTAAAAATGGTGTCATTCATGCTTTCTCCAAAGAACTGTAAAATTCTGACATTTTCTACAAATCTCTGATGGCCAGAGAATGCTATTCTGGATTCCTAAGAGATATAAAAATTAATGATCAATGAGCACAAAACAGCTGGAATTTGGACCCAAAGAGAGCCTTTCCCAAGAAGCCACATTATCCTGTACCTCAGACTTAATTTTCTCCTTCAGCATGTGATGAGGCACAACTTTAATAGGGTGTGACAACTGACAAGAGAATTAAATTGATGCAAATTAAAACTTTAACAGTAACATTATATGGAGCTTAAAATCCTTTGCACTTTTGACACTGAATTTATACTAGCTACTAAGAACCACTAGAATAAAGAATCCTTACAGAACTACTAGCCAAGGACAATCCATTGTCTTTATAAAAAAAAATATGGAAATTCTTATTATTGGTTAGAGATAGAGTTGATGAGCTGAGGATAGAAGCTTTCTATCTCATTAATCAAAGCACTGGATAAAGTTTAAAATTAGGATTCATTACTAGGGAAGATAGCGGTTCTAAGTGAATCAGGAAGAGAACACAGGGATAGAAGATGGGGAAGAACAGGATCTAACAACTATTAGGACTACAGTGTTCCAAGCACTTTAAATGGTTTGGCATCAAAATATTCCATGACACATATGTATCCATGTAAATAGGATGTGTGTGTACGTGTGTGTGTGTGTGTGTGTCTAATTTCTATGTCTAGTCCATTTTCATTGTGTTATTCTGAGATCTTAATTGTTTTATTATTAGATAAAGACTTCAACGATCTATAAATAATGTACTTCCATGGACTTGCCTCAGCTATTGAGAAAAGCAGAGAGGAAAAGTTAAAAATATAAATGATACATGGAGATCAAATTATGGTCAAGTGACATCACGTCGTTTAAGTAAGCAATGATCCCACTGTCACTCAAATACAAAAATGTGGTGGAAAAATTATTTACAACTCTATGTCGTGGTGTAACTATGCAGAATTCCCAATTACTTCCTCCACCTCAGCAGTCACATTCACATTAGTGGGTATTAGAAGACTATTCCATCTTGGTATCTATCTACAACAACACTTTACACGTTGTAACTCACTACAGTTTTTTTTTTTAATTTTAATAAAAACTTAAATAAGAGCTCATTTTCATTTTATCATAGTATATTTGAGTCCTTTTCTTTTTTATCAAGAATATGATATTGGTTCTGTTTTAGAAGTCAGAACACTCCACTACATTTTCCAAGCCTGCATAACCTGTCCAGCCATTTTGTTGTCCTTATTCCATCATCACCTCTGCTCTATACACAACCTGCTCCTATACGCAATGATGACGACAAGTTGCCCACTCCTAACACCTCTCCATCACTTCCCCCAAAACAAATGATTGTTGTTCTGTTCATAGGATTAAGGATGATAACCTCCATATCTCAATACACATACACTTGCTTTTTCTTATCAATGAAAGATGGTTTCACAGGTTCATTCCTGCATCTGGGCCTTCACTCTGTCATGTAGCATCTACATGTTTCTCCCTTGCTTCACTTTGTCTCTACATACAAAGGTGCCCAAGATTATCAGTCATTAGTGAAATGCAAGGCACAAGCACAATGAGACACCATTACAGCCCCTTGACAGCTAAAATTCAAACAACAAGTCTGACAATGGCAAGTGCTCACAAGGATGCCGAACAACTAAATTTGTTTAGATGCAGAGCAACATGAATTCTCACACTTTGCTGAGAGGAAGGCAAATGGGACAACCATTTTAGAAAAGAGCTTGGCAACTACTTATAAAGTTAAACCTATACTCAATACCCAACCCAGTGATCTCACTCCTAAACATTTAATCAGAAAAAGAAAGACATGTTTTTATTTTCAAATATTTGTATACAAATGTTCATAACAGTTTTATTCATAAATGCAAAATACGGGAAACAACTCAAATGTCTATCCACCAGTGATTGCATACATTCATACAACAGAAAAATACTCAGCAACAAAAAGGAATCAACTACTGATATGCACAACAATATGAGAACATTCTAAGTGAAAATACAAAAGGTTATGTAACTATGATTTCATGTGTCTGACATTTTGGTAAAGGTAATTATACAGGGACAGAAATCAGGTAAGTGGTTGCACTGGGCTGTGGGTAGAAAGAAGGAACCAAGGACAAAAGAAGAGAACTTCTTGGAGTGACGGAAATATTCTATACTGGATTCCATGGTAGTTACACAACCAGATATGCCTGTCTGAACTCACTGAACTGTATATCTAAAAAGGATGAGTTCTACTATATATAAATTATACCTCAATAAACCTAACTTTAAAAAGAGGATATTGCTCTGAGGAAAATTCTATCTATCCCTAAACCTTTCTGAATTTCCTCTAAATTTTTACACATTCATGAGTCTCCTTCTTGAGGACCTCATCTATGCATGGCTTCATTCAATATCCATGCTTCAGTGATCAGACATAATTTCCTCCATTAATTTTTCTTTCATGGTAGTACCCTGAACCATTTTTTGAAATTTCTTTCCATGAGTGAACTTAGGAATTTACAAATTTACTTCCCTGCAAAGTTCTAAATACAGAGTTTACAGAGAGTCTGCCTTCTCAGTCTGTATCTGTGCATTGAATTCAATGGCTGAGCTTTTAAAACTCCCTAACTCTCATACATCCTGAAGCTTTACTGCAGAATTGCATTCTTTAACCATGCCCCCAGATAATAAAGTGCTTTTCGCACTTCAGTTATTAAAATACGTGGTTTGGAGAGGATTTAAAACATACCTTGCTGATATTTAAAATTCTACTGTAGATTTAATAATCCAAATTCAGTGATATTGTTGGCGTTTGGAAAATTACAAGCAAACCCAGGGACCAAAATCTGGCATTTCTCCCTTCACTAAGGAAGTCTGAATGACATTTATAGGCAGACAGGTTTACAATGTGTCACATCTCCTTTAGAACAGAGCACTGTTAACAGGGACATTAGTTCAAAAATAAAGGATACACATCTCATCATTGTGCACTGAAAATATATGCATTCCATCCATGTCACAGCTTGGGATTAAAAAACTTTGGCAATGACATTACCCCACTGCAAACCTGAACCTCATTTACCAAGCAGTTAGAGTGACCAAGTAGAAAGGACAGAATCTGTAGTTCATTTACTCTGTCAACAGATCTGGGCCTCTATGTAAAGTCTGCAAAATTAAAAGCACAATTAAAGTAGATGTTTAAAGAGTAATGGTGCATGCTCTATCTCTGAGATGCCACACAAAACCAAGGCCCTTGGGAAAGCTGAGTTGTTAAGTAAGGAGTGTTGATTTAAATTATTTAACAATAGCAAGAATACATATAATTTTAAAACAAATATTTATTTTAAATAAAAAGGCACAGTGACTTGCCAAAAGATACATCATTCATTCTAAAAATTTAAGTATCACCAATATGAAGTGTATAAACATGAATGTAGGGGCACCTGGGTGGCTCAGTGGGTTAAAGCCTCTGCCTTCGGCTCAGATCGTGATCCCAGGGTCCTGGGATCAAGCCCCGCATCGGGCTGTCTGCTCCGCGGGGAGCCTGCTTTCTCCTATCTCTCTGCCTGCCTCTCTGCCTACTTGTGATCTCAGTCTGTCAAATAAATAAAATCTTTAAAAAAAAATGTTTAAAAAACATGAATGTAACATATCTTCCAGAAAGTAAACATTGCCAAAAAATCCGTGACATATTTCTTGAAAGTTGTGATTTTGCTTATGATTTTTACATATGCATTTACCACTTGTGAAACTGTTAAGTGCAATTACTAATGACTCTAAGACTTTTTCTCAAAATTGAACATGCCATAAAAAAGTAAATAGTACATTTTTATTGAGGAAGTACTTAATCAGCATGCCATAATTAAGAAATGAGAAGCAAAAAAGCAATTTCTAATAAAATTTTTATTTTATTTTTTTCAGTGTTCCAAGATTCATTAGTCATTTTTTTTTAGCTCACCAAGTCCACAAATATCTATTGAATCCTTTCTATGTGCAAGGCAGTGTTTTAGGCACTGTAGATTGGGCAGCAAACAAAACAAATTTTATGTCCTTGTGGCATTTACAGCAACTTTCAACATTTTGCAGTAGAGTCTTCAAAAATTAACATACACATATATACAACACACACCCACACATACGCATGGACAAAAGCAGAGTATTATTCTAAACATATTTGTAACTTGTTTTTTAACATAATCTATCACTGTGATTTTAAAAAGTTTGTTGTGGTAAAAACACAACATAAGATTTACCTTATTAAGAGATTTTTAAGTATACAACACAGTATTAACTATAGGTCCTCTATCATGCCACAGATCGCTAGAATTTACTCATCTTGCATAACAAAAGCTTTGTACTCATGGGTTAGCAACTTCTTTTCTTGCCGCTAAACATACACCAATATCTTTATTTTCAATTACTTCATTACATATCATTGTATGGGTTAAATTATTTAACAATCCTTTCTTGCTGGACATTTAAGTTATTTCCTTTTTTTCATTATAAATGGTGCTTTGAATGGTGCTGGGAAAATTGGACAGCTATATGTAGAAGAATGAAACTCGACCATTCTCTTACACCGTACACAAAGATAAACTCAAAATGGATAAAAGACCTCAACGTGAGACAGGAATCCATCAGAATCCTAGAGGAGAACATAGGCAGTAACCTCTTTGATATCAGCCACAGCAACTTCTTTCAAGATATGTCTCCAAAGGTAAAGGAAACAAAAGCGAAGATGAACTTTTGGGACTTCATCAAGATCAAAAGCTTCTCCACAGCATAGGAAACAGTCAACAAAACAAAGAGGCAACCCACGGAATGGGAGAAGATATTTGCAAATGACAGTACAGACAAAAGGTTGATATCCAGGATCTATAAAGAACTCCTCAAAAAAAAAAAAAAAAAAAAAAGAACTCCTCAAACTCAATACACACAAAACAGACAATCATATAAAAAAATGGGCAGAAGATATGAACAGACACTTCTCCAATGAAGACATACAAATGGCTAGCAGACACATGAAAAATGTTCATCATCACTAGCCCTCAGGGAGATTCAAATTAAAACCACATTGAGATATCACCTTACACCAGTTAGAATGGCCAAAATTTCCAAGACAGAAAACAACATGTGTTGGAAGGAATGTGGAGAAAGGGGAACCCTCTTACACTGTTGGTGGGAATGCAAGTTGGTGCAGCCTCTTTGGAGAACAGTGTGGATATTCCTCAAGAAATTAAAAATAGAGCTTCCCTATGACCCTGCCATTGCACTCCTGGGGATTTACCCCAAAGATACAGATGTAGTGAAAAGAAGGGCCAACTGTACCCCAATGTTTATAGCAGCAATGGCCACAGTCGCCAAACTGTGGAAAAACCAAGATCCCCTTCAACGGACGAATGGATAAGGAAGATGTGGTCCATATACACTATGGAGTATTATGCCTCCATCAGAAAGGATGAATACCCAACTTTTGTAGCAACATGGATGGGACTGGAAGAGATTATGCTGAGTGAAATAAGTTAAGCAGAGAGAGTCAATTATCATATGGTTTCACTTACTTGTGGAGCATAACAAATAGCACGAAGGACAAGGAGAGTTAGAGAGGAGAATGGAGTTGAGGGAAATTGGAAGGAGAGGTGAACCATGAGAGACTATGGACTCTGAAAAACAATATAAGGGGTTTGAAGGGGCAAGGGGTGGGAGGTTGGGGTACCAGGTGGTGGGTATTATAGAGGGCACGGATTGCATGGAGCACTAGGTGTGGTGCAAAAACAATGAATACTGTTACGCTGAAAAGAAATAAAAAATTAAAAATAAAAGAATTAAAAAATAAATGGTACTTTGGTAACAGGCAAGCAGGGCTACAAGAGCAAATGTTATAATCATATGCAAATATTACACACTTGTCCCATTTCTTATCATGATAAATTCCTAGAGTGGAGTTTTTGTTTTATAGGTATGAACAGTTTCAGGGTTTGTATGACTCTTGTCTATGACCTTTTTTTCAAAATAGGAGAAAATGAAGCCAACTGTAGCATATGTGCTTCATTCAAGGTGTGAGAACAAGGATATAGTTGTCTACAGTAGCTTTATCCTCTGCGGTTGCCATCATGATGCCAATGTTTGAGAGTATGAACACAATGATCAAAATGCAGATCCAGAATAAAACCAGTGGTTCTGAGATCCTTTTGCACAAGAATAATCAGTCTCTAAAACACAAGACTAAATGAGATGTTTTGAATATTTCACTGTATACATCAGACAAAATTTCATTATACTTTTTTCCCTTCCAAATAACATCCTGGAATTCTTCTTTTCAGTAATATCAGGGAAGCATCCTAGATTTTAAGGTCAGTTTTTCCTATTATCATTTTTGAAACACCTATAAACTATTATATTAATTAAAAAGTACTTATAAAATGTAACTCAATTATAATCACAAACAAAATACCATGACATGAGCTTTTTCATCAGAATATCTTATTTTCTGAATACCTGTGGCAAGTTAGGACAAAACCTGGTTGCTCTAACATTATGTCTTATTCTGCCTACAACATGTACTTTCATTATATATGATTTTAAGAGCCAAACTGATCAATCTCTTAAATTTTTCTAGTTCCTCGTATAAAATGTCTGTATGTCATTTATAGGAAAATAAGTCACTAATCATATAAAATTAACAAACACAAGGTTTATGGTAAGGAACCAAGATACACCAAAGTAGAAAGGCAAATATGTGAAAAGTATGGTTTCATGGGACAGCTAAAAATGTTTTTAATTGACTAGGTCTCCTTCCAATTATAGATTTATAGTAAGGAATTGGCTACGATCAATAATAACATGGATAATAAATTATTCTACCTATTTTAATTCAACACAATAAAATGGAAACACAAATATTATACTGATCCTTGAACTGCCTTGATGTTTCCTTCAGGATGTTCAACATTCCCTGATTGCCCACCAGGGTCGTGCTAGGGGAGACATATCGGGACACCTTGCACAGGGAGAACTGCCTGCTTCCTATTTCTCTAGGTGATAGTCATTTGTTCTGTATCTGATGGATTTATGTTGGAACCTGTAGCTTTTGAACCATCTAGTTCCTCATATAAGAACCAGTTGCCAAATCCTCAGAAGGATTTCAGAGACAGAAGTATTCTGTCTTCACAGAGAATTAATTTCTGTATTGTAAGACTCAACAGCTTCTCTACTGAGTAGCACAAAAATGAGATTTGGGAGAGATGTCCTTGAAGATAATGAGGGATCTATTATTATTATGACCGGGTGCTAAGAACTACTCTTAGGGTTCCTGCAGGGAAGAAACTCCTGGGATTTCTGTTTGCAGCATGGGCTCTCTTCAATTCCACTTTCCTTGGGCCCCACTTTTGTTGGTGATTATTTAAAAAATCATAAAGTAAAATGAAAGGCAGGCAAAAAAGAAAATGTAAACATCTAAGATAATAACTGGGAAAGGGAAGATTAAGAAGATATTAAAATTAAAATATAAGACAAAATTAAAAGAAAGGGGAAAAATGAAAGGTCAAAGTAAGAACTATACAACTTCAAACATAAAATACTGACTTTCAAATGTTATTTAAAAATCTGAAATTTATGATAAAATGATAGAAGTAAAGATACATTTATAAACACATCTACAAAGGATATAAATATTTCTAAAGGTATAGAAAAAAGAAATAAACATTTTTATTTAAAGGTAAGGTTTTAAGATGAGGGATATTACTAGAAAAGGTAAAGCCATGCAATTTAATATATTAAAATGGCAAAGTACAATGGAAGATTATTTTAGAGAGAGAAACCATATGTGGATGGGGAGGGGCAGAAAGAGAGAGAGAGAGAGAGATAAGCAGACTCCATGCTGAGCACAGAGGCAGACAAAGAGATTGAGCTCATGACCCTGAGATCATGACCCAAGCCAAAATCAAGAGTGGGTCACTCAGCTGACTGAACCATCCAGATGCCCTAAAGATAATTTTAAATAAATGTAAGGATAGCCACTTATAAGCTGGCTAGTGGTATGATTCCTCAGCATGGTGCTCTGGCTGAACATGGCTCCCCTTGTTCTGGGAGACCTTCCAGAAGAGAGCCCAGTGGGAAGCAGCACCCTGGAAGGAGATGTTCTTTGAGAAAACCCTTGAAAGGGAGGATCCCAGAGACCCCTGCCTGGTTTTCATGAGTTTCTAGATACTTAAGTGAAGTCAAGCATTCATTTAACTCACTCACTTTTAAAACTTTTTAATTGGAGAGATTTCCAAAATTAGGCAACAGTAGAGGGTAGAGTGGAATTAACCCTCATGTACCCTCCAGCCAGCTTCGCAGATTGGCACATATGAACATTTTATCAATTTTGTTTAATTACTTCTAACATGCTACTACTGACACTACTTTTTCCCCTACTTCATCTATGTCTCTTCTTATTGTGTATTTTAGGGGAAAACTTTGGTATTATATCTTCTCTGTAATACTTACCTATCAATCTTATACAATGTACCATATAATTACTATATCCAATCAAATGAACAACAGTCTTATGATATCTAAACCCCAGTTTATGATCAAATTTTTACAAGTGCCTTGGAAACATTTTCCAGTGGATTTGTGCAACTGGAGATCCAAATGAGGTCCACACATTACATGATCCTTATTTCTTTTAGGTTTCTTTTCATCTTTAAGGGTTCCCTTCACTCTTATTTTCTACATGTCATTTAATTGTTTGAGAAACAGTGGTATTTGTCCTATAGAATTTCTACCATCCTATGCTTTGCCAGCTGTATCCATTTGTTGTCATTTAACATATTTACTCACCCCATATTTCCTCCCAGCTGGCAGGTGGTTATGCAGGATCATTAGATTCAGTTAGATTCAGGACTTCTTTATTTTTTTTTTCCTTTGGTAAGAATATTAATAGGCAATGCTGTGTCTCTTATTAAATCACCTGGGAGGACAGTTCAGTTCAGTGATGTTAATATTGGTAAGTAAGATAAGGTTTCATAAGCTTGATCATTTATCATAAAGTTTCCTATTGTTTATCTAACAGTTTAGGCATCAGTGACTTTTGATCTGCATCCATTACTCCAAAATAGTACAGCAAAGCAGTGAACATAATTTTTCACTTTTAAAAAAGCATTTATTACTTATAATTCTTTTTTTAAAGATTATTTATTTATTTATTTATCAGCGAATGCAAGAACACAAGCAGGTGGAGCGCAGGCAGACGGAGAGGGAGAAGCATATTCCCCACTGAGCAAGGAGCCTGATGTGGGTCTCAAACCCAGCACCCTCAGATCATGACCTGAGCCAAACACAGCTGCTTAACTAACTGAGGGACCCAGGTGCCCCCACCTTTTTTATTAGCTACAATTCCTGAATAAACAAGAACTATCATCAATTCTTCTGTTGTCTTGAAACATATTAACATAAAAGCAGTACGAATTATTGATTCTCCCTGCTAAGCATTTTTAGGAATACTGGGTGCATATAGCAACTTTCAAAGCTGACCAATAAAAGTTTACTTATTTTTAGTATTGCTATAAAGTCATGGAATTTTTATTTGATGACATGTTACAAACTATTAGTGATTTGTTATTTTGGCACTCAAAGGATGTATTCTTTTGATATATCCTCTTAGTCTTTTATTTATTCAGACTGGTGTTTCTTTTTTTTTTAATTTTTATTTTTAAAGAAAGTTTGACACTTTTTTTATTGTGGTAAAATACATTTAACAAGAAGTTTACCTTTTTTTTTTTGCTTTTTTTTTACATTTTTTATTTTTTATAACTTAATTTGTGTGTGTGTGTGTGTTCCAAAATTCATTGTTTATGCACCTCACCCAGTGTTCCATGCAATATGTGTCCTCAGACTGGTGTTTTAAATTTAAATTTAAGATTGCCAGTCCTTTTATTTACACCTTCTTTAATTTCTGAATCTTTTTTTTTCTCCTGTTTAAAATCTTGTTTTCTAAGGGCACCTGGGTGGCTCAGTTAGTTGAGCAACCCTCTTTGGCTTGGGTCCTTATCCTATGATCCTGGATTCAAACCCCATGTTAGGCTCCCTGCTGCCCCTCTCCTGCTCAATCTTTCTCTATCTCTCTCTCAAATAAAGAAAATCTTTAAAAAATAAAAATAAAAAAAAATTAAATCCTATTTTCTAAATGACATTAAAATATTCATTTGCTTTATCCCACTACTGTTTTTTATCTGTATATCATAGTTTCAAAATAACATTTCAGAAATTATTACCAATAAGACTTTTGAATGCCATTTAAGGTTTGTAATTATTTTTTAATCTAGAAATATAGTCAAAATCTATATTTTCAAGCCATTTGAAATAATTGTTCTTGTCATTCTTATACCACCAACTAGATAGACAGTTACATTCATTTGTTTTAGTTTTTTTTTAGAGTTTGCATTCATTCTTCCTTACTTTATTTTATAATTATGGAAATGATTTACACAGTTCCAAGGTCAAAATTATAGAGCAAGTTACTTTCAGAGAGATCTAACCTCTAATTATGCCTCCTCTGCCATTTTCCTTCTATGCCACAGACATAGCCATTAAAAAAATAAGTTTTTGCTTATTCTTCTACTATTTCTTTTAAAATATATAGAACCAAATACAATCTTGTGCTATCAGAGTCAGTGAGGCAGTCAGGTTTGGGCATACACCAGTCAATATTTTTTGCTCCTCTATCTTTGAGATAGAGTCCTTTCTGGGTAGAAACACTGGGAAAAAGCTAAAAGAATAAATAAAAGTTGTTTGATATAGTCAACTTCCCTTCCATAGTGGTAGTATTATTATCAGCAACAATGTGTCATACACCTGGTTTCTACTAGGCAAGGAATGAGAAACAGAACTGCAGGGTAGTTTTAATTATATCTCTGTTCTTTTCATTGCAATTGGTAACTTTTTGCAAAGGAAGGGTAATTTCTATTTTTTTTCCCTCTTACCCTTTGCTCTTTAAAAAAAATCAGATGGTGTTTTGCCACTTTGATTTGCCACCAAATTTAAGATTTGTCACATTTAAGATTCTCAGAAACTCTTTAGATCTTAGAAGTATTATCTATGATATTATTTGCACACAATTTCCCTGGTTTGTGCTTTGCCTGTGGTATGTTATTTCTGCTGTTTAACAGTCTGTTGCATTTCAACAGACTACACATATAAAGTAAAACTTAAAAATATTTCTTTTGTTTCTGTAATTTGCATCATCAAAAATATCATAGGTTGGGTTCCCCAGGAAGATGGAAACTACAGTGCTGGATTTTATTGGGGAAACCAGTCTTAGCTCAGGCTGCTAGAACAAGATACCATAGACTGGGTGCCTTAAGCAGCAGACACATTTCTCACAGTTCTAGAAAATGGGAAATCCAAGATCAAGGTGTCAGCACATTGGTTCTATGTGAGCGGCCACTTTGTGCCTTACAGGTGGCCCCATCTCTCTGTGCTCACCTGATATCTCTGTGTGCATGCAGACAGAAAGCTCTGGCCTATCTTTCTCTTCCTATAAGGACACTAATACCATTATGGGGGGGCTCCACCCCCATCTAAATGAACTCACCTAAACTTAAGTACTTTTCAGAGGCTTACCTCCTAATACTATCATATTGGAGGTTAGGGCTTCTGCATATGAGTTATAGCGGAAAGGCAAACTTTCAGTCTGTTACAAAACCTTTGAGACTAACATATCTGTGTTTATCAGAGCACTCTCAATGTTAAGGGAATAAGCTCTTTATTCCTAAAGAAGAGCTGGGTGGCACATCAAAGCATTTACCATGGGAAATTCTCTCCACTCCAAGAAATTTTAAAAGGTATAAAACTCAATGTGAGTCTGGGTGTGGCAGTGCAGGTTAAAGGGGCTGTGATGGGCAGCTTGCAAGGTTGGTAGTATTCAAGGATGTGGCGATAGACTTCACCCAGAAAGACTGAGACTACCTGGGTGCTGCTCAAAAGGACTTATACAGAGACATGATGCTGGAGAATTATAGCATAGGATCTCATAGGTCTCATAGGATTTTCAAGATCTAAGCCAGATTTGATCTCCTTATTGGAGCAAGAGAAGCAGCCTTGGATGCTTACAAGGGCTATGACAGGCAGATCTTGCCCAGGGTGCATCTTGCCTGGATGGGGGTTGATATTTTCAGCTATACATCCCCTCAACCACCTCTAACCAAAATGACTAGGAGGAGGAACACCTAAAAAAAGAAAAAATCAGAGGCTGTGACCTCTGCCACAGAACTATTGGATATGGACATAAACAATTATGTCAGAAATAAAATTCAGGGTAACAATTATCCAGACAATGGCAAGGTTGGAGAAGACCATTAGTGGCAACATAGAATCTCTAAGGGCAGAAGTGAGAACTGATCTGGCAGAACTTAAAAATGCCATCAATGAGCTCCAATCTAATCTAAATACTCTAATAGCTCTGGTAAATGAGGCAGAAGATCAAATTAGTGATCTAGAAGACAAAACTGATAGAAAAGAAGGATCAGGAGGAGGCCTGGAACAAACAACTTAAAAGCCATGAAAACAGAATTAGGGAAATAAATGATACCATGGAAGTTTCCAATGTCAGAATTATTGGGATCCCTGAGGGGGTAGAGAGAGAGAGAAGACCAGAAGATATTATTGAACAAATCCTAGAGGAGAATTGCCCTAATCTGGGGAATGGAACAAGTGCTCATGTCTTAGAGGCAGAGAGGACACCCCCCTAAGATCAACAAGGGTAGAAATACCTCCAGACATGTAGTTGTGAAGTTCACAAATTGTAAATTCAGAGAAGATGTCTTAAGGGCAGCTAGGGGAAAGAGAATCCTTATGTAAGAGGGAGGACCATCAGAGTAACATCAGACCTGTCCACAGAAACCTTGCAAGGCAGAAAGGGCTGGCAAGACATATTCAGTGCATTAAATGAGAGGAACATGCAGCCAAGAATACTTTATCCAGCAAGGCTGACATTCAAAATGGATGGTGAGACAGAGAGCTTCCAAGACTGGCAAGGTCTAAAAGATTATATGACCAACAAGCTGGCACTACAAGAAATATCGGGGGGGTCTATAAAAGAAGAAAGACCCCAAGAGTGATATAGAACAGAAATTTAGAAATTTACAGAGACAATCTATAGAAACAAGGACTTCACAAGCAACGGGATGACAATAAAAGCTTATCTTTTAATAATCACCCTCAACATGAATGGCCTAAATGCTCCCATGAAATGGCACAAGGTTGCAGACTGGATAAAAAGACAAGAACCATCCATATGCTGTCTACAAGAGACTCCTTTTGAACCTACAGATACATCCAGACTGAAAGTGAAGGGATGGAGAACCATCTTTCATGCCAACAGGCCTCAAAAGAAAGCTGGGGTAACAATTCTCCTATCAGGTAAATTAGATTTTAAGCTAAAGACTGCAGTCAGAGATACAGAAGGACACTACATCATTCTTTTTTTTTTTTAAGATTTTAATTTATTTATTTGACAGACAGAGATCACAAGTAGGCAGAGAAGCAGGCAGAGAGAGAGGAAGGGAAGCAGGCTCCACGCTGAGTGGAGAGCCCAACATGGGGCTCAATCCAGGACCCTGAGACCATGACCCGAGCCGAAGGCAGAGGCTTTAACCCACTGAGCCACCCAGGCACCCCAGACACTACATCATTCTTAAAGGGTAATAAGAAGATCTAACAACTGTAAATATTTATGCCCCCAACATGGGAGCAGCCAACTACATATGCCAACTGTTAATCAGAATAAAGAGTCATATTGGTAAGAATATGTTAATTGCCACTCTCAGCAATAGACAGATCATCTAAGCAGAAAATCAACAAAGAAACAAGAACTTTGAATGACACATTGGACCCAACAGACCTCACAAATATATACAGACCATTCTACCCTAAAACAACAGAATCCTCATTCTTCTCGAATGCACATGGAACTTTCTCCAGAACAGACCACATACTGGGTCACAAATCAGGTCTCAACAAATACCAAAAGACTGATATTATTCCCTGCATATTCTCAGACCACAGTGCTTTTAAACTGGAACCCAATCACAAGAAAAAGTTTGGAAGGAATTCAAACACTTGGAAGCTAAAGACTATCCTGCTCAAGAATGTTTGGATCACCAGGATATCAAAGAAGAATTTAAACTATTCATGGAAACCAATGAGAATGAAGACATGCTGGTCCAAAATCTATGGGATATGGCAAAGGTGGTCCTAAGGGGGATATACCTAGCCATCCAAGTCTCACTCAAAAAAACTGAAAAATCCCAAATACACAAACTCTCTTTTCACCTTAAAGAACTGGAGAATAAAGAAAAAATGAAGCCAAACCCATGTACAAGGAGGGAAATAATTAATATTAGAGCAGAGATCAATGGGTTAGAAACTACAGATACAATAGAACACATCAACAAAACTAGAAGCTGGTTCTTCAAAAGAATTAATAAGATGGATAAACACTGGCCAATCTAATCCAAAAGAACAGAGAAAGGACCCAAAACAATAACATTATGAATGAAAGCAGAGAGATTATGACTAAAACCAAGGAAATAGAAACAATCATCAGAAAATATTATCAACAGCTATATGCCAATAAGTTAAGCAACCTGGAAGAAATGGGTGCATTCCTAGAAACCTATAAATTTCCAAGACTGAAACAGGAAGAAATTGACAACCTGAATAGACCAATATCTAATAATGAGATTGAAGCAGTGATCAAAAGCCTCCCAAAAAACAAGAGTCCAGGAACTGACAGATTACCTAGGGAACTCTACCAAACATTCAAAGAAAGAATACCTACTCTCCTGAAGCTGATTTAAAAAATTGAAACAGAAAGAAAACTTCCAGACTCTTTCTATGAAGCCAGAATTACCTTGCTCCCAGGCAAAGACCCTATCAAAAAGGAGAGTTTCAGACCCATATCCCTGATGAATATGGATGCCAAGATTCTCAACAAGATCCAAGCTAATAGGATCCAACAGTACATTAAAAAGATTATCCACCATGACCAGGTGGGATTTCTCCCTGGGATGCAAGGGTGGTTCAACATTCACAAATCAATCAATGTTATAAAATAAATAAATAAGAGAAGAGAGAAGACCCACATGGTCCTCTCAATTGATGCAGAAAAAGCATTTAACAAAATAGAGCATCCTTTCCTGATTAAAACTCTTCAAAGTACAGGGATAGAGGGAACATTCCTCAACCTCATAAAATCCATTTATGGAAAACCCACAGCAAATATCATTCTCATTGGGGATCAGCTGAGAGCCTTCCCACAGATCAGGAACACAACAAGGATGCCCACTCTCACCACTGTTGCTCAACATAGTACTAGAAGCCCTAGCAACAGCAATCAGACAACAACAACAACAAAAACAACAAAGGTATTCAAATTAACAGAAAAGAAGTCAAACTCTCTCTCTTCACAGATGACATGATACTTTATGTGGAAAACCCAAAAGACTCCACCTCCAAATTACTAGACCAATCCTCTAAGTGACAGCAATGAGACATTCAGCTTATTCCAAGGAAGCACGTAATAATTCCAAACTATGGACTTTTCCATACCAAAGTTGAACTCTTCCATGAGGCTGATCTTATTTCTTACTGAGTCAAGTGTTGGATTATGCAAATTCTTTCACACTCTTATTTCTACATTGCTCTGTAGAGGCTTACCTTGACCAGAATCCCACATTTTTTCTTCCTCTTCAACCTTCCTACTGTGTCCTCTAGGCACTCCCATTTCATGGTGAATGGCCTTACATCCTCAACCTCTTTATCACATGTTCTTCCTACCTCCCAGCCCTTATCCTTATTTACCATTGTTATTTCTAAACCATTACTCTTTTTCTGTTTCTGACAACTGTTCTCTTGAGGCATATGCTGTCCCACAGAATCTGTCATTCATTAACATCTCATCTTGTGTCAACTCCTCAGCTTGGTTTGTCAGTCACTTGACAGGGTCAGGAAGAAAAAATGTATATACGCCAAGTATATTGCTGAGACAGAGTATGGAGTACTACCTGGAGGACAGAATTAGAGCAGACACAGGGAAGGTAGATTGAGGGGATAGGCAGAATGTGTGAGCCACATAAAATACCTGAATAATAGATAAGCTATGTTGTATGTTAGATCTGGCTCAGACTAATTCACAAGAGCTGGCTGTTAAATTTTCAGAGATTTTGTAAACCATGACACTAGTAGCTTGAAATGGGATATTACGGAGGTATTTACACCATGGAAATCTGTAAATACTACTCATCAAGATTCTTTTTTCCCTCGTGACAGACAATTCTTTGTGTGTGTGTGTGTGACAACCAATTCTTAAATATTCACCAGCACACCACTGTGTGATAGGGAAGACAAAGGAATAAAATGAGTGAATATAAGGTCAGAAAAGTTGGAGAGAAATTTCACATAATTCAAATTATGCCTATGACAAATTGTCACCCTAAAATCTAAGGCCAAGAACAAAAAGTAAGGAAGATTTAAATGGCAAATCCCAGAGTAGCAAGATTAAAGAAAGATTTCAAAGAGAAAAAATAGGAAAGTATCCTTATTTTGGTTAAACAAATAGTTTTCAGCTTTACTGATGAAGCTGAATCACAAATCAAAGGAAATGAATGGAAATTATATTAGCATGTGATCCCATATCATTGGACACTCTAAGGTTGAACTCAGTCTAGAGTATTTGTCTATTCTGTGTGTAATTAGGCTACTAGGTACAGCTTTGGTGTTTAAAAACTTACATGGGTCAAGAACCTAGAAACCAACAATAATAAGAAGAATATGGAGGATACATGGCTCTTAGGAACATGTATATAGTGAAAATAAAAAAGGTGGAGTTTTATCCTGCCTCCCCTCATCCACTGAATAATATCATGCAAGTCACATAACCTCTCTGAATTCATTTCCTAAGCTACAATATGACAATGGAAGTACCAGCTCTTAGAGTAGCTATAAAAATTACAAAGATAATGTGGTTTATAGTGTCAAGTCTAGTGCCTTGCTCTTAGTAGATACTAAAATGTTTTGTTCCTGTTTCATCTATACTTGTAAACACATCTTTTCCATGTGATAAGTCCCAAATCCTACTCTTGAGAAGACAAAAATACAAAATCAGAAGGCCTAATCATGTAAGGCAGCTGCTCACTTCTTCTTCTTCTTTTTTTTTTTTTTTTTTTTTTACACCACTGGGAAGCTTTAGTCCAAGGCTGACAAACTTTCTGTAAAGAACCAGAGAGTAAATATTTCAGGGTTTTTAGTCCATATAGTGTCTGTCCCTGGGGTGCCTGGGTGGCTCAATGGGTTAAGCCTCTGCCTTCAGCTTTAGTGAGGTCATGGTCTCAGGGTCCTGAGATTGAGCCCTGCATCAGGCTCTCTGCTCGGCAGGGAGCCAGCTTCCCCCTCTCTCTCTGCCTGCCTCTCTGCCTACTTGTGACCTCTCTCTCTCTATCAAATAAATAAAATCAATCTTAAAAAAAAACATATAGTATCTGTCCCATCTGCTCAACTTTGCTGTTGCAGGTGCAAAAGCAGCCACACACAATTCATAAACAAGTATGTATGTGACTATGTGCTAATAAAACTTCATAAACACTGGAATTTTAATTTCAAATAATTTTGACATGTTATGAAATATTCTTTGACTTTTTTCAACCAGTTAAAATGCAACAATCATTCTTAGCTCACAGATCATATAAAAGCATCTGGAAAGCTGGATTTTGCCTGCAGGCTGAAATTCGTTGACACCCATTATTATGCTTGGGAACAAATTAGGATAAGTCAGTGGGTTTGAAACATATTTTTAAACCTTGGTATCCTTTGCTCAAAAAAGTCTTGCATGACAACCACTTGTTACTAGAGTTTCTGTAAGGATGTGAATCTATCAACTCTCCCACTTCTTCAAAAACCTACCCTTCCACCAACACAACACTTCTGTACATATATGCCATCCTGATGAGATTTTATGGGATGCTTTTTGAAAACCTTACAATGAAAAATAAAAAAAAACTACTAACAACTGTGTACTATTTGACCCCCATTTATTTATTCATATTCATATTAATGTTTATATTTATATTATATTTACTGGGGGGAGGGGAAAAAGGAGAGGGAGAGAGAATTTTAAGCAGGCTCCACCCCCAGCACACAGCCCAGATGTGGGGTTCAAACTCACAACCCCGAGATCATGACCTGAGCCAAAATCAAGAGCTAGATGTTTAACTGACTGAGCCACCCAGGCATCCTATTTGACCCCTTTTAAAACAAACAAGATCCAAATATGGAAAAGGCAGACAACAGTAATTAAGAGTACTCCACAGGCTACACACATCCTTCAAATATTTTCCTACATTAGACTTCTTATTCATGTTTTCAGACATGTCTCTCAACTGAATCTTTCTCTTATCCAACAAGGATCTCCGCAACTTGAACACTGTAGATTATCTGCATGTCTGCATGACGGTTTGACCCTTTCTCTTTTCTTGCTTGTACTGGTCTCTGTTATTGGGATTTAGCCTCTGCTTTGGTCCTAGGCACATGGCCTGTACAGTTCTCAGTCATCCTACCATCCCAGATCCCTGACCACAATAGTCAGATCTGAGTTATGAAAAAGGCCATCTAGACTAATCAATTCAGTGGGAAGGAAATCTACCAAAACAGATTCCCTGTACAGACATTCAGGGAGAGTTATCAAATGCCTGTTTACATTAATAAAGGATGTAGAAGAAGAAGCACACATTTAGTTAGGTCTGCTGTGTGCCAAGTGCTATGCTAATCATTCATTCTAGAATTAAGAAAAATTTGGCAAGCATTTTTATGAATAGTATGAAGGGCAATCCAATCTTCAGAAAGAAGCTAAAATGAGTGGTTTTTCTAAGTCCTTTGTTTCAGATAAAGTATTATAAGTTTCTTCTTACAGAGAGCTCTAGACACATTTTCTAGCAGGGAGAGAGACCTAGAGATGTAGGTCAAAGAAAAAACTATTCTGAAAATCCACTAAATGCTTCCGGTGGCATCTGGGAAAAACAGACTACCTTTGCAACAGAAACAGATATAGACATTGAAAAGAGAAGCACACATATGTTACAAATTTCACCCTCTAGCACTAATGCTAGATGACAGATGAATAGACTTTCCTATGCATGAAATCCAAACTTCCAGGTTGGGACCTAATATAATGGGGCATTTCAAGATGTTATCACCCGATTTGAAAACAAATCAACAAAACAAAAACAAACAAAACCCTTGGCTTGACTTTTGAGAGTAGTCATGGTAAAGCATATGCATAATCTCAGGTAATACAAGTGAAGCAAAATGACTGGGCAATTACATTCAGACCTGGTTTTAGCTTCTATAGAAGTTCAAAGAAAAAAAAATAAGGTTTATTTATTTATTTGTGAGAGAGAGGAAGAGACAGAGAGAACAAATGATAGGGAGGGGCAGAAGGAGAGGGAGAGAGTATTTGAAACAGCAGCTCAGTGCCTGATGCTGGATTTGATCCCACAGCCCTGAGATGAGGGCCTGAGCCAAAACCAAGAATTGGACACTCAACCAACAGTGCCACCCAGGTGTCCCAGAAGAAATATTTTTCAAGGCAGTATCTCAAAGTCAGTACTTCTAATACCTTTTATTAACACCTACCTGTCAGTACTGAAAAAAGTGATCTACAAATTGCACCTGAGACAAAACAAATGGTCTGCATTTATTAATCACCATGTGTTTACTTTCTTAGGACTTCTATATCTATTCTCCAACTTTCCCCACTCTGCTTTATGCCCTGAGGGAATGACTAAGAAATTGCATCAAATGACTTTCTTTGTCTACTTCAGTTGGGTGCAACCAACAGAAAGAACCTACTGGAGATCAGTGAGGAATAAAAGGTAAATACATGTATTTCCCTAGCTCCCTCTTTGGGTGAAAAATTTAAAAACAGTACCATTCTCTCCTGAAGGCTACAAATCTGGTGTGCCAGTAACCGTTCCCTGCCCCCTGTATCTTCAGGCCAAGTGGAGGTAATGGCTGTGCACTGCAGCTAGTTAGAGATACTATATTGTGCCTTGTTAGTTTCCTTTAATCCTGTTTGCACATTTTCAGGTAGCCCCTTCATTAAGGTCTCCTCAATTCTCCCCTTAGAGCATACCATCTCTTTCCTGTGTTAACCATGATCAACTATGACCCTATTTTTTTCACTCTTACTTATGGACTAAACAAGAAGACTCTTATTCATTGTTTCCAACCAACACTACTCTATATGTATCCTTTAATGTCTAAGTG
This sequence comes from Mustela nivalis, assembly GCF_964662115.1. Lineage (NCBI taxonomy): Eukaryota > Metazoa > Chordata > Mammalia > Carnivora > Mustelidae > Mustela > Mustela nivalis. Next base: position 115,507,064 of record NC_139040.1, on the reverse strand, counting down.
ATGAAGCAAGCCTTAGTGACTGAAAAGGGCCAAACAGGAGTCCATGGAGAACTACAAATATTGCATTTCTCAATAGTTCAAGGGCATTATATTACCATTAGTTGTGTACCTTGCATGTATAATATATACATGTATAATATATACTTGCATGTATTATATATATATATATATATATATACATAATTCGTCACAAAAATCCAAAAGCAAGCCATAAATTTACTTACAGTAAGAAAAGCTTCATGTTGTCATGTATATATACACAGAAAAGTTTCTCAAAGGAATTAGAAGAAAATAACACTGGTTTAATTAGATCATGAGATTATGGATAATTACTTTCTTAGAGTTTTCACACTGTCCGTATTAAGTAGGATTTTTCTTCTAAAAAAAGAACCAGTACTAAGCAGTTAAGATTTGGGAAAACAGCAATAGCTTCCATTAAGTTCTAGAGCAGGTACTGTGCTGAATTATTTCACTGATAAATGGATCTACTCCAAAGAAGAAACTTCAAATAAAAGTTTGGATATGTGACTCAAAGGCAAAAAGAAGAAAATGCTCCATGAGCCAGTGAGGGTATCACCTTTTGCAACAGTTCTAACAGTTATGTCATAGGATAAGGATTTCAGGAGACCATTAGAATATGCACTTGCTTATAAGGCTGCCAAAGGTGACCTTAATCGTCCAGTCATGTTCTGTTCAGAACCATTATTCAGCTTTCAGTTGCTATGAATAGTAGCTGTGTGATACAGTCATGTTTAAAGGGACAGTGGCTGTTCATTTTCATCTGCTGTCTCTCCTTTAGGCTGTTATTAAGATTTCATGGAGTTTTCAAAATGCCTGTCCCTGGAGACCTTGCAAAATGAGCGGCAAGTACAAAGACTTTGATGTTCAATGTCAGGGAGGACGATTCACTTGGCTGTGCTGCAGCCCAGCAACACCAAGACCTGTTATTAAGATGACATTTAATAAAAAATGCCAATTATTGGACTTCTATTAACCGTGTAAGTGAAGAATGCGCAATCAAAGTTAGAGTTATATTGAGAATGGTGTTTGTTAAGATCACGTTGATGAAATAAAAAAGGTCTTGCTAATTCAGTTTTTCAACTTTAAATACATTTTTATTGGAATAAAACATTAGATATTTATATTTTAGTCACCATGATTTAATAATCTATGATCTCCCTATCATAACCCTTCCCAGGTATCTCTGAAACAAGAGACTACACAAAGGTTCTTGGTTAGCTTGACCTCTTTTCTCCACCAGCATGCCCATGTCTTATCTTTCTCTAACTCCTCATACTTCTTATTGTTTGTACTAAAGGTATTAATGGGTGAGAAATCAAGTCATGAGTGTTTTTCTGATAGTTTTAGCTAGCTAAGATAACTATTTGTGGACTTACTATAATTAATTTTGAATAGGGAAGCAAGAAGCATTTTATAATAGACTACATATAGGGTTTTATAAAATCATAGGATATTTGGTTTGGAAATGTTCTTAAAGAACAGCTAGTCCAACCATTCACCCAGTGCTTAAATCCTTTCTATATTATCATCATGTCATGTTTGAACTGGTCTAGGAAAACAGATTTATGAAAGCAACCCATTTGAAAGAGGCATTAATTTCCATATATATTAGATATAAGTTATATCTAATATACATATTAGATATTTATTTATATATAAATTATATCATATATATATATATAATATTACTCTAAACATGTTTACTACTCTTTTAAATTCAGTATGGCATATGTTAATGGGAAAAGGAGAAGAAAAAAGTCCCTCCCTGGTTTTCTTATATATCTTTTTTTTTTTTTAAAGATTTTATTTCTTTACCTGACAGAGAGAGATCACAAGCCCACTGAGCCACCCAGGCGCCCCCTTACATATCTATCTTTTAAAAATATGTTTAACAGGGGGCACCTGGGTGGCTCAGTGGGTTAAGCCTCTGCCTTCAGCTCAGGTCATGATCTCAGGGTCCTGGGATCGAGCCCTACATCAGGATCTCTGCTAGGCAGGGAGCCTGCTTCCCCTCTATCTCTCTGCCTGCCTCTCTGCCTACTTGTGCACACACTGTCTCTCTGTCAAATAAATAAATAAAACTTTAAAAAAATATGTTTAACAGTTACTGAAGAGTGCAGAGCTTTCTTCTTCTGATATATAAAATGAAATAAATTATGGCAAAGACCCTAGTTTCTAGGATACATGTAAAAATCTAAAACAATATCTCAAATGAAACATTAAATTTACTTTAACCACTTACATTTTGTCCAAGCAAGTCAAGTCAGATAAGTACAGAGCTTCCTCCCAAGATTAGGTTCTAAACAAGGGGATATTTTTTCATGTGTTTATTAGCCATTTGTATATCTTATTTGGAGAAGTGTCTGTTCATGTCTTTTGCCCAATTTTTGACTGGATTATTTGTTATTGGGGTGTTGAGTTCGAGAAGTTCTTTATAGATCTTGGAAACCAGTCCTTTATCTGTAATGTCAAAAAATGCTCAACATTACTAGCCATCAGTTAAATACAAATCAAAACCACGATGAGATACCACCTTACATCATTCAGAATGGCAAAATTTAACAAGACAGGAAATAACAAGTGTTGGCGAGTATGTGGAGAAAGGGAACCCTCTTACACTATTGGTGGGAGTGCAAGCTGGTACAGCCACTCTGGAAAACAGTATGTAAGGCTCCTCAAGACATTAAAAACACAGCTACCCTATGACCCAGCAAATGCACTACTAGGTATTAACCCCAAAGATACAGACGTAGTGAAAAGAAGGGACACATGCACCCTAATATTCATAGCAGCAATGTTCACAATAGCTAAACTGTGGAAGGAGCTGAGATGCCCTCAGCAGCTGAATGGATAAAGAAGATGTGGTTCATATATACAATGGAATATTACTCAGCCATCAGAACAAATGAATACCCATCATTTGCATCAACATGGATGGAACTCAAGGGGATTATGTTAAGTGATGTAAGTCAAGCAGAGAAGACAATTATAATATGGTTTCACTCATATGTGGAAAATTAAGAATAAAATGGAGGACCATAGGGGAAGGGAGGGAAAACAGAATGGGAAGGAATCAGAGAGGGAGATGAACCATGAGACTCTCTGGACTTCAGGGAACCTAACTGAGAGTTATAGGAGGGAGGGGGGTGGAGAATGGGGTAACCAGGTGAAGGGTATTAAGGAGGACACATGTGGTGATGAGCACTGGGTGTTATATACAACTTATGAAACACTGAACACTACATCAAAAACTAATGATGTACATAATAAAAAAATAAGAAAAAAATAGACTGATGAAGAAAAAAAAGAGAGAATTCAGACCTGAGTTAAACATTATAAATGTTTTCAGAGGAATTCAGAGTTTAAACATTATCCAAAACACAAAGACCCAGAGTTAGGGATTGCCACATTGGCCATGAGTCCCACAACCTCAGGTAGAGTTTTATATATATAATATACATACACATATATGTATCATATATATCACATATATCATATATGTACATATGTATTTGGTTTGATGAAAGATATCAAAGAAACAGGAATTTTAGCAAACTAAAAAGTTGGGAAAATACATAGAAAACTACACTTAGGCATAGCATAATCAAACTACTGAAAATCAACGATAAAGGGTAATTGGAACACTCATTCTAAGGAACAACAATTAAAATGATGGCTGTTTTCTCGTCAGAATCAATAAATGTCAGAAGATAACAAAACCACATATTTGAAGAAAAAAATTGAAAATCTGAAATTCTATATGCGGAAAAAATATCTTTCAAAAACAGGAGCATAAGAACTTAGGGCAAGAAACCGGAAGTGTTGAACATTTAAACTATAAAAGATTTTTTAAGTTTAATAAAAAGAATACTTGATATCTTTTAAAAAAACTAATGATATGTTATATCTTGGATAAGTGAACATGATAATAAAAAAGAAATCATAAATAAATAAATAAAACAAGGGGATAAGGCTTAAGAAAGACCCATAGGAAAACTCCAACAGTCCTCAAAAAGTTGTATTGTACAGCTGAATTGTGTACCTTCAGATGCTAGAAGATACACAGAAGGGAAGAGGGAGATGAACTAAAGATAAACTTCATTCTGCTCAACTTTCTTGAAGATAGCCCAGCTCCTGAACATTACCTTTTTATTCTTCCCCTCAGTTTATTTTGGAAGTCTTCTTACAGCTAAGGCCAGGTGAAAGACTGTCAAGCACTTTTGTTGAACCAAATATATGGAACTAACAACCATTTTCAGGAATCAGATCTTAGTGGTTAAACCTAAGGAGAAAACTATGCAAAATCTATAGCCAAAAGTATGCAAAATCTATAGCCAAAGAGCTCTTCAGAGCTTTTTCTGGTTTAGCACTATGCCTAGCACATATCAGATGCTTTATAAAAGTACTCCACTGAGAATAGCTGAAGAGCATTTCTAATGATGAAGATAATTCCATGGTGAGTCATTTATCCAGCTACTTCCCAGTTTGAGGAATTAAGAGTAATTAAGACTGAATCAATTTCTCTATATACTTTCACTGTCTAAATTGACAAAAGTATCTCAGAGGAAAAAAAAAAACAGACATCAAAATGACTACATTAAAAGAAACAAACTATTTTATGGTTATGAAAGATACTGTAAATAAAGTATTCATCTAAAAGCTGAAAGACTTATGCCACTTAAATGCTTGGGATAATCAAAGGAAAGTGGGTTCAATTACTAAAAATGGAGAGGCAAGGAGAAGAAATTAAAAAAGCCCCACTTACTTGATAAAGTGCTGCAATATCATAATTAAAATGTGTAGCCTTTTCTAGGTTATAAAATTTTAAGTGAATTCAAACTTGCAAGCACAAAAATATGTACAGTAAGTATTAAGTAATCTTTTATTATGTTGACTGGAAAGGAAAGCATTAAAAATCCATTAGAATGAATTGGTCTTTGCCTTCATCATTGTCTTATTTTGGGGTTCCCCAAAATCAGAGTCTGAGACAAAGACCACCTTGCCATTGAAGGTTAAGTGCTACTACTGGCTTCTGTCATTTCAGCATTCCCCCTTTTTTCTTTGGTATTTGAAAGCCCAACTCCATGGCAGTATCTCTTTATGTCAGCACTAGCCTTAAGGATACTGAACCCCTCAAAGATGTTACTGCTTATTGCCAGGACATTTCTTACCTTAGTGTGGAGACTGTGCTATGGCCCTTCTGGGGAACATGGTCAAGTGGTAAGTTCAATGGTCTCAAGAAATAAAACTTTTCTAACATTCAATCTCCCTCAGTCTTCTGTTCCCCTCCTCACTACCATGCCCATGTATTCCTGCAACACTACCTCAGCTACCGCAGGCCATTACTGTGTCAAAGCTTCAAAGACCCATCCCAAAGTATCCTAGAGCAAAATTCAGGTGTCCTTGTGAATATTTTGAACTCCGAATCATGGGTGAGTGCTTGCAGGTCAACAATTTCCTGATCCAATATCCTCATCATTCACTCCCAATATCAATTACCTTGTCCTACAATTCATTCAGGATGTAAACTACTTGCTCACACAACAGGGACTGTGTTTCTATGTGTGGGTTGGGCCATGACCTACCCCTGGGTCCCAGTCTTGAGGTATGAGGGTGGCAGGAGCAGTTTTTGAAAAAGACATACATGATATTCAAGTCACTTGCCTCATATGAGGTCCTTCTAGTGTATTCAAGCAAGAGGAGTTTCTCTATTCCAGCAAAGAGCAGGGAGCTAATTCTATCAGTTGGAAAGGTTTAGTGGATTCTGGTGTTCAATATTCTCATGCTGATGCATCAGTATGTGCCCATCCGAGCATCACAGTCACACTCCTTTCCTCTTAGAGTTCTAACTTTTATAGAGGATGCCCGTCAAGGCTATGCTTTAAATATCATGGCATATCTGTCATCTTTAAAATTAGGTCTTGAGTCTGATTTCTAGCATGGTCTGCTCAGAAGCTGCAGGAGATAAGTTTCTCCTTATTTGCTTCCCCAGGGACCCTCTGGCTTTCAGTGTTTCTTGAGTTGGTAGCTGGCAGACCTGATGCGGTCATTTTTTTACATAAGTAATTACATTAGCTACTCACCTTTTACATAAGTAATTACATTAGCTACTCACCTTCATCTTACTATATAATTATTATTTGCCCCCACAGTTTTCCTGTGACACTGCTATCATAGTACCCAATATTTCACCTTCCACATTCATTTATACAGTACTGTGGTGAGCACTGGGGATACAGTAAGTTCTACAAACTTGTATGAGATTTATAATCTGATTGCCAGTGTGTGTGTAGGAGGGTACAGGATATATACATGTGCATATAATCAATATATTTTGCAACTATGTCATATGTATATAAATGTCTGTTTATAAGAGTGGATATTATAAAGGTCAGTCATTCCTCTGGTGTGACCAAATATTATTCATAGATGAAGCAATCATTTGATTGTTCAAAAACTTGTAATGCATTTTTTGGGGTTACATGTAAAATTGATCTTACTGAATATTGATTGCTTTGGCATTAGTGTCACAATTCATATTCTTGAAAAAACAACCATACAATAATAGGCCCTTGAAATTACTGTCAGGATGATGTTGAGGATAATGTGTTTTATATCCTGTAACATTCCCTTTATAATCTCAAGAGAAATAGATATCTTAATGTTTATGCCAGAAAAATACGGGCTTTTCCTGGACCCAACCTTTAAAAAATATCAAAAACTTGCAAATAATTCTGCTTTCTTTGCTTTGGCCACTGGGAAGCCTGGAGCCAAATCTCCATATGATTTTTGGTGATTTAATGGAATTTTATAATAGGCATTTCTGTAAACTAACGATATCTTCTAGTTTCATTTTATCGGTCCACTCATGTTCCTTCACCTGGATCTATTTATCAATTTATATTTTATTTGTTAATAATATAAGTCACCATGGACTCTGAAAAACAATCTGAGGGTTCTGGAGGGGAGGGGAGGTAGGGGGTTGGGTGAGCCTGGTGGGGGGTATTAAGGAAGGCACATATTGCATGGAGCACTAGATGTGGTGCATAAACAATGAATTCTGGAACACTGAAAAGAAAAAAAAAATAAAAATTTAAAAATAAGTCACTTCAAGTCTTCATTTATACTGAGATGGACATAAATTTATCTAATTAAAAATAATTTATGGGGCACCTGGGTGGTTCAGTTGGTTAGGCGACTGCCTTCAGCTCAGTTGTGATCCTGGAGTCCTGGGATCGAGTCCTATCTCGGGCTCCCTGATCAGCAGGAAGCCTGCTCCTCCCTTTGACCTCTCTCCTCTCATGTTCTCTCTCTCTCTCTCTCTCTCCAAATAAATTTTTAAAAATCTTTAAAAATAATTTATGTAGACATGTATTAAATACACATTTTAATTAGCATTTAATATTAAATGGCAAATGAGCTTATTTAAAGTGAATGATACAGCAGAGGTGGTGGAGTATAAACATGCACAGAACAGTAAAATTCAAGAGCAGTTTTACACTGATGAAGAGTAAGTGGCTCTAAAGCCATTATTCAACAAAGTGTATACATATTTAAAAAATGACAGAACTGGAAAAATTAGCAATATGACTTTAGACTTGTATTTTCTTATATACAACTGTTTCAAGTCACGGTAGAGTCTCAAAAGAAACTAGAAACACCAATTTTACTCTACATGTCTCATTTATTGCCTAACTATATAAATCATGGAATTCATCCTGACTTAAAATAGGTATATTTAACACTAATATTAAGGCTACAATGTAAGTTTATTTAACTTGCAAAGCGATATCATCTAAAACTCAAATGCATAATCCTGGCACATAAGAAAACTAAGCATATATCACAACAAAACTTCAAAAACCCTGTGAAATGAATATTGTCAGAAAGGATGAATATCCAACTTTTGTAGCAACTTGGACGGGACTGGAAGAGATTATGCTGAGTGAAATAAGTCAAGCAGAGAGTCAATTATCATATGGTTTCACTTATTTGTGGAGCATAACAAATAGCATGGAGGACATGGGGAGTTAGAGAGGAGAAGGGAGTTGGGGGAAATTGGAAGGGGAGGTGAACCATGAGAGACTATGGACTCTGAAAAACAATCTGAGGGGTTTGAAGTGGCGAGGGGGGTGGGAGGTTGGGGTACCAGGTGGTGGGTATTACAGAGGACACGGATTGCATGGAGCGCTGGGTGTGGTGAAAAAATAATGAATACTGTTATGCTGAAAATAAATAAATTTAATTTAAAAAATTATAAAAAGATAATAAATTTTCATTTTTTAAGCTGCTAAAAAAATGTAATGGGCTAATGCACAAATATGAAATACTATTAGAAAGGTCCATTGAAATACTACCTTGCAACCAGTTAGAATATCTTCATGTTTAAGGAACTATGAATGAAGCAAAGAAATATGACAAACAAAGATCATGAATTAAGAAGGTGGAGAAGAAAAAGCAATGCACTTGTAATTATGACGAGAGCATTCTGAGTATTTAAAATCCTAAACCATCTTACCAGATGACACAAAAATATTTCAATCTTAGAATAGAGTTATTTCACAAAATCCAACTGTGTTTATCCCAAGTTGGGGTTACCTCCCAGGAGAAATGACAGACTCAGTGCATCAAATTAATCATAGTGATGAATATAAAATTACAATGGCATCACTGGGACCAATTCAGGGAAGGGTGGAAGAAGTCCCTTTGGCAGCTGCCTGCCCAGCCAATGGTACAAACTAATGGAGAAGTCAAGTACAAATACATCCTGCAGTCCTGTGATTAAATTACTTCCCCACTATTCACATACACGTAGACTGGACCTGGCCAAAGTACAGTAATTGTTAAGGCAGTACTGTCTCTACATCTCTGGAAGAAATAGTAGAAAATTGCCAGTGAGTCTGATAGAAGGGTCTATAATCCATAATACATTCAACAGTAAATTTAGTTCTTTTCTAGATAAATATGATTTAGTGATTTTAATCATCTCTAACAGCTTTGAGAGGGAGAAATTAACAATAACTAATAAATACCTTTTCAAATATATATTTTATTAACATTTCACTGGTAGTAGTCATGTGAATAGCTAGTTCATAAAAGGATTCATCAGCCATTCTGCATTCTGAAAGAGGTGGGTTGAGGGGGCAGAATTCCAATAGCCTAAGAATAATTTATTAAACTGCACCATTCTTGATCAGTTTAGCTTGCTTAAACAAATCACATCAAAAGTTTATGGACCACTTACCTACCTGCTAAGACATGCTTTAAGGTCATGTGTAATTTACAAGACCAGTCCCAGAGTGCTGGAGCTAGAATTGAAGCACAGATATGTCCCCAGGGCCCAAATGCTTAACCACTTATGTACTAATGTATGTGGATACTGTCTCTGAAACCATTCTTGAATCAGTCCTCCAGGGATTTCCATCCTGCTCTGTAAAAAGTCCTGGCCATATACTAGCTATTCAATCCTAGAGCAGAATCCTAAAGGAATGAGGCATGATTTATGATTTTATACATGGGAAGCATTTTAAGACCTAGTTTCTAAGATAACATCTATTTCTCTTCTTTCCTTCCACCCCCATTCTTCCTTGAACCAGAAACATCCAATTTGAGATCAGCAAAGGGTCCTAGTAGTTATCTTATCTGATCTTTTCGTTATTTAAAAATGATAAAACCAAGGCTCAAAGAGGTTAAATGATTTATAGTTGATGAGTAGGGCTTCCCTAATGCCTGGGGTCCTCAGCTAGTGCTTTGTCACATTCTGTTACAGGCTCTTCCATCTTTGCCCCATGTTTTCCCAGCCATCTGAAGCAGGAGAAGTACCATAAAAATCATTTTTTCAGTCTCAGTAAAAGGAAGTTTAGCACTAGTATCTGGACTGCTCTCATGTTATAATAGAAACAATGAAAGAGGCTTTACTGAGCTTCTCTATTGCAACCATGGGCTAACGGTGACACTGGACACAAACAATCCTGAAAACCAATCTCAATTTTCTATTTGAACTAAAAGGAAGAAAGCAAACACATGAATGTGTCAGACTGCAGCTTTAACCTGGAGAAGAAATAAAAAAGCCAGACAGAAATAGCAAAGAAGGAACATAGGAAATATAAAGCAAAATACCAACTGTATAAATTAGATTAACACTGGGCCTCCTGGACATTTCTAGGTTTCGTGTTTCTGACACATGAGACAGTTTTCCTATCTCCATTTCCTTCTGCTTCCCTGCTGCCCTTCTTTCTGGCACAGGTTAGAATGGTAATTTATTAACTGATGACTTATTGACACAAGATTAATTTAAAAGGGCAGTTACACACACACACACACACATACATAAATACACACACACACTTGTCCCTCTACCCTGAGTACAGACTCATATTAACAATTATTCAAACACATCAGAGGCCTATTACTCAAATACATAATCTGTCTTGCAGTGTTTCTCAGGGTGCTACTGGCATTTGGAGTGAAACAATTATTCCTTGAATAGACTATCCCACACACTGCATGATTCTTAACACCTCTGCCTTCTGCCACCAAACCCCAGGAGTTGCGCTTAGTCATTCTGACAACCAGAAAGCACCCTCAGGCATTTCAAAAGCCCCCCTGGGGTGAGGCAGTACTTCCCCAACAGAGGAACACCTGGAATGAGAATACTCTGAGTCCAACTTAGAGAAGTTAACATTAGAGGTTTATCTATTCAAGACTTATTTACTGAGTGTCTGCCATGAGCTCAGCCCCACGCTAATTTCTGGCAGGTACATTCATGAGTCTAAACAGATGAGGATTTTGCTGGAATGGGGCATGTAGGATGGTGGGAGAGACAGATATTGATTGAATCTTCACACACACATAAATATATACATTCAGAATTCTGGTAATAAGAACAAAGAGACACACAATGCTATTAGAGTCTCTAACAGGGAGAAACTTAGATTCATTAAGGAAGTTTCCCTAAGGATCCTTGAGCTTGAACACCATTATGAAGCCTAAGTAGAGGTTTATTGGGCAGTCATGCCAAGTACATTTTCAGGACAGGGAACAGCATGTACAAAGAGCACATGGTGAAACAGAGCATGGCAACTACGAGAGACGGACACAAGGCTAGTGGGGCTAGACCTGATGGAATGACAAGGAGTGTCACGTGTGATCAAACTATAAAGCTAAATAAGAGTGATTATACACAGTCTTATAGTCTATGTTGATAAAAATTTTCAGAAATAACCAACCAAGTGAAATGTGGTAGAAGGCAGAAGAAGGAGATGGATCACAGGAGACACAAATCCACCGCTGGGCATTATCCCATGAAGCTTATAATAAATCAACTCTCATCTGAAGGGAGATCAAGATAGCACAGGTAAAAACATCTTCAGTGTGCGGTAATTAAGTGGAAATTACTCAATCTACAAATTTGGTACTATGCAATGTTCTATGGAGGTAGTGATAGGTAAGCATGGATGTCTAGGAATGCTGGGGTGGGGTGGAATTTGGAGACAACCTGGAGAGATCATGAGTTAGAGGGGAATAAATACTGAAAATAGAGACAAAACTCCAGGAATTGGGTCCTACTTCCAAATTTTCTTGTCTCGTGAGTACTTTGCCAGTCTCCGATCAGAGCTTTTATTAGTAACTGAGGACAACAATAATAACCCCAGGCTTCTGAGTAGGAGTAACTGAAATATCTGGACGAAGAGTGTCTAACCCAGTATGTGACACATCCCAGGTGCGCGATTCATGCTTTTAATGAAACTAAATTTCTTACATTGTGAAGTAAAGCAATAAAAACTGCTCTGACATGGCAAGGGTGCCCTAAGGGCAAATGGGATAAGTTAGTAAAGAAGCACAGAGTACTACCATCTTCAGTAAAGGAATGTGGCATAGATGCCACTCTGAATTCCTCATCCATTTATTTTCTTGTCAGTGGGATATAGTCACAGAGACAAACTGCCCCATGGAACATCTCTCTTTTAGTCCTTAGAAAAATCATAGATAAGGGACAGGACAAGTAATAGCACACAACTTTTTTTTTTATTTTCCTGGTGAAATAACCATTATTGGGATAGGATAGTTTAAATGCTCTAAGTGCATGTGCACACCATTTTTCTTTGGAAGTGTTGCAGAAAATAAAGCATTGTTATGGGGGAACTTTGGACCAGCTTATGGACCAACAATTTTTTTTAAAGATTTTATTTATTTATTTGATGGAGAGGGAGAGAGCACAAGCAGGCAGAGCAGCAGAGGAAGAGGCAGAAGTAGGTTCCCCACTGAGTAGGGAGCCAGAGGCGGGGTTCAATCCTAGGACCTGAGCCAAAGGCAGTTGCTTAACCAGGTGAGCCACCCAGGCGCCTGGACCAACATTTTGTAAAATGCTGACTGATCACAATATTTTTTCAAGTAAATGCAGTTTACAGCAACTTGTTCCCAGCTTATGCCAATGCTGTGGATGTTCTGCCTCATACCCCCGCCCCCCCGGTCCAATTCTAAATGAACCTGCAGCTGTGGTAAGCAGTTCCCAGGATACTGACAACTTCCCACCTCAAGGGCCTGCTATCAACTGTTTCTTTGTCCAAGGGTTTCCTCTGGAGGGCTTGTCCAGCCTGCTTGTTGGGAAGCCTAGAAATGTCTAAGGCTTCACTGCCCCCTAGAAACTACCCTCAACCAATGACAGTTGGGAGTTGGTGGGAAAATACGTCATCTTACTTTGTCCTTTGATGGAATATTTCTGAAGCATGTTCCCCACAGTTCACAAAGAGTCCCCAGTAGGATTGATCCCTAGTTGCCCACCATGAAAACCTGCTCATCACAACTCTTTCAAGATATCTTTCCCTTCCGTCTCACTTTCCCTACTTTCCTCCATGTGCTTTTTTAAAAAAAATATTTTATTTATTTATTTATTTGGCAGACAGAGAGAGATCACAAGTAGGCAGAGTGGCAGGCAGAGAGAGAGGAAGATAAGCAGACTCCCTGCTGAGCAGAGAACCCAACATGCGACTTGATCCCAGACCCTGAGATCATGACCTGAACCGAGCCGAAGGCAGAGGCTTAACCCACTGAGCCACCCAGGTGCCCCTCCATGTACTTCTTATAATTTTCTCCCAAATTAACTACTTGGACCCACTTTATGTCCCAAAATGTACTTTTGGGGAAATCCAAACTTAGAAAAAGGATTCCTGAAATTGTCCAGGTCATAACACACAACTTCTGTCTCTAATGACACAATGGTGTCTCATCTAAAAAGAATCATGTCCCTGTGCTCTCTACAAAGAGGAAATCATTATTTTTTTTTGAAATCATTATTTTTAAATGCCTCTTACTGAAAAAATACCAAAATCAAACATACATTCCTTAAGAAGGAATGGAAGCTGTTCAGAATATCAACATTTGATTTTAAACTGCATTTAAACAATAGGCCATACCAATGCCCACCAACTCTTGAGGGTCATTTACTTCAAAAGCAAGGAGATGAAAAGATTAAGTAATTTAATGTGATGGATGACTTTGTGCCTAAATGTCCTTTACCACCTTCTGATTCCTAATTGCCTGTATTGATGGCATTAGGTTTAACATGCTAAATAAAGCCTAGGAGGACTTAAAATTTCATTTGAACGACCTACAAATGCCCCTCATCTGAGCTTCTTGGAGTGCTTCCAATAGATGCTAAACTATGCAACCCATGCAATTAGGTATTTTAGATAGTGAATTAGTAAGGCCGCTAGACCATAAGCTCAGTGAGGAAAAGAACTACACTCAGCTTATTTACCTTGACACCGCTAGTTCCTAACACACTGCCTTCTACTTACTAAGTGGGCAATAAAATGCTCTTGATTGAACACATAAGCAACCTCTACCTAGAGGACTTTCACTGTATTTATATGTATTTAGAAAGAACTGGGTGTTATACGTAACTAATGAATCACTGAAGACTATATCAAAAACTAATGAAGTACTATGCAGTGGCTAACTGAATATAATAAATAAAATATTGATAATAAAATATTTTAAAGCAAAAAAAAAAAAAAAGGAAAGGAGAACATTTGGTATCTAAATGGTTACAGATCTAAGGAGAAAATCCTAGTGTACATTTATCTTCTACCTTCAGTGTGAAAGCCAGAAAGCTACCTGGCTCTTTTCTGGTCCTTTTACGTATCTGAGAAGGTAGAAGCAGGAGAAAGCTGAAAAAATTACAAGATACAACAATGAACCTTAAAAGAAATATTTCCCCCATATAAATACTTGTCTCAACCCACTATTCTCTGTTCTTTTAGTGACGCTGGTATGGAGGAATCATGGGACTCCAGGTCAGAATCAACTTCATTGTATATTCTTTATCCTATGTTAGGAGAACATAAGGAGTCCAGAAGAGTTTCTACTCCACACTTAACAATAACTAAGCAACAGCTAGTCAAATCCCTGTACATGATCTTTTTTTTTTAAGAGGGTAAATGTATTATGTTATTTGTTTATGAATGAAGTATCTTGGAGTGTTTGGGGTTTGATACAAGTCCAATATAGCAACAAACCAGCAAAGAAAACAAAGAACTTACCAATGTAGGCACGTTATATATAATAACTGAATTTTTAAAGAACTCAGTATTTTAACAGAATGAAGGAGCTCAGTCCCAACAGAGTCTTATTTTAATTCTGGAATAGTTATTATACAGTATTTTATTAGTTCCATGTGTACAATACAGTGATTCAACAGTTCAATGCCTTACACAGCGTTCATCATGATAAGTGTACTCTTTTTTTTAAATTTTTTATTTTTTTATAAACATGTATTTTTATCCCCAGGGGTATAGGTCAGTGAATCGCCAGGTTTACACACTTCACAGCACTCACCAAAGCACATACCCTCCCCAATGTCTATAACCCCACCCCCCTTCTCCCAACCCCCCTCCCCCCAGCAACCCTCAGTTTGTTTTGTAAGTGTACTCTTCATCCCCTTCACCTATTACACCTGTCCCCCTTACCTACCTCCACTCTGGTAACCATCAGTCTGTCCTCTGTAGTTGAGTTTGTTTCCTGGTTTGTCTCTTTTACTGTTTTTTGTTCATTTCTTAAATTCGACATGAGTGAGATCACATGGCATTTTTCTTTCTCTGAGGGACTTATTTCACTGAGCATTAAACTCTCTAGATCCATCTGTGTTGTTGCAAATGACAAGACTAAATTCTTTTATGGCCAAGTAATATTCCTTTTTATGTACATACCACTTCTTTATCCATCCATCTGTTAATGGACACTTGGGTTGCTTCCTTACGTTAGCTACTGTAAATAATGCTATAATAAACACAAGGGTGTCTTATATCTTTTCAAATTAGTGTTTTTTTTTTTCCCCTATGGGTAAATACCCAGCAGTGGAATTACTAGATCTTACTGTAATCTATTCTTAATTTTTAACCTCCTTACTGTTTTCCATAGTGACTGTACCAATTTGCATTCACACCAACAGTACATGAGGGCTCCTATTTCTCCCTATCTTTGCCAACACTTGTTTCTTGTGGGGTTTTTATTTGTTTTTTGCCATTCTGACAGGTGTGAAGTAGTACTTCATTGTGTTTCTGATTTGCATTTCCAGGATGATAAGTGATGTTGAGCATCTTTTCATGTGTGTGTTGGCCATCTGTATGTCTTCTTTGCAGAAATGTCTGTTCATGTCTTCTGCCCACTTTTTAATTGGATCTTTTGGGGGTGCTGAGTTATACCAAACTTATTTCACATATGTAATTTGGAAGTATCTTCTCCCATTCAGTGGGTTGTTTGTTAGTTGTTTCCATTGATGTGTAGAAGCTTTTTATCTTGATATAGTCCTAATAATCTATTTTTGCTTTTGTTTCCCTTGCCCAGGAGACTTATCTAGAAAAATGTTGTTATGACCAAGTCAAAGAAATTACTGTCTATGCTTTCTTCAAGGATTTTTATGGTTTCACATGTAGGTGTTATATGTGAAACATTTGACAATAAGCTTAAGTAAGGTTAAATCCACTTTGAGCTTATTGTGTATTGTGTAAGAGAGTGGTTAAGTTTTATTCTTTTGCATGTACCTGTCCAGTTTTCCCTGCACCATTTGTTGAAGGGATGGTCTTTTTCCTATTGTATATTCTTTACTGCTTTGTCGAAGATGAACTGACCATATAATAATAAGTTTATTTCTGGGTTTTCTATTCTGTTGTATTCATCCATGTGTCTATTTTTGTGCCAATTTCAGACTGCTTTGACTAATACAGCTCTGTGGTATATCTTGAAATCTGGGATTGTAATACCTCCAGCTTTGTTCTTTTTCAAGACTGTTTTGGCAATTTGAGGTGTTTTGTGGTTCCACACAAATTTCAGGATTATTTATACTAGTTCTCTGATAAATACTATTGGTATTTTCATAGGGATTGCATTAAACATATAGATTGCTCTGGATAGTGTGTAAATATACATTTTCTTTCTTCTGCTTCCTCTAGTACATAGTCTATATAGCCTCTTAGAGATCTCTGCACGTCTGGAGATTGGTGTATATATATATAATTTGTCCTTCCAATTCATTAGCATGGAATATCTTTCCATGAGTTTCTGTTGTCTTCAATTTCTCTCATAAATGTTTTATAGCTCTCAGAGTATAGGTCTTTCACCTCCTTGGTTAAATTTATTTCCAGGTATTTTATTCTTTTTGGTACAATTGTAAAGGACTAGTTTCTTAATTTCTCTTTCTGCTACCACATTATTCGTGTATAGAAATGCAGTGGATTTCTGTATACAGACTTCTGTATTCTGGGACCTTATTGAATTCATGTATCAGTTCTAGTAGTTTTTTTGGTGGAGTCTTTGGAGTTTTCTTTATATAGCATCGTGTCATCTGCAAATAATGAACATTTTCCTTCTTCCTTAACAATCCGGATGCCTTCCATTTCTTTTTCTTTTCTGGTTGCTATATCTAGGACTTTCTGTACTATGTTGAATAAAAATGGTTAAGAGTGGACATCCTGTTTTGTTCTCGATCTTAAAGAAAAAGCTCTGTTTTTCACTACTGACTATATGTTAGTTATGCATTTTTCATATAGGGCCTTAATGAAAGGCTTTGTTGGGATATATTCCATTTAAACCTACTTTGTTGAGGGTTTTTTTTAAATCATGAATTCATGTTGTACTTTGTCAAATGCTTTTTCTGTATCTACTGAAATGATCAGATGGCTTTAATGCTTTCCCTTGTTGGTGTGATGTATCATGTTGATTTGTGAATAGTGAACCACACTTGCATCCCAGTAATAAAGCCCACTGGATTGTGGTGAATGATGTCTTTACTGTATTGTTAGATTCAATTTACTAATATTTTGTGGAGGATTTTTGTTTCATCTCTGCTTCTATTCTGAGTGATAGCCTGGCTGGATAGAATAGTATTGTTTGCAAGTTTCTTTCAGGGCTTTGAATATATTGTGCCACTCATTTCTGGCCTACAGCATTTCTGCTGAAAAATCAGGTGATGGCCTTATGGGGTTTCCTTTGTATATACTCTTTTCTTTTCTCTTGTTGCTTTTAAAATTCTCTCTTTATCACTATTTTTTGCCCAGACTATGTGTCTTGGTGTGGATTGCCTTGAGACGACTTTTTTGGAAGCCCTCTGTGCCTCCTGGATCTGGATTTTTTTTTTTTTTAAAGATTTTATTTATTTATCTGACAGAGAGAAATCACAAGTAGACGGAGAGGCAGGCAGAGAGAGAGAGGGAAGCAGGCTCCCTGCCGAGCAGAGAGCCCGATGCGGGACTCGATCCCAGGACCCTGAGATCATGACCCGAGCCGAAGGCAGTGGCTCAACCCACTGAGCCACCCAGGCGCCCTTGGATCTGGATTTTTGTTTCCTTCCCTAGATTCAGATAGTTTTTAGCTATTATTTCTTGAAATACATTTTCTGCCCCCTTTTCTCTCTCTTCTCTGTCTGGGGTGCCTATAATGCAAATGTTGTCATACTTGATGATGTCAATGAATTCCTTTAGTCTATTTCCATGTTTTATTATTTTTTCCTCTCTCCTGTTCAGCTTGATTGCTTTCCATTAGTCTGTTCTCCAGGTGGCTGATTCGTTCTTCTGCTTCCTCTAGTAGGCAGCCTCTTAGAGATCCCCACACCTCCAGTAAATGCTCTGAGATCAGTAAACAAATCTTTCTCCCGTATATGCCAGGCATTTTTCAAACTGCTGCTTCTAGGCTATATCTCCATGGGGCTGTTTGTTGTGCTGTCTCTTTAACAGTGGGCACTCTGTCCTTCGGGCTCTCCCACAGGGGAGCCAGGTGGATTTTAAAGTTCCAGGTGTTAAGCTCCACTGATTTTAAGAACTCATGACATCCAGCCCCTCTGAAATTCAAAGCCGAATGTTAGGGGTTTTGTCTTCTCTGTGTGGGCTCCCCAGGCCCGTGGTGTCTCTTTCCTTCCCTTCTCCGTGCCTGAAGCATTCCTCCCTCCCGTGGACTGTCCCGTGGGTCCATTCCACTCCTGTCTGCATCTCCACCCCTTCTACTATCTGTGATGTGGCCTCTTCTCTACAGTTAGCTCTAGAGAGTCTGTTCTGCCAGTCTTCAGGTCACTGCCATTGTTCTGTGGCTAAGGACTGCTAAGGATTTTTTGTATCTATAGCACTCAGCAGCCCACCCTGATTTGCTTTTATGGCTCTCCCTAAGTGTATGCTTTGCATGAAATTGTAAGCACTTTCTCTCCTCCTCTTGATCCCCTTTCCTTTTTCTTCTTGTCCAGGCCTGCTTTTAAGAGTTCCTCCCTGCTGGCAAGCCTCTTCAGTCTATTGGCCTCTCAATAGACTGGCACTTTGCCTCTCTGCTCAAAAGCACCCTGTGATTCCTTAAGACCCCAATCACGTGCTCACATTTGTAGAACAGGGGCAAAAATTTAGCTTTTAACAATTGCCATAATGGATTGCTTTATCAAAAATTCTCTAAAGCCCAGAACATTAAGATGGAGCCCAGGTCTATTTTAGGGGATGCTGAGGGCATGGGATATATTGTCCTGTTAAGAGATAATGCCTTTCCTTCAGTAACTCTATGCAGCAAGTCAAACATCTTGTTTTTTGCTTGTTTTTGTTTGCTTGTTGTTTGCTTGCTTTGACTTATACACTTATTTAATAAACAGACATAACATTAATAGGTATCTATACTGGCAACATTTTACATTTCTCTGAAGGATTTGAAGAAGGGTCACCGAAGGGAAGGGGGTGGGAGGATGGGCCAATTGGGCGAAGGGGAGTGGGATATACCGGGTTCCAGTTATGCAGTGAAGAAGCCATGGGAATAAAAGTCACAGCATAGGGAATATAGTCAATGATAGTGTAAAAGCAATGTATGGTGACAGATGGTAGTTACACGTGTGTTGGTGAGCATAGCAGAACATATACAGATATTGAATCACTGTGTTGTACACCTGAAACTAATAGAACACTGTGTGCCAATTATACTCTAATAAAAAGGATTTTGAAGATTGCAGAAAATGGACAAATTTTAAAGGTTATATACTAAGGACAGAAATAGGCATGCTTTACATAATAATTGCATTTCCATAGGACTCTACCTTCCTATTATGTAGGAAATCAGTCTTCATTCAAAGAATACCTACATAGTCTTTGAAAAAATTTAAATTTCTGAGGCTGATGGAATGAGATCTTAATTTGGGACCGGGAAGGACAGAGTGCTGCCAACAACTAATGAGATGGGTTTTCAGGAGTATTACTAAACATTGCGAATGTGAATGGTCTGACACTGTTTCCTAGTCCTTTGCTGAATGAAAATTCAACAGATTCACCTACATTTATAGAAAGAGCCTTTCTTTTCAGTCACAGGTTCATAAAAGGAAAAATATTCTTAACTGTAACAATCATGTGAAAACCTCAAAACTATAAACCAGAAGACCTTTGCTTAAGTTCTGTTCCAAACTGTTTTTTGGTCTTTAAGTCACTACCCAGTTATAAGAGGTAACAATGGAAAATTTTAGCTTTATGCAACTCTACAGTTTGGTGATTGTATAATTATTATATAATAAAAAGAGTAGTTTATAAAAGAACGCATTGCCAAACACGGTTTATACTCTAAAGTCAGGTTCCCAGAAACAGAGCCTAAGATGAAGATTCTTTAGCAATTGTTTTCCTGATGGTGTGATCTCAGGAGAAACGTGTAAGGGAGAGGGGACACAGGAAAGAGCCAAGCAAAGATATATTTTCACAACAAATCTTGCCTCAGCCTGAGCTTACAGGGAGCTCTGGAGCATAAACTGCACCACTGAGTTTTTCCCACTTTGAACCAAGGAACCTGAGTGTTTATACCTGCATATTAGTAAGACAATGACCCAGGACCACTTTGGGAAATGGAAACATATCTTCCTAAGCTGTGGGGGATGGAGCAAATGTCTGGAGAAGTAAACATGAGTCATAGCAGCGAACCCAACAGCAGCCGGGCAGTGGTTAGACTGGCCTACTAAAGAGAATCTCAATGTGGTATCATCAATACCACTTATTAAATACCATTTCTTCTTTACTCAATCTGATTTTTTATATATAAGTGACATACTAGGTTATAAAACAATCACATCATTTATCTCATTGGACCTTGAAATTTTTTTCACATAATTGGCATTTGATAAATGTATAAATACATTTGTATAAATATATATATATATATATATATATATATACACACACACAAAGACTGCTTATTGTGCTTTACAAAAAGGAAAAACTCTGATGTAGCTATAAATTTCTTTGTGTTGTATTTCATTTAAATCATACATTGCATGACATGATTATTTCATGAAAAAGTAGAAAATGAAACATGGCAATTAAGACTTCTGGAAAAAATACCTAAAGGAGTTCTTTATCCTTTAACGGAAAATAAAGACTGAACATTAAAATTGGCTCATACACATGAGTAAAAGTGAAGCTGAAGTACCCTTGAATTTTATTTTACTTCGATCAAATGCCCTTGTTCTGGGAGTTCATATTATTACACTTAGACCTGACTGAATCCTGGATAAAGACAGTTTATTAGAACTCTAACAGAGGGGCGCCTGGGTGGCTCAGGTGGCTAAGCATCTGCCTTCAGCTCAGATCATGATCTTGGGGTCCTGGGTTCGAGCCCCCACTGGGCTCTCTGCTGACTGTGGAGATTGCTTCTCCCTCCTCCTCTCCCCATCCCCACTGCTCGTGTTCTCTTGATCAAATAAATTAAAAAAAAAATCTTTAAAAAAGAACTTTAACACAAAATAGAGCATAGATAAAGCTGATAATACTTTTGTTTAAAAGGTAAAAGTCTGCTCTCAGCAGTAGAGATAATAGTTTTCTGTGTCTAAAATGTTCCCCTCAAAAAGACTATTATTTGAAACATGATTTAGGTATTTGATCCTTTAAAACTCAGATAACTTGTTAAAAATAGCACAAATAACATTTTAAGTCATTTTAATAGTAGCATACACCCTTAACGAAGCAACACTCAAGGAAAAAAAATTTTTTTAAGGAAATCCTGTAATAACTTGGGACTTAAGGAAAGCCAAACACGTGGAAAAGCGGATGTAGTAAAGACAAATGGAAGAGATTCCACCATGTTGTCTTGGAGAGTGTTAAAAAATCCTACAGAGAAAAGATTCTTAATTTTTTCCAAGTCATGTTGCCCTTTGACAATCTAAAGAATGTGATGAACTTTCTCAAAGGGGAAAATGCCTATGCACACAAAATTTTGCTATCAGTTGAGGGTAATTATAGACTACTGAATCCCTCCATGAACCACTACTGTAAAGAGAAATGGAAGTAAGTTTGAAGCCATGAAGGAGAAATGACAGTAATAGGGGAAAAGGAAATTTCTGTTCTGAATATGTAATTCTTTTTTCTTTCACTCAGAGAAAGTACATCTCAGGTTTAATGACGTTAATGAAGCTTAAATGAATAAGAAATACAGTTAAGCATATCTAACACAATATTCACAAAGATTTTTTTGTGAGGAAAAGAAAGTAATTACAGTCAGAGTTTCATTAGGAGGACCAAGGAGATATTTCATGACTGACTAGGCTGAGATTAGATTCTTGAACCAATAAGAAGTACCCATTAAGGTTTTTTTTTATAGTAATTTTTTGCTTCCTTTTTAAATTATCAACTCCCAATCTGTTTAATTACTTCCTTTCTTGACATCATGACAGCCTCTGTTAACTCAGGACACTCTCTGATAGGAAGGCCTCTGCAAATCTGACA
Source organism: Mustela nivalis (assembly GCF_964662115.1). NCBI lineage: Eukaryota > Metazoa > Chordata > Mammalia > Carnivora > Mustelidae > Mustela > Mustela nivalis. The sequence continues at coordinate 115,484,826 of NC_139040.1, read as the reverse complement.
CTTCTCTACCTCTCCCACTTTTGAGAAATGTTAAGAGATACTGTCTGATTTAGACTAATGCTGACCATTATGTATTCCAGCTTAATTTTTCACAAGTAATTTTTTGTGGGGACTCCAAGGTCCATCCCTTACCTCTTCCTACAACCTGTCTATTGTCTTAACTTCACAGTATGTGGCTCCTTCTACTGTGTTTCAGGATTTTTTTGGACTCAGCTCTCAAGCAAGGTCTTTAAGCAAGTTTCTGGAAACAGAAGAGGTCATCTTAACAGCTCCAATTCAAGAATAAAAAATCATAACCTACTCTTAAGGAACATTTTTAAAGAAAATCTAGTTGCTTCAGATTTTCATTTCTATCTGAATTGCACGTAAGAGGAGCACTTAATCATCATGAGATTCACTTATATGCTTCGCAGTACTCATACTCTCCACGTGCAGATCAGGAGCCAGACTAATTCTTCTTTCCTCCCCAATTATTAAAACAGGTAATGCACTTTTATTAATGATAGAACCAACTGAAATAATTCCAGAAAATTAATCCTCCAAATGAATGCAATTTCAGATCTCGGCGAGTACATTATAGGTTTATTATACTTCCGCCATATGGGATGTTATATTCAGCAGGTTTGATTTCTACAGAAGACTAAGAATAGTTTTTCTGTCTTTTCTGCACGATAACCTGATGACCTGGCACTTCTCCTGAAGCGGAAAGGTATCACTGTAGCTTGGGATGCCATCATCTTTTAAAAGCTATTCCATTAATATATCAAAGGGCCATAGAAAAGGGCTTTGGTTCTTGAATTTTCTCACATAAGCTAAGAGATACAGCATGCACTCACCCTTTCCTTTCTCATACACACACATACAGATATAAATAATATGGACAAATGTGCATTACACCAACCACGGTACAAGGTACTAAGCATATGGATGGTGAAAAAAGAAGAGATAGTACTTGCTTTGGAGCTTACTCTGTAGTAGCTAAAGCAAAGAGCACACACAGAAGGACTGTCCTTCAGGAAGAGGCAAGACCCTCTGGGAGATGTAACAGGCTGAATGATGAGATGCAGTAGGTTCAGAGTTTGGTCGTAGGCAGAGGAGGGAATTCCCACTTGATGTTTACTACATTCCTCAGTAAAATGGGAGGTGAGGTCAGAAGCTCGGGGTAAGGAGAAAGGATCTAAATAAGGAGGCTTCAAGAGAGAGGAGAAAGGTCAAATTAGTTATTTTGGAGACTGAAGACTACCCAGTTACCGAGCATGGCTAACCATCTAGTTAGGTTTGAGCTAATGAAGCTAAGGTGAAAACAACTTGCCAACTGAAGTGGCTGGGCTGCAGGGATGAAAAAGGCAAATGGTTGATTTCAACACAGTAGGGGCTGTTCACGGGGACACAACAGAGTGAGAGAAGAGCAAGACACCAGAGGGGGTGGCTTCCAAGGAAGAACATACAAAGGACTATGGGATTAGGCTATTTATGAAGGAAAGTGACGAAAAGAGGAATGGTGGATAAAGAACCATCCATGGACTGAAGATAGTAATTGGTCTAGTGTGAGCACTGGAGAAAAGAACTTGAAAGGAAAGAAGGCTACATATTGAGGGAGTAGGATGTCTACATTTTAGACATTTCATTTAGTGCAGTTTTTGAGCACTTGGTCCATGCTAATACAGAGCGGAGTTGATGGGGACAGGTCAAAGAACTCAGTGTGAGTTTTTGGCCACATGGATGCTGAAATTGCCAAGAATGATAGCAGCAGCATAAATGTAAAGAAAGAATGTAAAAGCAGGTAATAAATCCTTCAGTGAATCAAAGGGTGTGACCAAGACATCTAACCTGAAGGCAGAGGCGGCCTTACCTTGGCTCCTCAAGGAAACAAAGATTTTCTTTTTTAACCAAAAGAGGGAGAGGAGCATTGTGATCAGTAATTGCAAACGGAGAGAAAGGGGAAATGCGAGTCCTAAAATCCTGGAGGAAGGCAGTATAGCTTTGTTTTAGAGGAACACCGTGATGCACAGCCTCTGAAGACAGCCAAATTCTTGAAAACCAGAAAGGTTTAGCCATGATAAAAAGGCCATGATGGAGAGCAGAAGGGAGTTGAGGGAAATTGGAAGGGGAGGTGAACCATGAGAGACTATGGACTCTGAAAAACAATCTGAGGGTTTTGAAGGGGCGGGGGGTGGGAGGTTGGGGTACCAGGTGGTGGGTATTAGAGAGGGCACGGATTGCATGGAGCACTGGGTGTGGTGCAAAAACAATGAATACTGTAATGCTGAAAAGATATAAAAAATTTAAAAAATATATTGAGGAATACTCTAAGCGTGACTTGGAGGGGGAAAAAAAGGCCATGTTTCTGGTACGTATCTGTGAAGCTGCAAAGGCTTTCACTTAGAAGATATCAAATTGAGAGAGGGAGAAGGAAACCTGGCCTTTTTATCATGAGGTGGGATGTCTAACAAGTTGGTGTCTGGACCCACTCCATTTGTATGTAAGCAGAACAGCTCTTCTTTTTATATGTTGAGTTGCGACATTTTGGTTTTTTTTTTTTTTTTTTAAATGGCTCACTCTTTAGAGAAAAAGTTTGTGAATTCTAGACTGGAGGGACAAGTCTCTGCAGAAGCTCGGCTTTATTCAGGCTCTCACACTTCATTTCTCATCACTGTCGAGTCTTCATTTATAACATGTTGCAAATAATGTTTGTCCAGGATTGTTGAGAGGTTTAATGAGACACAGTACATGGGAAAGTGCTTTGTTTGATATATATGGGACAGAATTTTGTCCTAATTATTGACTAGGTGAAAGGCTTTTAATCATTCACTATTAAGTTGGTAGTCCCTTAGAGACGTGAGCCTAATGAAGGCCATGGATGAACCACAATATCTGACCCATCATTTTGGCTCTTTGTTATTTGTAAAACATGGAATAAAAATAATTCTGAAATAAAATGGCTCCAAAAACCTTATTTCTAATGAAGTATGTTTTAATGCTGTGTCTTTGGCTTTAGTCAAATATCCACACATAAAACAGTGAAATGAGAACATTGTGCACTTTTTCTACAGGCATTACTGGAAACATTAGCTATTATGTTGCTTAATACTGCTTGTTCAAGGACTCATATTATAGTTCTTTTAGTACCAGGAAAAAGGTTTCCTCCTTATGAAAAAAGATTATGTTTCTTTTGATCAGATTATATATTCTATTGTACCTCACATTTTGCTTTTAACTGCCTGCATATTCAGAACACAATCTTTTTTTTTTAGTTTGTTTCATTTTTTATTTAAATTCAACTTAGTTAACATATACTGTTATTAGTTTATTAGTAGTTTCAGAGGTAGAATTTAGTGATTCATTAATTGCATATAATTCTCAGTGCTCATTGCATCAAGTGCCCTCCTTAATGCCCATCACCCAGTTACTCCATCCCCCCCCCCACCCCAGAACACAATATAATGCTCTGCCAATACCTATATTAGCTTAGGGTCTTGATATTATAAATCAACCTTTCTTCTCCCCCCAACCCCTGACCCAATACATGCATGCCTATGCAAACACACAAACAACTTCAATATCTCTTTTGATGAACATTAATATCAAAGGGTCATTGATTTTCAGTCATCCCTCATTATTTCTGAAAACTGAATTCATTTACATAGTGAATTATTTCAACCTATTACAGAGTTTTATATAGGCAAAGATAACTATGATATGTGTGTGGGGGGGTGGGGGGTGTACAATTTATCAAGACATAATTTACTGAGCTATTTAATTTTTGGATCAATGACTTATTTATTCCAAAGAAATATTTATTGAATCCCAAATGTGTATGTGTGTACACATATTGTAAAGGTCAGCAAGACTTGGTTTCAGTGAGGTCTCAATGAGTTCACAGCCTGGATAGGCAAATAAATAGTTACAACTATTACATATGTACTCTAACTACGGCCCAAGTGGTTTTTTCTATAAAGCTGTATGAAAAAATAGCCAAACTCATTTCTTTACTTATTATCTCTGATGACTTTTGCATGACAACAGATAGTTGTGACATAGGCTTCATGGCCCACAAAGCCTAAAATGTTTGCCACCTGACTCTTCACAGGAAAGTCTTGGGGAGCCTTGATCTCTAGGCATTTGTTGGTATATACACTCATCCCCAGGAAAAGTGGAAAATAACTCAGTAGCCTGATTACATAGTAACTGCTGGGTCTTGGCCTTCATTTCACATGTTCAAAGTTGAATAAAAGTGTTTTTCAATGAGCAGGTGACATGGTGTTGGTGGAGTGGGGTGCTGTCTAGTCCCCTGAGGGGTTAAGTGCAGTGCCACTGCCTGAAATACAAGCCAGCTTTGAGACTGCTGGTAAAAACACTATCAATAAAAGTAGCTATTAATTTTGAACACTTGCCATATGTTGGGTGCTGTCCCAAACACTACCCAACCTGAGTTTATTCAGTTCTCAGAATAGTCATATGACATATCTAGTCATAGTAGCTACATTTTGGAAATGAGGAAAGGGAAGCTCAAGGAGATTTTGTACCTTGCATGTGATAATGTAGATAGTGCTAGATAAGATTCAAACCTGAATACCTCTGACTTCAAAACTCCAACTCTTATCTACCAAGTTATATCGTGTGTCTGGTGGAATAATTAAGCACTTTCCTATGTGTTGCTCACTGGGACCTTGCTCAGATCCTCTGAACAGTGCCTGGCACATAATTATAATAATCATTGTAACTTCCTCCCTCTATCTGTGAACACTGAGAGTTAGGACATACTAATATTCACCTGGGCATATCAAGCACCTGGCACAACGTGTCTCAATAAAATGGTTTATGGGGGAATGCATGAAGAACATTTTCTGGGGAAATATGGCAGCTCCTGGTTGAAGGAGGGCTAAGACTCACCTTCTCACCTACAGCACCATCATATGAAGGAAAGAGAGTTCAGATGGAAAACATCTCATACCCTGGAATATGTTATGAGACTTTCTTAAAAATTTCTAACGATGGTTAGAAAATTTCTGCCTATAAATTGTGTAGTTGGAAGCTATTCCCCATATTAATTAACATAATATTATTTATTCTCATGCCCACAATTCTTGCGCTGATTAAATAGAATTCCAGATGATGAAAATAAACTTGTCATAATAATTTAGTCAGCTTCATATTTGGAATTATTAACTATTCCCAAGTGTATTTTAGTTCATAGTAATTTGCATATGCAACCAAAATAGAGGAGCATGAGCAATTATATTCTTATACAATGAAAATATTCAGTTTAAAAATCTATTTCTATACCTGGGGGAGGGGGGTTGGGAGAGGGTGTTGGGGTTATGGACATTGGGGAGGGTATGTGCTATGGTGAGTGCTGTGAAGTGTGTAAACCTGGTGATTCACAGACCTGTACCCCTGGGGCTAATAATACATTATATGTTTATTAAAAAATAAAAAAATTATTTAAAAAATCTATTTCTAAATCTCACCATTTCTAAGATTATATATTCAATATGAGTATCAGTATTTTCTGAGGTACTGGTAAAAAATAACAATTAAATAAATATATTTTTAGAGAAATTCACAAACTTGTATAGAATTATTGAAAACAATCTGAGGGGTTTGAAGGGGCGGGGGGTGGGAGGTTGGGGGAACCAGGTGGTGGGTATTAGAGAGGGCACAGATTGCATGGAGCACTGGGTGTGGTGCAAAAATAATGAATACTGTTATGCTGAAAATTAAAAAAAAATCAATAAATGCAAAAACATTTTATATATATATATATATATATATATATATATATATATATATATATATATATATTTCTCCCTCATATCAGGGAGATCATATGATAGTTGTCTTTCTCCGATTGATTTATGAGGAAGTGGAGATGCAACATGGGGGGTTAAGAGGGTAGGAGAAGAATAAATGGAACAAGATGGGATTGGGAGGGAGACAAACCATAAGTGACTCTTAATCTCACAAAACAAACTGAGGGTTGCTGGGGGGAGGGGGTTTGGGAGAAGGGGGTGGGGTTATGGACATTGGGGAGGGTATGTGCTATGCTGAGTGCTGTGAAGTGTGTAAACCTGGCGATCCACAGACCTGTACCCATGGGGATAAAAATATATTATATGTTTATAAAAAATAAAAAATTTAAAAAATAAAATAAAATCATGTTAAAATATATATATATATAAAAACCAATATGTCAAAACTTTTAAAACCAATTCTATAAACTGATACATATCTGGCTCAATGAAACCTTACCTTCTATGAAAAGAAATTCCAATCATTTTACCCACTCATTTTAGAGACAGCACACTTATTTGATATGGTTCCTAGCTGGTGCAAATTGCTTTTACTATTCATGTTTGGAAAATAACTACTACTACCTTTTCTCCTGGAGTTCAATGTAAATTAGTAATTAAAAGAAAAATAACGTAGCAAATAAGGCATATTAAGAAATAAGCAGGGGTGCCTGGGTGGCTCAGTCATTAAGCCTCTGTCTTCAGCTCAGGTCATGATCCCAGGTTCCTAGGATTCAGCCCCGCATTGAGCCCCACATTGAGTCCCGCATCAGGATCCCTGCTCAGCAGGAAGCCTGCTTCTCCCTGTCCTGCTCCCTCTGCTTGTGTTCCCTCTTGCACTGTGTCTCTCTCTGTCAAATAAATAAAATATTTTTTTTAAAAAAAAGAAAGAAGCAGAAAAAAAGAAATATGCAGAGACTATCAGGAAAAAGATAAACCTTATAGTCACATCTATGGAAAATAGCTTTTTTTCAAACTGACATTATCCAAAAGGATAGAATGTGAATATTCAATGTTTGCTTAGTGCTTACTTTTGTTCCCAAAACAAATTCTTAAATGGTATTATATACATAATTAAGAATTTTAAACAAAATGGTTATTATCTGAAACCAATATTGTATAAAAATAATGTTCCTGCCTTTTTTAAAATTAGGGAATCTCTCTTAAAAGAAAAATACCATATGATTTCACTCATAGGTGGAATTTAAGAAACAAAACAAATGAATAAAAGGAAAAAGAGGAAGGGAGAGAGGGAGACAAGCCAAGAAACAGATTCTTAACTTTAGAGAACAAACTGCTAGTTACCGAAGGGAAGTGGTGGTGGGGGGCAGTGAATGGAACCAGTGATACACAGTAAGGAGTGCAGTTGTGATGATCACAGAATGTTGCACAGAAGTGGTGCATCACTATATCGCAGACCTGAAAGTAATAATACACTGTATGTTAACTAACTGGAATTTAAATAAAAACACAAAAATAAATAAGGGATTCTCTCTAATATTCTGAATTGCAAACAACTTCACATTGCCAAATACTACTTCTACTGTGCTCCAATAATTGACATCAAATCTATTTTATACAATACAATGTTAAGTATCACCTAGAAAAATTGGATATATTTGCAAACGCTAAAAAGTCCACCATCTATAATTTTCATATGTTAAAGATACTTTACAGTTTGGTTTTGTTTTAACCAACATGAAAAATTAGTGCAATGTTCTCATTAGCATTTTCTTTTTTTTTTTTTAAAGATTTTATTTATTTATTTGACAGACAGAGATCACAAGTAGGCAGAGAGGCAGGCAGAGAGAGGAAGGGAAGCAGGGTCCCGCTGAGCAGAGAGCCCGATATCAATCCCAGGACCTGGGATCATGACCGGAGCCGAAGGCAGAGGCTGTAACCCACTGAGCCACCCAGGTGCCCCCCATTAGCATTTTCTTACTGGAGTCATTGCATCTAATCTTGAGAGCAATTTTTTTTTTTTTAAGTACCACATCAATCCTGTACTCTCTTTGTGGTAGAAGTTTTTGCAAACAGCCTTAATAACAAGTCCCCTGAAACGTGACTCACCTTGGCACACAATCAGCTAGAGATTGCAGAGAACACATGTAAGGACCAAAACAGAGCTAAAATGAGGACAGTGGCTTCTGATTACACATGAAAGGATGGCTGAAGCTGCATGCACTTCGTTAGGAAACGCAAACACAAACATGAGGACCGTCTGTTTTTGTTCTTTTAGAGTCAATATATTTTCAATGAATTGGAACAACGTGAAACAGAACACTGAGTAAAAAAGAGATGTGTTTGTGGTGGTCTGGAGTATGTGAGGTGCGTGGCTTTGTGCCTGACTGCAGACTTAGAATCAAATGACAAGGACCTGGTTACCAGCTACTGAGAAATGACGCTGTGTCCAACTGAGGATCGCCACAGACCCCATAATGATCACCCTTGGTTGAAGCTGCAGACCCTGCACATCAACGTGCATCAACGTGTATTTTAATCTGGACTGCCTTGTACCAACCCTACTCCCTTTCTCAACCAAAACAATAGAAAAATTCACATCTTGCTCAGACAGTTGTTTTAACCAACATCAATGTTGGTTAACATTTTAACCAAATGTTGTTTGGTTAACAACATTTAACCTCATTTTAGTATTTATTCGCGGTACCAACTAGTCCCCCCAATTTGAATTTCAACTTGCATCAACTTAGACTTCTCCATTGCCTCTCACCCTTCTAATCACCACTACTTAATGCTTTTCTGTCAAAGTGTTAAGGTAGTAGAGATCAGTGTTTAACTTGACAGGTTTTGTAAGTAGACAATGTAGCATATGAATCCAAGTGGAGCCTCTTAACTGTGTGGCCTTGTTAAACATCATTGCTAAACATCAACTTTCTTCTCTGTAGAGCCAACAGAACAATACTTATGGCACAGGATTATTACAAGGGTTAAATGAAATACTGTTTTCCCAGTAGTACAGAGCCTGGAGCCATGAAAGTACTCAGTGATACACATACTAAAAATATCCCTAAGGGCGCCTGGGTGGCTCAGCCCTTAAGTGTCTGCCTTCTGCTCGGGTCATGATCCCTGGGTCCCAGGATGGAGCCCTGCATTGGGCTTCCTGTTCAGTGGGAAGCCTGCTTCTCCCTCTCCAACTTCCCCTACTTGTATTCCCTGTCAGATAAATAAATACAATCTCTAAAAAAAAAAAAAAATCCTATACTCCTTCCCTCCCAATCCACTCCTAGCTTCTGCACCACACGCACGCGCACACACACAGATAGCCTTCTGCACTACACTATTATTGTCTAAAGTGGGTTAAATGGCAAGCCCCTAAAATTCATATCTACCTGGAAAAACAATATTCTTGAATGTGGCCTTACAGTTTTTGGCAGATATAGTTATCCAGTTACAATGAAGTCATACTGGATTAAGGTTGGCCCTATATTCAATACAACTGGGGTCATTATAGGAAGAAGGAATTTTGGACACAGAAACAGAAAGGAGAATGGCTGTCCTGTGAAGACGGATGAAGAGATCTGGAACATCAAGAAGTGTCAGTAACCAGCAGAAGCTAAGAGAAAGGCATGGAACAGATGCTTTCCTAGAGACTTTAGACAGAACAGCCAAGCCAAAAATTTGATGTTAAGACTTCTAGCCTCCTAAAATTAGCAAGTCAGGAAATAGCAGATGTTGGCAAGCATGTGGAGAAAGGGGAACCCTCCTACACTGTTGGTGGGAATGCAAGCTGGTGTAGCCACTCTGGAAAACAGTATGGAGGTTTCTCAAAAAGTTGAAAATAGAGCTACCCTACAACCCAGCAATCGCACTACTTGGTATTTACCCTAAAGATACAAATGTAGTGATCTAAAGGGGCACCTGCACTACAATGTTTATAGCAACAATGTCTATAATATAACCAAACTATGGAAAGGGCCCAGATGTCCATTGACAGATAAATAGATAAAGATGTGTGTGTATATATATGCGCACAGAGACACACACAATAGAATACTACTCAGCCATCAAATAAATGAAATTTTGTCATTTGCAATGACATAGATGGAACTAGAGGGTATTATACTAAGTGAAATAAATTAGTCAGAGAAAGTTAATTATCATATGATCTCACTCATATATGGAATTTAAGAAATAAAACAGATGAACATGGGGGAAGGGAGAGAAAAATAAAACAAGAAGGTATCACAGACGGAGACAAATCAAAAGACTCTTAATCATAGGAAACACACTGAGGGTTGCTCAAAGGGAGGGGTGAGGGTTGGGGGAAGAGATAACTGGGTGATAGACATTAGAGAGGGTATATGATGTAATGAGCCCTGGGTATTATATAAGACTGATCAATCCCTGAACTCTACCTCTGAAACTAATGTTAAATGATATGTTAATTAATTGGATTTAAATTAAAAAAAAAAAAAGACTTCTAGCCTCCTGAACTGTTAAAGAATAAATTTCAGTTGCTTTAAACCACTCAGTTTGTGGTATTTTGTTACAAGAGCCCTAGAAATGAATACATTCTCCTTTCAGTTCCTGGATGGGATTTAAGCTCTCCTTCACCTCTGCCCAGACTCCCAATTTTCTTTATCTGATCAAAATTGTAGCGTCAGAGGAAAAAAGAGAGAAAGGCAAGTGTGCCTTTCATCCTGGGAAGGTATAGCAATTACAGGTAAAACACCGAAGGATGGCATAGAGGTAGGAAAGCTCTGGGAGTGCTATAGGCTGGAATCCCTGGCCTTCTTCAACAAAAATATCCAGAAGTATCCACTCAGCAAAATAAGAACTTGGATAGATAAGTGCTTTACAAAATCTGCCGTGCTTCATAACATAAAGTGATAATACTCTACCACAAGCTGGTACACTGTCAGACTGTTTTCAAAGGGGGCTGTACCATTTTATAATCCTACTAGTGACGTGTGATGGTTCCAATTTCTCTACATCCTCACCAACACTTGCTGTCATTTGTCTTTATTTGATTATAGCCGTTCTAATGGATAGGAAGTGGCATCCATTGTAGTTCTGATGTACATTTTCCTTAATACTAGTCATGCTGAGAATCTTTTTGTGTACTTACCCACCATTTGTGTATCTTCTTTGAAGAAAAACCTTTTCAAATCTTTTGCCCATTCTTAAAGCGTATTATTTGTCTTTTTATTATTGAGTTGTAAGTATTCTTTTTATATTCTAGATAAAATCTCTTATCAGATATATAATTTGCAAATATTTTCCCCCATTCTGTGGATTATCTTTTCACTTGTTTGGTGACATCATTTGTAACAAAGAGAGAAAATGAACACCCTCAAAAGCCTATTTTTTAGTTACTTGTACTTTTTGTGTCATATCTGAGAAATAATTGCTTAAACTAAAAAAAAATGTTTTCTTCTCAGAGATTTATAGTATTATCTCTCACATTTAGTCCTAGGACCCATCTGGAGTTAATTTTGGGGTATGATATAAGGTAAGGATCCAAATTCATTCTTTTCCATGTGGATATTTAGTGGTACCAGGTTCCAGTGATACCAGAAAAACTACTTTTTCTCATTTTATTTTCTCAGTACCCTGGTCAAGTACAATTAACTGAATATAAAATAAAGCATTCACATACAAATATTACAATCAGCTTGTCGATTACTGCAAAAAAGCCATGTGAAATTTTGATAGAATTGTGTTACATATGTAGATCAATTGGGAAGTACTGCCATCTAACAATATTCATTCTTCTGATCCATGAACATTGGCTGTTTACTCATTTTAACTATCTTAAATTTATTCTAATAATATTTTATAGGTTTTAGTGTACCAATCTCACACTTCTTTGTTAAATTTATACTTAGACTTTTTTTCTTTTTAATGCTATCATAAATGGAATTGTTTTAATTTCATTTTCAAGTGTTAGTGTGTAGAAATAGAATTGATTTTTACATACTAATCTTTTATCATGCAGTCTTGCTGAACTTTGTTTATGAGCTCTGCTGTTTTTTTAGTGGATTTCTTAGAGTACTCTATAAAAAAGATCATGGCATCTGCAAATAGAGACAGGTTTACTTTCATATTTCCAATCTGATACCTTTTCTTTGTTTTATCCCTCTAAATGCCCTGACTAATCTCTGCAGTACAATGTTGAACAGAATTAGTGAAAATAAACATCTTTTTCTCATCACTATCTTAGAAGGAAAGATATCAGCCTTTCAACATTGAGTATTACGTTAGCTGTAAGGTTTTATAAATGTTCTCTATCATGCTGAAGGAGTTCCCTTTCATTATTAGTTCATGGAGTGTTTTTTTTTTTTAAACTTATTTATTTATCTGAGGGAGAAAGACAGGGGTAGTAGCAGATGGATACAGAAACTTCAGCAGACTCTGAGCTCAGCATGGAGCCCCAGGACTGGGGCTTGAGATCATGACCAAAACCAAGAGTCAGTCACTTAATTGACTGTGCCACCTAGGCACTCCATTTGTTGAGTGCTTTAATCATGAAAAGACACCGAATTTTGTTAATGCTTTGTCTGTATCTCTTGAGACAGTTATATGTTTTTATCCTTTGTTCCATTAATATGGCATATTATATTAATTTTTAGATGTTAAACCAGCCCTGCATTCCTGGGATAAATCTCATTTAGTCATGATTTATCATCCTTTTTACATGTTACTTAATTTAGTTTGCTAATATTTTGCTGGGGATTTTTTTTTTTTTTGCCTTTAATTTGTAAGACTTGTTTGTCTTTAGTTTTCTTTCTTGGTGATGTTTTTCTCTGGTTGTATCAGGGTAACACTGTCTTTATAGAATGTTCACTCATCTCCTATTTTTGGAAAAGTGTGAAGAAATGGTATTAATTCTTTTTTGAATGTTTGTAAGAATTATTTATAAGATCAGGAAAATTTGGGTCTAATTATAATATTTATGGAGACTTACTTAGAATGTCAAAACTTTCTTTTGCCTAGGATACACTTAATATTATAAATGTATTCATAATTTTATATATGTATTTTATATATTTATTTCATATATTATATGTAAATATATATAAAATTTTATAAATATATAAAGCCAAGAGCAAATTTTGTCTTTTATGTATCTTCTTTAAATGAGAGAATAATAATATTTTATAGGAAATTTTGGTTTATTTAATAGCAATCTGCTCTCTGTGTTTAGCACAAACCTAAGGTAAGAAAAATACACTGAGAAAATTAAGAAATATCATGACATAGAACTAGGACATTCCACATGCTCTATTTCTGGTAGAAGATAATTTAAAAAGAACACAAAATAATCACCAAATTTATTTAGTCACTTAAAGAAGTGAAATGAAAGCATATCAATAGTGAAAGCATTCAAACTAAAGGTCTCTGATGTTGTGACAGACTTTATTTATATCCAGTACATGTTCATCCTTATTTTCTTTTGAGGATCAGATTCCTGTTTTCTTAGAGTTGACCCCACCGCTTAAAATCACGGATAAGATGATGACCCCAACATGGCCAGAAGAGCACTAAACCCTAGCCACAAAGACTCTTTTTAAAAAAAAAAAAAACTTTTATTAACATATAATATATTAATAGCCCCAGGCATACAGGTCTGTGAATCGCCAGGTTGACACATGTTCATAACCCCACCCCCCTCTCCCCACCCCCCTCCCCCCGGCAACCTTCAGTTTGTTTTGTGAGATTAAGAGTCTCTTATGGTTTGCCTCTCTCCTGATCCCATCTTGTTTCATTTATTACACAAAGACTCTTTTACTATAAAGCATGTGGCCTACCCTCAACCAATAAGAGCTCTCTTTTACTTTGGCTAGGATGATTTGGGAAAAAGGAGAAGTTGGTGGCTGAAAGACTTATACAAACCAGAGTTTCTGTATGTAACTATCTTTGGTACTAATCTTGCCTGGGAGAAGCACATCTGATGACTTAAAAAGGGTCAAAGATCTGATGATACTGGTCAAACCTTGGATTGAGCCATACCTGAAGCTAGTTCATCCTAACATGTTCCAAATTATGCTAGCTAATAAATTCTCTATTTAAGTATTTTGAAATTGGGTTTCTGTCATCCACAGCAAAACAACTATCATAAATATATGAATATAGAATTTTAAAGCCAGATCAACACTGTCTCTGCTTATTTATTTATAACGAAGCATATTGACCATTTAATTACATGAGGATTAGACTGGGCTTAAAGTATTTGAAAAATATGTCCTATGTAAATTTGAAAATGAAGATTAAAGAATAGTGCTATAGGGTATAAACAGACTAGTAGTAAAAAAACAAAATGTAATATAGTTCTATTTAGTATCACAGCTAGCCCCATAAAAATCAAATTTAGGGGCGCCTGGGTGGCTCAGTAGGTTGGGCAACCGCCTTCGGCTCGGGTCACGGTCCTGGGGTCCTGGGATCGAGTCCCGCATCGGGCTCCCAGCTCCATGGGGAGTCTGCTTCTCCCTCTGACCTTCTTGCCTCTCATGCTCTCTCTCATTGTCTCTCTCTCAAATAAATAAATAAGAATCTTAAAAAAAATCAAATTTAACATTATACAAATGAAACACAAAATATTAAAATAAGAATTAAAATTATCTCAACTTTGTAAGATAGCAAAAAATAATTTATTCATATTTAAATATTATAAAATTATTAATCATTTTAACAAATACATAAGAAGAAACATGAACAAATTGTGAAACACTGCTAAGGAAAATGCAAACTAATTGTTAATAGTGCCTTGTACATAGTAAGAGTTAAGACACTAAAGGGATTACTCTGAAATTTTTTACTGTTAAATAATACCTAATTAAACACTTTCCTACAAAGAAACTTCAGGCCTCAAGAACTTCATTAGGAAAAGGGAATGTCAAAGACTATTAAATTTTTATGGCTTTCTGCCTAAGGACAGGTCTCAGACACAGTGCTAGGCATCCAGAACTCAAATAAAATGCCACAATTTACCAGCTTGGTAAATCAGAAGACAAAGTTTTAGGAACTACAGCAGCTGGAAACTGAAAAATGTAAACTTCAGCAAAGAGAACCACAGGAGGGACAATGCATATTCTGCATATATAATCTCTGTACAAATTTCTGGTTGATTCAGGAGTTACATGTACCACTCATACGCAAGGCAGACTACAAGCAGCATAACTAAGGCCGAAGGCAGGACAAAGACTGCACCTTCTGCCTACCACAGGGAAGACACAGTTTGAAACTTGAGTTTAACCAAGCTCACTGACTTCTTAAGGCAAAAAATTCAACACTATTTAGGAGAATGACAATCTACAGTTTATAAAACAGATCAATAAAATGTCCATGATGCAATTAAAATTATAAGATATATAAGAATACAGCAACTCCTATAACTGTGTTAAATTAAGTAAATGAAAATATGCTTCTAATAAATAAGCAAAAGGGAGATTTCAAAAGAAAAATAAAAACTACTGGAAAACAGAGCCAAAAGGAAATTCTAAAACCAAAAAATAAATAATACCAGAACTAAAAAGATTCACTTAATAGAAGATTGGAGATGATAGAAAAAAGGAAGTAATTTCAGAGATAGATAAATAGGTAATTTCTACTACCATCAGTTACCTGTCAGGTAATATAGCAAATCTAATTCATGTGGATATGGAGCCTTAGAGAAACAGTAAAGAAGCGTATAGGAAAAATAACTGAAGAGACTTCAAGAAATATCTGACAACCTATTTTTTTCCTTCTAAAAATTGTTTTAGCTATTATTACAGTTCATTTACCTTTCTATATAGAATTTAGAATTATCTTGTCTATATCTACAAAAAAAACCTTGGTGGGATTTTGATAGGAATCACATTAAAACTACACAAAAATTTGGAGAAAATTTACAATGTTGAATTTTCCATTCTATCAGGATGGTATAACTGTTCATCTGTGTAGCTCTCCTTTGAAGTTATGTGGTCTTCTTCAAACAAGTCCTAGAAACTGATTGTTGTATTTATATTTATACAAAAATATTCATTTTTTTTAAGTGAGCTACACGTCCAAAGTGGGACTTAAACTCACGACCCTGAGATTAAGAGTCACATGCTCTACGACCGGCCCAGCCAGATGCTCCCATAAACATTCTTTTTTGTGTGAATATAAATGGTATTATTCTAAATTTCAGTTTCTGCATGTTCATTGCTCATTTACAGAAATACAAATGATTTTTATGTTTTAATCTTCTACTTTGTGACCTTGTTGAAGTGACCTACCCCAGTGGATTGTGTTTTCCTATCGATTCCCCGTGATTTTCTATGTAGACAATTGTGTCATCTGTAAATAGGCCCAGTTTCTCTTCTTTATTTCCTAAGTGAATGCCTTTAAATTTCCTTCTCTGGCCTCATTTTGTGCTCTAAGATTTCCCATCCTTGGCTGAATAAAATGGTGAGAAAGGACATATGTTTCTCATTCTCTGTCTTGGGAGGAAGCATTCAACCCTTCACCCTTAAGTACCATATTGGATTTAGGTTTTAGGTAAGTTTCTTTATAAGAAATTCCTATCTATTTTTAGCTGGCTGAGATTTTTATATCATGAATAGGCACTGAGTTGTGCCAAATTATTGTTCTCTATCATTTGATACAATCATGTGCTTTTT
Source organism: Mustela nivalis (assembly GCF_964662115.1). Lineage (NCBI taxonomy): Eukaryota > Metazoa > Chordata > Mammalia > Carnivora > Mustelidae > Mustela > Mustela nivalis. Next base: position 115,468,427 of record NC_139040.1, on the reverse strand, counting down.
TTTCCTTTAGTTTGTTAATATGAGGGTGATACTGATTTTTGAATACTGAACCACCCAGCATTCTTAGCATAAACCACACTTGGTAACTGTATTTAAAATAAATTACTGCATTTAATTTCCTAATATTGTGTTGAAAATTTTTGGATCTATGGTCATGAGGAATGCTGGTCTTTGTTTTTTGTTTTTGCTTTTGATTCTGCTTGTTTGGGTATCAGGATAATACTGGCCTCTTAAAGTGAAAAGGAGATATTTCCTCCTCTTCTATTTTCTGGAAAGGGTCACATTAAATTGGTATAAATTCTTTTTTTAAACATGTGGTAGAATTCCCCAATAAAAGTATCTGGGCCTGAAGATTTCTTTTTCAGAAGTTTTTAATCTATGAATTCATTTTCTTTACTAATTATTGGGCTGTTCAAATTATTTCATCTTGAGTGAGTTATGATTGGTGTCTATTTTAAGGCTCAGAAACTTTATTACCTTTTCATTTTCTTTTATGGCTTTGATCAATTCATGTTTATTAATCTTCTCCTATCCATTTAGGTAATTTATGCTTTCTTAGAAAACGTACTTATCCAATCTCATCTGCTCTCCATTTTTCAGCTTTCTCCAAGTTTTCTTGTTTTCTGATAATCACTTAAATTATAGGGATGTGTGTGTGTTCGTATCTATACATAAATATGCATATGTGCATATATATTCAGTGGCATATATTTTCTATGTTTTTCACAGTGTTGGGCACTATTTAATGAGTGGAATGGTAGCTTAATTAGTCTACTCTGCTATTTGATCAAATACCCTCTATACTTGTTCTTTTTGTTTTCTCAGTATCACCTCTTTCTAATAGTAAAATAAAAGTTGCAAGGCTATTCCTGAGTATTACCTCTTTTCTAAAGCCTTACTTATTTTCCCAGTAGTTGGATACTACCTTATAATATTCACACCATCATCATCATCATCATTATACTGTTAATATGGTGATGCAATAATGCTTTTCCCACACTGATGTCATTGTTAGTCTTTGAACCCCTAGATTCTAGGGATCATGCAATTTCCAGTTTTTAATTCCCAAGTAAAGCTATTTTAAGGCATCAAGGACTAAATGTATTTATTACGCTACACATGAATATTATGCCTCTTTAGTCCACATTCTCTTTATAGCTGCATAAATGGAGGTGTTTTAATATTATTTCATAGATATTTTTTCAAGATGTATTTATTTTAGAGAGGGAGCAAGCTTGAGTGGGGGGAGAGGTAGAGGCCGAGAAATCCTCAAGCAGCCTCCCAGATGAGTGTGGAGCCCAACTTGGTCTCAATCCCAAGACCCTGAGATCATGACCTGAGTGGAAAACAAGAGCCAAAAGCTCAACTGACTAAGCCACCCATGTACCTCTTATTTCATAGATTTTAAATTTAGCTAATTCATTAAATTGTTATTTTCTTAATTTTATATTAAATAACTGTAAACAAGAAAATAATTCTCATTAAAGCAAATGTTTCCTTGAAATGTGAATTATTTACTTGCTCATAGTACAAGTGTTTTATAACCAGGATAAAGCCTTTAGTAAACTACCAAGAATATTTATGCAATAAGAGCATTATGACTAGAATTCAGCACATGCATTTGTTTTCTCCATGAACCATATGCTCTCAGTTATGATGAGAATTGGCTCAGTCATAGGGTAGTTGACATTTGCTTAGTCACTTTGGAGTTCTCTGAAACCCTAGTACTAAGGTACTTTTCACCTAAGTACTAGTCTGTATGGTAATTCTCTTACTTCTATACTTCATTATCCCTTATGTTTAGCTCTACCTGGAGCTTTTCATCTCATCATGTTTGATGATCATGTATGAAAATAAAGCAAATTGAATGTAAATCTTACTAACTTGGATTAACTGATGGGAAATAATATTTGAAGTTCTGAAAAGACCAGACTATATGTTAGCAATAATAAATAACACAGTCAAATACTCTTATGGTACTGACTTTAATGAGGTTAACAAAGTGAGGCCAATTAGAGATCTTAAGCCCTTGCATTAATACATGTATATAAAAGAAAACATGTGAATGGTACTAGTGAGATGCTTGAAACAAACTGATGTTTTGAGCAGGTTGAAATATGCTCCATGAAATCTTTTTATAGAATTTATTTGGTAATACATTTTTATCACTAGAGAAAATCTAAATAGTTTAGGCAAACTCTCATTTAAATTGTTACAAAGTATGACTTTGAGGTGTCAAAAAGATAAACATTAAGTGTATTATAGCATGTTTATATCTATTAAAATTATAATAGGTTATCTGTACCTTCACCTGTTTTAAACATGTATAAACTGTAGTAAACTGAAATAATGAAGCTAATAATATCTCATGAATGCTTACAATAACAGGTAAAATCAATCCTTTCAGTAAATTTTAAATTAACAATGTCCTAATGAAATAAAAACCTGCCTCACCTAAGAACCTGATAGAATAGCTTTTCAGATCACTCACATTAAAATCCTGTTAAAATCTTTAATTCTGTTAATAATACAGTTGCTGAAGTATAAAGCATCCCAATGAATTAAACTGCATTATTTAGTTTTCCAAATAGTCACCTTCAACAAGAAAACAAATCATCTCAATTTAATACAAATTAGTAGTTTTCTGTTTTGTAAACATAATATGGAAACCTTTTATTGGGTTTGTTCTAATTGACATTTATGTTTATAATTCCTCCAGAGAATCTCTTTTGTTATAATATTATGAATGCTGCAGGGTCTGGAGATATGGTAGAATTAACAAATGCTTCAGAGACTAATTGGGTTTGAATGCTCATGGCTCAGTAATTTGTTCAGTGGGTGCTCACGGCCACAGCAGTTAACCTTCTTGAAACTTGATTTATTTACCTGTGAAATGGAGTTGTAAAAATATCTGACATTATCTCTGTGAGCATTCTCTGAGATAATATTGGGTTTGTGGTGAATAGGTTTCTCTCATAATGACTGTCTAACCCTGGTAAGGGTAGAGTAGGGGTTAAAGAGTGTAAATTAACACGGTATCAGGTATTGGCTTATCTGTAAGACTTTCCCCCCTCAAACAATTTCCCCCATAGGTGGATAAAATAGGAGAAAACCATTCAGATAATAACACATTTCTATGAATCTAAGATGCCAGCAATTATAAAATATGCTCCAATTTGAGAGAAGTCAAAATGTGATAAAATGTGGGTCTTGGAATTGATGATTTTTTGGTAATCATTAGTATCTATTGAGTACTTACAATATACTAGGTACTATTCCAAATGTTGATCACATAATAACTTATTCTTCATTAAAAAATCAATTAACTACTATATTTTGCAGAGATTGATTAACTTCTTCAAGGGCACTTAGCTAATAAAGATAGCTGAGCCAACTGGGGAGGGGCCCTGGGCACTGAATGTACCTACACCAAACCTGGCCAGGAGACTCTCATATATGAGTCAAGGGTGGGAGAATTGAAGATAGGGGAAATGTGGCATCATTTCTGGGGCATACAGCATGCTCGAGTGTCTACTAAATGGACTAATTTATTGATAATACCTAGCACTAGTGCTGAAGTAAGTGTAACCTTATGAGTTTAGGAGAATTGAAAGAGAGTGAAGGATTAAAATTATTCAACTGGAGGGGCAATTATGACAATTATTCAGTGAGGGGCAATTGCACACCCCCTGATACTGATCAATTTTTACTAACTCTATAGTTTTGTGTTTTACAGAATGTCATATAAATGGAATCCCACAGGATATAGTCATTTCAAATGGACTTCTTCCACTTATCAATATGCAAATAAGAATCATCTGTGTCTTTGCTTTGATGGTTCATTCCTTTTTATTCCTGAGTATTATTCAATTGTATGGAAGAGCCATGGTCTGTTTATCCATTCATCTTCCGAGAATACCTTGGTTGCTTTCAGGTTTTTGCAATGAGAAAAGCCGATATAAATATTTATGTGCAGGTTTTTGTGTGGATATGCATTTTACAATCAGATGGGTAAATATTAGAGGTATAATTGCTATATTGTATGGTAAGACTATGTTTAGATTTGCCTGTGTTTCCTTTTCTTAGCTTGATAACTTAGGCTTAATTACTGAGCCTATAAAACATTAAAAAATGAAATCTATAAAATCTACCAGATGAAATACACTGATTTTTTAAATTTATTTTTTATTTTTTTTAAAGATTTTTATTTATTTATTTGACAGAGAGAAATCACAAGTAGATGGAGAGGCAGGCAGAGAGAGAGAGAGGGAAGCAGGCTCCCTGCCGAGCAGAGAGCCCGATGCGGGACTCGATCCCAGGACCCTGAGATCATGACCTGAGCCGAAGGCAGCGGCTTAACCCACTGAGCCACCTAGGCGCCCCGAAATACACTGATATTAACTCAAAAAGCTTTTGTGAGACTTAATTGAGCATTTAACACATTTCTTAACTCAGGAGGAACTCATACATACTAGGTTAAGTGTACTTATTATTTCTCATTTTACTAGAAAGATAAATATAAATTGACCCTTGTTACTCACTTCAGAAACCCTAAATTTGGGGTGCCTGGGTGGCTCAGTTAGTTGGGTGTCTGCCTTTGGCTCAGGTCATGATCTTGGAGTCCCAGGATCAAGTCCCACATTAGGCCCACTGCTCAGTGGGGAGCCTGCTTCTCTCTCTGATATTCCCCCCTCTTGTGCTTTCTCTCTTTTGTTCTCTCTACTGAAATAAAATCTTTAAAAAAAAAAAAAACCCAAACTTGTCCTGACACCACTACCCTCTAAGTCCATCAGTCAAGAAGTCATGGTAAGTCATTATATAAAATCTCCCTTAAATTTATTCCTTGCTCTTCCATTTTGTCAGTCAGTGGCTTGGGTGTAATTCCTTTTTCACTTAGATTACTATAGATTCTATTACCTAGCACTCTGTCATCTTTTTCATCATTTCCTCATGTATTGTCCCTACTATCTGTTCCCAAAAGCTGACCACATGTGCCTAGTACAGGACCAGACATATTGGATGCATTCAGTCAATAGTGGCTGAATAAATGAACACATTATCCTCCAACTAGTGCCAACACATTTGTTCAACACTCCTTTTAAATAATGAAAATCAATGATAATCTTGAGTATACATGTCCATTTAAATGTTTACAAATATTTTGACAAATTTTCATCTATGCATTCTGTGTTATAGCCATATCAAACTATCTTCTGGTCTCTGAATTTATTTTAATTTGTTTGCTTTAATTCTTCTGTGCCACCTCCTATGCTGTTTTTCTCTGTTTGCAACTTACTTTATGCATCCCTTCACTCTATAGCACATCTTACCCACAGCCAGATTCTACTGGGTGCCCTTCCCATATTCTTCTATATTACTGCTTATCAAACATTAATGGGGATATTGGGCAGATCTTTTTTTAAAAATTCAGAGTGTCATTCAGTATGTATAAGTCTTCTGCATTTCTAGCTAAAGTTCCCCCAAAGATGTTGATGCTGCTATAGCTGAGACCCAGTGTTACAGTTTTTGTTTTTCTTGGTTATCTCCACTAGACAAGGAAATTCTCTATTATCTTTTACAGAAATTATCACTAGTAGTAACTTTCTTTAGTAAAGCAAGTAGAGGTATTAGAAGGGACACTACACTGGAAGTCAAGAACTCTGGAATCATATTTGTCTGTTTTTGCCATTATGAAACTTTAATTGTGGAACTAAACATCAAATGGACCAATAAAGGTACTGGGTTTGTCACTGATATGGAAAGTAGATTTCAGATTTTCTCATTTATTTTCCAAATATATAATAGCTATCAGATACATGTAATCACTAGAAAAAATACACATTGCATGATGTAAATTTATTCCTCCTACTTCTAATATAATTATTTTATTTCTATTCTTTTTGCATAAATATCTTTTGTTTTCAGCCAAATCCAACCTTATTTATTGATTCTGTTCACATGTTATCATTTTCATACTCAAATGTGTAAGCACTATATTTTAACAATATTATTTCTGATGGGAGGTATAAGAAAATGAAAAAAGAAAAACCAAATACTTAAGAGATTTCTAAAATATATTTCTGTTTCTTCTAATTTATATGACAGTTTTCCTCTAATTACTATAGCTTTTCCCTTAGTTTTGTCTAAAACTGTACTGAAAACACCATTTTCATTGTTCATGTTGGTCATGAGATTATGACATAGTGGTTTTGTTTATAAGAATTTATTTTTACAATATCCAGTGTAATCATTTAATGACTGAAATTTTGGCAACATATAGTGAAGAGTACAGTAGGATTAGAATCCCAACTAATGCCTAGAGATTAAGTTACAGGGATCTTATAATAGAAGCTGATGAGAACTGATGAATTAAGAATAAAACCAGAGAGAGGAAAGAGACAAAAACAGCCAGCAGAATAGAACTTTGTGTATCTCTTCTTTCCTCAACAAACACACACACACACTTCCAAGAATACAGTAAGGTCCCTTTACAACATTGTTAAGATCATGATACGGGTATACTGTAATTCATTTAGACTTTCTTTCTACTTTGAAAAGAGGCAGAAAACAAGAGATTTCCCTCTCTGGGATAATAATACCCAGCATAACCCATGTTAGATGTACAAAAGAAATAACAAAGTCATTAATTAAGTTGAATTCAAGTCTTTTTTCTTATAGTCACAAATTCACATAAAACCCAACCTAGTAAACAGGTCTTTTTAAAGTGCTTGATTCTGATATATTTAGCACCACTGGGATGTTCCATCACTCTGACATGTTTTTGCAGATTGTACTAATCTTTGGATTACTTTGATTTGGATTCTCTGATGTTGAATTCCCACTTGCTAATGTTGACCAGTTTGTTTGTATTACTCCTTTGAAAGAGCTTCTCAGAAGGAATGAGCCCATATTAATTCATTAATTCACTCAAATATTTCAGTGCACCAAGAAAATGCCCAGTAGTGTGGCACGAAGGACACAACAGTGAATACAATAAAGGCCCAACCTCCTGGAACTTATATTGTACTAACATTCATAACAGGGCTAAAGCAGAGTCGAAGTAGCTTTCTGCTTACTCTTAGTGTATGGAAGGTATTAGCATAATGATTACAGCCCCAGACATCCTTTCCACTCTAGTCTTCTAGGAAGAAGCTAGCAATCACAGGAACTAGTGTTAGACCTTATAATTGTAACCACTATTCTTGGCTCAAATTCTTTCCTTTTTTTTTTTTTAAGATTTTATTTATTTATTTGACAGACAGAGGTCACAAGTAGGCAGGGAGGCAGGCAGAGAGAGAGGAGGAAGCAGGCTTTCCACAGAGCTCAATCCCAGGACCCTGGGATCATGACCTGAGCCGAAGGCAGAGGCTTTAACCCACTGAGCCACCCAGGCGCTCATCAAATTCTTTCCTGATATAGATCAAAGGGAGAGAACATACTGCCTGATTATAGATATATATCCACAGATATTTCTTATATTTTCATCCAGATTACTCAGTTTCTGCCATACAAGTAATTCTAGCCACCTGATACTTTCAATCTACCCAGTGCCACTTGCCCAACATCCTTTTTTCCATATTCTTTGGGTTCATTTGGTTAGACCACCCTTACCTTCATAAAGTTACAAAAACTTCATGTTGTCTTTAAAAAAATGCCTTTAAGCATTTTTTTTAACTTTTTATATTTTACAAGCTAAAAAAAAAGAACTAGGGACTTTGTGGTTCAAATGGCAAAGCTGAAAATTGCTAATTGTGTTTTTTATGTTCACTAAATACAGAAATATGAAAATAATTATGGTGATCAGGCACACTGAATTTATAAGAAAGTCATATATATGTTGACATGGGCTCCTCTTGGTCCTAATCTTTATTTGAAACACCATGCTCACAGATTTTTGATTAACAACTAATATTAAAAATTAGATTTCTGGGTGCCTGGGTGGCTCAGTTGGTTAAGCAAATGCCTTCGGCTCAGGTCACAGTCCCAGAGTCCCGGGATTGAGTCCCGCATCAGGCTCCCAGCTCCATGGAGAGTCTGCTTCTCCCTCTGACCTTCTCACCTCTCATGCTCTCTCTCACTCAAATAAATAAATAAAATCTTTTTAAAAAATTGGATTTCTTAGAGAGGAGAGGCAAAACAAGAAATAGACTCTTAACTATTAAAAAGAACACACTCGGGACGCCTGGGTGGCTCAGTTGGTTAAGCAGCTGCCTTCGGCTCAGGTCATGATCCCAGTGTCCTGGGATCAAGTCCCACATCCGGCTCCTTGCTCGGCAGGGAGCCTGCTTCTCCCTCTGTCTCTGCCTGCCACTCTGTCTGCCTGTGCTCGCTCCCTCTCTCTCTCTCTGACAAATAAATAAAATCTTTAAAAAAAAAAAAAAAAAAGAACACACTCATGGTTACCAGAGGGGAGGTAGGGGGATGGGTGAAATAGGTGATGGGGATTGAGGAGTGCACTTATTGGGATGAGCACAGGGTGATGTATGCAAGTGGCAAATTACTATATTGTAAACATGAAACTAATATAACACTTTATGTTAACTAGCCAGGAGTTAAATAAAAACTTAAGAAAATACTCAATTTCCAACTAAAAATGTTAGACTTCTTAAAAGAAAGTAGACTAAATGTTTTTCAAAGATGTGAATTTAAGAAAGGCTGGCACCACTTAGCCTTCCATAAACAAAAGAACACACATTCAATTAATGGAACACAAATTCTGACATCAGGAAACATACAATTACTGAGGATGCTTTGACTTAAACTCAGTGTAAAAACAGTGAAATGTGCTTATTTGTAACAGTTTCTTAGACATTCAATAAAGCTAATGGTAACTGCTAATGCCACACTGGCTTATAGACAATAACTTCATTAAGCTGCTGCACATTCCTAGACAACTACTTTTAGTAGCTACACTTTGCTACTATCACTAGTGTAATTATAATTACTGTTAGATCTAATCAATGAATTCAGTGAAGTTGCAGGATACAAAATTAACATATACAAATCACAATGAATTGACAAAGGAATAAGGAAATTAATCCACTTACAGTATCATAAAAATCAATACAGTACTTGGAAATAAATTTAGGAAGGTAAAAGGCCTCTCCTCTAAAAACTGTAAAACTTTTTTTAAAAAAAGATTTTGTTTATTTACTTGGGAGAGAGACAGACAGACGGAGAGAGCAGGAGAGAGCTTGAGTGGGGAGGAGAGGGAGAAGCAGATTTCCACGGAGCAGGGAGCCTGACATGGGACTTGATCCCAAGGATCTGAGATCACCACCTGACCCAAAGGCAGATGCTCTAACCAACTGATCCTCCCAGGCGTCCCTGAAAACTCTAAGACATTGATGAAAGAAGTCAAAGAGGACACAAATAAGTAGAACGGTACCCCATATGTTCATAGAATCGACGAATTAAGATTGTGAAAATTTCAGTACTACCAAAAGCCACAGAAGATTCAATGCAATCTCTATCAAGTTTCCAATGGCATTTTTTACAATAGTAAAAAAAGATACTCTTAAAATTTATATGGAACCAAGAAACTTCTAGAAGAAAACAAAGGAACAAGCTTCTTTGATATGGATCTTGGTGATGGTTTTTTGAATAAATACCTAAAGCACAAGTAACAAAATTATAAATCAACAAGGAGGAGCACATCAAATTAAAAAGATTCTACAAAGCAAAAGAAACCATCTACAAAGTAAAAAGATGACCTATGGAATGGGATAAAATATTTCCTAATTATTTATCTTATATGTGGTTAATATCCAAAATATATGAAGAACACATAGAATGAAATAGCAAAAATATATATACTTTCAAAATAATAATAACCCCATTAAAACATGGGCAAAGGACCTGAAAAGACAATTCTCAAAAGAAGATATATGAAAGGTTAATAGGTACATGAAAAAATGCTTAACATGGCTAGTCATTAGGGAAATGCAAATTAAAACCACAATGAGGTACCACCTCACACCTTTAGAATGACCAGCATCAAAAAGACAAGCTTAACAAATGCTGGCATGAATATGGAAAAAAGAGAACACTTGTGCATTGCTGGTGGTACTGTAAACTGGTACACCTACCATGGAAACAGTATGGAGGGGTCTCAAAATTTTTAAAATAGAACTACCACATAAGCTAGCAATTCCACTTCTGAGAATATAACCAAAGGAAATGAAAACACTAAAAAAGATGTCTGCACCCATGTTCACAGCAGAATTATTTACAACAACCAAGATAAGAAAACAACCTAAGTGTCTACTGATGGATGAATGGATGAAGAAGTGTGCATACTCACACGTGCACACACAATGGGTTATTATTAAACCATAAAAACAGGAAATCCTAGCAACTGCAACAACATGGATAGAAATTGAAGGCACTGTGTTAAATAAGGCAGAGAAATACACATTATATCATCTCGCTTACATATGGAATCTAAAAAACAAAACTGATAGAAAAGAGATGAGATTTGAGGCTACCAGAGGCCATGGAGTGGGGAAGAATTGGAGGAAGGTGGACAAATGGTACAAACTTCTAGTTATAAGGTAAGTAAGTTCTAGTGATGTAATGTATAACATAACTGTATCTAATGTTGTATAATACACAGGAAAGCTGTTAAGAGAGTTAATCCTAAGAGTTCTCATCACAAGAAGAAATTCTTCGTCTTTTTTCTTCTTTCTTTTCTTTTTATTGTATCTATATAATAAAATGAATGTTAGCTGAACCTCTTTTTGTAATCACTTCACAGTATATGTAAATCAAACCACCACGATGTACACTTTTAAAATTATACACTGATGTGTGTCCATTATTTCTCAATAAAAATGGAAGATTTCTTAGTCAAAAAAACAGTTATATTAACTATGAACTAGTTGAAAAACAAATTAAAAATAATCTCATTTAAAATAGCAACAAAAAGTGGGGCACCTGAATGGCTCAGTGGGTTAAGCCTCTGCCTTCAGCTCAGGTCATGATCTCAGGGTCCCAGGATCAAGCCCCGCATTGGCTTCTCTGCTCAGCGGGGAGACTGCTTCCCTCTCTCTCTCTGCCTGCCTCTCTGCCTACTTATGCTCTCTTTCTCTGTCAAATAAATAAAGTCTTTAAAAAAAAATAGCAACAGAAAGAATAAAATATTTACTAAGTTTAGTTAAGGAGCTAAATTAAATTCATGTATACTAAAAACTATTAAACAAATGCTGAGTGAAATAAGTCAAGCAGAGAGAGTCAATTATCATATGGTTTCACTTATTTGTGGAGCATAACAAATAGCATGGAGGACATGGGGAGTTAGAGAGGAGAAGGGAGTTGGGGGAAATTGGAAGGAGAGGTGAACCATGAGAGACTATGGACTCTGAAAAACAATCTGAGGATTTTGAAGGGGTGGGGGGTGGGAGTTTGGGGTACTAGGTGGTGGGTATTATAAAGGGCACGAATTGCATGGAGCACTGGGTGTGGTGAAAAATAATGAATACTGTTATGCTGAAAATAAAAAATAAATTAAAAAAAAAAAAAAAACAAATGGAGCAACATTCCATGTTTATAGATTTGAAGACTTAATATTGAAAATGTCCATACTACCTGAAGCAATATACATATTCAGCGCAGTTCCCCATACAAACCTCAATAGCATTTTTAACAGAAGTAAAAAAAAAAAAAAAAAAAAAATTCTAAAATTCATATGAAACCACCAAAGACCACAAATAGCCAAGTCAATCTTGAGAAAGAACAAATCTAGAACTATCAAACTTCCTGATTTCAAGGGGTATTATAAAGCCACAGTAATCAAAATAATATAGAAATGGCTTAAAGGCAGATGTAACCGTTACTATTTTACACAATTTCCTATTTCATAAGGATTTAGACACGTTAACATGTGTAAAGAATTAGAATGATTTCTGATATAGAATAAGCACACATAAGGGCTATTATAATCACAAAGTCATTATGAGTATTAAATTAGATTTTCAGATATTCCTTCATTTAAAAGGTTATTGAGTACCTACTATATGCCAGGCACTGTCTCAGTCTCTGGAAACACAACACAAAATAAAAATGACAAAAACCCTCATCCCCATGGAGCTCAACTTCAGCACGAATTTTCGTCATACCACATTACTATTTAAATAGTTCTTTCTTTCAATACATGTAAATTCATATTTAAATGAATCTAAATTGCATTCCACCCTTTAGGCTGCAAGAGAGGAAGTAAAAGCTGGCTAGTGCAAGTTACTGCTCCACCAATAGACTTCTGCCACCTGTTAAACCAGTAGTTATAGCATTTTCCAAATAATGATATGCTTCAATCTTGGCCAATATCATTTTTGATACTCCCTCCCCTAAAACCTACTGTATGAAGCATGATCCTCAAAAAATACCCATGGTCACTAATGTTCCCGCTTAATTGTATGATTCTGTATTATTCAACTATATTCAGGCTCTTTATCTTACCTGTGAGAATCTGGCTTGTACAATGAACCATTTTAAAACTGATACTGATGTAAAAGAAATATTCCCAATATTTTGAAAATATTAAATGAAATGGATAATCTAAAAATTTTAAATGTCAAAAGTAACATTTGAAGAAACTAAACTGTAGGGGGAGAAGAACAACAGCAATCCTGTGTCATAAAAGGTAACAAGGCCAGATGATTTTGCAAGCAAATCTTGACTGGATATTCAAGGGATCTTAGAAGTCCTGTCTTTTTATTTTTAAGATTTTATTTATTTATTTATTTATTTGGGAGAGAGAGAGAGAGAGAGAGGGAGGAAGGGAGAGAGAGAGAGAGAATGGTGGGGAGAGGCAGCAGGAGAAAAAGAGGGAGACAATCTCAAGCAGACTCAAATCCCTTCATGGAGCCCAGCATGGGACTCGATCTCACAATCCTGAGATGAATCCCAAGCTAAAATCAAGAGTTGGATGCTTGGGACGCCTGGGTGGCTCAGTGGGTTAAGCTGCTGCCTTTGCCTCAGGTCATGATCCCAGGGTCCTGGGATCGAGTCCCGCCTAGGGCTCCTTGCTCAGCAGGGAGCCTGCCTCTCTCTCCACCTCTGCCTGCCTCTCTGCCTGCTTGTGTGTTTTCTCTCTTTCTCTTTCTGACAAATAAATAAATAAAATCTTAAAAAAAAAAAAAAAAAAACAAGAGTTGGACGCTTAACCAACTGAGCCACCCAGGCGCCCAAAAGTCCTCTCATACAAATGTTTCAAAGAACCAAGAAATGAGATAAAGCTAACTATAGCATTTGATGTGATTAATATAACGAAACTAAGAAACATAAGGAAAAAAATTATAAGCTTCTGTACAAAAATCCAAGATAAACTTTCAGCAAAGAGAATTTAGCTTTCAGGGAAAATTGTCTGACCAGATGTAATTAAAAAAAAAAATGAAAACTTGATTTACCTGAGACAGTAAACATGTTTGTGACTTGTAGCCTCTGCTTGGCCCTCTGCTGCCAAACATACTGTAGGAAGACGCCCCACTCCTGCTGCTCACTGGTCTCTGTCTTTGTGGATTGCTGCTCACACCAGGTTTTCCAGCCACCTATGGACTGGTGTGGTTACCTTCTGTGGATGTCAAAACATCACAGTTATTTGAGATTCCCTATGCAAATGAGTAGAATAATCATCTCACCACAGAGTGCTGCACTGTCTCCCAGGCAGAAAGGCAGTGATTTTTCCATCTGGGTAATTTATAAAGTCACCAGTCTATTTAACAAGAACCCATTAGAATTTTACTTCTGTGTGAAAGTCAACTGTCCAATCTGGGAACTGCTCCCCTGCCTCAGTGACACAATTCAATTAACCCCATCCCACTTTCTCCCTCAATTTTAGATCCACTCATTATCCTAGCCTGAGTCAATCCCTCCAACTCTAACAGATTACCTTCCTTAAACCAAACCCCAACTCCAAACTCTGACCCCAGCTCCTGACCCACACCAATCTTCCGTCTCCCAATGTACCATCAATATCACATTTTGACACTGCAAACATACACAGTGTAAAAATGGCCACAGTGCTAAAATGCTGTTTCATTTTAAAAAAAGAACAGAAGGAGAAACAAATTCAGAGGCCACCATGGAAGTGTTTTTGTACAGACTTGGTTATTTAAGATCCTCTAGGCCAGGGACCAGTTTGCAAGATTTAATATAACAAATAAACTACAGTGTCATCTGCGAATATCTTCTCCCATCCCGTGGGTTCCCTTATTGTTTTGTTGACTGTTTCCTTTGCTGTGCAGAAACTTTTGATCTTGATGAAGTCCCAAAAGTTCATTTTTGCTTTTGTTCCCTTTGCCTTTGGGGACATGTCTTGAAAGAAGTTGCTGTGGCTGATGTTGAAGACATTACTGCCTATGTTCTCCTCTAGGATTTTGATAGATTCCTGCTTCACGTTGAGGTCTTTTAACCATTTTGAGTTTACCTTTGTGTATGGTATAAGAGAATGGTCAAGTTTCATTCTTCAATACATAGATGTCCAATTTCCCAGCACCATTTATTGAAGAGACTGTCATTTTTCTACTGGATATTTTTTCCTGCTTTGTCAAAGATTATTTGACCATAGAGTTAAGGGTCCATATCTGGGCTCTCTACTCTGTTCCACTGGTCTGTGTGTCTGTTTTTGTGCCAGTACCATGCTGTCTTAGTGATCACAGCTTTGTAGTAAAGCTTGAAATCAGGCAACATGATGCCCCCAGTTTTGTTTTTCCTTTTCAAAATTTCCTTAGTAATTTGGGGTTTTTTCTGGTTCCATACAAGTTTTAGGATTGTTTCTTCCAGCTCTTTGAAAAATACTGGTGGAATTTTGATCGGGGTGGCATTGAAAGTACAGATTGCTCTAGGCAATATAGACCTTTTCACAATGTTTATTCTTCCAATCCATGAGCATGGAATGCTCTTCCATCATGACAATACAGACAAAGGGCTGATATCCAAGATTTATAACTCAAACTCAACACACACAAAACAGATAATCATGTAAAAAATGAGCAGAAGACATGAACAGACACTTCTCCAAAGAAGACATACAAATGGCCAACAGACACATGAAAAAATGTTCATCATCACTAGCCATCAAGGAGATTCAAATCAAAACCACATTGATACCACCTTACACAAGTTAGAATGGTCAAAATCAACAAGACAGTAAACAACAAATGTTGGAGACGTTGTGAGGAAAGCAGAACCCTCTTACACTGTTGGTGGGAATGCAAGTTGGTACAGCCACTTTGGAAAACGGTGTGGAGATTCCTTAAGAAATTAAAAATAGAGCTACCCTGTGATCCTGCAATCCTACTGGGTATTTATCCCAAAGATACAGAGTAGTGAAAAGAAGGGCCATATGTACCCCAATGTTCATAGCAGCAATGGCCACACTCACCAAACTGTGGAAAGAACCAAGATGCCCTTGAATAGATGGATAGATAAAAAAGATATGGTCCATATCTACAATGGAGTATTATGCTTCCATCAGAAAAGATGAATATCCAACTTTTGTAACAACATGGATGGGACTGGAGGAAATTATGCTGAGTGAAATAAGTCAAGTATAGAGAGTCAATTATCACATGGTTTCACTTACTTGTGGAGCATAAAGAATAATAGGGAACATTGGGAAATGGAGAAGAAAAGTGAGTTGCGGGAAATCAGAGGGGGAGACAAACCAAGAGAGACTGTGGACTCTGAGAAACAAGCTGAGGATTTTGAAGGGGAGAGGGGTGGAGGGTTGGGTGAGCCTGGTGGTAGTATTAAGGAGGGCACGTATTACATAGAGCACTGGGTGTGGTGCATAAACAATGAATTTTGGAACACACTCAAAAAAATAAAATTAAATTTAATTTAAAAAAATATAACAAACTAATGTGAATACCGCTTTTTCTTAAAAGGGGCTTTTCCTCACACTTTTTATATTTTGAAATCAGCAAAACTTAAAGTAGTCTTCCTAAAGTCTCTGATTTGAATGTTAAAACCTCCCAGTTTGAAGAAGAAATATAATGGTGTACAATTTGTATCTCTCAAATTCCATGCCAGGGATAGCAGATACTGTTAATTGGTTCCTTCCCACTGTTCTCATTCTCTTACCTTTTCTATCTTATTCAAGTATCTACTCTCCTCTACAGGGCCATGTATTTGGGGCATCAGTCCCAAGAGATGGTTCTTGACTGGACTAAACCCATAGTGGTGGTATCATTTCCTTTGGACATGGAATTGTTGCATAATTTTTTCAACAAATGGTGAGAGGAAATCTTCTGAGTGGCAAGCAAGAATGTAACTTTGGGGGAAGTGTTGGCTGACTTTGTTTGTTTTGTTTTGTTTTTGTTTATTTTAGAGACCAAAGAAGGCCACGGAATGTTCCTCTGGATGTTGTGTTTCCACATGATGCTTGGAACTGTGGTGGCCATCTTTATAATTATGAGAGGAATTAACCCGAGGACCTTTTATAACAGGAAAGATGGCAAGGCAGATACTGGAAAAACCTGATCCTTAAAGGTATCATTGAACCTATGAATTAACCAAGTCTGGAATGGTCTTTTTGGTCAGTGAAATAAGATGTGTCCTACTTTTGAAATTTGAGTTTACTTTTATTCTACCTGCCATCAAAGATAGTCAAAATGATACAGCAGTTTTAGGATGGAATTATTATTCTGCCTTCCTCTCATCTGTGCTTACTGGTTATGGAATTAATGATATATGTTTAGCTTTCATGCAAGAATGTTTGATATACAATATATGAGTTTTCATTTAAATGATTTTGTTTTTCTTCGATAGGAGCGAGAAGAACTTGAGGTCCATAAAGAGAAGCATGATTAATAACCCTGCCTGATGTTGGCCTATCTCCACAAAGCAGGCCAGGGAAATTCCCTCTGGATAGCTCAGGTTTTATCTATTCCTTTCTCAGTAACTCACTATCAAAGACAGAATTCTTGATTAAAAAATAAAAATGGATTCTGCCTTTAACAAGATCAGAAGCACAAGCTAAAAACGATGCCAGCAACATCCAAAGCAAATGAACACTATTTAGATGTATGGTTCACCAGAAAAAATATGAATAAAGAAGAGTTCGGCATGTTTATTCCCAACTTTTAAAAACTTATAATGGAAAATAAAACCATTAAAGTAAGATCAAATTTAGAGCCTGCAGTACATGATCTTTTTTTCATCTCAGCTTAGAACACTAAATAAAAAATGACAATTACTTTTGCCTGTGCTTATCTCAAAGACAGCCAAGTAATGTGAGTGGATGTAAGCTTATTCACCCTCATGAATGTAAATCCAAGATTTAGAGATATTGCACTGTTCTGTGCATTTGTCTCCTCTTAAGGTGGTAGTCTATTCAATTTAATCAACTCATACCTAATATCTACCGCAGTCAAGTCTGTGTACTAAGGTTTTGAGAGGCAGCATGAAGAATGGAAATGAGGTAGAGACAAAGAAGGCAAGTGATGGGTGAGAGAAAGAGTTCAAAGCCATTCATAAAGTTTATCAGAATGTTAGTTTCTGATGCTCTTTAACGCTACATCTAAACAAGACATCAAAGGGCAAAGAGAAAGGGCAATAATGTTTTCAGCAGGGGAAGTAGGAGATATTTCCAAGAAAATTAACACTTACACCTGGGGAAAATATGCAGGGTTCCAATACCTAAAAACTGGGGTGAGGTCTTTTCTTGTGTGAAGAAACAGATGAAAGATTATACTTGGGGAAAATATTCATCAATGAGAAATATTTTAAAACCTAACATCAGATCTATACCCCAAACCAGAAACTCAAAAGAGGGAACCAGGCAACAGGATTTTATAAAACCCTAGGTCATTCCAAAGTGTAAACAAGACCAAGCTTCTTCAGACTACAAAAACCTCCCTGATCTAGTCTCTACTCTCTTCTCAACACTCATCACCTATCACTCACTGTGCTCCACACAAATGGGCTTGCTTTCTTCTCCAGACTAAGCTTTTATTTCCCTTCCTCAGAGGTTCACATGTGCTTCTACTTGTGCCTAGAACATTGTTCCTCCCCAACATACCTCCCTTGGCTAATTCTCCTAGCCCTTTGGCACTCAGATTAAATTTTTCTGCAAGTATTGTTAACTTGAATCAAAATTAGATCCTACCGTTAAATACCCAATAGTTTCCCACTCAGTTCCTTCTTAATACTTATCACGTTACTATTATAAACATATTTGTGTGATTGTTGGTTCAAATCTTTCTTGAACTTCACTGTAAGAACCATGACAGTGGGGAGTAGGGGAGTTTCATTCACTCTTTTGTCACCAGTCTCTAAAACCATGTCTGGGGGTGGTAGGTATTGAAGTACAACTATGGTTTTACGGTGCAAGTTAATACATTAATGAATCCATGAAAGAATGAATCAGGTATTTTAGGGCACACAATGAGACAGGCAAACTGTTAACCATAGAATGTACACAGAAGTTTGGTTAGAACTTCCCTCTTCCCTGTAAAGATGTATCACCCACTCACCCAGCTACTTACTTCTTCACTCTCCCTTGCTTTTTCTTCTTCACAGCAGTTGTCACCAATGACATATGTCTATCTTTTGTGTATCATCTATCTCTTCCGATTAGAATTTTTAAGCCTATAAGAAAAGACCCTGTCTGCTTGTTTATTGATGAACCTCCAGTACCCAGAGCAATGCCTAGTACATACTAGGTGTTAATTAAGTATTCATTAAATAAATTGCCCGGTGTGTGTGATTGAATGAATGAGAGTATGTTAGAGTGATCAACCACCCAGGTTTGCCTGGAACTGTTGTGAGACTTTCACAGCTAAAACCTGGAGAGTCCAGGCAAACTAGGATGAGCTGTTCAGCCTTGACTAGTGTGTGAGTAGGGGCTGGGAGATTAGACTGGGAAAAAAAGGAAGGGTCCAGAATAAAGCCAGTATGCAGAACACAGAGGTCTTGGACTTGCATGTGTACATGCGTTTTGTGGGAAGATACTGAGTAGAGTATGAGAATACTATACATGATGGATTACATTAGATGAGTAGGGAGAGGGGAGAGGTACTTTTGAGGAAATTCTTTCAATGGCCCAAGAAATGGTAATGAGAACCCAAGCAAGAAGAGGGGGTTAGAATGCAAAGGGGATGCACTAAGAAATAAGATAAGCAGTGACTAAAGGTCAAGGCTGAAGGAGAGAAAATTGTTTGATGAGTAACCTCTGCCTTCTGTGATTGGGCTGAGGAGGGCAGTGAGATCTGGCAGTGTTGCAAACACGGTATAATATTCAGCTCTGTGAGGTTTGGTGATTTATCTGAGCTTGTGAAAAATTGGAAGTGTCACATTGGCAAAGTTAAAGAGTGACTCAGGTACCTGAGCAAGGCTAGGCTAAGATTTCCTTAGAGGTAATTACTTATCTATGTCTTTGTAATACATAGGATTCTGAGAAAGATATACCTACTGAGTGTGTGGGCTTTTTTCTCTCTCTGTGTTGCTGCTTTATTCAAAGCAATTTCCCCATGCCATTTCTACAACTGAAATTCATGATTTCTTTTTTGTTAAAAGAAATGATGATTATCTATATGACCAATATATTCAAAGAAAGTACTGAAAAATATCTTATCATGCAAGGTTATTTGGTTACTTGAATAATTTGAAATATCCTACTCTTATGCACTACAACTTCAAATAAGCGTGTGGGGGGTGAGGTGCAGAATCCACTGATCACAAAAATTGATTCAGGTTGCCTGGCTAGTTGCCTTTGTCTCACAAATGGGTTTCAACATTGTATATTTATTTAAGAAAAAATGATATTTCTGCATAAGAAAACACTACTCTTTAAAGATACTAGTATACATTATATACATACATACATTGTATATATATATTTCTGTGTAAGTACCTATGCATGTACATCTGAAAAGAGAAATGGAGAAATGTCACATTTGGGTTTACATGTTTTGTAAAATATGTAATTTTACAAAATATGTAATTTTACAAAATATTTTTACAATTTTTACAAAATTTTACAAGATATTTTTGTACAATTTTTGTACAATTTTTATAAAATTTTACAAAATTTTACAAAATATTTTGCAATTTTACAAAATATGTAAACCCAAATGTGACATTTCTCCATTTCTTAACAGCTCTCCTGTGTATTATACAACATTAGATACAGTTATGTTATACATCACTAGAACTTACTTGGCTTATAACAAGATTATATTAATGACCTCAATTCTTTTTTCCTCTTTGATTCCATGCCATTTTCCATGTGACTTTGTAGTTCTTCCAGTTAAAGACTTAAAAGTCTATTTCCCCACCCTTGATTTTGCATTAGGCCATATAACTTGTGTTGTTCAATGGAAAGACAGCAGAATTTATGTGCACAATGTTTAGATAAGCTCTTTAAAAATTGGGCTTTTCTCTTGCACTTCTGCCACTGTCATGAGAAAACACAACCATGTCAGCCTATTGATCTCAGGAGGGGAATGGCCGACATGTGAAAAATGACTTCACCTTTTGGATGAAAGATGGAGCTGAGTTACCCCAGCAAAATCATGACATTGAAGCGTAGCCTGTATCAGCAACCCTACCACTTACCCTCAGACTCTTGAGAAATAAATGCTTATTATGAAACGTCACAAAGATTATGTGTGGTTGATTGTTATGGTGCATATTGTTATAATAGTTGACCACTGGAGAAAACTCAATATGGTGGCTTTAAGAGTAAGTTATTAATTTGTACCAACCAGATAATTATGACTAACTCTAGATGTTTAGAATTCACATGAAAGAAAAGACTAAACAGTAATCTAGTTTCATGTTCATGTATCAGGTGCATTTTATACAAATGTAAGTAACTTTTTTGACAGCTTAGAGCATTACAAAGCATTACAAATTCAATTTATTTGGAGCAAAACATTATAGGAAAGGTTTTTGTGAAGGGTTTTAATTATAAAAAAAAAAAAATAGGAAGCCCGATAGCAAAATGCCTAAGAGCCAGTTCCCTCTACATAATTAATTTGCTTACCAGGTATGTGTCGCCAAAACCTCTATTTCCATCTAAGGAGTTTCGTTTTCCTCCTTTCCCCTCTCTCCTTGCTCAGCTGACCTCAATAAAGTATTGAGTACCTCCAAACAGGGTTGTAAACCCCCCACTTAAATCACATAAGTCTGGTATGTATTAACAAGAGCTCACAGGGTCAAGAAGAGCAGCAGTGCCGGCTAGAGGGAAAGACCAAATGGTGAAAATAAAGACAAAACTCCACTTGATTACCAGACATCATTGTTTTCCATAAATCAGTACTCATAAATCTCCCCATTCATTTCAGCTTATTTAACTCTCCTTTGCCTAACCCCTGCTGCTCCTGTTTGGGCCCCTTGTTTTTGTGCACCTCACTCTTCTTTAGTCCTTATCTGTGACAGGTAAACCATCTTACAACTGGGGAGATGAACATGACCTTCTATTGTAGTTGATGTTGACACTTTTGGAATGACACTCAGATTTACTTTTCTGTCAATAACCACAGATTCATAACTATAATCCAATACTATTTGCCTATTTTCTCCTTAAGAAATCCAGAAGGTGGGGTGCCTGGGTGGCTCAGTGGGTTAAGCCTCTGCCTTCGGCTCAGGTCATGATTTCAGGGTCCTGGGATCGAGCCCCACATCGGGCTCTCTGCTCAGCGGGGAGCCTGCTTCCCCCTCTCTCTCTCTGCCTGCCTCTCTGCCTACTTGTGATCTCTCTGTCAAATAAATAAATAAAATCATAAAAAAAGAAAAAAAATCGACAAAGTATAAAAATAACACATTGGCACTCAGATATGTTGTTTATACTATGAAAATGGCACCCAGAATATTGCAAAATCAAAGGCTAAAAAATGAGACAACAGCTCTTTCAGAAAATCCAGGTAACTCACATTTTCAGGATAGCCTGACAGATGCCCAGAGGTTCAACATGTACCCCAAGACCAAGTGTACATGGGACTTGTCTTAATTATTCTTTTTTATTGACATATAATGTATTATTTATTTCAGGGGTACAGATCTGTGATTCATCAGTCTTACACACTTCACAGCACTCACCATAGCACATACCCTCCCCCGTGTCCATAACCCAACCACCCTCTCCCTACCCCCTCACCCCTCAGCAACCCTCAGTTTGTTTCATGAGATCAAGAGTCTCTTATGGCTTATCTCCCTCTCTGGTTTCATCTTGTTTCATTTTTCCCTCCTTTCCCCTATGAACCTCTGTCTTGTTTCTCAAATTCCTCATACCAGGGAGATCATATGATAATTGTCTTTCTCTGGTTGACTTATTTTGGTTAGCATAATACCCTCTAGTTCCATCCATGTCGTTGCTAATGGCAAGATTTCATTTTTTGATGGCCAAATACTATTCCATTGTATAAATATATCACATCTTCTTTATCCATTTATCTGCTGTGCATAGGACTTCTTGAACCTAAACAATTACTTGAAGGTTGAACAAAATAGAGATTTTATTGTTGTGAGAACAGCTTTTAATCTTTACCTATCTTAGCAGATACAGTATTATGATTACTAGATTCATTATGGCTGTTAGCTGTATAAGATGGGTAACAGGAAACACATTGGCTTCTATTTAAATACAAGTGTTATATGAGGAAGTTAAATCTAAAAAAATGACAAAATATTCTTCCATTACAAATTCTTATATCCCTACCCATTCTATCAGAGATCAGGCAAAACACCAAGTTCAAAAAATTCATCAATTCCAATTAAATTTGCATTAGTGACATCCACATTTATCAAAGTGAATGTTTCTTACTACAGCTATCATATTCTACTCTATTCTTTCGTTAAGCTGAATATCAGTATGCAGCCATTATACTCTGTCTACTGTCAAATGTCCATTTCAATGAAAACCTAAAAACCTAAGAGAAATAAACAAAGACAAACCCAGTTTGTAGGTCGATGACATATACACTTTTGTATAACCCCTTATTCTCAGACTCAACTGGGATCTAAAATATGGACTGGAATTCAAGGTTACCATAACTGGTTAGTCCATATGAAAGGTTTAGGCACTTCCAATTTTGAGGTTTTTTGTGTGTGAAAAACTTATTCCTTCGTATTATGAACTCTATTGATAGATCAATCTAAAATCAAATCCCCTTGTGCATGAGGAAAGTTACTAATGCATGTTTTGATGCCAGGTAAAACTGGAGATCTTGAGTTCCCTACGTTAAGAGTCATTTTATGCTCCCAGGGATGATTCTTGCCAAAAAGAAATTCTGGTAATAGTTCCTGTCAGTGAACTGTTCTCCAAAGTAGCAGTTTGTTTCAGTATTTGTGATTTTTAGCAGCTTCACTCATTTTTGAGGGGCTTTTGTCATTAATTTCTCTGGTGAGTCACAGTTTCCAAGACCTTTCAAACACAGGAAATTCCTTAGGCAGGGAGTCCCCATATGCCTCTCTGGAAAGGCTGTAAAATGCTTCTCTATGAATTGTGGAAACCCCCATGCTGCAATGAATAGTTCCACATTCCTAGGTAGCTGATTTGCCTGGTACTTCTCCTTTGGCATTACTTCTGAGGACACAGCTCCTGCTAGAGCACTGAGATGGCAAGTCACAGACACCATGCTAGGACAGCCTTACAAGCATTTCTTCAAAACCCTGTATTGTTGTAGTTGGAAATATTGGGTGACACCATACAGGATTATCATATCACTTACTGTTGTCTTCTCCCCTCTCTTAATGTGATCTGTGATGTGGCACAGCCCATTTTCTCAACCTTAAGATAGGATGAAAACTTCACATATACTTGCAAAGGTTGGACTTCCTAGAGATTACAACTATATTCCTTCATTCATCTGGGTAAAAATATAAACTTGGGTAGTTAGGTAACATGGCTGCTATTTCTCATGACCTAAGGGGCCGTGATCCACCAGTTCTCTGACTTTTCCACTAGAATCCTATAGTCATCAACTATAGATAGTTAAATAGATACTATAGATAGATAGAGGTAACTAGATTGATCCTCAGCTATCCTGAGAATTTTTGGAAAAAGGCTGAGTTGTGTGCACAAGTGTTACAAAAATTCTAAATCCCAAGGCTTTAAAAAAATTTCTTCAATTTAAGTCCAAATCTTTGCAACTCCATACCTAATCTGACTTTAGAATATTAATCTGGATTGGCAGGGAAATATGGAAGTGGGGACATGGATTTATCACCTCAAGGAAGAATGAAGATTATGTGTACAAAGTTTGGTGCATAAGGCACTGCATACGAAGAAAGAATTTTTAATAAGTTCTGAAGCTGATCATGTCTAAGATCAAAAACCATCACACTACTTTAGTTGCCTTATCACTCTACCCTTTCAAGGATTTACCTAGAGCCCTTAATGCTGTCAGTTTTTATTTGAGATGGGATAGATGTTAGCAAAGGAACTAAAGTTTAGTTGCCAAGATCTGTAATATTAAGCTTCCATATTTTGCAGTACCCTCAACCCAAACCTACTTAATTTAGGCAGCTTATTACCCAAGAGACCCTGTGTTCCACCTCGGTAATATATTATAAAGTATAATCCTTTATATATCTAAATAATCAAAATGCTCTTTCCTTTAAAGAGAGAAAGAGATGGCTCTCTGTAATTGAGTTTCAAATAAAGTCTAAAGTTAAAAACAAAAAGCAATAGGAACCTTACTCTATATTGGAGGTATACTGTGTTCATGGGTAGAAAGACTCAGTGTTGCTCTTCCACTATTTTTCTGTAGATCAATTTGTAGATAATTGACATTTAGAGAGAAGAATTCATTCTCTAGGTAAGACTATATTTCAGGCAATAATTTCGAAGGATCTTGGGTTACTGTGATATATCATCAAGGTGATTCCGTAGGGCAATAAGCTTTCACAATCATACTTCACCAACAGGCTCCTTAGAATTTTTATTTAAAACTCAACATCCCCATGCAGTAGATTACATCACTGGCTCCAAAGCTTCACTCTTCCTGGTATCCAAACCCCATGCCATGTGACTTTGCAGTTTCTTCTCCGCAGGTGTATGAGTCAGCAGACCAGATCGAGGAGAATAAATGATTGCTGTTTTAAGCCAGTGAGTTTCAGGGTGGTGTGTTACACAATACCATTATGGCAATATTTAACTAATTGATATTGCCCCATAGAGTTTATCTAGATAGCATAACTTCTGCTTATATTTAAACAGGGAGTATTTTAACACATTTGTGTTTAACACTGTGAAAGAAGATGTTATGTGTAATAAAAGACATATCCCTGTCCTTGATGAACCTTTAATCTGAAGGTAAACATCCTTCCTAACCTAACCAATACTCATACTGAGAAGGCAGTTTTCTGTGCTAGTTCACTGTGATTGTTCATGAATACTGCTGTCTGCCTGTTTTAAATATTTCAATTAGTTATCCATTTTATGGTACTTCTGCCCTGAGGCTTAAAGCTAACAGCATAATGTAAAGAGAAAGAAAAAAGACACTAAAACATTACTCTTACTGAAACAATGATGGAGATCATCATAACTGTGTCAAGGACATTCCTGTCTGATATTTTGAATTCTAACCATAAAGCCTCAAAGCAGTTGAAACAACCCTGGAGAGGAAAGCAATTCTCATGCAATGTTTATAAGTGGGCACTTTCTTTTACAAACTTTTCTCTGCCAATGTCCTGTGTCCAAAAAATTAGTTCTTTTTTGAAAAGCTTGATTTGCCTTCTATGACTTACACAGACAAAGTAGATTAATTTTTTTTAATTCCCCAAATGGGGCACCTGGACGGCTCAGGTCATGTCCCAGGGTCCTGGGATCATGCTCCTTGCTCAGCAGGGAGTCTGCCTTTCTCTCTCCCTCCAACTCTCCTTCCACCCATGTTCTTTCTTATTCTCTTTCTCAAATAAATAAATAAAATCTTCATTTAAAAAAAAAAGGGGAAATTTCCAGAATATTTTCTTCTCAGAATTCAAAACTTGTGAGGCTAATGAACTAGTCAATAATAGTCTGGGTAACATTAATTTACTGAAGTATAATAATTAATATAAAATGCAGAGATCTTAACCATTCAGTCTAATGAATTTTTACAGTTGCATGCACCAATATAATGAACACTTGAAACAAAATACAGAATGTTGCTATTACCCCAGAAAATCATCTTCTGTCCCTTTAAAGGCAGCCCAGATGCAACCACTTTTGATTTTTTAAAAAAAATTTTATTCATTTTTTGGCAGAGAGAGAGGGAGAGAACACGTAGGGAATGTGGCAGGCAGAGGAGAAAAATCTCCCGGCTGAGCAAGGAGCCCAATGTGGAACTCATCCCATGACTCTAGGATCATGATCTAAGCTGAAGGCAGATGACTGAGCCACCCAGGCATCCCCCTGTTTTGATTTTCATCAACATAGCTTAGTTTCATCTGCTCTTGGACTTCATATAAATGAAACAAAAGAGCACGTATTGTCTCTGCCTTTATTTTGTTCAACTTCATGTTTTTGTTTTAGATTCATCCATGTTCTTGTCTTTCAGTAACTGCTTCTTTGTATATTGCTGAATTAGCATACAACTATAAAAATATACTACAATATATTTACCCATTCTCTTGTAGATAGGCACTTGGGTTCTCTCAGACTTTGGCTTTCATGAAAAAGCTGCTATTAACACTCCTATTCAAATTATTGTGTGCATGTAAATTATCACTGTGTATGTGTGCTTCCATGCACACACATGGGCAGATATCCAGAAGTCAAATTTTCATTGAACATGAACAGACATTTCTGCAAAGAAGACATCCAGATGGCCAACAGACACATGAAAAAGTGCTCCATATCACTCGGCATCAGGGAAATACAAATCAAAACCACAATGAGATATCACCTCACACCAGTCAGAATGGCTAAAATCAACAAGTCAGGAAATGACAGATGCTGGCGAGGATGCGGAGAAAGGGGAACCCTCCTACACTGTGGGTGGGAATGCAAGCTGGTGCAGCCACTCTGGAAAACAGCATGGAGGTTCCTCAAAATGTTGAAAATAGAACTGCCCTATGACCCAGCAATTGCACTATTGGGTATTTACCCTAAAGATACAAACGTAGTGATCCAAAGGGGCACGTGCACCCGAATGTTTATAGCAGCAATGTCCACAATAGCCAAACTATGGAAAGAACCTAGATGTCCATCAACAGATGAATGGATCAAGAAGATGTGGTATATATACACAATGGAATACTATGCAGCCATCAAAAGAAATGAAATCTTGCCATTTGCTAGAGCGTATCATGCTTAGCGAAATAAGTCAAGCAGAGAAAGACAACTATCATATGATCTCCCTGATATGAGGAAGTGGTGATGCAACATGGGGGCTTAAGTGGGTAGGAGAAGAATCAATGAAATAAGATGGGATTGGGAGGGAGACAAACCATAAGTGACTCTTAATCTCACAAAACAAACTGAGAGTTGGTGGGGGGAGGGGATTTGGGAGAAGGGGGTGGTATTATGGACATTGGGGAGGGTATGTGCTTTGGTGAGTGCTGTGAAGTGTGTAAACCTGGTGATTCACAGACCTGTACCCCTGGGGATAAAAATATATGTTTATAAAAAATAAAAAATTTAAAGAAAAAAAGAAAATGTGAATTTTTAGAAAAATTTAGAGAATAGACATTTCAAAAATATTTATTCTCCAAATGCATGAACACAATATTTTGCTCCACTTATTTAGATGCTCTTTCATTACTCTCAACAACTGAAAGAAAGGCATGCCTTATCATTAAATATAATCTAGGTGTTTTATTGTTTATGACCTTGTGAATGTCTTAAAATTCAATTATCCAAATGTTTATTAGTACATAAAAATATAATGGCTATATATAATGAGCCTAGATCCCCTTACTTTACTAAATTAACATATTAGTTCTATGAACTCTCTTTGACGATTTTGAGTGTTTTCTAGGTACAAAATCATGTCATCTGTAAATAATGAGTTTTCCTTTATTTTTAATCATTATGTCTTCTTATCATCTCATGGTGGCTAAAATCTTCACTACAATGTGAAGCAGAGATGGTGAAAGGAGCTATGCATGTCTTTCTCCCTATCTTAGGGAAAAATATTTCATCTTTCACAATTAAGTGTTAGCTGTGGGCCTTTCATAGATTCCCTTTATCAGGTTAAGGACCTTTCCTTCCATTCTTAGTTACCAGAGTGTTTTTAAAATCATAAATGTCTGCTGAAATTTATATTTTTTCTGCATCTTTTACGGATGATTATATGGGTTGTCTCCTTTATTTGGCAATACGCTACTTAAATTTCTTTCTTTTTTTCTTTCTCTTTCTTTCTTTCTTCCTCTCTCCTTCCCTCCCTCCCCCCCTCCTTCCTTTTTTTTTTTTTTTATTGAGACATAGAGGGCATGTGCAAATGAGTGGGGTAGGGGAGGGAGAGGAAGACAGAATTTTAAGCAGCCTCCATACCCCATGCAGTGCAGCCCCATGCAGGGCTCCATCTAACAACACTGAGGTTATGATCTGAGCCAAAATCTAGAGTTAAATGCTTAACTGACTGAGCCCAGGCACCCCGATATACTGATTTATTTCTATATGTCAAACAAACTTTGCACTCCTAGGATCAGACCAATGATTATTATTTGTATAAGAGGGATGTTACCTATTAATAAAGAAGTCAATACATCCGGAATGATGAATCCCAAATTGGTGTGTACCTAACAAGAGAACTTTAAAACTAACAACAAACTTGACTTAATTGATATCTTTGAAAATTTCCACCCAGTAACAGTAAAATAAACATTCTATTTGTGTTATTTTGTTTACTTACACATTTCCTTTTTTTCTATCAAGAACAAAAAATGTCAAAAAGTCAATCCAATGATAGATTTTGCACCATATAGTTTACTTGAATAATGAATATTTTATGGAAACAACTTGAAAATTAAAAATATACCTAAACAAAGTAAAGATTACATGAAATCTCCTTGTATTATTTTGTTCAACCCAGGCATATACACAGCTATTCCAAAATTAAGAGTTCAAGTAACAAGTTTAGAAAAATCTAACCTTTTCTAAAGTGGTTATAGAAACCCATATTCCCACCTTTGATGTAGGAATTTCTCCACATCTTTGCCAGGATTTGATACGGTGACATCTTTTGTAATTTCAGCCATTATGAAATGTGTGTAATGATATATTATTGTGATTTAATTTACATTTCCCTGTGACTAACGATGTATGTTGAACATCTCTTCATGTGTTTATTTGCTATCTATATTATGTTCTTCAGTGAAATGTCTCAGCATATCTTTTGCTCATGTTCTGTTTGCCTTTTAAGTGTTGAGTTCTAAGTTCTTTATATATTCTAGGTACTAAATCTTTGTCATATAAGTAAGTGACAAATCTTTTCTCCAACTCCACAGCTTAGCTTTTAGTTCAACAAACCAAAAGTTTTTAGTTTTGATAAAGTACAACTTGCCTAATTTTCCTTTTATGGATCATGTTTTTGGTATCGAATCTAAAAATACTTAGCCTAGTCTTAAATTCTAAAGTTTTCTATAATTTTTCTCCTATAAGTATTATAGTTTTAAGTTTTATATTAAGTCTATGACCTGTTCTTAGTATTGTATAGGACTTTGATGGATCCTCTTCCTTCTCCCCAGACCCATGGATGCCCAATTCACTGGTGTATATTTGTGTTTCTTTATTTATGGATTCTCCATTATGTTCCATTTATTATCTGATCTATGTCACAAGTCTTGATTACTGAAGTTATAGAGTAAGTTTTAAAATAGTTTTTAAATATTTAAAAATTCTCCCAATTTTTTTTCAAAATGGTCTTAGATATTCTAGTATCTCCACCTTTCCATATACATTTTAGAATAATCTTGTCTGTATCTATGAAAAAAAATTCTTCCTGAGATCTTGACAGGAATTGCCTTAAATCTGGGCGGAAACGGAATTTGCTATTCCAAGCCTTCCTTATCTATGGATATGGCATGTCTTTCCTTTTATTTAGATTTTTTATTTCTTTCACATGCAATGTATAGGTGTAAGCATACAAGTCATGGATATGTTTTGTTCAATTTTCAACTAAGTATTTCCTTTTTGAGCATTTATTGGAATTCCATTTTTATTTCAATGTTTAAAATGTTCATTGCTAGTATAAAGAAGTGGAATTGTTTTTTCTGTGTTTATTTTATATCCCATGAACCTGCTAAACTCATTTAATAGTTCTAGGAAGATTCTTTTTTAAATAACTTTATAAGTACACAATCATATCATCTTAAAAATAGTTCCATTTCTTCACTTCTTATCTCTACACCTTTTATTTCCATTTCTTGCCTTGTTCACCCTATTTAGTAAGAATAGGGAGAAGGGGGCTGCCTGGGTGGCTCAGTGGGTTAAAGCCTCTGCCTTCGGCTCAGGTCATGGTCTCAGGGTCCTGGGATTGAGCACCACATCAGGCTCTCTGCTCAGCGGGGAGCCTGCTTCCTCCTCTCTCTCTGCCTACTTGTGATCTCTGTCTGTCAAGTAAATAAATAAAATCTTAAAAAAAAAAAAAAGAACAGTGAGAATGGACATCTTTGCTTTTTTCCCAACCTTAATAGGAAAGCATTTAGTATTTTGCCATTAAGCATGTTAGCTGAGGATTTAATGTGGTGAAGGAAGCTCTCTTCTATTCCTAGTCTGAAGAGAGTTTTTATCATAAATGTGTTGACTTTTGTCAAATGCTTTTTCTGCACTGATATAATCATTTTTTTCTTCCTTAGTCTGAATAATATTAATTTTTAAAGGTTTTTTAAGAAATCTCTACGCTTAACATGGGGCTTGAACCCACAACTCCGAGATCAAGAGTCACATGCTCTACTGACTAACCCAGCCAGGTGCCCCTCCACTGGTTAATTTTTGAATATCGAACCAACCACATATTTCTGGAATAAACCCTACTTTGTTATAGGTTAAAATTATCTGTATACATTATGCATTCTATTTCCTAATGTTTTGATAAGGATATCAACTCTCTCTATAGATAGATAGATATGTATACCTATATATATAGGTACTTTCTCTTGACTGCATGTCAGGTTAATACTAGCTTACTAAAATGGATTGGAAAGTTCTCCTTCATCTTCTGTTTCTTTTCTGAAAGAACTGTATGAGATTGCTGTTAAATGTTCTTTAAATGTTAGTTGGAATTCTTCATTAAAGCTACTTGGTCCTGAGATTATCTTTGTGTTAAGCTGCTTGAAAACTAATTCAGTTTCCTTGTAGATTATAGGACTATTCAAACTATGTACTTCATGATGGGTGAGTTGTGGTAGTTTGTGTGTTGTGAGGGAGAGGTCCATTTCATTTAATTTGTGAAATTTCTGTGTGTACAGTTATCTGTAATATACCGCTATCTTTTTTAAACCTATAGAGTTTGTAGTGGTGTGCCCTGCCACTGCTGATATTAATAATTTACATCATGTCTATTTTTTGTTAGTCTTGCTTCTAGAAGTCTGTCAAATTTTTGGATACTTTCAAAAAGCTAACTTTTTGTTTCATTAAAAAGAGGAAAACGACAGAAAAAAATCCATTTCATTGCTTCCTTTTCTTTAGTATTTTCTTCTTTCTGCTATTGGGTATTTAAAGTACTTAAAGTGAAAGTTTTAAGTATTGGCTCGGGAATTTTCCTCTTTTCTGATATACACATTTACTTACTTACTATACTATACTTGCTGTAAGATTCCCTCTCAGCACTGCTTTAGCTGTGTCCCACAAATTTTAAAGTCCTGCATTTTCATTTGTATTCTGTTTATTAATTTTTATTGCCCTTGATACTTTGACCTTGGATAATTTAGAAGTGTGTTGCTCAGTTTTCAAAGATTTGGAGACTTTCCTGTTATCTTTCTGTATTCATTCATTTATCCTTCTGTACCTATCTGCACTGTGGTTAAGGAACACATGATTTCAATTCTTCTAAATGTGTTTGTTTTATGGCCCCAAATATAATCTACAGAGATATATGTTCTGTGGAGACTTGAAAAGGATGTATATTTTGCTGTTGTTGTGTTCAGTTGTGTATAAATGTCGATTAGACTCTGTTTCCAGTGTTACTAGGCTCTTCTATATCCTTGCTGATTTTCTGTGTATCATTCTATCCATTTTTGAGAGAAACAGGTATTGAAGTCTCCAACTATAAATGTGTTTTGTTTCTTTCTCCTTTCAGTTCTATTACTTATTGCTTCAAATACATATTAATTTCCTATATATTCTTATAGCTCTTGATGTCAGAACTCCAAAATGGGTCTTACTGGGTTAATCAAAATGTCAGCAGGATTGAGTTCCTTCAAGGCTCTAGAGGATAATCCATTTCCTTCTCCTTTCCAGCTCCTAGAGGCTTTCCTGATTATTTGCCTTGTGGTCTTAGTCAATAATCACATCACCCTGACTGGCTGGTCCCACTATTATTGCTCTATGTCTAATCAAGACTCTTCTGCCACCCTCTTCCCCTTATAAGGATCCACTATGATTACATTAAGCCCACCCCAAAACCACAACAATCTGCTCATTTAAAAGGTTGGTTTTTTGTTTTGTTTTGTTTTGTTTTTTTACCAAGTCTCTTTTTCAAGGTAAGATATTAGCAGGTTATAGGCACTAGAACCTGGACCTCACTGGAGGGCTATTATTCTGTCTACAGTAGTCCAAACTTTGGCTCTCAAAGATACATATCCAGTCCACACACAAAATACATTCACTCTACTCCATGGCCCCCAAAAGTATCAACCCACTACAGCATCAACTCAAGTCCAAATTTTCATCTAAGTCTTCTCACCTTAAAAGTCCAAATTCTCAGGGACGCCTGGGTGTCTCAGTGGGCTAAAGCCTCTGCCTTCGGCCCAGGTCATGATCCCAGGATCCTGGGATCGAGCCCCACATCGGGCTCTCTGCTCAGAGGGGAGCCAGCTTCCCCCTCCCTCTCTGCCTGCCTCTCTGCCTACTTGTGATCTCTGTCAAATAAATAAATTAAATCTTTTTAAAAAAGTCCAAATTCTCATCATCTAAATCACCTAAATTAGTTATGGGTGAGGCTGTGGGTATCATCCACCCTGTGGTATTTTTTTTGTCTACACCCATTAGGGTTTGCAGGTTGCCAGCTTCTGGAGCTTCAAATGCAGGATGTATGAAGCAAAAAGAAAACCCAGAGAACTCACCATCCTGCCATTCTTCATAGCCTGAGACCCCTAAGAGATGTCATACTTCACTCTTTTAGAGTCTTATTATGTTTGTTTATATATAATACCCAGTGGTTTTTAGTTGAATTTAGTAGGAAGAACAGGATGAGTAGATTTACTCTATATGCTAGGAATCCTAAGTCCAAAAAGCATATTTGTAAAAGGAATCAAAGATACTTTATATAGGACGATCTATTCTTGTGATTTTCCAATCAAATTCTATATAGTTATTTATTCCCAATAAGGAGTTCTGGTTTGCTCCATTAGTCATCAGCATCTAAGTATATATTAAAATTTTGATAGACAGGATTAAAAAACATTTCATCTAGTCATAAGTACACTTCAAAGCATTTTGAAAAGGCTTCTGTAGATGGTACGGAAATCATATTTAATTCATCCAGGTCTTTAATTTAAAGCATACTGGTTAAGGGAGATTAAATTAATTTTTGAGAAATCTATGTTATCTTTTGAATTTATCTAGAATTTATTCTGTAGATTAATTTTTTAAAAATTATGGTCAATTCCAACTAACAACTCTTCTAATCATTTATTATTAAATGAAAAAATGTAATAAAAATAGAATTACTGATCAAACTAAGTGTCCCAATTTAGAGAGAAATGCCTTTTTTTTTTTAAGTTTGGCACAAATTATGCATATAGGCTTGAGGAATAACCCTTATTTGGGCTCATATTCCAAAAATGGATGCATGAGTCACAAAATTTAGCCCATGAGAATTTGGACAAAATTTTTTTTTCTAGCTTTTTAGATACTGACTATGTGCCAATCGTGATAGAATATATTAAGTCTCAGGGATAGTGTTCTTTTGTGTTTCAAAAAGCACTGACAGAATTTATGAAAAATACATTTTAAATGGTAAATTAGATTAACATGTTACTAATGCATTTTAACTGTTCAGTTTTATTTTGAAAAACTATTCAAACTTACATAAATGTTGGATGAATAATAAAATGAATTCCTAAATACTCTTTACCTAGATTCAATATTAACATACTTTGTCACATCTGCTCCCCTCATATACAAGATATTAACAAATATTATATTTGATACTAGAAAGAATATATATATTATGCTATTGTAGTGTAATGAGCTTGATATTTATTAGTTGTGCTGTGTTACTGAATTCATATTTGTCAGCAACATGATGCTTTACTATACTTTAGCACATACACCTTTAAGAAAAAGCACATTCTCTTAATAATACTAGCATCAAATTCAGAATTTTAATGCAATATTTTTATCTAATATACTGTGCCAATGGACTATTCAAACTTTGCCAACTGCACTAATAACATGCTTTCTATTGTTGTTCCCTCATGGTTCTGGACTCTGTCCTAGATCACCACTGCTTTTAGGTATCATGACTCTTTAGTGTCTTTTTATATAAAAAAGTTCTCCAGAAATATATATATACAGATATATTTTTTTATCCTCACCTCTTCCTCACAAAAAGGTATCATGTAATAAATGCATTTTTGGAATTTTAGGTTTTTTACTTAAAAACATATCCTGCAAAACATGCCATATCAATTCATGGAGATAATACTCATTCTTTTCTATGACTTCACAGTATTCCACTGTGTAGATGTACTATTAATAGTTTATTTGTTCATCTCCTAGGGAATTTAGTTTGTTCATCTCCTAGGGAATTTAGTTTTTTGCAATTGTAAATAATGCTGGAATAATTAACCTAATACATATTTATTTTTGCATTGTTGGAGGTGTAATATTTTAACATTTAGTTTAGTTACAAGGTCTATAACAGTTAGAAATCAGAAATAAATCATGGGTTGCTACTGTTAGAATTTTAAGAAATTCAATTCAAATAACAACAATACTGCTCACCCAATTGCAGTCCTAAATCTATTCAAAAACAGACAAGAAGGAGTGAGGTATATGGACATTGGAGAGGGTATGTGCTATGGTGAGTGCTATGAAGTGTATAAACCTGGCAATTCACACACCTGTACCCCTGGGGCTAATAATACATTATATGTTAATAAAAAATTAAAAATTAAAAAAAAGAAGGACAAAATATCTGTCTTATTACTATCAAATCTGATATTGGGGAAGGTGGTTATAGCAGAGGCTTTTGGTGCCCCAGGCCAACCCTCTTCACCTCTAACTTTAGCTACACCTATTTTAAGTACTTTTTTATCTTAACATTGTATGTCAATCCCCACATTTTCTGCAAAATTCACCTAATTACTCAGCAGTCCAGTAGAGCAGCCAGGGTATGTGGAAGTTCCTAGGGGTAAACCCTCAACCAATTAAGATCCAAATTAGTAAGTAAATGATGCATGGTGGAAGGACAATTCTAAATATACGCTACACAGTTTTTCAGCAGGCCTTCAAAGAGATTGAGCACATCAGTTACCAGTTATCAGATCAGTAACACATTTCTTATTGATTTTTCTTCTTCCACTACCCCATTCTACTCACTCTTTACTCCTTTTCCTGGAGTTCATTCCCATATAAACTATCTGTACCCAAGCTCTTGTCTGAGACTCTCCCTTTTAATTAAGACACTTGCTTAGATGCACAGGAATTAGGAATATCAACATTAGAATGATTCACCCACGAAACCAGGCAGTGCGAACCACTGCAATACAAATGATGTAGGTTCCTATCCTTGTAAGACTTTGGCATGGATAAGAACACAATGTGTGCAGCAGGTCAGTTAGCTTAAAAGAGACAAGACTGAGTTGCTCTTGCCCTTTTGTTCTCCAACTCTGCCATCAGATAACTTACCAAAACTCTTTGGGTAGGTGTAAGTACAGAAGAAGAGGTAAGTTTAATGATTATCCACATAATGAAAATCTAAACAGTAGAGATATAACATTTCTCCCTAATAACTTGTATCAAAAATTTAGGGAATAAAACAATTAACATGTATAAGACATTGATGAATATGACTAATTCTACTGTTAAAAAGCTTAATGAAGTGGTGAAAGTTATTTAAAAATAAACTTCCCTAAAGGTGCACAGATAATTTTCTCACAAAGAAAAGCAAACCCATAAAACCATCCAAAACTTAGAAGCTCCCATCATTGCTAGCTCCAAGGTACTGCCTCAAAGTGTAACTATTACTTGACTTCTCTTACGTGTCTATCTATCTGTCAGAGGGAGGAAGGGGAATTATACTGCAAGGCAGCATCAGTGGAACCCTCAGGTGACCTTACTGGAAATTAGGAAGCTATAATGACTCTTCAGAATTGTTACCAGTTGGGTAAGGTGGGCAGGTTCTAACATCTCTGCTTCAGTCATTGGATGTGAGCCAACATGGCTCTTTTAAGCACAATCATCCTTGTCAGGGGATGGCAGCTGTGAATTTCCTACGGGCTACACTCTCTGCAACTGAGAGTATTATTCTTTAATGTCTAAACCAGATTATCAGCATATCACAGCACCCACTACTTAAGAGATATACTTGGATCAATGAGATATAGAAAATAATTATCAGAGTCCATAGTCTCTCATGGTTCACCTCCCCTTCCAATTTCCCTCAACTCCCTTCTCCTCTCCATCTCCCCTTGTCCTCCATGCTATTTGTTATGCTCCACAAATAAGTGAAACCATATGATAATTGACTTTTTCTGGTTGACTTATTTTACTCGGCATAATCTCTTCCAGTCCCGTCCATGTTGCTACAAAAGTTGGGTATTCATCCTTTCTGATAGAGGCATAATACTCTATAGTGTATATGGACCACATCTTCCTTATCCATTCGTCCGTTGAAGGGCATCTTGGTTCTTTCCACAGTTTGGTGACCGTGGCCATTGCTGCTATAAACATAGGGGTACAGATGGCCCTTCTTTTCACTACATCTGTATATTTGGGGTAAATACCCAGGAGTGCAATGGCAGGGTCATAGGGAAGCTCTATTTTTAATTTCTTGAGGAATCTCCACACTGTGGACTCTGAAAAACAATCTTAGGGTTTTGAAGGGGTGGGGGGTGGGAGGTTGGGGGATCCAGGTGGTGGGTATTTGAGAGGGCACGGATTGCATGGAGGACTGGGTGTGGTACAAAAATAATGAATACTGTTACACTGAAAAAATAAAAAATTAAAAAATAATAATAATTATCATTTCTCCCTTTGGCCTTAAATCCTTTGGGACATTAAAGCTTTTTATATTTTTCTAACATATGCCATATTTAATCTTTTTTCTTGTCTTTTTTCTCTGAATCCTTGAACAGGGAAAACAAGCTTTATTAGATCTTGTATTCCCATTATCTACCACAGTGCATAGCTGAGAGAAATTACTATGTGATGAATGAATAAACTCAAATATCTTACTAAAGACTTGATGGTCTTAACTAAAAGATTAATAATTATATATACATATTTATATGGAGTTTTTAGTGTCTAGCTAGAGGCTCTGTCTTCATGCCTACCCAAAACTATAGTTTTATTAGTGGTAAAGAAGAAGGGGTAGCAAATGAATGTTCCATTTGCTAATGGTGTAAGACTGAGGAAAATAATCTCATTGGATGGCAGAGTTCAAAACTTACAAAGAATAAATATAGCTAACATAATATTCTGAACCTAATGATATGAAATTTAAGAAGCAGTGGTGTGAGATACTGTCAGTAGATTTAATAAACCTCCTGGATGGTCAGGTTTTCAACTGACTAAGAAGAGTTTTTAAGAAACACTCAGGGTTTTAGATGGTTATCAAACTAACAAAAACTAACAGCA
This sequence comes from Mustela nivalis, assembly GCF_964662115.1. NCBI lineage: Eukaryota > Metazoa > Chordata > Mammalia > Carnivora > Mustelidae > Mustela > Mustela nivalis. Next base: position 115,430,530 of record NC_139040.1, on the reverse strand, counting down.
TTATGGGGCTACCAGAAACCAAAGCCCATATCATCTTAGACCCTATAAGTAGAGAAATAAATTTCAGAAGACAAGAAATAATGGCCCTTTATAGGTCAGACTGCCCTATCACCCCTTTAGTTCTAAGCCCTGACAGTGGAATGTAAGGACAAGACAATTTTGAATGCATCTGGAGTAAGGCAAGTAAGGCAGTGGAAGGACTCTTAAATTTACAATATGACTAATGGCTAAAGTGAGGTAAGGGCAAAGTTTTACCAAATGTTTCAGGCACAAAAACTAGCTTTAGGGGCGCCTGAGTGGCTCAGTGGGTTAAGCCTCTGCCTTCGGCTCAGGTCATGATCCCAGAGTCCTGAGATTGAGCCCCACATCGGGCTCTCTGCTCAGCAGGGAGCCTGCTTCCTCCTCTCTCTCTGCCTGCCTCTCTGCCTACTTGTAATCTCTGTCAAATAAATAAATAAACAAAATCTAAAAAATAAAACTAGCTTTAAAAAAACCTCACAAGGGGCGCCTGGGTGGCTCAGTGGGTTAAAGCCTCTGCCTCTGGCTCAGGTCATGATCTCAGGGTCCTGGGATCGAGCCCCGCATCGGGCTCTCCGCTCAGTGAGCCTGCTTCCTTCTCTCTCTCTGCCTGCCTCTCTGCCTGCTTGTGATCTCTCTCTGTCAAATAAATAAATAAAATTTAAAAAAAAAAAAAAAACCTCACAAATGATTGTTCATGTCCTCTGCTTATTTTTAAATTGAATTATTTGTTTTTTCTGGTATTGAGTTCTATAAGTTCTTTATATATTTTAGAAACTAACCTTTTATCAGATATATCATTTGAAAACATTATCTCCCATTCCATAGGTTACCTTTTAGTTTCATTCAGTGTTTCCTTCACTGTGGACAAGCTGTTTACTTTCATATAGTCCCAATAGTGTATTTTTCTTTTCTTTCCCTTGCCTGAGGGGACATATTTAGAAAAAAGTTGCTACCTGTGTTCTCTTCAAAGATTTTGATGGTTTCAGGTACCACATTTATGTCTTTCATACGTTTTGAATTGATTTTTATGTACGGTGTCAGAAAGTGGTCCACTTTCATTCCTTTGCATATAGCTGTCCAGTTTTTCCAACACCATTTGTTGAAGAGACTCTCCGTTTCCCATTGGATATTCTTTCCTGCTTTGTTGAAGATAAGTTAACCATAGAGTTGTGGGCTCTTTCTTGGGGTTTCTATTCTGTTCCATTGATCTATGCATCTATTCCTGTGCCAGTATCATACGGTTTTTATGACTATGGCTTTGTAATATAACTTCAAGTCCAGAATTGTGATGCCTCCAGCTTTGCTTTTGTTTCTCAAGATTTCTGTGGCTATTCAGGGTCTTTTGTGGTTCCATACACATTTTAGGATTGTTTGGTCTAGCTATGTGAGATATGCTGGTGGTATTTTGATAGGGATTACATTAAATGTAGAGATTACACTGGGTACTATAGACATTTTAAAAATATTTATTATTCCAATCCATGAGCATGGAGTATCTTTCCATTTCTTTGTGTCATCTTTAATTTCTTTCATCAGTGTTTTACAGTTTTCAGAGTACAAGTCTTTCACCTCTTTGATTAGTTTATAGCTATGTACCTTATTATTTTTGGTACAATTGTAAATGGGATTAATTTCTTAATTTCTCTTTGTGCTGCTTTATTATTGGTGTATAGAAATCTTTTGTATCCTACAACTTGATTAAATTCATTTATCAGTTCTAGCAGTTTTTTATTGGAGTCTTTTTGGTTTTCTTTTTAAGAATTTATTTACTTATTTGAGAGAGAGAGGGGGAAAGCATGAGCAGGGAGGAGAGGGAGAAGCAGACTCCCACTGAGCAGGGAGCCCAATGTGGGGCTCAATCCCAAGATGCTGAGAACATGACCTGAGCCGAAGGCAGACACTTAACCGACTGAGTGACCCTTGGTTTTCTATACAGAGTATCATATTATCTACAAATAGTGAAAGTTTTGCTTCTTCCTTACCAATTTGAATTATTTTTGTTGTTGTTGTTGTTGTTGCCTGAAGGCTATGCACAGTACTTTCAGTACTATGTTGAGGAGAGGTGGACATCCTTGTCTTGCTTCTGACCTCAGAGGAAAAGCTCTCAGTTTTTCTCCACTAAATTTTATGTTCACTGTGGGTTTTTCATACATGAACTTTATTATGTTGAGGTATGTTCCCTCTAAACCTACTTTCATGAGGCCATTCTTAACATCAATGGATATTGTATTTTGTCAAATGTTTTTTTCTGCATCTACTGAAATTATAATATGGTTCTCATTCTTTCTCTTGTTTGGGGTAGTTTTTATCCTTTCTCTTATTGATATGATTTGTCACACAGGTTGGTTTGCAAATATCGAACCACCCAAACAAACCAGGAATAAATCTCAGTTGATCATAGTGTATGACAGTCAACAGACACACGAATGCAAATCAAAACAATGAGATATCACCTCAAACCAGTCAGAATGGCTAAAGTCAACAACACAAAAACCAAAAAGCGTTGGTAAGGATGTGGAGAAAAAGAAAATATTGGTGGGAATGAAAACTGGTACAGCCACTCTGGAAAGCAGTATGGAGGTTCTGCAAAAATTTAAAGATAGAATTACCCTATAATCCAGCAATTACACTACTCTGTATTTACCAAAAAACATAAGAACACTAATTCAAAGGGATATAAGCACCCCTGTGGTTATAATAGCATTATTTACAATATCCAAGCTATGGAAGCAGCCTAAGTGTCCATCAATTAATGAAGAGAGAAAATGTGGTATACACACGCATACACACAACAGAATATCACTCAGTCAAAAAAAAGGAATAAAATCTTGCCATTTGCAATGACATGGATGGAGCTAGAGAATATAGAGAGTATAATGCTAAGCAAAATAAGTCAATCAGAGAAAGACAAGTATCATATGAGATTTTACTCATGTGTGGAATTTAACAAATAAATGAGCAAAGGCAAAAAGAGAGAGAGACAAACTAAGAAACAGACTCTTAATTTTAGAGAATAAACTGATGGTTAGCAAAAGGGAGGGCAGTGGGGGTATGTATGAAATAACTGATGGGAATTAAGGAATTTTGATGAGCACCAAGTGACATATAGAAGTGTTGAATCATTAAACTGTACACCTGAAACTAATATTACACTGTATGTTAACTATACTGGAACTGAAACAAAAAATTTAAAAAGTAGAAATCTTGACAAATAAGAACAAAATAATTAATAGCCTTAATAAATTATAGCTTAATATATATATAATATATATAATAGATTAATCAATATAGCTGAATAAATCCAAAAAGTGTACTGCAAATTGAATCCAGCAACATGTTAAGAAACACGATCAGGGGCACCTGGGTGGCTCAGTGGGTTAAAGCCTCTGCCTTTGGCTTGGGTCGTGGTCCCGGGGTCCTGGGATCAAGCCCTGCATTGGGCTCTCTGCTCAGCAGGGAGCCTGCTTCCCTCTCTCTCTCTGCCTGGCTCTCTGCCTACTTGTAATCTCTGTCTGTCGGATAAATAAATAAAATCTTTAAAAAAAAAAAAAGAAACATGATCTCAGCATGTCATGTGCTTTCTTATAGTAAATCATGTGGTTCAATATTAGAAAGGATATGGATCATATCACAGTGCCATAGAAAAATTAAAGTTATTCAGTTGGAGGTTTAAAAGGCAATTGGTGAGGAAGGGAGGGAGCAAGAAGGCAGAGGAGTAGGGGACTCTGTTTCAGCCAGTCCCCTGAATTTAGCTGGATATCTACAAAACAATTCTGAACACCCACAAAATCAGCCTGAGATGTAAAAATATGTATCTAGATCTCTATAAGCAGAAAATCACCACCCTTCCCAGAGGCATGATTCTGTGGGCAGATATCAGAATATAAACAGAAGAGGGAGGGAGCCACAATAAGCTGGCCCCTGTAAAGTGACATAACACTAGAGAGCTCCGGGAAGGTGATAACTCCCAGAGCAGTAGCAGCAAGCAGGAAGGGATTCAAAATAGCACTCAAACAGGATCCAGGAGCTGCGGGGCCCTGTTCACATGAACCTGGGACCAGTTACGGTTTTAGAAGCACAAAGGGCAGAGACACGCAGGGCTCCTGAGCCCACTGAGAAGGTCACTGGGGGCATGTACCACTTGTGGGAGGCTGCAGCTTTCAGCAGACCTTAGAGAAATGGAGACTGTGTGTTCTGGAGGTCTCAGAGAAGAGCGACTATGATTTCTCTGCTCTGGGTCAGAGGTCTGCCTATGGACATTTTCCTTTGCTCTGACCCTCAGAAAAGGCATGGAAAACCACCAGAGAACAAAAGCTCAAAAAAAAAAAAAAAAAAAAACAGTTTCCATGGAACCCAGCCCCCTATTAGGGGGCTGCTCAACTCAGCCCAAGCAGGGCTGCGGGAGAAAGAGTACAGCAGTCCCCTCCCCGAGAAGACAAGCTGGAAGAACAAGAGGATGACAACCCTAGGGCACCCATAATACGTAAAACCCCAACACGAGGAGAATAGTATGGTGAGCTCCAGGTATTGCCTCACAGTGTTGCCTCATACATTTTTTGGATACAACTTTTTTTTTCTTTTTATTCTTTCTCATGTTTCTTCCCTCTTTTTTCTTTTTACCTTTTTCTCATTTCAACTAGATGTTTAATATAACATATTTCATAGTAGTTTTTTAACTTGTACTTTTTCACACCTATATTTTTTATATAGACATGTGTTTCAATGTAGTCCTTTTTTCCCTATTCAATATTACCTTTATAGATATACAAGTTTTATTTTCGCTGTAACTGTGGGAAGTAGTGTCCTCTAACAAACAGAACAAAATACACTCAGGAAGAAACAAAACACCTTATCTTGCCCACACTGAGAGATTATAGGCAACCCCCATCCCCTCACTACACTTTTAAAAAAATTTTTAATTTTTTTTATTTTTTAGCTTTATAGATTTTTTTTCTTGGGTCTCATTTTAGCTTTGTTTTCTCAGTGGTGGTTTCTGACTGCTCTGGATTTTCCTAGGGTGCGTCTTGCCTGGGTTCTGATTGATACTTTGGACTCTGTACATTCCCCAAACACCCCTCAAAAGACTGAATAAGAGGAGGAACTCCCAACAAAGAAAAGAACCAGAGACAATGGTCTCTCCAGCAGACCTAATGGATACAGATATAAGCAAGATGTCAGACATAGAGGGTTGCAATTATGAAGTCTACAGCTAGGCTTGAGAAAATCATAAGTGGCAATATAGAATCTCTAAGGGCAGAAATGACAGCTAATCAGGATGAACTTAAAAATGCTGTGAATCAATACAGTCTAAACTGGATACCCTAGCAGCTAGGGGAAGTGAGGCAGAAGAACAAATTGGTGATCTAGAAGATAAGCTGAAAGAAAGGAAGGAAATCAAGGAGGTCTGGAACAAACAGCTAAAAACCCAAGAGAACAGACTTAGATTAATGATGCCATGAAACAGTCCAATGTCAGAATTACTGGGATCCCTGAGGGGTGGGGATGGGGAGGGGGTGGAGAGAGAGGGAGGACTAGAAGGTTTATTTGAGCAAATCATAGCTGAGAACTGCCCTAATCTGGGGAAGGAAACAAGTATTCATGTCGAAGAGGCAGAGAGGATCCCTCCCAAGATTTATGAGAAGAGACCAATAGTCCAGGATATAGCATAGTAAAACTTGCAAATCATAGAACCAAGAAAGCCATCCTGAAAACAGCTAGGGAAAAGAGATTTCTTATATACTGAGGGAGGAACACCAGAATACTGTCAGACCTACCCACAGAGACCTGGCAAGCCACAAAGGGCTAGCAAAACATATTCAGGGTACTAACTGAAAAGAACATGCAGCCAAGAATACTTTATCCAGCAAGGCTGTCATCCAGAATGGAAGGAGAGATAAGAGCTTCCAGGCCCAACAGAAACTGAAAGAATATATGACCACAAGCCAGCCCTGCAGAAATATAAGGGGGGGGGGGTTGTATAAAAAAAGAAAGATCCAAGAGTAACATAGACCAGAAATTCAGAAGCAATACAGAGAAACAGAGACTGTTCCTCTGGAAAAAGCAATAGGATAGCAATAAATATATTTCTTTCAGTAGTTACTCTCAATGTGAATGACCTAAATGTTCCAATGAAATGTCACAGGGTTGTAGACTGGATACAAAGACAGGACACATCCATATGCTATCTGTAAGAGACTCATTTTGAACCTAAAGACAACTGCACACTGAAAGTGAGGGTATGGAAAACTATTTTTCATGCCAACGGATCTCAAAAGAAAGCTGGGGTAGCAATTCTTATATCAAACAAATTAGAATTCAAACCAAACCTGTATGAAGAGACACAGAGGGACACTGTATCATACTTAAAGGGTTTATCCAACAAGAAAATCTAACAACTGTAAATATCTATGTCCCAACATAGGAGAAGCCAACTATATAAGCCAGCCATTAACCAAAATAAAGAATTATATTGACAATAATACATTAAAAGTAAGAAGTTTTAAAAGTCCACTCTAAGCATTGAACAGATCATCTAAGCAGAAGATCAACAAAGAAACAAGAGCTCTGAATGACACATTGGACTAGATGGGCTTCATAAATATATACAGAACATTCTAGCCTAAAACAACAGAATACCCATTCTTCTCAAATACACATGGAACTTTCACCAAAACAGACCACATACTGGGTCACAAATCACATCTCAGCCAATACCAAAAGACCGAGATTATTCCCTGTGTGTTATCAGACCAGGAGGGCTTGACACTGGAACTCAGTCACAAGAGAAAATTTGGAAGGAATTCAAACACTTGGAAGTTAAAGAGCATCCTGCTAAAGAATGATTGGGTCAGCCTGAAAATTAAAGAACTTTTACAATTCATGGAAACTAATGAGAATGAAAACCTTTCAGTTCCAAACCTATGGGGTACTGCAGTGATGGAGCTAAGAGGGAAATACATAGCAATCTAAGTCTCTCTCAGAAAGTTAGAAAAATCCCAAATGCACAAGCTAACCTCACACCTAAGGGGCTGGAGAAAGAACAGCAAATAAAACATAAACCAAGCAGGAGAAGAGAAGTAATAAAGATAAGAGCAGAGATCAATGAAATAGAAACCAGAGAAACAGTAGAACAGATCAACAAAACTAGAAGCTGGTTCTTTGAAAGAATTGGAAGACCAATAAACCAAAGGCCAGACTTATCCAAAAGATAAGAGAAAGGACCTAAATCAATAAAATTATGAAATAAAAGGGAGAGATCACACTAACACCAAGGAAATAGAAACAATTATTAGAAATTATTACCAGCAACCATGTGCCAACAAATTAAGCAAACTGGAAGAAATTGATGACTTCCTGGAAACCTATAAATTACCAAGACTGAAACAGGAAGAAATAGACAATCTAAATAGACCAATAACCAGTAGCAAAATTGAAGGAGTAGTCAAAAACCTCCCAAAAAGAAAAGTCCAGGTCCAGATCACTTCTCAGGGGAATTCCTCAAAACATTTAAAGAAGAAATAATACTTATGCTACTGAAGCTGTAAAAACAGAAACAGAAGGGAGACTTCCAAATTCCTTCCATGAGGTCAGCATTACCCAATCCCAAAACCAGGTAAAGACCTGATTGAAAAGAAGAATTACAGGCCAATCTCTGATGAACATGGATGCCAAAATACTCAGTAAGTTCCTAGCCAATAGGATCCAACAGTACATTAAAAGGATTAAACAACATGACCAAGTGGAATTTATTCCTGGGATGCAAGAGTGATTCAACATTTGCAAATCAATCAATGTGATAGGATACATTAATGAAAGGAGAGAAAAGAACCACATGGTCTTCTCAATAGATGCAGAAAAAACATCTGACAAAATACAACAGGCATTCCTTATTAAAACTCTTCAGAGTATAGGGATAGAAGGAACACACCTCAGTATCATAAAAGCCATCTATGAAGAGTCTACAGTGAATATCATTCTCAATGGGGAAAAGCTGAGAACTTTTCCATTAAAGCTTTTCCCTTAAGGTCAGGAATACCACAGGGATGCCCACTCTCATCACTATTGTTTAACACAGTGCTAGAAGTCCTAGCAACAGCAATCAGACAACGAAAAGAAGTAAAAGGCATCTAAATTGGCAAAGAAGTCAAATTCTCTTCACAGATGAATTGATACTTTATGTGGAAAATCCAAAAGACTCCACCCCCAACTTATTAGAACTCATATAGCCATTCAGCAATGTGGCAGGATACAAAATTAGTGCACAGAAATAAGTTGGTTTTATATATACTAACAATGTAACTATAGAAAGAGAAATTAAGGAATCAATTCCATTTACAATAGTGACAAAAACCATAAGATACCTAACCAAAGAGGTAAAACATCTATACTCTAGAAACTCAGAACACTTATGAAAGAGATTGAGGAAGACACAAAAAGATAGAAAAACATACCATGCTCATGGATTGGAAGAATAAACATTGTTAAAATGTCTATCCTGTCCAAAGTAATCTACGCTTTCAATGCAATCCCTATTAAAATACCATCGGCATTTTTCAAGGAGCTAGAACAAACTACTCTAAAATTTGTATGGAGCCAGAAAAGACCCCAAATCACCAGGGGAATATTGAAAAAGAAAAACAAAGCTGGGGCATCACGTTGCCTGACTTCAAACTGTATTACAAAGCTGTGATCACCAAGACAGCATGGTATTGGCACAATAACAGACACATAGACCAAAGGAACAGAATGAAGACTCCAGACATGGATCCTCAACTCTACGGTCAGCTGATCTTTGACAAATCAGGAAAAAATATCCAATGGAAAAAAGACAGTCTCTTCAATAAGTGGTGCTGGCAAAATTGGACAGCCATATGTAGAAGAATGAAACTGGACCATTCTCTTACACCATACACAAAGATAAACTCAAATTGAATGAAAGATCTCACTGTGAGACAGGAATCCATCAAGATCCTAGAGGAGAACATAGGCAGTAACGTCTTTGACATTAGCCACAGCAACTTCTTTCAAGACACGTCTCCAAAGGCAAGGGAAACAAAAGCAAAATTAACTTTGGGAACTTTATCAAGATAAAAAACTTCTCCACAGCAAAGGAAACAGTCAACAAAACTAAGAGGCAACCCATGGAATGGGAGAAGATATTTGCAAATGACATTACAGATAAAGAGCTGATATCCAAGATCCATAAAGTACTTCTCAATCTCAACAGTCAAAAAAACAAATAACCCAGTCAAAAAGTGGGCAGAAGGGGCGCCTGGGTGGCTCAGTGGGTTAAGCCTCTGCCTTTGGCTCAGGTCATGATCTCAGGGTCCTGGGATCGAACACCACATCAGGCTCTCTGCCTGCCTCTCTGCCTGCTTGTGATTTCTCTCTCTCTCAGTCAAATAAATTAACAAAATATATATTTTTTAAAAAGTGGGCAGAACACATGAACAGACACTTCTCCCAAGAAGACATACAAATGGCTAACAGACATATGAAAAAAATGCCCAACATTACTAGACATTAGGGAAATACAAATCAAAACCATAATGAGGTATCACCTTAGAATGTCAAAAATTAACAAGACAGGAAGCAACCAATGTTGGTGAGGAAGTGGAGAAAGGGGAACCCTCCTACACTGTTGGTGGGATGCAAATTAGTATAGCCACTCTGGAAAATAGTACGGAGATTCCTCAAGGTGTTAAAAATAGAGCTACCCTATGACCCAGCAATTGCTCCTCTAGGTATTTACCCCACAGATACAGATGTAGTGAAAGGAAGAGGCACCTGCATCCCAACGTTCATAGCAGCAATGTCCATCATAGCTAAACTGTGGAAGGAGCTGAAATGCCTTTCAACAGATGAATGGATAAAGAAGATGTGGTCCATATACACAATGGAATATTACTCACCCATCAGAGAGGATGAATATGTACCATTTGCATCAACATGGATGGAAATGGAGGGGATTATGTTAAGTGAAGTAAGTCAAGCAGAGAAAGACAATTATCATATGGTTTCACTCATATGAGGAACATAAGCAATAGCATGGAGGATCATAGGGAAAGGGACTGAAATCTGAAGGAGGAGAAATCATAGGGAGATGAACGATGAGAGACTATGGACCCTGGGAAACAATCTGAGCATTTCAGAGGGGAGAGGGCAGGGGATGGGGTAATAGGGTGATGAATATTAAGGAGGGCACACGTTGTGATGAGCACTGGGTGTTATATGCAACTAATGAATCTGACAAAAATCTGACATTTCTCATATATATTTATTTGTTTATCTATACATTTACTATATATATATATTATACAGTATATATACTTCACCTATATTTCCTATACTAAATGCTCTCCTACTGAAGTCAAGAAGACGAGAAGCATAGTCATTCTCATTACCTTTATTTAACACTACTTAAGTTATAAGACCAGATAAATGGGTTATAAATCCAGGGGAAAAAGAGCATCATCTGTGATTGAAAATGATAACATCACCAATCCTGTAACTACAACAAAAAGTGAATGAAATATATTTGAATTATTAAAATATTAGTAAGGGACTCAGTTACTTAATAGATATACAAACTGCAAGCATGGCAGAAAAAAGCTAGTTAGAAGGTATAATGGAAAATACAGTGTGTTCAGATTTAAACAATAAAATATAAACTATCTAAGAGTAAACTAGGTAAAATGTGCATGAGCAGAAAACTATGAAACTTGACTAAAGACCATAAAGAACACTTAAATAAACTGAACAAAGACACACTATGTTGTTGGCTACAAAGACTAAATAAATATTTTAAAGTTGCCAACCCTCTACAAAGTATTCCCTAAATCAAATGTAACATCAAGAAGCCAGGGATTTTTATTTCAGATTTTGCAAGATGTTCACTTAGTCAATAAGGAAGTAAGAGTAAGTAAGAAATATTTTTAAAGTAGGACTTACATAATCAGATACCACAAGAAGATTAGTTAAACTCAGTGGTATTGTATTGGGAATAGACAAACCAACAAACAAGGTAAGAATTTTAGAGGAAATATATATTTAAGAATTCATGGTATTAACATAAACAGAATCAGCAAAGGAAAGAAAAGAGATTGTAATAAATGATGGTAAAGAAGTACTACTGGGGAAAAATAAGTTGATCTCTACTTAACTACAAAATAAATTACACATGAATGAATGATGCAAAAAAATTTTTTAGTATGGGACTTGAACTCACAACCCTGAGATCAAGACTTGAACTAAGATCAAGAGTAATTTATGCTAAGGGGTGCCTGGGTGGCTCAGTCAGTTAGGTGTCTGCTTTTGGCTAGGGTCATGATCCGAGAGTCCTGTAATCCAGCCCTGCTTCAGGTTCCCTTTTCAGTGGGTGAACCTGCTCCTCCCTTCCCCCTCTGCCTGCTGTTCCCCCAGCTTGCTCTCATTCTCTCTCTCTCTCTGCCAAATAAATAAATTCTTAAGAAAAAATGAGTAGGATATTTAACCAACTGAGCTACTCAGGTGCCTCAAATGATCTACATTTTTAAATAGAGCCTTGTAATTTCTAGAAAAAGAATATATTATCACAAATCCAAGGGGATCTTTCCCAGCATAAAGACAAAGAGAGTAATGATTTTTTTGAAAACATAAATTTAACTTCACAATATTCATTTTTGAAAGTTACAATAAGGGGCACCTGGGTGGCTATGTGGGTTAAAGCCTCTGCCTTCGGCTCAGGTCATGATCCCAGGGTCCTGGGATAGAGCCCCTCATTGGAGTCTCTGCTCAGCAGGGAGCCTGCTTGCTCCTCTCTCTCTTTCTCTCTCTGCCTGCCTCTCTGCCTACTTGTGATCTCTCTCTCTGTCCAATAAATAAATAAATAAATAAAATTTTAAAGAATAAAAATCTTTAAAAGTTACAAGAAAAAAAACAAAAATAAGTAACACAACGGATGTCAGGGAAATATCTGAAAAATGACAAAGGATAAATAGCTTTACAAATAAATAATTCTTAAAAACCAAACAGTAAACATCCCCCAATGGAAAAAAAAGGCAAATAACATTAATAGTTAATCAACAAAAGCAAAACTATAATGGTCAATAAATAAACATATACAATTATTTCAATCTAATACTGGAGTAAGTTAAGTTATTTTACCTACTTTCACTCATTTATTCAAAATATATTAATTTATGACCAATTTTATGTCAGGTACTTTTGTGGGTCACTAAGAACAGAGAGGTGAATTAGTACCTCTGACTTCATGAAAGAGAGAAAACAATGAAATAAAAAAATAACAGCATGATTTCACATATTGGTAAGTATATGGAATAACAAGTAGGGTAAGTGGATAGAGAGCCACTGGGAATCCTATTAGAATGGGAAAAAATCAACACAATCTTTTTGAAGGCTAATTTGGCAAGGTCTATCAATAGCTTAGAAATGTTCATATATCTTTTTGAAACTTTTTACCTTGAGATAATTTAAGACCCCTAAAAAATGGCAAATTCAGTAAAGCATTTCTATGGTGGCTTGATCTGTCTTTCCCCAATGATATCATCTTACACATTCATAGTAAAAGATCAAAATCAGTAAACTGACATTGGTACAATACTATTTTTTTTAATTTATTTGAGAGAGAGAGTGTGTGTGTGTGGTTAAGGGCAGAGGGAGATGAGAGAGAGAGATTTCCAAGCAGACTTGGTGCTGAGCATGGAGCCTGAGACTGGGCTCGGTCTCACAACCCTGAGAGCAAGAGTCCAACACTCAAATGGCTGTGCCATCCAGGCACTCCAACATTGGTACAATGCTATTAACTAAATTATAGATCTTATTTCAATTTATTTGGTTTTTAACATGGATTCTTCTGTGTTTTTGCTGTGTAGTACTGTGAAATCTTTTTTACATTTATAGATTCATGTAACAGCCACCAAAATCAGGATACAGAAATGTTCCATCATCACAAAAACTCCATCATATCCCCTTTATAATCTTATGTCTTTCAACTCTACTCCTGATAACCACAGATTCATTTTCTGTCACTATAATTTTGTTATCTTGATAGTATTATATAAATGGAATCATAGAGATAATGTTGAGATTGGCATTTTTTTCCCACTAAGCATAATGCCCTAAAGATCCATCCAAGTTTTTGTGGATATCAATAATTGGTTTCTCTTCATGGTTGAGTTCTATCCCCATTACATGGGTGAACAAGTTTCTTTGTCCATTCACCCATCAAAGGGCATTTGGGTTGTTTCCAGTTCGGGTCTATGACAAATAAAACTGTTATGAATATCTGTTTAGATTTCTGTGTGGATATAGATTTTTAATTCTGTAGGATAAACATTCACAATTGTGATAACTAGGTCCTATGACATGTATGCAGCTTAACTTTGTAATAAACCACTGCACCATTTTCAGAAGGTTTGTGGCATTTTAATTTCCATCAGTAACGTATGTCAAAGCTAGTTTTCCACCTTCTGCCAGCATTTGGTGTTGTCACCATCTTCTATTTTAGTCTTTCTGATAAATGTTTACTGATATCATGCTTTTTATTTGCATTTATCTAATTAATGATGTTGAACATAATTTTATGTACTCACTCACCCCCTGTATGTCCTCTTTGGTTAACTGTCTCGTCATGTCTTTTGCCTATTTTCCAATGTGAATGTTGATATATATATATATGAATGATACAAGTCTTATGTTGAAAAATAACTTGTGAATATTTCTTAGTAGCTTGTCTTTTCATCCTCTTAATAGATTCTCTCAGCAAAAGTCTAATGGGATTGGGAGGGAGACAAACCATAAGTGACTCTTAATCTCACAAAACAAACTGAGGGTTGCTGGGGGGAGGGGGTTTGGGAGAAGGGGGTGGGATTATGGCCATTGGGGAGGGTATGTGCTTTGGTGAGTGCTGTGAAGTGTGTAAACCTGGTGATTCACAGACCTGTACCCCTGGGGATAAAAATATATGTTTATAAAAAATAAAAAATTATAAAAAAAAAGTCTAAAACTTTTGATAAAGACTTATGTGTTATTTTTTTCCTCTTATGGATTATGCTTTTGGTATCATGTCTAAAAACTCCATCTAACTTACATCATAAAGATTTCCTCCTATGTTTTCCTATAAAAATTTTAAGGTTTCATAGTTTACATTCAGATCTATGATTCACTATGAGTTAATTTTGGTGTAAGGTATGAGGTTTAGGTTGAAGTTTATTTTTTGATCTGTGGATATATCCAAAAATACCAAGAGGAGTTACTGAAAAGATCATCCTTCCTCCACTGAATTCCTTTTTCATCAACAAAAATCAGTTGGATATACTTGTGTGAGTAAGTTTCTGGACTCTCTATTCTGTTCCCCTGATCTGTGTGTTTGTTCATATCTCTGAGACACTGCCTTGTATTTATATCTTTTGATGCAACAATTTTATTTCTATGAATTTACTGTAAGACATAAATAAGAATTCTTCATAAGAGACATACATGGAAACATGCACATGTAAGAATGCTCATTGTAACATTTTTTAACATATTGAATAACTGAAAACAATGTCATGTATTCCAACAGAAAAAAGATTAAAGAAATTATGATTTCAGATTCCAACAAAATGATTTTACTTAGCTAGTACAGAAACTCCTCCTATAAAACCCAGTGATGTTGGATAAACCCAATGCTTTTTTTTTAAATATATGCACTTTTCACTTTATTTTTTCTTTTTTTAATACATTTTTATTAACATATAATATATTATTAGCCCCAGGGGTACAGGTCTGTGAATCACCAGGTAACCTAATATTTTTTAACATAGACTTGACTTCAAAAAATGTGAACCCTCCAGGAACCAGAATTGAAGAGGTTCCTCACAACCAGAATTCTAGGAGTACATGCTGATTTTTCAGGACCCCTGGATTTGTTACTAGTACAATGATAGTAGGGTTTTTATTTTAATATGCACATATGCATGGTGGAAAACAGATTTGTACACTCATGGTGGCACATCAAAACTGAGAACTGGGAAAAAGACTGAGACCCTGGAAAGACTCTTATAATTGGGATAAAAAATTCTTCACCTATATATCCAGTAAGATGATAATATATCGTCAGAGAGAAATCAAAATCCTAGGACAGGGCCCCATGTAGGTACAATCCACTAACTCTAAACTAAGTCTAGGAGCCCCCAACCTAGCAAATTAACACAAGTATTCATACTGGGCTACTGACACCCTAGACAGCGTAGAAAGCATAACAGAAACAAACACGAACTTTCTAGAAAAATAACTCATGTCACAAGGTATTCCCCCTTAAAAAAAAAAAAAACCCTCCCCTTAAGGTGAACTAAAAAGTATACAAATATAGATTGGAGGTACCAGAGTGGCTCAGCCAATTAAGGTCCGACTCTTGATTTCAGCTTAGGGTCATCTCAGGGTCATGAGATCAAGCCCCTCACTGGGCACTATACTGAGTGTGGAGCCTACTTAAGATTCTCTCTCTCCTTCTTCCCCAAAATCCCCACTCATGCACTCTTTTTCTACAAAAAAAAAAATTTATACACACACACACACACACACATACACACACAGACATACACCATAGCAAGGCCAGCAGATATTACAAACAAGACGATTAACAGTCCAATAGTTTGGGGAAAAGCCTATAGATGGTCTGTTATGAGTCTATAAATACACTGTCCAATATAAATATGGTGTAAACTACAACTGTGAGTAACATATGTAATTTTAAATGCAATTAAATTTTCACATTAAGAAGTAAAAGAAATAGGTGAAATTAATTTCAATAGTTTAATTTTTTTTATTTAACTTTTTTAAAACTCCTTTCTTACATACTAAGTCTTTGAAATCCTGGGGAAATTGCACATTTAAGCACATCTTAATTTGGATGAGCTACCTTTTAAGTGCTCAGTAGTCATATGGGGCTGGTGGGTATCATATTGGATATTATGTATAGATCATAACATAGATGTGCATAAAATGAATGATATGACTCATTCATTCAACTGTGATTCACTGAATACTTATTTTGTACCAAACACTTTATTTTTTTTAGTAGCCACATTAAAAAAAATAAAAATAAATAGGTGAAATTATTTTAATAATATACTTTATTACTAACTGAACATTTTAACCCAATATATCCAAAATAACATTTTAATATATGGCACTAGCCATGTTTCACATGCTAAATAGCCACAATTAATTAATAGCTACCAAATCAAATAGCACAGGCTAGATGATCCTTATGTTACTATAGACCGTCTTTTACGTGCTTAACTAAAACCTATGTCAATTAAACTAAGGAAGGGAGGGAGGAAGAAGAGAGACAAACAAATAAGGAGAAGCAAGGGAAGAGGAGGAGAGAAAGGAGGGGAGATGGGAGGAAAGTGATGTTGTGGAAATCCTAGAAAATTCTGCCTTTCTCAGGAAGTTCTGTTCCTTGGGATTCTGTGGCCATGCACAGATCAGGTGACATGACCTTGGGATAACAAAAAAACTGAGTGAACTACAATTTCTATCCTTAAGAGAGACTTTCAGAGACAGACATGAAGGGAGACAAAACACAAAGAACAAAAAGGAAAGAGTATGTGTATATGCGTGTGTGTATACATATATGAGGAAGAACATGGGAGTTTGGAGACAGACTGCTGAAGATCTTACGTGATACAGATTAGAAATTGAACATGGAGCCTCCACCTTGCCCTTGAAACAGTAGGGTCCTCCCTGTCAAGTTGTGCCTCCATGAGCACCACTCTATGGTAAAGGACACCAATGGCTGCAGTGACAAAGGCATAATACTCATGAACCTGAACTCATACATTTCAACATTTGGTCAAAGGTTCTACTTCTCTAGAGAGAACAGGCTAGATGGGAATCAGTGACTTTCAGAGAGTGAATGGAGAAGCTAAATTCAGCAGAGAGACAGATGTGGTAGCAAAGATATTCTTTATCAGGCCTTAAAGATGCAGAATGTGATTAACTGTTTTTGCCTGAGGTCTCTCTAAAAAGAAAAGACATATCTTTAATCCTGAGTTTCTCATCTAGGAAATGCACGCTATATGTACACTGACATATACTCCGACATATACCACTTTGACAGCATTTCAAAGTGTGACTGGTCTGTTTGGTAATCCTAAGAAGCTATGGCTCAAAGCAAGGACCTTGTCCAAAGTGGCAATCATACTTTCCAGGTAAGTGATCCTCAGCTTCTTTCTTACATGTGACAAATCCCTCCCGCCAATGTCACTAACACATATTGATGGATACTTGATCATAGAGTGGTTCTGTTTGCCTCCTTCCTAGTGAATAAAAGCTGGGATACACACTTCACTTACATTATTTTGTTCTTGGAGCTGCTCAGTAGCAAATACAATGACATACACAATTTGGTGGCTTGTTTCAATTTGTAAACTTCACAGAAGCCTCTGCCCAGAGCCAGCCATCAGCAGGACAGACACAACAGTGCCAAAGATTTTACAAAAGCAATTCAAACAACTCTATAATTTAACTTTCATTTTTACTTAATAATGTTTATATACTATTTCATGATATAATTAGTTTGGAGACTTACTACACAGTTTTTTGGGGTAAGCATCACTGATTTGCAAAGACAGGAAAAGGCTACCTAATAGTGTCTGGTACAATTAGTGTTCTGATTGACAGTGAAATCCTCCCATTTACTCAGGTCGACACTTTCATATGTTAAGCTAAAATACTGTTATTGTCTGAACCATGAAATTTCAAAGGGACTGTACAACCCCAAAGGCATCATGCAGCCAAATAACCATATTAGGAAAAAATACCTGAAGCCTACCTACTTCACTCCCATACTCACAAATTCTAAGTCTGGTTCAAACAAAGCTCCTGGTAATGGGTAATAATATTATCAATATATAATTATGTATTATATATAATAAACATATAAACAATATATTTATATATGTGTTTATATTATACACATATAATAATATAAACAATTATATAATTCTACACCATCATAAAGCAGTGTGGTATCTATGGGTTTTAGAATTAAGCAGCAGAGTTTGAATTCTGGCTCCAACCCTACTCTGTATAATGTCTCATATAGAGTAAATGCTCAGTAACTATTACTTTCCTCTCCTTATTGATTTTCCCTAAGGTCAACAAGGAAAATGAGTTTGGACTTGATTTCATGGGCAATGAGGAGCTACTGAAAATGCTGCTTTAAGTTGAGGAAATTAATATGATTTTAAAAAATATTTTATTTATTTGAGAGAGAGAGAGAGATCACGAGTGGGGGAGGATTGGTAGAGGGGGAAGAAGAATCAAGAAGCTTGATCTGGGACTTGATCCCAGGACTCCAGGATCACGACTTGAGCTGAAGACAGATGTTTAACCAGCTGAGCCACCCAGGTGTCCCAGTATGATGTATCGGGTAACTAGTAGAGTAGAGGCATGAATATTGGAGAGGAGACTGTTTCACCAGGCTAAACAGATACATCCTAATTGATAGATTGACAGAAGCTGAAGTACTATAGGGGCAGGAAGAAGCATGGCAATTTTTTTCTCTCCTTACCTATCTATCTACTCTTTTATGAATAATCATTTGTTAGTTCAAAGACAACATTCACGGGGCACCTGGGTGGCTCAGTCGGTTAAGTGGCTGCCTTCGGCTCAGGTCATGACCCCAGAGTCCTGGGAGCAGGCCCCGCATCAGGCTCCTTGCTCCGTGGGAAGCCTGCTTCTCCCTCTCCCTGTACTGTTGCCCCCACTTGTGTTCTATGGCCCTCTCTCTGACAAATAAATAAAATCTTAAAAAAAAAAAGACAACTCTCTCTCTGTCAAATGAATGAATAAAATCTTTAAAAAAAAAAAAAAAAAAAAAAGGAGCGCCTGGGTGGCTCAGTGGTTAAGCTGCTGCCTTCGGCTCGGGTCATGATCTCAGGGTCCTGGGATCGAGCCCCGCATTGGGCTCTCTGCTCAGTAGGGAGCCTGCTTCCTCATCTCTCTCTGTGTGCCTCTCTACCTGCTTGTGATCTCTCTCTGTCAAATGAATGAATAAAATCTTTAAAAAAAAAAAAAAAGACAACATTGACATCACTCAAAAAGAAGCCCATGAAATAGCTATTATTATTCAGTTTTTACAGATAAAAAAAGGGATGCTCAAAGAGGTCATGTATTTTTCCCAAGGATTATATAACTAGTAAGTGATGGCCCGAAGCTTGAAGACAAATGAATTATGTATGACCATTCTTGTAATACATACCATCTCACAAAATCATAAAAAAAATATGAGTTTGCTCATTGGATAAGGATTGTAGTCCAGTGGAGGGATCAAATAATATGGAAAGTTCAATAATGGTAACATGAAGAGCAATAGTAAAGGCAGAGAAGGAATTGATACAGCATGGGAAATACAACAAGACTGGTGGAATATTTAGCTTGGGATATACTAATTTCAGAATGAGAACGAACATCTAAATGGAGCTTCTGCTAGGTATTTGAGAATAGGGACTTGGTGGAATATCCAGCCTGGCTATGTGTGAGACAGGAGACTAAAAGTGGATATAGACTCTAAGAGAGCCATTTGCAAGGAGAAGACCACCAAAATTACCCATGGAACATCCACCCATACTTAGGCTAAGAGAGGATATAAATTAATCAACCAGAAGGAGAATGATGAAGCAAGGAGATGTAAGAAAAAATGTGCAGCCCAGAAAACGAAAAGAATGAGATGATTATCATTTTTTGAGCATCCACCAAGTGCCAGACCCTTTACCTATATGCTAGCATTTAATTCTAAAATGAAACTAATTTGATTCATGTGGCATGTTCTGTTTTCTTGCATGTGGAAAAAAAGGTCAAAGAGGAAATGTAAAGTAACTTGTTCAAGAACATACAAAAAGGAAATGACAAAATTAGGCTTCTTTTTAAAAATTTTTTTTAAAGATTTTTATTTATTTATTTTAGAGAGATACACAGAGAGTACATGAGCATGGAACACAAAGCCGGGCTTGATCTCACGACTATGAGATCAAGACCTGAGCTGAAACCAAGAGTCAGACACAACCAAGTAAAGCCATCCAGGTGTCCCAAAATTAGACTTCTAAGTTATTTCTGTGCCTCCATTTACTTGTTTTTTCCAATTTAAGGAAGAAGGAATAGTCACTAGTGATTAAGTGTTGCTCTATTATCAAGAAGCAGTGTCTACTGTAGATAATGCTGCTATAAAAATTGGGGTGCACCTGAAACTAAAGTTATATCATATGTTAACTCACTAAAAATTAAATAAAAAAATTTTAAGAAGCAGTGTCATAGAATTTGGCAATCAGGTTTTCAGAGAGCATTTGGGAGGGGGCTAATATTTTAAGTAGATAGTACGGATCAAGGGATAAAGTTGGAAATACATTGAAGTTAGGCACTGACTGCTGGGGGAAAGAGATAGTAAACACAGAAGAAAACTAAGCTGAAGATGCCACTTCTCACATTACTTTCTATAGTGGGTATTCCAGTCCTTTTGTAATCTCATGACACTAAAAGAAAGTTAGAAGGTCCTTGTCAATCATTTGACCCCCATCAGTGGTAAACAGTTCTAGAGAAGTTACATGGCAGGCCCAGATAGCCCACTCCGCATCAGAACTGGGTCAACAAGCTGAAGTCTTCTGATGCCTGGCTTAATGCTCTTTGGGAAGGTACTGACTTTAGCATGATACTTTACCCATTCTTGCTAAATCTGGCTGACACTTGGTTAACAGTACTTTGCCTGAAAGTCCTCTAACTTGTATCTCCCTCTATCTGTTAGAAACTGGAAGATCTCCTAAAAGAAGAAATAGCAGGGGGAAATGATTTAAACTATATACCTTTGGAAATGTACAGTACATACTTAAGTTAACTTGGAGGATTACACAACTCCTTCCTGAACCTCAATATTAATAGAATCTACTGGTGTTTTTTTTTTTTTTTTTTTTTTTTTTAGCACAGAGCTACCATAATTTTTGTATTATGTGCCAAATGTTTTATTCATTTTCTTTTTTTTTCTCCTTTAGCTCTGAACTTCCAAGTAGAGACCATTTTATAGGTGTCTTTCTCTCTCTCTTTTTTTAAAAAAACAGGAGATAGACAATGTAGAGCACATGGTGGACAATGAATACATAGTTGATAAAAGACTAGCCTGTATTAATATACATAGTTGATAAAAGACTAGCCTGTATTAATATGCAGATTTAAGAACTCTTTGGAACAAATTTTCCAAAGGCATGTTTTTAAGCAGTCATGATTCAATTGCTCCATGGAAAATGCTTGTGAAATCCAATTACTTTCACATTTGGGCACCTGCTTCTTATTTGATGACTCAAATGGCCAATTCTGGATGCACTGAGTCAAGGTTAAAGAGGAATTCAGGTAGAATTTTTGTATATTATCTATTTCTTTAGATTATTATTTTCTACTATTAAAAAGAAAACATGTTCAGTATAGATAATGTGAGTAAAGCAAGCTCAAAACAAAGAAGAAAATAAAAATCACTAATAATCCCATGATTCATTGATTACTATAGTTGGTATTTTATTTCCTTTTTTATATCTATAAAGACACAATTTTTTTACATAATAGGGGTGAAATGGATGTGAATTTTGCATATATTTTTCATTTAATATTGCAGAGTGTTTTTCCATGTCATTAAATATCCTTTAATAGCATCATTTTAAAACATGAATAATATCTTGTAGTATAAATGATGTCATTTAAATCATTCTGCTATTGTTGGTTATTTAGATTATTAAATTTTTTCACTGTTCCAAACACTTTCATGAATAACATTTTGTTCAGAATTCTCTTTCTGAAATTTCTTTTTTTTTTTTTAAAGATTTTATTTATTTGACAGACAGAGATCACAAGTAGGCAGAGAGGCAGGCAGAGAGAGAGGAAGCAGGCTCCCTGCTGAGCAGAGAGCCTAATGAGGGGCTGGATCCCAGGACCCTGAGATCATGACCCAAGCAGAATGCAGAGGCTTTAACCCACTGAGCCACCCAGGCACCCCTCTTGCTGAAATTTCTGACCATTTCCTTAGACAAGATTCTGAGAAGTTGAATTACCAGTTCACTGAAGCTTAATTCTATTTGCTGTTGGTAGAATTGTAAAAAAAAGAAATGGATTTTCCTTTCCTGACACTTTATACACAGATAAGAAGTCAAACACAGTTATATGAATGATTTTGTCCAATTGATATGGCAACCTGATCATTTATTTAGCACCTAAAACACAGAAGAGTATTTTAAAATTCATTTTATTTTTAAATATCATGCAATTAAGATAATAACAAATGAGCGATCCATCCTTTTTTGAGTTATTTTTACTATCAGCAGTGGGACAGGTATATAGAAAATAATGGATTTGGATTGATTCACTCTTCTCATACATGTATTATAGGACTATGATGTGAGAGAGGTATGCTGTGGCTATGAAACTGTCTTTCCATGTGTTCTGTGCCAGATTCCACAAACCTCACTGCTCTAGCTTTTTCCAGAGTCATTCTTAATAATTTATCACTATCTTCAGTGTTTGCAGTACTGAGAAGATGATGTTACCATAAGAAATAGCATATGCTGCATACAAACAGGTCAATAACCAGCTCATTTCGATATATGTCAGAAGCCCATTTTATCCAGGGACACAGTTTATCTGCCTTCAGAAATCCATTTTCAGGGGAATCCTACAGGCTAAATCACAACATCATTCCAGCTAGGCAGAGAAAATAACTTTAGCTACAACCTGCCTTATTGCATTCAAAGCACATATGTGTTTGCAATCAAGTTCTCCCAAAGATTATACATATTTCTACTGTGAGAAAAAGAAATGTAGGATGATTTTGTGTGTAATTGCTAGAGCTGGAATCTAACTAGCAATTATACATAAAGAAGCAAGCATGTACCACCCCAAGAGGTACTTTCAACCATTAAAGTACAGGAGTTTATACTAAAGTATCCTAGATTTCTTACCTTTCTGAGAGACAACTCTTGAATTGTGTTCCACACAACCTCCAGAAGGTCCCCAGTAGGGCTGAGCCCCAGGTGTCCAAAGAAAACTATTCATTGGAATTCCCTTGTATGGGCTTTATTCCTTTCTCTGTCTCATTTTCTCATTCCCTCAGCCATTCCCAGGATCAACTCCCAAATAAACTACTTGTATCTAACTCCTTGTCAGAGTCTGCTTTTAAGGAAACTCAAAACTAGACTAATCTTCTACTTTCTCTTACTATATACTTTCAGGATGATTTTAAAACTAGAGAAAGATTAAGATAAGATTTGCAACACTTTTAAAATATATATAGACTTAACGGTAAAATTTCAGAGATCTATTTGGTGGGGGAGATAGGAAAAGAAAAGGACTTAGGAAAGTAAAAAGGATAATTACATAATGACTTAAATCAACCTGAACTAGAACAAAAATTGCTACCAACTTCCAATGAGAACATTAAATTTGCATGTTTATATCATAATTTTCTACTGATTAGAAAATGCAAAATCTAACAATGTGAATATCTAGACAATATGATGAAAAGCCTCAGTACTCTTTCTTGCTTGGGAAGGATAAGAGTGTCCAATTAAAAAATGGGTATTTCACTTATATCAACAAAGAATTTTTGTTTTTTTGAGAGCATGTGTACAAATGGGGTGGAGAAGGAGACAGGGAAAGAGAGAATTTTAAGTAGGCTCCACGCTTACCCAAGCACCCCAAACCTACTTCTTTATACTGTAATTCTTAGATGATTAATACACTGTAAGGAGGAAGAGCTGCAGGGGAGGAAAGTGGGAAGGGCCAAAAATTCACGTTGACACTGGTAGATTTATATGACAACCTGGATAGAAATGAATGACACTGCATATTTTTTAGGAGGCAATGTCAAAAGAGCTTTCTGAAATGATGGGAATGAAATGTCCTATATATGTACAGCCCAATGCAGTAGTCACTACTTCTGGCTACCAAGCCCTTAAAATATTGTTAGTGTGACTACTGCAACTAAGGAACTAAAATTTTAATTTTAATTTTAATAGTCATATTTGGCTAGCAGTTACTCTTTTGGGCAGCACAAATCTAGGCTCTATGCAGACTGCATTACGCTACACTACACGAATTTTCTAAAGGTTAATTTTCAGTTGTGAAGTTAATTATAATCAACTACTAGAAATAAAAATAAAACAAGTCTTTTTTGTTAAGTCCTAGTCCACAAAGGGCTATGTTAAATTCTCATACCCTTTGGGTATAAGAATACACTTTAAAGTTATTAAGAAAGTAGATCTTAAAGTAATTCTCACAACAAAAACAAGTTAATTATGTAAGGGGATTGAGGCTTTAACCAACTTATTTATGGTAATCACCTTGCAATAGACAAGTGTATCATATAATTACAGTGTATACTTTAAACTTACATGTTGCATGTCAATAATAGCTCAATAAATCTAGGAAAAAACAAAAACTTATCACAACTTTATGAACTATATACTATTATCTCCATATTATAGTTAAAGAAACTGAGGCATTGAGAGGTTAAGTGTTTTGCTTAGGAAACTGTAGAGCTGGGAATAAAGCAGAGTCTGTGCTCTCAAACACTATAGTACCCTGGCTCTTAAGATTTCAATTGTTAGAGAAGACTTACTTCTACTCATCTGACATTAACTAAAAAAGCAAAGCTAAGTCATATGTCTTGTCATAAGAAATTGAATCTTGAATCTTTCCCAGTTAAAAAATCTGGGAACTACTGGGTAATCTGGTAAATAGGCCAGGTCAGCTTGAAAATACTTTCTAATATTCTTAAATGTGAAAGAAATGTGAAAACATGAAAGAAATGTGAAAAAATATTCTCAAATGTGAAAGAAGTCTTTCTTTCTGATTCTAACTGATTGTTCATGGATGAATGCTATTTTTATTACTCTGACTAAAAAAAAGACAACTTAGACACAAAGTTCTCTCTGATCTCTGTTCTATTCCTATATCACACACGTTTTGCTTGAATTTCACTGAATGAATGAGTGCGAATTAGCAATGGAAATCCACAGAGTTTCACAAAAAAGAAAATGTTAAATTTCTTGTTGGGGGAGAGGGTGAGTGGATGGTGAGATGGTAAAAAAAAGGGAACTCCAACTTAAAAGACAATACAGTGTCCAATATGGAATACTACCTGAGCAAAACCTGAAATACATTAGTAAAATCTGGATATCTCACTGGTTAGGATCGATATTTGGATTCTGGCAGTATTTGGCAAATCCAGGTCAAGACAGAGGAAAATCCTTTCACCTAAGTGTAATGGACTACTTAGATATAGAGACTCAGGTAATCCTATTGACTAACTGTGTTTTTAAGCTGAAGATAGGACTATATAGTCATTAGTCACATAAGGGTTCTACTTTAAAATGTTAATTTTGTCAGAATTCACATTTTTAAACATTGAAAACACACATAGTGTGATACGACAAATTTTCAAGGAGTCACTGAGCTTGACATGCAGCAGAAAATGGACTCCATGCTAGACTTTCATCTGTAGACTAGGCTTTCCAAGAATAATGATAGCACCTACTCTTTGGAATATAACATTGGACTTTTTGTCAAGGTCGGGCACGTGTTGGTCATGGAGAGAAAAATCATACGACCATCAAGACCAGCGATTTTCTCCAGGATCTCAGTGTTGAAGATTATTTACCAACACATACCAATTTCATTGCTGAAAAAAAGATATGACCAGCCAATTTCCAGTTGTTTTCTTATCCTAAAAGATGCTTGATAGAGGACAGAGTAAGTAGAGGAAAGGATGTAAAATAATATGTCTGGAGTTTAGAGTTTGAGTGGGGAGATGTAATATTGGAGAAACAGACTTAGGGCATATCCTGAAAGTCTCTGTGGTCCGTATTAAGAGGTTTTATCACTTGTCCTGAACATGAAGCAAACTCATCAAAGGGTTTAAACAGGATTCAGTTTATTTAGACTGGAAGTTTAAAATACAATTATAGCAGAACTATGGAAAGAAAGTTTGGAGAGCTTGCAGATCTGATTCACAGAAATGGATTAAGGAAGTTTTACATATGAGATTTGTTTAAATAATGTTTTGCTCTTAAACTACCAAAAATGAAAACCACTTTCTTAAGCAACTATGTTTCAGTCCAGATGATATACTTGAGCATTACTTCCAAATACTTGTTACTAGCAAACTTGTTTTTGACATACAAGAATCACTTATTATAAGTCAATACAAGACACAGAACTTTGGTCTCATATAATTAATGAATTAAGAGATTCCTTTAGAAAAATCTAAATACCGACAAATATAATAAAGATTTAAATCTGGATTACCTGTGTTTGTTGCACCCATCTTGAAAGCAAAAATGTTTTCCAAGTATATAATACACTGAAAAAGCCACAAAGTTGAAAGGACCTGCCATTTTTCCTGAGCTTCTTCACTTAGGGTTATATAATGAATATTTGTGCAAAGCTTCCAGCCACCATAAACAGGGATTAAGAAATCGACTTACAGGGGTAAAAAGAAAATAAATTCTGTATTAGATGAAAGGAATAGTAAAAAAGGTTCCCAGAATAGTGTGCAGCTGATCAAAATGGAATGTGAAAAAAATTTTACAAAAAATCACAATATTCAGTGACAAGTTAACACATCTCAGTATATGTCAGTGAGAAAGTAGGACGAGAAAAAAGGACTTTGGCTAGTCTCAGGAGGTGGTCTGGATGGGAATATCTGGTACAAAGAGTGAGCAATAAATAAGAGGGGGAAACTTTAAAAAAACAGATTATTCAAGTTGCAGACTGTTTTATTTTTATCAAAATGAGGGCAGGCCATAACCCTTCCCAACTACTACAGTCCAGATAAGAACATGTAAACCATTGTAACACAGAGAACAAGCATCAGACAGGAATATAGAAAGGGAAGAGCCCTTCCTGGGGTAACAAACAATAGACGTTCTGTCTAGAACACAATAGAAGGTCCAACAGTGGATGGACGATCTGTGGATTAGGAAATTCAGAGCAGCAGTAGCCAGAGCTGTAGAAAATCAGTTGGAAGATTATGTATTAAAGAGCAAGCTTTGATAAACACTGGATTTGGATATTGAGAAGCTTTGTAGTTAGTACAAAAACCTGATAAAAGGAAGTAGCAAGGAGTGCCTGGGTGGCTCAGTGGGTTAAGCCTCTGCCTTCGGCTCTGGTCATGATCTCAGGGTCCTGGGATCAAGCCCCACATTGGGCTCTCTGCTCAGAGGGGAGCCTGCTTTCCTTCCTCTCTCTGTCTGCCTCTCTGCCTACGTGTGATCTCTCTGTCAAATAAATAAATAAAACCTTTAAAATTAAAAAAAAAAAAGAAGTGGCAATCTGATACAGACCAGGGTAAGAAACTGTAATGGCAAAGACAATCAGTATAGTAGACAGACCAGAACATTTTGCCACCTTTACTACTCTTTAAGGGATTCACCAGCAAAATAGATGTGCTATCTGTAGGTTGTAATACATTTTACTATAACCTTGATATATTGATTATACACAAATGCACACATCTTCAGTGCCCCCCACCCCCAGCACTACTGTGAGTCAACCGTTTCAGGGACTACATCATTCTAATTCCACAGTGTGGACAATGTCATTTTTAATTAATCTTCTCTGATTTTACATTAAAATATTATAATGAGGGACTGTCAAAGGTAATATTCAAACTAACCAACTTGACTGATCACTACCTTCAAGATTCTTTGGTCCAGAGAGAATGTATAATTCTTCAGTTCACCGATGCTTCTTTCCCCAGCACCTATTGTATGGTAACTTCTGAAGATAACTTGTGAGTGAATAAACCAATCTGTTAATAAGTGGTACTTTAATGAAGCTTATTTTTGGCCAGTTGTGCCATGTATGTTGTTTATGCATGGCACATTATAACCAGCCCATGTGTAAAGTCCCCAATAATATTTAACTCTTTGATTAAATAAAATTTCATTATTTTTATCTACTTAACATAAGAGACATGCTAGCATTGAATTCCTAGAAGGCATATGAACCTGAATGAATGCCTGATCTGAATGTGTGCCATAATGCTCTTTGACCCGAAAAGTGGATTTTCTTCTGCTTATCATGAGGTATCAAAAGGATCAGGACCCTTGAAATCTCCTTCAGCCTGAATTCCTCATCAGGGCTACAGGATCTTCTAGTGACAATATGACAATATAATGTCAGAGCAACAAATAGCTGCCACAGGAACAATGCTTTAAATTATATCAATAAACACAATGTGTTAAAAATAAGGGAGGTGTAATCTTGTGTTAATGTTGTATTAATATTGTGTTAATGTCTGGACAACAAACTTTATATGGGAAAATGACAAGTTTGTGGAGAAAATGTGACCAAGATGTCAAGAGACTTTAGCCATATATGGAAAACATAGAAGGAACTCGTGATTTTCACCCCTCTTCCATCAATATGTTTTCTTATTAGTTTTCCAATTTCAGTAAATGACACCCCATTCCTGAAATGCTTAAGAGTGGAGTCAATTAGAATCACCTTACTTTTTCAACTCTGAATTAAGTATCAATACTAATACCAAGTATAGCATTAGTGCACATGCAATTAATGCTAACAGTAGCTAAAACTTACTGAGTATTTATGCTCTGTCAGGCACTGTACTAGAAGCTTTACATGTATTCTTTTGCTTAATTCTCATACCAATTTTATCTTCCATATTTTATTTTTTCTTTCTTTATTTGAGAGAGAGAGAGAGAACAAGAGCAGTGGCGGTGGGGGTGGGGGATAATACCAGAGTGAGAAGAAGAAGCAGACTTCCTGCTAAGCAGGAAGCCCAGGGCTCAATTCCAGGACCCTGAAATCATGACCTACCTGAGCTGAAGGCAGAGGCTTAACCAACTGAGCCACCCACGCCCCCCTATCTTCTATATTTTAGATGAGTAATTTGAGACTTAGAGCTTTGAATAGAGTTGCACCTAGTCATAAATGGTGGAGTCAAGATTTAAACCCAAGTTTGTCATATTTCACAACCTGAACCAAGTCTGCATCAATCTCCAAAAATACCTCAGCTCTGCCCACTTCTGCCCTTCTCCACTACTATTACTCTAGTCAAAACCAACATCATCTCTTACCTATACTACTTCAGTAGTATCCTATTTGAAGTTGTGTCAGGTATTTACATACATTATATCAATGAATCCTGCCTACAGGTCTATGAGATGAGTGGTTTTTATCATCCAAAAGTGAAGAAGCTTAAACCAGAGAGTCTAAAGGAGATGGCTAAAGTGACATAACTAGTAAACAGAAGACTGGATCTGTCATATATAATCCTCAATGATATAAATTCACTTTGGAGAGGGTCAACTGGATTAGAAGAATGGAGTGAAAGTAAATCACAGACTGCTGCTTGAACACTTATTAATATTAATTAAAATAATAAAATAAATGTTAATAGTGACTAATTAAAATAAAAGTAATAATAGTAACCAGACTAAAAAAATAACTATTAGCTTCAGTGAAACAAAGAAAGGAACAGGGCTTAAAGCAGTGAGCTTCAAAAAATGATAGCCAACAGGCACCTGGGTAGCTCAGCTGGTTAAACCTCCAATTCTTGGTTTCAGCTCACGTCAAAATCTCAGGGTCCTGGGATCGAGTCCAGAGGTGGGATCCACACTCAGCATAGAGTCTGCTTGTTCTTCTCCCTCTGCTGCTTCCTTTTTCTCTTTCCCTTTCACAAATAAATAAATACAAACTTGAAAAAATACAAATAACTGATAACCAAAGGAAGAAGGCAGAATGTTCCAGAGCAGTACTGAAGTTTCTTGACTAGAGGCCTGTTCCTGAGCTAGATGAATGAATTGGCAGAGTCAAAGAAACTCACAACTATGCCTGATCTGGAATGCAAGCAAACTTAGTAGATCCTATCTCCCTTCTTTTCTGACTGGGGATGAATGATCAAATGAATAAAGTATAAAACAGAATTAGAAATTCTTCCTAAAAGAAGTGAATGTTCCAGGATTTACACAACTGGGTAACTGAAGTGAAACCTAACTGTATACCAACATGGCAACAGGACATGACCCCAGATGGAGAGAAATAATCCTGACTTAAAAAGATGAAGTTCAGATACTATGAAAAGAGCCAGGCAAAGAAAAAATGTAAGTCTGTACCACATGCCTAAACTGCTACTTACACCACCACTCTGGCTGGGCACACACCCGCCTGCAGCACAGGGTCTGAACACACCCAGCCTGGGCCTGAGAGAACCGCGGAGACTCCAGTCAAGGTTCCTGGGCCTGCAGCCTTCCATGATCTGTGCCACTGCCGGGTGTAAGGGCACCCGGCATGGGCATGGGCTCCAGACAGCAGTCCCACTAATGTCAGCCATCTGGGTTCAGGCCTGCCCGGACCAATATCAATCACGGTTTTAGTGGCACGGGGCTGCAGAGACAAGCAGGAGCTTTGGGAGACCACTGAGATGGTGGCTGGGGCACACACTGCCTGTGGGAGGTTGTGGTGTTCAGCGGAGTTTGCAGAGGGGGAGTCTGTGTGTTCTGGACCACCTAGAGGGAAGCAGACTGAGGTTTCTCTCTGAAACGGAGGTCTGGATGCACACAGTTTGCTTTCCACTAAACCTCTGAAAAGCCGTAAAAAGCCTCCAAAGAACAAAAACCTCCAGAGAACAAAAGTCTTAAAAACCAGTTTCTACAGAGCCAAGCCCCTTGATAGGGAGTAGGGCAACTCAGGCCAAGCAGGACTGACTGAAAAACTATGTGGCAGATCCCTCCACCATAAGACAAGGTAAAAGAACAAGAGGACAACCACCACAGGGTCCCCATAAAACTGTAAAACCCCAACATCAGGGGAAAACAATATATTAAGCTCTTGGTATTGCCCCCCAAACTTGTATATTTCATAGATACAACTTTTTGTTCTTTCTTTTTTAAAAAAAACTCATTCTCACAATTCTTGTTCTTTTTAATTTTTTTAACCTTCTTATCATTACAACTAGAGGTTCAGTACAACATATTCCATAATAACTTTTTAACTTGAACTCTTTTCATACATATACCTGTGTTTCCTTTTTTCTTTAATATATATATCGATATAAGCTTCAAGGTAATCCTTGTCCCCTATTTAATGCTACCCCTATATAAAAACCAGTTTTAATTTCCCCATATCTCTGGAAAGTTGAGTCCTTTAAGAAAGATAACAAGATACAGCCAGGAAGAACTGAAATAACCTTCTTTGCCCACATCGAGGGTTTATAACCACCTTCCCATCTTATTCTTCTGTCAGTGTTTCTGTGTATTTGTTTTTGTTCACTTTGGCTGGGTTTTTCTTTTTTTTTTTTTTCTTATCTTTTACTTTTGTTGGTCTTTTTGTTTGTTCATTTTTGTTTATGTACCTTATAAATCTTAATTTTGGGACTCATTTTGGCTGGGTTTTCTCTTTTTTTCTCTTTCTTTCTCTGTTTTTTCTTTTTTCTTTCTTTTTGGTGATGACTTCGATTGTTCCAAAACTTTCCATGATACACATTGTCTGGACTGTGGTTGATATATTCAGCTATACATCCCCTCAGCCACCTCTCACCAAAATGACTAGGAGGAGGAACACCCAAAAGAGGAAAAATTCAGAGACTGGCCTCTGCCACAGAACTATTGGATATGGACATAAACAGTGTGTTGGAAAGGGAATTTAGGGTAACAATTATCCAGACAATGGCAAGGTTGGAGAAGACCATTAGTGGCAACATAGAATCTCCAAGGGCAGAAGTAAGGTCTGACCTGGCAGTACTAAAAAATGCTATCAATGAGATCCAATCTAATCTAAATACTCTAACAGCTAGGATAACTGAGGCAGAAGATCGAATTAGTGATCTAGAAGACAAACTGATAGAAAACAAGGATCAGGAGGAGGCCTGGAACAAACAGCTTCAAAGCCATGAAAACAGAATTACGAAAATAAATGATGCTATGAAATGTTCCAAGATCCAAGATTGGGATCCCTGAGCTAGTGGAGAAAGAGAGAAGACTAGAAGATATATTTGAACAAATTCTGGTTGAAAATTTCCCTAATCTGGGGAATGGAACAAGTGTTCATGTCCTGGAGGCAGAGAGGACACCCCCCAAGATCAACAAGGGTAGAAAGACTTCCAGACATGTAATTGTAAAATTCATGAATTGTAAATTCAGAGATGTCTTAAGGGCAGCTAGGGGGAAGAGATTCCTTATGTAGAGAGGGAGGACCATCAGAATAACATCAGACCTATCCACAGAAACCTGGCAAGCCAGAAAGGGCTGGCAAGACATATTCAGGGAACTAAATGAGAAGAACATGCAGCCAAGAATACTTTATCCAGCAAGGCTGACATCCAAAATGGATGGAGAGATAAAGAACTTCCAAGACCAGCAAGGTTTAAAAGAGGATGTGACCACCAAGCCGGCACTATAAGAAATATAAAGGGGGGGGTTCTAAGAAGAAAGAACCCAGGAGTGATATAGAAGAGACATTTATAGAGACAATCTATAGAAATAAAGACTTCACAGGCAACATGATGTCAATAAACCTGTATCTTTCAATAATCACTCTCAATATGAATGGCCTAAATGTTCCCATGAAATGGCACAGGGTTTCAGACTGGATAAAAAGATAGGACTCATCCATATGCTGTCTATAAGATACACATTTTGAACCTACAGATACATCCAGACTGAAAGTGAAGGGATGGAGAACCATCTTTCATGCCAGTGGGTCTCAAAAGAAACCTGGGGTAGCAATTCTCATATTAGATTAATTAGATTTTAAGCTAAAGACTATAGTCAGATATACAGAAGAACACTACATCATTCTTAAAGGGACTATCCACCAAGAAACTAACAATTTTAAATATTTATGTCCTCAACATGTGAGCAGTCAACTATATAAGCCAACAGATAATCAAAATAGTCATATTGATATGAACACATTAACTGTAGAGGATCTTAACATGCCACTCTCAGTAACAGATAATCTACACAGAAAATCAATAAAGAAACAAGTGCTTTGAATGACACATTGGATCAGATGGACCTCATAGATATATATAGAACATTTCACCCAAAAACAACAAAACACTCATTCTTCTCGAGCACACATGGGACTTTCTCCAGAATAGACCACATACTGGGTCACAAATAAGGGCTCAACGGATACCAAAAGATTGAGATTATTCCCTGAATATTCTCAGACCACAATGCTTTGAAACTGGAACTCAACCACAAGCAAAAGTTTGGAAAGAATACAAACACTTGAAAGCTAAAGACTATTCTGTTCAAGAATGTTTGGATCAACCAGGAAATCAAAGAAGAACTTAAACAATTCATGGAAACCAATGAGAATGAAGACATATTGGTCCAAAACCTATGGGATATGGCAAAGGTGGTTCTAAGGGGGAAATACATAGCCATCTAAAATCACATTTGTAGAATAATTCTATTTTGTAAAATAATGTTTGGCCATTTGTGCAGTGTCGGGTTGACT
Organism: Mustela nivalis; assembly: GCF_964662115.1. Lineage (NCBI taxonomy): Eukaryota > Metazoa > Chordata > Mammalia > Carnivora > Mustelidae > Mustela > Mustela nivalis. Next base: position 115,396,996 of record NC_139040.1, on the reverse strand, counting down.
AAACTGGACACACATCTCCCAGAATTCCCTTTCCTGTATAGTCTGGATTCTAGCTGTCCAATGAATTTGCACACAATTTGTTAAACACAAGTGACATAAATGCCATTATTCTCTGAAGGTTACTGTGACTAGATGTAGTGGTAGAGACAAGGGGACCAGTTGGTTTTTACCTTGTCCTTGATCTCCCCTACTCTGCCTCCAGCTCTCCATGGTGATCAACAGCAACCCTGAACTCACAACCAGACATCTGGTGGTAGACAACCGATGCAGAAGAAACAAATAGAAACACAGCTTCCCACTTAATTGGACCTTTTTGGCTTTTCATATTGATTGAACTATGTGAGGTCTAATTCTTACAATAAAATCTTTATTGCACAACTCATAGAGAATCTGAATCTTTGATTGAACCCTGCCTGATACAAATATTTTCTTTCTGTTATGTGTGTAAAAAAATACCTAAAATTATATTCCCTTACTACTAATGACAGTTATTTCTAAACAGCTTAATTGTTGTGACTTTAAACTATTTTTATTATTTTATACATATTTTTGGCATTTCTCTCATGAAAAGAATGCCACCAAGCCTAGCTCTTTCTGAGAAGAGCACTGCTCAACATTAAATGTGTGGAGTTTCTTCTTCCTGTCAAACATTATTTGTTTCTGTTCTACCTTCTCAGGACTTTTTTCCAGGGATCGGGTAGCTAAGTCCCACACTAAGATGTAATAATCACAAGGTCCAACATGTTATTCTTCCTGGATAACATCTTTGCAATTAGCATAAACTAACTTTCAGCAGGTTAACCCCAAGAAAAACTGGATAGGCTTCCAGATAAGCTAGTTGAAAGTCCTTGCTTACAAATTAAAAACAAGGCAAGTCCTCCCTAAATTTTAGGAGGGATACATGATCACTAATAACATACTGTCATAATTTTTTTAGTTGATAACTGAACTAAGTATAACAAGGTAACTGGTTTTCAGAATTTAAGGATTTTAGCATTTTGCTATGATGATTTTGAAAGGCACAGGAAAGAGTATCAACAATGACCACAATCTAAAAATGGGGTTGTCACAGTAGACATTCAGTAAATATTTGTTGACTTCATACATAAAATGAGTTAGAAGTTAGACATTCAAAATTTGTTAATGTTGCTTACTTCACAGTTAGCAATTTCTAAACTGTAAGCAGAAAAGTGGTGTTCTAAACCAAATGAGAAAAAGAGTTAAGTTCAAAAACATTAATGAAACATTCAATTAAACACAATTTAATGTATAAGCTGTGGTTGCAGGGATTCTCACTATTTCCAAGGTAGAATTCCCCACATTTGGTGACATTAGAATAGAGAGATACTGTTTTTCCATTTATTTGTGTTATTTTCCTAAGGACCTACAAAATCTTGAAGTAGTAGTAGTCCACAGGACAAAATTTAGCAGAGGAGTAATATGCTCCTCTTTTTGTTCTTTGTATGGGGCTCTGTTGTTGGATATTTTATTTATGAAGTAGATACTGCAAGCTGGAATGGCTATTCTGCAAGTATTATAGAGTGCTGTCAAGTCAGCTAGGATAAAATTCATTAACACTCAATTATTTAATGTTTTATCTTTTTTCTATTTGTATTACAATTTCTAAGTCAAAGTTTTAGATGTCAAGAGATATTTCACAGACATCATAATGTAATACACCAAAGAAAGTGAAGAACATGTATCTTAACTTCCATAGACCAAAACTGTGTTTCACATTTTGTCTGCAAACTAATACTAACCATAGGTATCATTTTAAACAGAAGGTAGAAGTATTTTCTGCCTGCTCACGAGGTATGAAAGCAAGAGAGTTTTATGTTATTCTTAGAATAAACTTGATATTTTAATAAAAACCTCTTAGTTTTTAATAAAGTTATTTGCTGTGAAAGCAAAGATCGTTTAAACAGATACAAGTACACATCATCTACATTCTTATTTGCTCAACACAAATATATTTATACTCTCAATATACAAATAGCTAGGCTTCATCCCTTTTCCTGTACAGAATTTATCAAGGAAATGGTACCATGATTATATTAAGCTATAAATGGCAAATGAAAGGATTTGTCTTACAATTCATTTTATAAAATTATAAGACAGCATTGACCACATCACATCCTCTAGCCATATCCTCTGGAAACTACCTGTGATGTTGACATTATTTGCATCTTAAAATAAGTTGAGTTTTTCTCTCTTTGCATATAATCATTAATATCAGTTCTATCACCAAGATACATTATCCCTCAGAGAAAACTAAAATGGCATTATTAATGACTAACTGGGGTATGAATTCTGAATCCTTCTTTTTTTAAAAGATTTTATTTATTTATTTGACAGAGATCACAAGTAGGCAGAGAGGCAGGCAGAGAGAGAGGGGGAAGCAGGCTCCCTGCTGAGCAGAGAGCCCGATGTGGGGCCCAATCCCAGGACCCTGAGATCATGACCTGAGCCGAAGGCAAAGGCTTTAACCCACTAAGCCACCCAGGCGCCCTGAATTCTTCTATTTTTTATACTTTCAGACTAAAAACGAAGTTAAAATATAATAAGAAATTTTATTCCATAATCATTTCAAATGTTTAATTTTTATACAGCTGTAACAGAGATTATCTCTAAGATCCCATTCAATTGTAATATGATTAGTTCTCTTAATGCATACTTTTTAAAACATCAAAATTGTGTTGTACATTTTTTGGGTTTGGCCAAATATATAATGACCAAAATGCATATGACAAAAAATATATAATCCATCATAATATCATGTAGAGATTATAACCCAGTATCATGTCTCTGTCCTAAAAAAAAATCTTCCATGCTTTGCCTATTCATCTTTCTCTAAGCTTCAATCTCTGACAACCAATGATTTTTTATTTTTTCCATAGTTTTGTCTTTTCCAGAATGTCATACTGAAAGACATTTTGATTGCTTCCAAGTTTTGGCAACTCTCAATACAATGCATATAAATATCTATATGCAAGTTTTTGTACAGATATAAGTTTTGACCTTATTTGGGTAAATATCAAGGAATAAAATTGCTGGATCATGGTAAGAGCTCTTTAGTTTCATAGAAACTGTATAACTGTCTTCCAGAGAGGATGCACCATTTGGAATTTCCACCAGGAATAAAAGAGAGTTCAAGTTGTTCCACAACCTCCCAGCATCTGGTGTTGTCAGTGTTTTGGATTTTGACCATCTAGTAGGTTGTAGCGATATCTCATTTTTGTCTTAATTTTTAATTTCCTAATAACTTATCATTTGTCTATCTTTTCTTATGCTTACTTTTCATCTGTATGTATGTCTTCTTTGTTGAGATGTCTATGTATGGTTTTGGCCTATTTTTTTTTTAACTTTTTATTTTTTATAAACATATATTTTTTATCCTATTTTTTAATGGAGTTATTTTCTTACTGTTGAGTTTTAAGAATTCTCTGTTTATTTCAGTCAACAGTCATTTATTAGATGTGTCTTTTGCAAATATTTTCTCCCAGTCTATGGCTTATCATCTCATTTTCTTGATACTATCTTTTGCAGAGCAGAGGTTTTAAATTTTAATGGAGTCTAGCCTATCAATTTCTTCATTCATGAATCATGCCTTTGATACTATATGTAAAAAGTCATCATTATACCCAAGATGATCTTGATTTTCTCCTATGCTATCTTCCAGGAGCTTTATACATTTCACTTGTAGACCTGTGATACATTTTGAATATAGTTTTGTGAAGGGTATAATGTGTCTAGATTTCTTTTTGCATGTGGATGTCCAGTTGTCCCACAACCATTTGTTGAAAAGACTATCTCTGCTCCATTCTATTGCTTTTGTGTCTGTCAAAGATTAGTTGACTACATTAGTGTGGATCCATTTCTTGGCTCTCTATTCTGTTCCACTGATATATTTTTCACCAAAGCAATGCTGTCGTAATTACTGCATCTTTATAATAAGTCTTAAATTGACCAGTGTTAGTCCTACAACTTTGTTCCTTATCTTCAATACTGTGTTGGCTACTCTAGGTGTTTTTCTTCTCCACATAAACTTTAGAATCAGTTTGCCTATATCCACAAAATAACTTGTTGGGATTTTGATTAGAATTGCATTCACTCTACTCATCAATTTAGGAAAATCTAGAACTTGATGATACTGAGTCTTCCTACCATGAATGTGGAATACCTCTCCATTTATTTCATTTTTTATATCTTTCACCACAGTTTTGTAGTTTTCCTTATATAGACCTTGTACATATTATTAGATTTATACTTTTCATATTTTGGGTATTAATATAAATGGTAGTATGCTTTTAATTTGAAGTTCCATTTGTTCATTGCTGGTGTATTCTATACACTAAAAAGCAATTGACTTTTCTATATTATTCTATCCCACAATCTTGCTATAATTATTAGTTCCAGAAGCTTTTTTTTTCAATTCTTCCAGATTTTCTACATGGTTGATGTTACCTGTGAACAATTTTGCCCATTTTTAAAATACACTGTTTTTTTATGACTAGTTTTAAGTTACTTACATATTGTGACTACCAGACCTTTATTAGGTACAGTTTACAGATATATTCCCCCATTGTATGGGCTCTTTTCAGTTTCTTGATAGAGTCCTTTGGAGCACAACAGTATTTATTTTTGATTAAGCCCAATTTAACATTTCCCCCTCTTATCTTACTTATGATTTTGATGTCATGGCTAAGAAAATAATTGCTTAGTCCAAGGTCAGAAGGTTTTATAACTATCTTTTACCAAAATTTAACAGCTTGAGCTTTTATATTTTGCTATTACATCCATTTTGACCTTAGTTTTATGTATAGTGTGAGACAGGCATAAAACTTTATTCTTTTGAACCCTACTATCCTGTTGCAACAGCACCATCTGTTGAAAAGACTATTTGTGCCTCCATGGAATTGTCCTGACATCCCTTTAAAAATCAATTGTTCATAATTATATGGGTTTATTTATTTACTCTCAATTCTATTCTTTTTTATGTGTTTGTCTCTACCGTATTTCAGTACCACACAGTATTGATTTTTCATAGATTTTTAATAAGTTTTGAAATTGAGAAAATTGAGTCCTCGAATTGTGTTATTGTTTTAAAGATTGTTTTGACTACTCTGGATCTCTTGCATATACATAAGAATTACAGGATCAGGGGCACCAAGGTGGTTCAGTTGGTTAAGGGTCTGCCTTCAGCTCAGGTCCTGACCCCAGGGTCCTGGGATCAAACCCCACAGAGGGCTCCCTGCTCAGCAAGGAATCTGTTTCTCCTCTCCCTCTGCACCTACCCCCCACAGAGCTCCTGTTAGCACTCCCCCCAACCCCAAATAAATAAATAAAATTTTTAAAGAAAGCATTGTAGGATCAGTTTGTTAATTCCTGAAAATGCAGATGGGATTCTGATCAGGACTATGTTGAATCTGCAAGTCAATTTTGGGAGTACTGCCATTGTGAAAATATTTAATCTTCCAATGCATGAACACCAGAGGCCTTCACATTTTCTTAGATCTTCGTAATTTATTTCAACTATGCTTTGTAGTTTTGCACTTATTTTATCAGATTTATCCCCAAGTATTTTATTATTTTAATGCTGTTGAAAATAAAATGGTTCTCATAGTTTCATTTTAAGTGTAGAGAAATATAATAGATATCTTTTTATAATTGATCATGTATCCTAAAGCCAAGATAATGTCAGCTCACTCAATATCTTTTCTTTATTTTTCTTCCCTAATTGCACCAATTAGAACAACCCTTCAGTATCATGTTGAATAAAAGTGGCAAGAGTGAACATTCTGGTCTTGTTCCCGATCTTAGCTACCTTTTGCCATTAAACATTTTACTGTAGGTTTTTCACAGACGCCTTTTCTCAGGTTGAGGGAATTACCTTCTATTTCTACTTTGTCGAATACTTTTATTAGGAAAGGGTGTTAGATTATATCAATGCTCTTTCTGCATCTATTGAGATGGTAATGTGGTTTTTGTCCTTTACTATATTAATATGATAAATTATATTGATTGGTTTTCATATATTGAACCAACCTTGCTTTCCTGGCTTTTGATTTCACAAATCCCCCTTTTTGTGGTGTACATTTTTTTAATATATTGCTGGATTCAGATTTTATACATATTTGGCATTTATATGTATATATTCATATATATATTCATATATATATATTCAGTTTATATATATATTGCTGGATTTGGTTTGCTAGTATTTAGTTGCAAATTTTTGAGCCTGTATTAATAAGGGCTATTTTTCTATATGTTTCTTCTCAAGTGATTTCAAGAAATGAGTTGGCAAGCGTTCTTTCCACTTCCATCCTTTCAAAGTTTGCCAAGGACTGGCATTAACTCTTCAGTTATTTGGTACAATTCTAATCATCAGCATTTCCTTGTGAGAACTTTTTGATTACTAACTCAACTTCTTTGTTATAAGTCTATTCCAATTTTCCATTTTTTGGAGTCAGATTCAGGAGGTTGTGCCTTTCTAGGAATTCTTCCATTTCCTCTAAATTATCTAATTTTTTGGCCTATAATAGTTCATAGTATTCCCTTATAATACCATTTATTCCTGTAAGATTGGTAATCACATCTTTCAGTCGATTTTAGAATGTGAGTCTTCTATTTTTCTTAGTTTAGCTAAAGGTTTGTCAATTTATTTCAAAGAACCAACATGGAGTTTTGTTGATTTTCTCTGCTGCTTTTCTATACTCTATTTACACTCTCACCCACAGCCTTCCTTTTGCTTGCTTTGTTTTCACTTTGTTCTTCTTTTGCTACTTTCTTCAGGTGGAAGTTTATGTTATTGATTTGAAATCGTTCTTCTTTTTTTAATATAGGCATTTAAAGCCGCATATTTTCTTCTAAGAACTGTTTTAGCTGCATCCCATATGTCTTGGTATGTTGTGTTTTTATTTGCAACTATCTCAAATCATTTCCTAATTTCCCTTTTGATTTCTTCTTTTCCCTTTTAATTACTTAGGATTGTGGTTAATTTCTACATATTTGTGAATTTTGCCAAAGATTATTTTTGATTACACAAAAAACAAATAAACCCTGGCCTCACTATCTTTGGCCTAATTTTTTATGTAGGCTCAAGAAGAGTAGTAATTAGGGGCACCTGGGTGGCTCAGTGGATTAAGCCGCTGCCTTCGGCTCAGGTCATGATCTCAGGGTCCTGGGATCGAGCCCCGCATCGGGCTCTCTGCTCAGCAGGGAGCCTGCTTCCCCCTCTGTCTCTACCTGCCTCTCTGCCTACTTGTGATCTCTCTCTCTGTCAAATAAAATAAATAAAATCTTAAAAAAAAAAAAGAGTAGTAATTAACCTGAAGTCTCCATCAGCATACAGTCTTGAGTGAATTAAATCTAGGGAACTTCTATAATGAAAATTTCACGAGGGGTCTTGGATTGGACTTGTAAAATACCTATCATTTCTACCCTAGGACCCTAGGACTAGGAAGTGAAGCCTAACATATCTTCTCCCAAATTTGGTCTGCCACACCTATAAATTTAGGTTATGTCTTCTCTCTTGTTGTGTCCAAAATTTGCTAAGGTCTCCTGCCTGACAGAAATTGACCTCCTCCAGCCCCTATGACACCGAGGCTAAGTGAAGTTCCAAACTAGTTTTCTTGGAAGGATTTTGTAAGCACTGATTCTACATGTGAAATCAATCCTTGTTACTAATAATGGTCTTCCCATACTTGCTCAAATTAGTATCATTTTAAAATGTGACACTCAAGGTATGGTATGAGCTTATTTGGACAATTAATATATCCAATTACATCCTGGTAAAAATGAGAGCAGATTCTTTTTGAGCCTATGTAAATAATTTTATTTCCATGAAAACTAAGAAGTCTCAGTAAAAGTGTTTTCTGAATTGAGAGGTAGCTTCAGTAAGACTCAAATTCCTTTATAAATGTTTCCAGTTATATTACTCAACCCTCACAAATCACAAATACTTGCCATTTATATCCATGTGGTTGGAACTAGAAGGTATTATGCTAAATGAAATAAGTCAGTTGGAGAAAGACAATTATCCTATAGTTTCACTGATATGTGGAACACTAAAAAGTGCAGAAGACCATAAGGGAAAGGAGGGAAAACTGGATGGAAGAAATCAGAGAGGAAGAACAACCATGACAGAGTCTTATCTATGGGAAATAAACTGAGGGCTGCTATAGGGGAGGTGGATAGGAGAATGGGCTAACTGGATGATAGGTATTAAGGGCACAAGATGTGATGAGCACTAGGTGTTATATGCAACTGATGAATTGTTGGACACTGCATCTGAAACTAATGATGTACCATATGCTGGCTAATTGAATTTTTTTAAAAAAGGAAAGTGTTTCAGTTTACAAAACCATAAATTACTAAATTTAGAGCTAGAGCAGCTTATTTTTAAAAGGGCTTCTTTATAATCAGAAAAAAATAGAAAATAAAATGATAGCAATACCACTGTAAACAAATAACAACAGTTACATTTTCATCAGTTTAGTTGGAGCTGTGTCCTTAGTTTTTCTAATTCTGATTAGCAGCCTGAATTCCTGAAATGTATTTGCTTGGAGACTAAAAGAATTTCTCTAATTCCTAACAGTCCATGGTCAGCTTGAAAGTTGTCTAAGCACTTACAGCTCAAAATCTTATCTAAGAGTCTATCCCGCTGAAATATCAGTAGTTCATGGTATATGGTAAAATCCTTCCCACGAAGCCTTGAGACTCTTTTTATTAATTTATTTCTTTGCTTTTACAAATTATATCCCGAAGTTTAGCATGGAACTTTCATGAAAGCATCAGAGGGAAGGATAAAGCTATTTGACAGTAGGACTGGAAGGCTATGGTAAATTTATCACAGTAACCAATAGCATAAAGAATGTAGAAGAGTAAAATTCTCTACTAGAGCATAGGAAATAACCATTTCATACTATATTGTTGACTATGAAGGCACTGACAAATTTCCAGTGCCTTGCTATGAAGTTTACAATCTCTGAAATAGTTGTATTAATAAAATTTACTTATTACACACTTAACCTTGAAAAGGCTGAACATCTCTTCTGACTTGGAAATTCCTCCCATGAAACTTTTATAATAATGTCAAACTAATTAAGATATGGAGCTACCAAAAAACCCTAATTATTTCTGGCATCTGTGTTTGATAAGATGAAATAACAAAACTTCATGCTTTTTCATGGGATATCTGGGAAATCTCAAGGACAGTTTTAGGTATTAAATGTATCTTAAGATATCTTATTTATTTTTTAATGTAGGCTTTGACCTTGGGAAGGCATAATAGAAAGAGTTTTCAGAGAATAACTGGTAATTTTACTAAGACAGAATCATGGGTTTCCGAAAAACAATGCCTATTAATAAAACACACAAAATAGTAATTAATTTAAAAAAAGAAAAAGATTACACAACTCTAAGGAAGCTTAGCTCTTTCATAAGTGAGGAACCTTTGTTTTTTGTTTTAAACATAATAATTACTTCCACTTTCAAAAACCATACCTAAGCCAAGGAATCCACCTTGACTATTTTTACAGTTAACATGGGGAGAAGCCAGGTTTCTCTAAGGAAGGAATGACTACTGTCAGTATGTCTGTTTCTTCTCACTCCCCTTCTTCCTTTCATAAAAGAAATATTAAGAAAAATAATAATAAAGAATTTAATCAAGTCATCAAAAATCAGAAAAAATAATTTAGGTAGAATTTGTAAACTCTGCTGTCCAGGAAGATTATAAAGAAGGTAAATAATAACATCTAGTAACATCCTTGCTAAGAGTTCTAAGACAGGGGCGCCTGGATGGCTCAGTCAGTTAAGTGGCTGCCTTTGGCTCAGGTCATGATGCCAGGGTCCTGGGATGGAGCCTCTCATCGGACTCCCTGCTCAGTGGGGAGTCTGCTTCTCCCTCTCCCTCTGTGCGCTCTCTCTCTCTCAAATAAATAAAAAAAATATTTAAAAAGATTTCTAAGACAGAGTTATCATTTTAATAGAAAGTTAAATTCTAGAAATTCTAAAAACCTCCATTTCTATTAAAAATATATTTGGCAGTAAAGGTTTCACAGGCTTTTTTCTTTATGATTAAACCTACCAAAACTAAGCTAATTCTGTCAAAATTTAAATACATTTTGTTGTTTCTTTTTAGACTCAGTATTTGCAGCTATTATAAACAAGGACAAATAAAAATGACCATTTTGCAAACTTTTTCAACTCTCTATATACATTTTTATCCATTCAGAATACAATAAAACTACTCTCACAGGAAACCTAATTTACAACAGCAAATAAGCACTTATATTTCTGTCAGTATTGCTCCTCATATAGTCTGAACTACATATAATCAAAGCAACTAACTTCTATTTCTACAGAAAAAAAAATGGATAGACATTTTTTTTAATATAATTTTTTATTTTTTATAAACATATATTGACATTTGAAGACTCTGTCATATGCAATCATATGCTAGCATTTAGACAACTATGAAAGCTTATAAATACAAGTAACACAACTCTCTACGGAGACCCCACCTCTGGCTAGTTAAAATGGCAAAAAGGAACACGTTCTTCAACATGACTCAAAGACATAGCCACACCAGAGCATAGAAGGAAACATTTCTAAATAGAAGTATATAATCTCTGCAAACAACTTTTCAGTATTCAATCATGCTTAAAAACTGTCGTCTAATTTAATAATTTTCTGTAAATTAACTCAGTTTAAGATTAGTCCAAAATTTTACATTAACTAAGAATATTTCAAATTATGTTTAAGCTTTCAAACTTTAAAACATAATTATTGTTAATATGGAAAGTTTGTTGGAATACTGAAATAATTTAATTGAACACATGAACACGAATGTGTATTTTTCATAATCTTAAATATTATGTGAGAGTCATATAAGCTTATTTCATTATTAAGCCAATATTAGAAGATTAAAAAGTTCAGAGTAAGTATTCTCTTTATGAGTTAAAACAAATCAAAATGATACTAAAAACATAAAACGTATACTATACCATATTTTTAAAAACTCAAGGAAAAGATATATAACTACTACTTATTTTTAAACCAAAATCATTAATTTAGTCTAAAATGTCAAAGGATTAATCATTATTATGTAAACCAGGATTATAAAAATGTTTCTAAACTAGTTATTTCTAAAATATTATCACAGTTCAATTTCTTCATTTCCTGTGCATTTTGGAGATTTCTATTTATATAAGCATTTGCAAAAGAAAATAGATATCCATTATTCATCACTCAAAGATCAAATGATCAGATGATAAAACCAAAGTCCTAATTATTGCTACCACCAATGAGAATAATATACTGGCCACACGTTAACCAGAAACAAAAATTAAAAATCAATAGGGTACATGAAAAAGGCAAAATCAAAAGTAAACAAGATTAGAGAATAAAGAATTTTAAAGCCCTGTCCTGTTTGCTTGGGATTTACTACTAAAGCCAAGAAAAGACTTAACTGGTCTGAAACTATCCATGGGATATTCTTCCTCCTTACTGCAGTTTTCTTGTCTCCATGTGGTAAGAATATGTGTGTTATCTCAGTGAATGATCTACAAAACTGTTTAAGTATAATTTTCTGTAAGACCAAGTCAGGACACTTATGCATATATAAAATGAATATATGTCAAATATTTCCTGTGACTCATTAATTAGGGAACCAGAAAAATGATAAAACTGATCTAAAGAATATTTGAGAAAAGAGGTATTAATTCGCAATGTTACAATGAGATTACTTAGGTACAAAACTGGCCAGTGACTTACATGGCCATAAATTTGAACTTTTGGGGGTACCATCACCAGAAAACATACAGGATGCAGGGTTAAATGGGAATGTTGGATGAAGAGTGAGTAATTATTTCAGTGTAATTGTGTCCAAATATTGCATGCATTTTTCCTTTGCTTAAGCCAGGAACTCTACAATGGAATTATCTGTTTCATTTGACAGAAACTACTTGCATTTCTTCTGGATAAGAATTTACAAAATAGCTTCTGTACCTCCAGAGAGTTAAGACATCCCCGACAACAGAAAGTCAAACCCAGAACTACACTAGCAATTTAATACGATTTGGTAAACTTAGGGTTTCTAAATCTTGGATAATTTTACTAATGAGGCACAAGTTAAAAATATTAATTGGAAGATACTGTTTATTACAGAGTAACTCTGGGAATTAAGATATAAACAACAAGCATATAGATTATCCCTTAAGTATCTTCATATTCAGTTTGAGGATGCATTGGTCATTTTTTTTCCAGAGTACTATTTCAGGCAGGAGGTATTCTGATATTTAGAAATACATATGAAGGGCACCTGACTAGCTCAGTCGGTACATCATGAGACACTTTATCTCAGAGTTGTGAGTTCGAGTCCCATGTGGGGCAGAGAGGAAAGAAGGACAGAAAGAAATTGGTTAAAAAATAAAATAAAATAAAATTTCATATCATCATCATGAATGCAGGTTGGAAACGTTATTCCTAGCTGTACTGCTTTTTCAACTGCAGAATATTTGATACCACAGAAGAAAATAACAAACCTCACAATCTGATAAGGCAAAAATTGTTCACAAGTACTACTTGAATATGATCAGTAGCTGTACTCCCCTGGTGTGCTCACCTCTCTCCAAAGCAGACCAAGGTACATCAGTCCACATTTCTGAAATGAATCTGTCCTTTAAGGATTCATCCTACCTACCAGGAAACTATGTAATAACTATATAAATTTGCTTTTGAAATAAAAGCTAATGAGTATGTGATCTTAGTTGTAAAGTTCAGCAAGGAAAAGATTTTCCCAATAACTAGACAAATAATATTCATATGATAACTATTTAATATAATTTATTCAATGCAACCTAGCTAATGTCATGTATTCATTAATCAAAGATTTACTGAGCTCTACACATCTGTTGGACTCAGGGGATACCAATACAAACAATAAGTTGGATTCTTAGCTTTGTGTGTGCATACCTACTCAGTATTTGTATAAAGAAAGAGAAAACAAACAAAAGAACTGGTAAACTGAAGCTAAGTAATCACACTTTAATAAATCTCCTCTACAAAAGGATTTTAGAAGTTAAAGGTTAAATATATCTTCTGAAATACTGACAGTTTAATGAAAAGCCAATCTCAGCCTGACAATGAAATTATGATTTCTCTTATTGGTTTAAACTTCTGCATTTTAGAAAGCAGTGTCAAAAGCAACACCATCAGACAAAAGGCCACCTGGGAGGGGCAAAGAATAAAATCCTGAATTTAAAAAGAGAATTTTTTTTAAATTAATTTTTTATAAACATATATTTTTATCCCCAGGAGTACAGGTGTGTGAATCACCAGGTTTACACACTTCACAGCACTCACCAAAGCACACACCCTCCCCAATGTCCACAATCCCACCCCCTTCTCCCAAATCCCCATAGGCCCACACCCCGTCACCTAATAGTAAAATTTACAAGTCTCAGTGACAAAGAGAAAATCCTGAAAGCAGCCCGGGAAAAGAAGTCTGTAACATACAATGGTAAAAAGAGAAATTTTAAATATTAGAAAGGTACCAACATCTGTACATATAATTATAAAAGTAATAGTAATGATTAATACTAAATAGACTTATAAAATAGAAACTCTGCAGGTAAGAATGGGCTTTGCTCAGACACCTCATTCAAGCAATGATCAATTTGGTAAGGTGAGGACATAACAGAATTAGGGAAAGCTTTTCAAAATATATAGAAGTACCTCTTCCTTCAGATTCAAATATCCATTTGGTGGTTGTCACAGCTAGTTGCCTATTCAAAATGGAATCTCCCCTTATGAAAACATAGATTTTATTGAGAAAGTGCTGCATCCACTAATGTTCGCCTCTCCAGACTTCTACAGCTAACAGGGATTCTGTGACTCAATCTATTTTATAGGACAAAAGTAGAAATCCACGGGGTGGAGCATCTAGGAAAATCTATAGTATTGCTAAAAAGAGACACAGATCTAGCTAACACACATTTTGACCTTTACAATTTCCTCTTCTTCTTGCCTGGAACTGGGAATGATAACTTGTAAAGGCAGTGCCAATCTCTTTCTACCATGGGGAACAAAGCCTCACTCTAAGATTGGAGGAGGGGCAGGAAGCAAAAAGGAGCCAGACACACAGGGACTTCTTTGACCAGATGCACATCTCCTAGCATATCAGAAAGTCTTGGTCAGTGAGAAAAAATAGGTCAATTCCTATTTAGGCCAATCACATAATTTGGTTTCTCATACACTCAACTGAATCCAAACCTAACAGTGATAAAGAAGTGGATGGAGGAGAAGGGGGACCATGAGGAATCGTTTATAGTTTCTCCCTGGGGATTTAATTCTAATATGAACCTTCTTCTGCTCTATCAAGAAGGACTATTCACTGACTACCTGAAACTAAGGTAATAATGTTAACTACACTGGAATTAAATTTTTCAAAAATAATAAATTTTAGGTGTGCCTGGGTGGCTCAGTCAGTAAGCGTCTGCCTTTGGCTCAGGTCATGCTTCCAAGGTCCTGGGATTGAGCCCCGCCATCAGGCTCCCTGCTCAGCAGGAAGCCTGCTTCTCCCTCTCCCACTCCCCCTGCTTGTGTTCCCTTTCTCCTTTTTCTGTCAAATAAATAAAAATCTTTAAGACAACACAATAATAAATTTTAAAAGGAAGAACTGTTCACCTACTCCATGTCATTGAGACCACATGCATACAAATCAAATATATCTGAAAGGCTTCTTATAAATATGGTCTTAAAATGAAAAAATGATAAGGATACCTTGTTGGCTCAGTTGGAGGAGCAAACGACTCTTGATCTCAGGATTGTGAGTTCGAACCCCATATTTGATGTAGACATTACTTAAAAATAAAATGTTAAAAAATGATAATGGAACCTATCACATGGAATTAATTATACACAATATACTAAGCAATGCACCTTCTCTCACTCTCAATCTATCTACACACACACACACCCATTACTCAAGTATAGTTTTTAAAAATTTAAAATTATAATTTTATAATTTATTTAAAAAACTAGTGAAGGAATCCATAAAATGTTAAGACCAATTCAAAGAACCCTTGAGGAACTAAATATATGTAGGCAAGTCAATGAAGAATATTAGGATAAGATGACCAGGTTAAATACAAACCTGGTAATTGTCTACAGAGCAATAAATTATAAGCTAACTCTATCCTTTCCATAAGACATAAGTCATTTGCATCTTTACTATATAAAAATTTATAACTTAACAGCAATCTCACTACATTTAGGATATTTAATCAATAGCCTTGGCAGTGAATATATTGATATATAAACTATATCTCATACAAACATACAATCTATCATTATTACCAAGTGTTACTGTGGTATAAATGTTATTAACTCCCAGATTTGTTGGGTGCTAGAAAAAAACCTTAGCTATAACTAGCTGGAGGAAATACTATGACCTGATTTGTTTCTGTCCTTGTTTTGATTGTTACCCACTGATTCTTACCTGTATAACAGCCCAGTTTACCACCCATGACATTGTACAGTGGACAGATCTTAGCTGCATCACAGAAAATCCCACGGACATCTCAGTTATATAGTAAGCAAAAACTCAAAGGAGAGACTAATTAACAGACACTGTGCCCATTGTATTTTGCATGGAGCACTGGGTATGGTGCAAAAATAATTAATACTGTTACGCTGAAAAAATAAAAAATTAAAAAATTAAAAAAAAAACTTATGTAGCATAATTGTCAATAGTCACTTAACATCAATGTAAAAACCCTGCTAATTAACAAGGGATAGCTTACTTCCAATGCCTCCTTTACAAAATAGGCTAATTGTAGTTACATTTTATGAATAGATAGATGTTTTTCTTTCAGCTTTTGGTGCAAAACTTGAAGAGACTACCCTGGATTTTGGAGGAAGAAAATAATTTTGTCAAGGAATATTGCCTAAAATCTTTTCCCACTCATTGCTTAAAATACCATAGCCCAAAACTGACTTCTGGCTATGGCCAAGTGAGGAGCTTGGCAAATCCTCTCCCAAAAAGCAACTATGAAGCGGAACAAAATTGACAAAAACAACCATTTCAGCATTATGGCAGTAGTCCAAAACCATACAACCATGTGAGAAGCATTTATGCTTCAAAAACTGCTGAATATTGAGTAGAGATAGTAAGTCTGTGGCATTTTTGCCTGGGGTGCTCCTAACACCCCTCCAGCTCCATTGGCATGACAAAGTAAGCCAGGAGAATGGACAGCTAATGTGATCAAAATAGAGTAAGTCTCCTTAAAGGCCCAATAGTGGAATACACATTCTTTCCAAGTATACAGGGGACATCTACAAAGATAGATCATATTCTGTGTCATAACGTAAGTCTCAAAAGTATTAAAAGGAGGCAAGGCACATTAAATATATTCTTTGA
This sequence comes from Mustela nivalis, assembly GCF_964662115.1. Taxonomy (NCBI): domain Eukaryota; kingdom Metazoa; phylum Chordata; class Mammalia; order Carnivora; family Mustelidae; genus Mustela; species Mustela nivalis. The sequence goes on along the minus strand of NC_139040.1, from coordinate 115,380,570 downwards.
TCACTGTGAATTTACATTAGAAATTGTCAAAATTAGTAATGGGAAAACTCACTAAAATGGAGTTGGGACATTTTGGCAAGACCTCTCACGCTCTAACACTTTTACTCAATTGCAGACCCAACAGGAAGAGGTATGCTTAGCCTTACATGGACTTGACCTTGTACATGGATACTATTCTACTATTCCAGCTGAAAGAAGAGCCATTTTCCTCACCCTGGTGTGGCCCCCCAACCCAGCAATAACTCAGCCAATGAAAAGCCACCAAACTTCGAACTCCCAAGTTTATTCCAATGGACTTCTAGTTCCTAACAGGCTTCCCAACTTACCTCTTGTCTCTTTAAAAGAGCATACCTCTTCTTTGTCCCCCAGATTAGTCTGTAGCTTTGTCCCACCTTTTTGGCCCAGACTGCAATTCTTTTTTATTCCTGAGTAAGCCCATCTTTTGCTAATACAATAACTGGCCGTCTTTGCTTTTAAAATTAACAAAATCCATAAAGGAAAGATTTCTGTAAATCAAACAACATATTTCTAAGTAGCCCATGGATCCAAGAAGTAAATCAAAACTGAAATTAGAAGTCTTTTGAACTAGATGAAAATGAAACATAATTTATTAAAATGTTTAGGATTCCTCTAAAGTTATATTCAAGATAAAAAGCCTGTATCAGAAAAAAATAAAGTTCTCAAATAAATTGTCTCAACTTCCCTTTAAGCAACCAAAATAAGATGTTCTTCAAAAGGTGAATGGATAGAAAAACTGTGGCAAATAAATGAATAATTATGGAATATTATTTAGCACTAAAAAGAAATGAGCTATCAAGTCACAGAAAGACATGAAGAAAACTTAAATGCACATTGTCAAGTGATAGAAGCTAATGTGAAAGTGCTGTATATTATATTGTTCTAGCTATATGACATTCTGGAAAAGGCAAAACTATGGAAACACTAAAAAGATCATGGTCGCCAGGGGTTTGGGAAGGAAAAAGGAAAGGATGAATAGATGGAGCATAAGGGAATTTCAGATCAGTAAAACTATTCTGTATGTTATTGTAATGGTGGACAAATGTCACTAAACATTTGTCAAAACCCATACAATGTAAAACAAGAATAAACCTTAATATAAACTATGGATTCTAATTAGTAATAACATATTAATATTGGTTTATTAATTTTAACAACAGTACCATGCTAATTCATGATATTAATACAAAAAACTGTTGGGGAGTGGTTATGTGGGTATATGGGAACAGTCTTTTGGGCTTCAGTTTTCTGTAAATCTAAAATGGCTAAAAAGAATAAAGCACATTTTACACATTTATCTCCAAACTATTTATGTAACTCTTTCAAAGTTCAACAGACTTGGTCCCTTATTTCTAATTGTGGCCAAGACTTTAAAAATCAAATTGGACTTCCAATCCAGGAGCATGGAACAACTTTTCCATTTCTTTGTGTCTTCCTCACTTTCTTTCATGAGAATTTTATAGTTTTCTGAGTATGATTCTTTGCCTCTTTGGTTAGGTTTATTCCTAGGTATCTTAAGGTTTTGGGTGCAATTGTAAATGGGATTGACTCCTTAATTTCTCTTTCTTCTGTCTTGTTGTTGGTGTTGTTGGTGTAAAGAAATGCAACTGATTTCTGTGCATTGATTTTATATCCTGATACTTTACCGAATTCCTGTACAAGTTCCAGCAGATTTGGAGTGGAGTCTTTTGGGTTTTCCACATATAGTATCCTATCATCTGCAAAGAGTGATAGTTTGACTTCTTCTTTACCGATTTGGATGACTTTAATTTCATTTTGTTGTCTGATTGCTGAGCCTAGGACTTCTAGTACTATGTTGAATAGCAGTGGTGATAATGGACATCCTTGCCGAGTTCCTGACCTTAGCAGAAAAGCTTTCCATTCTTCTCCATTGAGAATGATATTTGCGGTGGGTTTATCATAGATGGCTTTGATAATATTGAGGTATGTGCCCTCTATCCCTACACTTTGAAGAGTGTTGATCAGGAAGGGATGCTGGACTTTGTCAAATGCTTTTTCAGCATCTATTGAGAGTACCATATGGTTCTTGTTCTTTCTTTTATTGATGTGTTGTATCACATTGACTGATTTGTGGATGTTGAACCAACCTTGCAGCCCTGAAATAAATCCCACTTGGTCATGATTGCAGCCATCAAAAGAAATGAAATCTTGCCATTTGTGACAACGTGGATAGAACTAGAGGGTATTATGCTTACTGAAATAAGTCAATCGGAGAAAGACAACTATCATATGATCTCCCTGTATGAGGAAGTGGAGATGCAATGTGGAGGGTTTGGTGGGTAGGAAAATAATAAATGAAACAAGATGGGATTGGGAGGGAGACAAACCATAAAAGATGCTTAATCTCACAAAAACAAACTGAGGGTTGCTGGGGGAAGGGGGGAGGGAGAGGGTGATGGGGTTATGGACATTGGGGAGCGTATGTGCTATGGTGAGTGCTGTGAAGTGTGTAAACCTGGCAATTCATAGACCTGTACCCCAGGGCTAAAAATACATTATATGTTTATAAAAAAATAAAAAAATATTGAGTTACAGAAGGAAACAGATACTGCATCTGAAAAGTAACAGATCTATAAGGAATACGTAGTAAATATATCTATAATGGAATATTACTCAGCCATACAAAAGAATGAAATTTTGCCATGTACAATGACATGGATGAAGCTACAGAGTATTATGCTAAGTGAAATACATCAGTCAGATATAAATTCCATATGATTTCACTCAAATGTGAAATTTAAAGAACAAAGTGGGGGCACCAAGAAACAGACATAGAGAATAAACTGATGCTACCAGAGGGGAGGTGGGTGGGGGGATTAACGAGCACACTTGCTATAATGAGCACCAGATGTTGTATGGAAGTGTTGAATCACTATTGTATACCTTGAAACTAATATTACATTGTACATTAACTGGAATTTAAATAAAAACTTTAAAAAATCAAATTGGAGTGGTTGTCAAAATAAAATCAAATAACAGAAAGGTTAAAGTTCTCTCCATTTTCAGGATCATTCTGCTACAGTCACTCCTTCACTCTGTTCCACTAAAAGTACACTGAACTTCTAAGACCTAATCGATCTCATATTTCAATACCCTAGTAAATCACATCATTTGGTTCTTACACTACACTGAGTCTACACCATATATTTTAGCTTTAATCATGTTGTCCTGTTGAAGTGTAGCATTATCTTCAACAACTAGTATTCCTTATCCTTAAGGGCAGAGGACAGAATCCCTTCCTCAGTGTTCCTCACAATCCTCAATGCCATGTGAAATATAAAGTAGGATTAAATAATATTTCTTTATTTTCATGCTTAGGACAAATGTATTATAGTTTAAAATCTTGAATAGCTTGAATTTACTACTGATTTAAAACTTAGAACATCTCAGTTTAAAATTCTCTTCATAAAAATGTCCCTGGAAAACATAGTGAATTAATGCTTCATAACTTCCCAAATTTATATGAACCCCAAAAGCTTATATCATCTCCATCTGGGACCATGAAACCCATCATATCTCAACAAGCACAAATAGAATTAAGACAACTCTTTTGTCTACTGCTCCTCCATCTTCTTTAGTTTTCAGCCCCAAAAAGGTGTGAGGAAGAAAAAGAAAAGGTGCAGTAGCTCCTCGAATAGTTAGGAAAGGAGAGAACCTACATACTAAGTGACAAAGGGGTTAAAAATAAGGAGAAATGACCTATGATATCTTGGATTGTGCATATTCTGGGACACATCCATGTGATGGGGTAAGTAAAGGATGCACAACTGTGAACAAGAAGGTAGAAGGAAAGACTATACAGATTGAAAAAAAAAAACAACTTTTTGAAGTTTTTTAAAATTATGTTCAATTAGCCAATATATAGTATATCATTAGTTGTTGTGTTGTTGTTGTTGTTGTTGTTGTTTTTTAAGAGTTCCTGGCTGCATTTATTTATTTATTTATTTAAATTTTTATTTATTTCTTTAAATTTCTTTTTGGTGTTCCAGAATTCATTTTTTATGTACCACACCCAGTGCTCCATGCAATACGTGCTCTCCACAATACCCACCACCAGGATCACCCAACCTCTCTCCCCCATCCAAAACAGTTTAAAACAGTTCCCTCATCCCTCCAAAACCCTCAGTTAGTTACTCAGAGTTCACAGTCTTTCACGGTTCATCTCCCCCTCCAATTTCCCCCAACTCCCTTCTCCTCTCCATCTCCCCACGTCCTCCATGTTATTCCTTATGCTTCACAAATAAGTGAAACCATATGATAATTGACTCTCTCTGCTTGACTTATTTCACTCAGCATAATCTCCTCTAGTCCCATTCATGTTGATACAAAAGTTGGGTATTCATCCTTTCTGATGGAGGCATAATACTCCATTGTATATATGGACCACACCTTTGTCCATTCATCCATTGAAGGACATCTTGTTTGTTTCCACAGTTTGGCAACTGTGGCCATTGCTGCTATGAACACTGGGATACAGATGGCCCTTCTTTTCACTACATCTGTAAGTCTGGGGTAAATACCCAGTAGTGCAGGGTCATAGGGTAGCTCTATTTTTAATTTCTTGAGGAATCTCCACAGATTTCCAAAGTGGCTGCACCAACTTGCATTCCCACCAACAGTGTAAGAGATTTCCCCTTTCTCCACATCTTCTCCAACACATGTTGTTTATTGTCTTGTTAATTTTGTCCATTAATTAATTAATAGTATTAACCAATATAGTAATTAATATTATTAATTGATATATTAATCGACAATAATTATATTATTAATTAATATATTAGTAATGATACATTATATAATATATTATTAATATAATATATACAATAATATAATGCGTAATATATAATAATATATTAACTAATATATTATTTAATATTAATTAATGATTATTAATCATTGATGTAGTCAATGATTCATTAGTTACATATAACACCCAGTGCTCATCACATCACATGCCCCTCTTAATACCCATCACCTGGTTACCCCATCCTCCCTCCCTTCTGTAACCCTCAGTTTGGTTCCAAGAGTCTAGAGTCTATCATGGTTTGTCTCCCTCTCTGATTTCTTCCCACTCAGTTTTCCCTCCCTTCCCCTATGGTCCTTTGTGCTATTCCTTATATTTCACATGTGAGTAAAACCATAGGATAATTGTCTTTCTCTGATTGACTTACTTAGTATAATCCCCTCCAGTTCCATCCATGTCAATGCAAATAGTGGGTATTTATCCTTTCTGATGGCTGACTAATATTCCATTGTATATATGGACCACATCTTCTTTATCCATTCGTCTGTTGAAGGGCATCGTGGCTTCTTCCACAGTTTGGCTATTGTGGACATTGATGCTCTAAAAATTGGGGTGCATATGGCCCTTCTTTTCACTACATCTGTATCTTTGGGGTAAATATCTAGTAGAGCAATTGCTGGGCTATAGGGTAGCTAGCTCTATTTTTAATGTCTTGAGAAACCTCCATACTGTTTTCCAGAGTGGCTGTACCAGCATGCATTCCCTCCAAGAGTGTAAGAAGGTTCTGCTTTCTCCAGATACTTGCCCATATTTGTTCTTCCCTGTCTTGTTAATTTTAGCCATTCTAACTGGTGTAAGGTAATATCTCATTGTGGTTTTGATTTGTATTTCCCCAATCGTTAGTGATGCTGAGCATTTTTTCATGTGTCAGTTAACTATTTGTATGTCTTCTTTGAAGAGGTGTTTGTTCACGCCTTCTGCCCATTTCTTAACAGGATTATTTGTTTTTTGGGTGATGAGCTTGATAAATTCTTCACAGATTTTGAATACCAAACCTTTATCTGATATTTCATTTGCAAATATCTTCTCCCATTCCATGGGTTGCCTTTTAGCTGACTGTTTCCTTTGCTGTGCAGAAGCTTTTTATCTTGATGAAGTTCCAAAAGTTCATTTTTGCTTTTGTTTCCCTTGCCTTTGGAGATGTGTCTTAAAGAAGTTACTGTGGCCAAGGTCGAAGAGATTACTGCGTATGTTCTCCTCTAGGATTTTGATGGATTCCTGCCTCAGACTGAGGTCTTTCATCCATTTTGAGTTTATCTTTGTGTGTAGTATGAGAGAATGGTTCAGTTTCATTATTCTGCATATGGCTGTCCCATTTCCCCAGCACTATTTATTCAAGAGACTGTCTTTTTTCCATTGGATAGTCTTTCCTGCTTGGTCAAAGATTAGTTGACCATACAGCTGAGGTTCCATTTCTGAGCTCTCTAGTCTGTTCCACTGGTCTATGTGTCTGTTTTTGTGCCAATACCACGCTGTCTTAATGATCACAGCTTTGTAATATGGGTTGAAGTCAGGCATTGTGATGTCCCCAGATGGCCTAATTCTTTTTCAACATTCCCCTGGCGATTAGGGGTCTTTTCTGGTTCCATACAAATTTTAGGATTATTTGTTCCAGCCCTGCAAAAAATGTCAATGTTATTTTGACAGGGATTGCATTCAATGTGTAGATTGCTCTGGGCAGCATAGACATTTTAACAATGTTTATTCTTCTAATCCATGAACATGGAATATTTTTCTATCTCTATGTTTCCTCATTTCTTTCATAATTGTTCTGTATTTTCTAGAATATAGATCCTTTACCTCTTTGTTTAGGTTTATTCCTAGGTACCTTATGGTCTGGGGTAATATTGTAAATGGAATTAATTCCTTAATTTCTCTTTCTTCAGTCACACTGTTAGTATATAGAATTGCAACTGACTTCTGCACAGATTTTGTACCCTCCATGTTGCTGCACTGCTGTATGAGTTCTAGTAATTTGGGGGTGGAATTTTTTGGGTTTTCCACATAAAGTACCAATCAAGAAAGGATGCTGTATTTTGTCAAATGCTTTTTCTGCATCAGTTGAGAGGATTATATGGCTCTTGTCTCTTCTTTTATTAATGTGCTCTATCATGTTCATTGATTTGTGAATATCCTGCCTCCCAGGAATAAATCCCACCTGGTCATGGTGAATAATCCTTTTAATGTACTACTGTATCCTATTGGCTAGGATCTTGGTGAGAATTGTGGCATCCATGTTCATCAGAGATATTGGTCTGTAATTCTTCTTTTTGATCCAGTCTTTGCCTGGTTTTGAGATCCAGGTAATGCTGGCCTCATGGAAGGGATTTGGAAGACTTCCTTCTGTTTCGCTTTTTTGAAACAGCTTCAGTAGAACAGGTATTATTTATTCATTAAATGTTTGGTAGAATTCCCCTAGGAAGCCATTTGGCCTTGGAGCTCTTGTATTTTGGGAGGTTTTTGACCATTGCTTCGATTTCCTTGCTGGTTATTGGTTGGTTCAGATTGTCTAGTTCCTCTCATGTCAGTCTTGGTTGTTTACAAGTTTCCAGGAATGCATTCATTCCTTCCAGATTGCCTAATTTGTTGGCACATAGCTGCTGGCAATAATTTCTAACAACTGTCTCTATTTCCTTGGTATTAGTCATCATCTCTCCCCTTTCATCTATGATTTTATTGATTTGAGTCCTTTCCCTTTTCTTTTGGATAAGCCTGGCCAGAGGTTTATCGATCTTATAATTCTTTCAAAGAACCAGCTTCTAGTTTCCATGATCTGTTCTACTGTTCTTGCAGTTTCTATTTCACTGATTTCTGCTCTAATATTTATCATTTCTCTTCTCCTGTTTGTTTTAGGCTTTATTTGCTATTCCACTCCAGGTCTTTAGGTATAAGATTAGCTAGTGCATTTGGAATTTTTCTAATTTTCTGAGAGAGGTTTGAATGGCTATGTGTTTCCCTCTTGGGACCACCTTTGTAGTATCCCACAGGTTTTGAACCAATGTGTTTTCATTTCCACTGGTTTCAGTGAATTGTTTAAGTTCTTTAATTTCCTAGTTGACCCATTCATTCTTTTTTTTTAAGGTTTTATTTATTTGACAGAGACACAGCGAGAAAGGGAACACAAGCAGGGGGGGTGGGAGAGGGAGAAGCAGATTCCCTACCAAGTAGGGAGCTTGATGTGGGGCTCAATCCCAGGACCCTGGGATCAGGGCCTGAGCTGAAGGTAAATGTTTAATGACTGAGCCACACAGGCACCCTGACCCTTTCATTCTTTAGCAGGATACTTTTTAACCTCCAAGTGTTTGTAGTCCTTCCAAATTTCTTCTCATCATTGAGTTCCAGTTTCAAAGCACTGTGGTCTGAAAATATGGAGGGAATAATCTCAGTCTTTTGGTATCAGTTGAGACCTGTTTTGTGACCCAGTATGTGATCTATTCTGGAGAAAGTTCCATGTGCATACTGAGAACTTCCCTAAATATTGGGAAGGAAAACGCATTCTTGTCTAAGAGGCACAGAGAACCCCTCCCAAAACCAATAAAATTGATCAACACCACAACAAAGAACAGTGAAGCTTGCAAATCTTATAGCCAAGGGAGCTATGCTGAGAGCATTTAGGGGAGAGACTGCTTATGTACAGAGGGAGGAATGTCAGAATATCATCAGACCTATCCACAGAAACCTGGTAGGCTAGAAAGGGCTGGCAAGATATATTCAGGGTACTAAATGAGAAGAATATATAGCCAGGAATACTTTATCCAACAAGGCTATCATTCAGAATGGAAGGAGAAATAAAGAGTTTCCAGGACAGAAAGAAACTGAAAGATTATGTGACCACCAAGACAGCCCTGCAAGAAATATTAAGAGGTATACTGTAAGCAAAGGGAGACCCTAAGAGTAACATAGACCAGAAAGTAACACAGACAATCTACAGAAACAGGGGCTTTGCAGGCACTGTGATGGCCTTAAATTCATACCTTTCAACAGTTACTCTAAATTTAAATGGGCTGAATGCTCCAATAAAAAGACAGAGTATCAGACTGGATAAAAAAGCAGGACCCATCCATATGTTGTCTACAAGAGGCTCATTTTGAACCTAAAGACATCTCAAGATTGAAAGTTAAGGGATGGAGGGCCATTTACCACACTAATGGTCCTCAAAAGAAAGCTGGGATAGCAATCCTCATATCAGACAAATTGGATTTTAAACCAATGACTGTAGTAAGAGATGTACAGGGACACTACATCATACTTCAAGGGTCTACCCAATAAGGTCTAACAATTGTAAATATCTATGCACCCAATGTGGGAGCAGCCAATTATATAAACCACTTAATAACCAAAATAAAGAAACATATTGATAATTATACAATGATAGGAGGGGACTTCAACACCCCACTCACAGCAATGGATAGACCATCTAAGCAGATCAACAAAGAAACAAAAGCTTTTAAAGACACATTGCACCAGATGGACTTCATAGATATATAGAGAACATTCCATCCTAAAACAACAGAATACTCATTCATCTTGAGTGCCAAAGCAATTTTTAATTTAATTTTTGTTTTACTCATATAAAAACATTTTTATAGTTTTTTTGAAAGTTAAATCTATAAACAAGAAATATTCTGAGAAGCTTTGCTTCTATTTGTCACTTTATCTTATCCCCTACCTCCACCATAGAATCTGGTTAGCAGCTTCTGTTGAAACTTCTCTTAACCCACACTGAAAATAATTTTGATGATATGAAAAAAGACAACTCAAAGGAATGAGAAACTAGATTTACTGTCAATCTGTTTTTAGAATGAGAGAAATTTCAACAAAGACAAGGCTGATGGAAAGACTGAAAACACTGTTGTTGGAAACAATGCTAAGCTCCTCTAAAAGGCAGTTGGAAGACACATTGTTCCTCTGAATTCTTTATTCAGAAACTAAAGTCTGTACCAACTAGAGAGTTGGGAATCCATCCTTCCACTGACTAGTCATCTTTCTGCCTCCAGTCCTTCTACCTCTGGTTTGTATCTTGCTATAAGCACTTTGAGTCTGAAATTTCCATAATGCCAGAGAATCACAAGTAGATAGGAAACTCTCAGAAGCATATTAAATTCAAAAACAGTAGTTACTTATACATAAACACCACAAGCAGAAATAGATAAAATGAGGGTCCAAAGGGAGTACAGACAGGGAATTACAGTATTTTTAAAATTACCTGTTAATTCATCCAGATAATAAGGATAGGAGAATGTTCTGAATCAGTTCAATAATCCCATGTTACAAAATAGGGTAAGTGCTCCAAATTGGTCTATAGATATCAACAAGTATTAGCTACCGATATAAAAAGAGGATTTGACAAATACGAAAGCCAGAGGCATTCATATACCTTGCCAGTTTGCAAATACACATTATCTTGACATATTTCCTTAGTTATGTGAACATACATAACATAAGCCAAACAGAAATATAAAACAACATGCTGTCTATGAAACATAAGGGAAAAATATATCCTCTGTAAAATTCAAGAAAAGCAAAGCTCAAAATCTTAAAATTATTAAAAGGGACCACATCAATCACATAAGAGTACAGGCAAAGAAGAAAAGATAGCAGAACAATATTTAAAGGAAATGGATGAGCTAAGAATCACAGTGAAATTAAAAACAATACAGAATTAAGTCCCACTGGAGGCAGTGAAGAGAATTAATTCTGAAAATCAAATTACTGGAGTGGATGCTGATTAAATTTGGGGGCACATTTGGGACGTTCTTGAAAAAGGCAAAAACAAAAAAGTTTAAACTAGTTGACAATATATAAAGAATGAAGAACCAATTTAAGAATTCAAGTCTTTTTTGGGGAAAAAAAGGAACTAGAATAGAAGCAGTAAGAAAACTGATGATGAAAATAATGACTAAGAGGAAAAATGTAAAAAGCAAATTGTACCAGGCAAAAGTGATTTCAACAACTCCAGTTTTAGATACATATTAACAAAAATATTTACTTTCAAAGATATGGGGGGAGGAGGAAAGCTTGTCAGTATCCATGTTGAACAACATAGATTAATCACAAAAGAGTAAGACCTGAGCTCAGATTTTTTTTTCCTGATATACTTAAAATAATGCCTGGTACTTAGCCAAAAGTCAATAAACATTTGTTCAATCAACAAATAAAATGATGAATGAATGTGTGTTAACAACAAAAAACAGGAATTCAGGAAATAGAATTTTCATGCTCTTCATTAAAAAAAAAATAAGAAGAAGAACTGGGGACCCTGGATAGCTCAGTTGGTTAAGGGTCAGCCTTCAGCTCAGGTCATGATCTCAGGGTCCTGGGATTGAGCCCCACCTCAGGTTCCCTGCTCAGTGGGGAGTCTGCTTTTCCCTCTCCCTCTGCCCCTTTTCCCAGCCCATATGCTCTTTCTCTCTCAAATAAGTAAAATATCTTAAAAAAATAATGACTAATGACTTAACCATAGCATCTTAAGGGATTATTGAAATAAACCTATCAGATATGGGGTTGTTCAGGTACAAGATACCTGGTACACCCCATTATGGAACTGTGAGATCATAAAAAGTTAATAGCAATTGTCAAGTAGGTAGAAAATACTGCAAGAGAGAAACATAATTACTTTGAATATTGTCACTTTAAATTCATAACTACCAAAGAAGAAGATTCAGGAGAGACAGGGGAATGTGAGTGATTCCAATCTAAACTAGAACTGTACTCAGAAGCTACCTATTAATTAAAAATTTTAGAAAGAGAACCATTTAAATATCTGTATATAAATCACACCCACACTGTCCTAGGCAACTTTTCTCTTTCTCTTGGAGCGATTCCTGCATATTGACCATGTTCTGCCAGTGCATGTTGTAGGATAGAGAGGAAGATGATTACAAAAGAGCCTTTAGGAACACTTACCAAGGGACCTTAAATGGCTTAGAAAAACATATGCAGCTCCATCACTGACTGCTCACAAGTGGAAATAAAGGTCATTAAAATCGTTAAAATTGTATTCAACACTGTTTTATTACAGCAAGCCTAGAAACACTTCATTTGGAAACAAGAATACCCAGGAATGACATTTTCATCAAAGTCACAACTACAAACTCAAAGCAAAAGGCCTGAGGAAACTCTTTATCTCTGCCATTCAAACCTATATAAAGATACAATACATTAAAGACATTGGTCATTCAATCATGATGGCATCTTATAACTAAACTCAGATAGGCATGGTCTTTTTTTATCAGTGATCTACTGCCACATTAATGCTGCATAACAAATTATCTCAAAATTCAATGGCTCAAAACAAAACCCATTTATTATTTCTTAGTTGTCTGTGGGGATAGCTGGGTGGTTCTGCTGATCTAACCCAGACATAGCTGATCTTTGTTGGTCTTGTTCATTTGTTTTTGGTCAGCTGACAGATTGGATAATGTCTAGCTGATCTAAGATGGTCTTGGCTGGATGACACTACTTTCTTCCATGTATCTCTCCTCATTTTCTAGCAGACTGGTCTATGTAGATTCTCATGGTAGAGGCAGGGGAACATGAAAGGAAGCCTGGGTGGCTCAATCAGTTAAACGACTGACACTTGGTATCAGTTCAGGTATTGATCTCATGGTTGTGAGTTCAAGCCCCAAGTTGGGCTCGAAGCTGGGCACGGAGCCTATTTAAAAAAAAAAAAAATGTTGCCCCAAGACAAAATTCAACTCATAAACTAAAAACAAACCTGATTAAAGCCATGCTAACAATTATCCAGCAAATCTAAAAATAAGATTAAAGAAAATTATAATACTGTACTAAAGTGGTTTGGGAAGCTAACTTTAATTCTTTCAATATCAGTATATATCCGTATTCTTCCAAGTTTTCTTTCCAGAAAAAAAAAAAAAATCTGTTACAACCTATTTATTTGTTTTTTGGAGGGGGGGCGCTTATCTGTAGATATGGAAAGTATCATTACCTCCTGATAAGGGGCAACTCAAAGTACTAATGTGTCAGTCCCACTTACAGAGTTTCTCAAGTCACTGATCTGAAATGTGGCTTATGCATCATTATTTTAAAAGTCCTCCAAAAGATTCTAATGTGCAGAAAGTGTGAACCACTGACTTCAAGGGCTTGCCACTATTGGTTATTTTATCATGGTTATTATCATCCATTCTTAACTAGTGCTTTGTTCATTTGATACAACTGGAGACAGACAGGAAGGGAGACAGAGAAAACACATGAAAGTCTTTTCCAAAAGCAGTAGGTTTTCATAAGATAGTTTAAAACAACAGTCTTTCAAACATAATCTATGACAGCAATGATCCCGATGAGAAAATGATGACAATGGAATAAATGAGAAGTACACAATGTAGAGGTTGCTTTTAGGCAATAGTCTTTAGCAATGGAGATGTGAGAAAGGTGAAAGGGCCCACAGGGACCACCAAGCTGAATGCGAACAGGCTTATTAGGCAACACACCTCACAATATCCAGAAGCCCTAGCTGACCAATGGGCTACTTACAACCGGGTACAGGTACCAAAAAAGGAAAATTCCATACATTCCCATACCTGCTCACTCCTGTAGCCCCTGACCACCGCCTCTAGGCAAACAGTCTCTCCTCTTCTGTCCTGCCCACTGCCCCTTGCAGTGTATTCAATAAACTATCACCTTTGTTATGCCTTGGGTGAATTCTTTCACTGCGCATGCCTCCACCCAGTCTAGTCTCTCACCCTTCACAAATCCATGCTTGTAGTTTCCTTTTCAATCATATGATAGCAAGCAGAAAGATTAAGCCTTTCTAGAAGAGAAACATGAAAGAGTACCAATTAAATCTTCCATAAATTTAAGGGATCATATGAAGACATAAACACCTATAATAGAGAACAGAGTACCAATATCTTAAAGACAGACACTGTCAGGGCACCTCCGTGGCTCAGTGGATTAAGCCTCTGCCTTCTGCTCAGGTCATGATCTCAGGGTCCTGGGACTGAGTCCCACATTGGGCTCTCTGCTCAGCAGGGAGCCTGCTTCCCTGCTTCCCCTCCCCCCTTTTCTGCCTGCCTCTCTGCCTGCTTGTGATCTCTGTCTGTCAAATAAATAAATAAAATCTTAAAAAAAAAAAAGACAGACACTGTCTTTAAGATATAATAGGTCTATAAGACAGACACTGTCTTCAAGATATAACAGGTCATATAACAGGTTTTAGCTAAGATCTAATAGGATAACAAGTGGACATATGGTAAATGCCTCATTGTACAGTTCTTAAATACTAAGAATTCCATGAGCATCTGGAAAGATTTTCAAATAAATGAAGGGTAACTGTTTGTCTCAAAGTTACAAAAGTACTTATCTTTTAAAAACTGAAGACCAGAGTTAAATACTTAGAAGGAAGCTAGTTAGGGTAATATGTTATTGTTATAGGACTCAGGCCAGTTGATCTGCCATCATTAAAAGTACTATAAATAGGGTAACCATATGTCTGATTTCCTAAGACTGTCCTGTTTATAACTCTTATAAATCAGTCAGTGCTGCTACCTTTACTTAGTTCCCCTTTCATTCTCAAAAATATTCCAGCTCAATTTAAACTAGAATCCATATTTAAATAATATGTCAAAATTTCTATAAATGTTATTAATTTCACACAACTTGGAGCAGGATCTTGTTGGGTCCCACAATAATGGATCCATGGTCAAAGGAGTGAGACTGATACAAAGCTAAGGTCAAGCAAAGCTTTATTTCGCACCAAGCATCAAGAATCAAACCAACGGTCAAACAGACCTGTAGGGACTCCCTCTTACAGAGAGGGCGACCCCTCCTCCCTGCCTTACAGACTAACTTTTATAGAGCAAAGGTCATGTGGTTGGGCCTGGCCACACGCAGGTGGCCAATGAGATTGCAACACACAGAGAAAGCTGCATAGTCATGCTAGGTCACATACGGGTGGCCAATTGAATTACAATTCACCCCATAGTAGCTATTTGAACTAGCAATTCATTGTGGTCAGAATTGGCGCCCAAAAGGCGGGCCCACACTCCTTGGTAGCTAATGTAAGGGCCTACTTAGCCAGAGCGAGCCATTTTGTTGTTTATGCAGTAAACTTAGATTGAACCTACCCCTTCCCCCCAAGAGGAAAGCGCTTTGAAACAGAACTGGTGAAATACGGCCAAATAGCTCCAATAACGGAGCACAGGTACCAGGACATGTAAGGCTGGGCAAAAATAACGGAGCCCAGATACAAGGACGTGTTCGGCCAGGTGGAGACGCCCAATCAAGTAAAAGTGCAAGTATTACCCGCCAGGGAGTGTGAGCCCCTGCCTTTTGGGCGCCAAAGGCGCCAATTCTAGCCAAGGTCATAGGCTGAATTAGATGACTATCATGGGGTAGAATGTAGTTCAGTTGGCCACCTGTGTGTGGCCAGGCTCAACTACATGGCCTTTACCCTATAAAAGTTAGTCTGTGAGGCTGGGAGGGGTCACCTCTTTGCAAGAGACGGTCCTGGCCGGTCAGTTTGATTCTTGATGCTTGGCGGGAAATAAAGCTTTGCTAGACCTTCACTTTGTATCAGTCTCGTCCTTTTGTCTATAGACCCTTTCAGCTAGGGAGACTGTATGCGCCCCCACTGATTGGATGTCTCCACCTGATCCAACTCATCCCTGCATTCGGGCTGTCCTCTCCACCTGACCTGACCCACCCTTATATTTGGGCTTTGTTACCTCGGACTGGTTCCCCGGTTTCCTGGACTTGCTTTTAAGTAAGTTTTGTGGGGGGGGCAGGGTCAATTTAAGTTTTACTGCATAAACAACAAAATGGCTGTTCAACCGAGGTGGGGCCACTCTGGCTAAATAGGCCCTTATAATCTTATGTTTATTCAATACATTCTTATAGTGTGCCCATAAGCTGGACTTGAAATCTTATTTTAAGCCAGTATATTAGATTAGAGAAACCAGTTTACAGGTGAGATCTTTCCTCAGCTTTTAAAACAGCTTTCATATTCAGCATTTAAATTTGCCTTTGTTAATATCACAAGAATTATATCAGACTGTAGAATAGGAGTATGTGTAAGTTTTCATTAAGATATTTTCACATAATATGTAAAGATTTGTAAAGCAAGATCTCTAGAATTTAATTATTTCCTTCCAGAAGCACAAGATAGAACCTTCAAACATCAATTCATTCAACCCTAGAGTTGATTACTCTGATCTAGTTGTTGCCTCCTTCCTGAGTTACTTCGAAAGCTGCTACCAGATGGAGAATAGTTCCTTTTAAAAGCCATTAAGACATTTCAAGTGTGACTATTTAAAAGGCAGAAGCTTTAAAACACATACGTCTGTCAATTATTTCCTATAAAATGTCTTAAGGACTACTACAGAGAGAAAGGAAACTCAGCAGCTCTGTTTCTGAGCTTCCCGCTAAGGCTCCATCCCTAGACTCTGCAATTTTATCTGTTTACATGTGAAGAGAAGGAAATTTTGCCACCCCATGATATGCCTTTGGCAGACTGACTATTTTAAGCTGGTTATTTTTAAAAAACTGCAAACACAGGAGCAGCTCTGAATACCAAATAGAAGTGACCGCTTTTGAGAGATATTTACATCTATTAGGGAAATCTCCATTTATAAGGGAGTCTCCCAGGCTCTACCAGGAAGAAGGGGATGACTCTAAATCTCTGGAAAGTTACCAGTAGTGAAGGCACCGACTTAAATCTGCCCAACAACTATTCCCTTGTTTACTGTGCTTTCCTGGTAACCTCCCTTACCTGCCTTCCCAGCCGCAACAGGTTCTTTTATCTTTAGCGAGAGATGGTGTTTAAACCAAAGGCTTGGGCTATTTATGGGAGTTACTACCTTTTCCTACGTCTCCCCCAAGTACACTGGAGGCATATCTATTATCAAACTTCTGTTTTTCTCCTGTTAATCTGTCTTACATCACTTATTAGACCAGTCAAAAAACCTAGCAGGGAATAAGGGGAAACTTTCTTCCTGAGGCTTTTATTAAGAAAAATGTTTGAAAAACTAGACCTCTTTCAAAGTGCTGATTTCACAGGGAAAAAAACTTGGGTTCAGAAAACTCAGATGTGTTCTAAAGAGCATTTAAATACTGTTTCTCCGTTTTGGGTTCATACCCAACTCCAAAAGAAAAGCAATCCCTCCTCATATTAAATATTAAATGTTGTCGCTGAAGAACTTAATTTTCATTTTAAACTTACTCGGAATTTTCTTCTGGGCAGTACTTTCTCAGACTTTGGTTACAAAATACTCATCTGCCCACCTGTATTAAGTTGATTGTATTATGAAAGAGACATCCCATTTTCACCTACCTGAGTCAGCTAACTATGCAAAACAGCATTTCCTTAGAAGTCTGTTATCTTAGTGGGCAGAACAGAGTTCAACTGAGTGACAGATCTTCCTTTTTCCTCCTTTTTCTTATTTCCTTTACTTAGGAAAAGTCTCTAAAGAAACGCGGCCTTGTGTAGCTTCTTTGACTATCTAGACTTCCAGCAGGGAAAAAGTGTTATCAGTTACCATGACAACCATATTTTCCCAGAGCTCCCTGCTGCACTTCATTTGCACTAAACAGGAACAATCATTATTATTCAATGAAGGCTCTGATAAAGCTCTTTTAAGAAAAAAAAGCTCTTTTCTTTTTAATACTTTGCAATACTCCTTGAAGCCTTCCTTTCTACAAAGTGAAATGGTTCTCTTAGAAAGAATACATTCAGTTTTCCCAAGAGAGGGTTAGATTTGCCATCTGTCCATCAAACACATAAAGCATAGTAGAGCCCATGATATCTCTATGTTCCAGGCATTTTGAAGTTTCTATGAAGAGTAGACTTTGATTTAGCCAAAAGTTTAGATAAGATTTCTGATATTCATTAACAAATCATTCTTCAGTCTCTCCTTTCTCTATATTATACTGGAAGATGACTAGTTTACGACAAATCTTTCATTTAAAAAAAACATAACTTTTCAAAGTTGCTTACATAATGACAACTTTTAAACTTCATGATGTCAGTGAGAACAGAGATGGCATAAGTTTCAGCTGAGCCTTGATCTACCAGTCATTCATTTACCATTTTCTTCTTTACCTTCCCCTGTATGTGTTTCCTTCTAAAGTTACTTTTCCTCAATGATACACAATGTCAGCGTATGGTGTCTAGGAACTCCATACTTTCTTGCGTCTTGCATAAAACAAATGTGTCTTATGGAGCTTCTAGAAAAACATCTCTACTCATATTCATTGCCTCATGACAATGGGTTCTGTGCCAAGCACCTGAATCAAGCACTGCGGCTACAGGAATGGAGTATGGTGACTGATGTGAGACAATCAGAGTTCAACCTTAGAGTATAGGTGGAGGGGAAGGTAGATGTATGGTGGTTTTATCATGAAGCACTTAGAGGGCATTGGGAGAGACAGAGATATCTGAACATAGTTAAGTGGCTTTTATCTCTAAGGAGATACTGTGTCAGTATCTCAGAGCAGTAAATACCCACTACACCCAGAGAGCAAAACTTTATTTCTGGGCTCTCAATTCTGTTTCACTGATCTATGTATCTATGTTTATGCCAGTGCCATACTATTTTGATTACTTAAGCTCTGGACTACAGTTCAACATCAGGAAATATCATGCCTCTGGCTTTTTTGTCCTTTCTTAGGGCTGCTTTTTGTTTTGGAGTCTTTTGTATTTCCAGCCAATATTTAGAACTGTTGTTTTTCTTTCTGTAAAAAAAAAATGCCATCAGAATTTTGGTAGGGATTGCACTGAATCTATAAATGGCTTTGGGTAGTATGAACATTTTAACAATATTAATTTTTCTGATCCATGAACATAGAATAACTTTCCACTGGTTAAGTTCTTCAATTTCTTTCATTCAAGTCTTATAGTTTTCTGTATATAACTCTTTCATCTCCTGGTTAAATTGATTCCTAAATGTTTTATTATTTTTGATGCTATTGTGATTAGGATTGTTGTATTTCTTTTTCAGAAATTTCACTGTTAGTATACAGAAATGCAACAGTTGTCTGTATGTTAATTAGGCATCCTACAACTTTACTAAATTAATTGATTACTTCTAAATGAGTTTTAGTCAACCTTGAGAGCATTATGCTAAGTGAAGTAGGTCACAGAAAGACAACACGGTATGAGATACTGTATGAGCAGGAATCAAAGAAACACAGAGAATGTCGGTTACCAGGTGCTAGAGGGTAGGCGAAATGGGGAGATACTGGTTAGAGTACAAGCTTCTCATCATAAAATAACTAAGTTCTGGTGATCTAAAATGCACCATGCACTCTCTTCCTCTCTCTCAAATAAGTAAATAAAAGCTTAAAAAAAACAAAAGCCTTAAAAAAAAAAAAAAAGAAGAGAGCAAAGATCCTACAGTGTATTAATCTTAAGAGCCTCCCTGCCCTGCCATAACAAACACAAATGCTTTCACTAAATACAAGTTAGTCTTAACTTGGTTATTTATATGGTATTAACAAATCTCCTCAGAGAAGTTTAAGTAACTTTTTTTAGCCATTATTTAACAGAAAGCACATTATTTTACTCAGTGTTCATTTCAGAAAGCTTGAGGGTGACAAACTATTTCTGTAAAGAACGAGATACCAAATATTTTAGGCTTGTTGGGCCACGTGGTCTGTGTACCAACTGCTCAACTCTGCCACTGTAGCAAGAAAGTAGCTATAGACAATAGGTAATCAAATAGATGTGACTGTATGCCAATAAAACTTTATGAACAAGAAGAGGCAAAAAATGCACTTGGCCCATTAGATGTAGTTTTCTGAACTCTCATATATGTGATAAATGGCTCATAAAAGGAAAATTAGAGAAATATTTTGTTATTTTTACTTCAACGTGTACTATGTCTCTGTATCTAACAGTGAAAACTCTCCACATTTTCCTGTTTTGCCCTTTTCTCTGCTACTAGGAAGCTAAGAGCTAAATTTAGTCAACTTAGTAAATAAAAAAAGTACTGCTTTTCATTTACTACAGTATATGTGTATCTTTCTTTTTTATTTTTTTTAAAGACTTTTATTTATTTATTTGACAGACAGAGATCACAAGTAAGCACAAAGGCAGGCAGAGAAAGAAGGGGAAGCAGGCTCCCCACTGAGCAGAGAGCCTGATGTGAGGCTCTATCCCAGGACCCTGAGATCATGACCTGAGCCAAAGGCAGCGGCTTAACCCACTGAGCGACACAGGTACCCCATGTGTATCTTTCTATAAGATCTTACATCTTGGCTTTTATGCCATATAACTTTCTTATACTATGTATATTTCAATATTATTAAATATTCAAATCATTTTTGGAAACAGATAAAGCATGAATTGTATTTAAACAATCTTTCAGCTCTCTCTTACGTGTGTGTGTGTGTGTGTGTGCGCGCACGTGCGTGTGTGTCAAAGTCTCAGTCTCTTTCTGACAGGTACTACAAATGAGCAAACTGAGACCTAGATATAACCATAATAATAAAACAAAGAAGTGGGGGGAGGGGGTTTGGGAGAAGAGGGTGGGATTATGGACATTGGGGAGGGTATGTGCTTTGGTGAGTGCTGTGAAGTATGTAAACCTGGTGATTCACAGACCTGTACCCCTGGGGATAAAAATATATGTTTATAAAAAATAAAAATTTAAAAAAAAAAAAAAAAAAAAAAGAAGTACTAGTTCTTTGACCAGCATTTGGTCTCCTGTGCCTGAATTGTTATTCTAGAAATAAAATAACATAGTTAGAAACACAAATGAATAAATGTATCTCAGACTGCCACAAAGCTAAATGTTCTTAGTTTTACCTTAGGTAACATACAAAGAGTCATCCTTTTCTCTCATTTTCCATTCATCCCTCTTTTCTTACTTTCTCTTCTTCCCTCTCTCCCACCATTGCTGCCTATTTTCCTCTGCCTTCTGTCACACAGTGACACGGTTACCTCACACCCTGCATTCTTATAGGATCATCTCTATGGCTGGCATTATTCTTATGATATTTCTGTTGTTTTTATTGGTCATTATAAGCTTATCTTATAAGCTCATCTCTAATATTGGTATTCACCTGTGCTCTTAAAAAAAAAAAAAAAACTCCCTTTATCTTCTGGCTTCTCCCCACTCAGTCCTATGTGGACTCAGCCCCTATGTGGGGCTTTCCCTACTTTGATTCTGCCCTTACAAAATTTTTGCATCTATGCTGTGTTTTAAGAGACTACCTTAGCCTATGCTGCCACTTTCAGACCTGACTTGTTGTGATCCCTCAAATGTTCTGGATTATCGTTTATTTTCTGTACTTTGGCTTAATCTATGTTCTATCCTCTCTCCTGTTCCTTTCATCAGTAGTTCCGTCTGGGGCCATATTTTTTAATAACCTTAGGTTAAAGAACTACCACAGGTGGTTCATGAAATTAGCCCTTAGTTGCTTTGGAAACCAAAATGCAAGACAGAAAGAAAACAACTGCACAGAAGAGTAAATCAAACAAATCCACTCCAGTTGGTGTACAATGACTTTAGTTCATTAGCTTCTGCTCACAACCATGTCAGCTGGAAACTATGTATAAAGTTCCCAAAGAAAGACGACTGTAAACCCATAAAACACTAGGCATTAATGTACAGCAGAAACAAATTTAATGGAGAAACTCATAATATACTCCCCAGACTCGGCTCTATGAGTTATCCAGAAAAATAATTACAGAGAAAACAAAGCATTTTAATTTATATTCAGGGATTATTATGGAAAAGTTCTTCAATGCTGTGATTTGGACTTTTTCACTAGAGGTACTTTATTTTGGTTTTAAAAAGTAACTGGAGTCAAATATTTCTTTTTAATGCTAAAATTTTCCAAAATGCTAAGCTTTTTCCGAGTACAAATTTCATTAGGGACCAAACAAGAAACTGAGCACATATTTCACTGAAATTTTCTCCTTCCCACTGAGACTAAGAGGATAAATTAGGTTAAAAACAAACACTTAGAAAAATGAAATAGCTTGGAAGATGTACTTTGAAGCTCTGCTCAAAGAGTTGAGGCAGAAATTTGTCAATATGTGGTTAATTTTATTAAAACCAAACAATCTTGAAGTGGGTACCCACATTCACACAATGCTCTGTGCTTAGGACATCAGTGAAAGCAAGGCCTTGTGAAGATATTTATTGAAAAAAATGACAAATTATACTTTAGAGAAAGCGTTACTTACCATCATAAGAAAAATAAGAATTTGTTTATCATTAAAATCACTTTATTTTGAATTATATATAGGGGCAGCAGCCAGAATGCTTTTCAGGGACAGGGTTCCTAAAGTCTTATTTTTGACCCAGCCCACATGCACACAGAAAAGCATGCACACATGTGGACTAGTTAAGTAAAACATAAACTTTCAACTTTCAATCCTTAAGAATTTAAATTAAAAATCTTCAGATTAAAAGCATCACTTCAAATTTGTCTAGTCCAATTACAATAAAACTCAAACACATTTCTTTGTGAACACTTCTCTTACATGAAGAAACTATGGATACTATAATTTGCTTTATTAATAAATTTAATCCTACTGAGTATCTGAGATCACATCTTCAAATTGCTATATGAGTTTTTCTGCAAAAAGTAAAGCCATGATATGAGTCAAGTTTATTACTAGCTAATTTAAGAAGAGAGATGGGGATTTCAAAGGTGAATTGATGGATTAAAATCCACACCATGTAGGCCCATGACCAAACCAGGATTACAAAGCACATTCTCAGAACCTGAAGCATTTAAAAAAATATTATCAGTGAATAAAAATAATCAATCTCTGATATGAGAGGTGGTATCCAAAAATCAAACCTCCTAAGACACTATGTTGGAACATCTGAAATGAAAAATCCGAATAGCTCTGTTCCATTATCATGCACTAAAAACATTCAATTCTCAAAACTTTCTCATAGAAGAATGGAGAATCCAGAGGACACAGGAAGATCACAGCAGGGTAATAGGACCCAAGGCTCACCTTGGACCACCAATACAACCAGATAACTTTCAAATCATCCTAAATATCCCAGAAATTGACTTGAAGACTGAGAGAACAAACTCCACAACTAAAGAGGCCACATCAAGCAAGGTAGGAAGTGCAGCCATGTGGTTTAGGAGAGAAACATATCACTGTGCTGCAAAGGAGAGGGGGCTGTGGTTGAGGAGAAGAGTGAAAAAGGAGGAGCACACAGGGAAATGCATGAGAACATTTCACCAGAGACACTTGTTTGATAAAGGATAGGGGCTGAGTTTCAAGAGTTCTTGCTACCAGAGGGGTTAAAAAGCCTGGCGTTTTGAAGGTCAGTTGTTATGGCTGGGATAATTGGGAGGGCACTGCCCTGTTTCGGGAGAGAAGGCAGGCAAACAACCCAGGGTCACACAGGATATAAGCAGCAATCTGAACAACACCTGGGACACACAGTGAGGAGATTATTTGCTCTTTTTGGAGTCTGCCCCCGAAAGGCAGACATTTACTGAAAGACATCTCTGAGAAAAAAGGAGCTGGCTGGTGCCATTTCCCTCCCCTGGCTGTGAACATAAACACAGAGCCACCTGTGGGAAGCAGCACAGTGCTGACGCAGGCTGCATAACTTGTTTACACCAAACCCCACCTCCTTGAGCTCCACTGGAGCCATCCTTTTCAGTCACTCTTGCTTCAGTCCCAGCATGGAGGGCTATTCCACCAGAAGATGAGCACAAACCCTGGCCACACTACGTCTCCAAACCAAGAGTTTTGCAGAGCCTCAGTTCTGACACCGGTGGTGACATGTCTATTTCATGAGCAGACCAAAGCACACCTGGTTAAGACTCAACATTCAAGCCAGGAAACGAACACTGGCCACAGCAGGTAAGCACCACCACTATAGACAACTGGCTTAAAGGAGCCAGAGCACAACAGCAGAGCACATGTAGCACACACGGAAGGTACTTTCTGAAGTAGCAGGCCCTGGTCACCACAGGACCTCTTTTTCACATGGCCATTACTTTCAGGAGCAGATGTAACTGTTAATTTTTTTAACACAGAAGAAGGCAGAGACTTAGACAAAATGCAAAGGAGGAATTTATCCCAAGTGGAAGAGAACAATAAGACCACAGCCAAAGAACTAACCAAGACAGAAATAAGTAACATGACTGATAGAGAATTTAAAGAAAGAAACATAAGTATACTCACTGGGCTAAAGAAAAATATGGAACATGTCAGTGAGACCCTTACCACAGAGGTGAAAGTTAAAAAAGAATCAAAGAAGAAGAGTGCAATAAATGAGATTAAAAACACACATGACTTAATGAACAGCAGGCTGAAAGAAGCAGAAGAACCAAGTAATGACCTAGAAGACAAAGTAATGGAAAACAATGAAGCTTTAAAAAGGAGAAAAAGAAGAAACATGCAAAACGAGAATAGACTTAGGGAAATCAGTGACTCCATCAAACATATTATTCCTATTATAGGAGTCCCAGAAGAAGAAAGGAAGGAAGACAGAGAATTTAATAGCTGAAAACTTCCCTAACCTGGGGAAGAAAACAGACATCTAGATTCAAGAGGCATAGAGAAATCCCACCAAAATCAAAAGTATCACACCCACAGTAAGATATATTGTAATTAAATTTGCAAAATAAAATGATAAAGGAAAAAAACCGTAAAAGCAGCAAGAGAAAAGAAGTCATTAATTTACAAAGGAAAACCCATAAGGCTAGCAAGAGATTTTTTAACAGAAACTTGGCAAGTCAGAAGGAAATAACATGATATATTCAAAGAGCTGAATGGGAAAAATCTGCAGCCAGGAATACCCTACTTGTGCCAGCAAGGTTATCACTCAGAACAGAAGGAAAGATAGAGTTTCCCAGGCAAACCAAAACTAAAGGAGGCATGACCACTAAAGCAGCCCTGCAAGAAATATTAAAGGGGACTCCAAATGCAGAGACCAAAAGTGACAGCATAAAGGCAGGAAACACAAAAGCAGTAAAATTTAATATTTCTGTCAAATATTAGTCAAGAACTCAGAAAAATGACATATATTACAATAACATATGCCTAAAATGTGGGGAGAGGTGGAGTAAAGAATGGGTTCAAACTTAGATGACCATCAACTTAATAGACTGCCATATGTAGAAGAAGTTATTTACAAACTTAATGGTAATCATATATTAAAAACCACTATAACCACGATTATACTAATAATCATGCAAAAAAGAAAGAGAAGGAACTCCAAATAGATCACTAAAGAAAATCAACAAAACATGAAGGGAAGAAGAAAGGATCAAAGAAAATCTCCAAAAACAACCACAAAGCAAGTAGTAAAATAGCAATAGATACATATCTATCAATAATTATTTTGAATATAAATGGACTAAGCACTCCAGTTGAAAGATATAGGGCATTAGACTGGGTTAAAAAACAAAAAGACCCATCTATATGCTGCCTGCAAGAGACTCATTTTAGACCTAAAGGTAGGTGCACATGGAAAGTGAGGGTATGGAGAAACATTTACCATGCAAATGGATGTCAAAGAAAGCCAGAGTGGCAATATTTATATTGAACAAACTAAACTTTAAAACAAAGGATGCAACAAGAGAAAAAGAAGGGCACGATAATCATAAAGGGGACAATCTAACAAGAAAATATAACAATTGGAAGTATTTATGCACCCTACATGGGAGCACCCAAATATATAAACAAGTAATAAACATAAAGGAACAGTAATAATACAATAATAATATGGGATTTTTAATAGCACACTTACATCAACAGACAGATTATCTAAGCAGAAGATAAACAAGGAAACAATGACTTGGAATGATTCACCTGCCCAGATGGACGCAACAGATATATTCAAAACATTCCATCCTAAAACAGCAGAATACATATTCTTTTCAAGTGCACATGGAACATTCTCCAGAATAGATCATATATTAGGTCACAAAACAGGGTTTAACAAATACAGAAGGTTAAAGTCATACCATGCACTTTTTCTGACCACAACACTATGGAACTAGAAATCAACCCCAAGAGAAATACTGGAAAAACCATAAATACATGGAGGATAAATAACATGCTACTAAACAATGAATAGGTCAACCAGGAAATCAAAGAAGAAATTTTAAAAATACATGAATACATGGAAACAAATGAAAATTAAAACACAATGGTCTAAAACCTTTGGGATATAGCAAAAAGCAGTCCTAAGAGGGAAGTATATCACCTACCTCCAGAGAAAAATCTCACACTGAAACAAGCTAGAAAAAGAACAAAAGAAGCCTAAAGCCAGAAGAAAAATAATCAAGATTAGAGCAGAAATAATTGATACAGAGACTAAAAAATAATAGAACAGATCAATGAAACCAGGAGTTGGATTTTAAAAAAATTAACACAATTCGTAAACTTCTAGCCAGACTTATGAAAAAGACAAAGCACCCAAATAAATAAAATCACAAATGAGAGTGAGAAATAGTAACCAACACCAGAAAATTGCAGTTTCAAGAGAATATTATGAAAAACTATATGCCAAAAAATTGGACAACCTAAAAGAAATGAATAAATTCCTAGACACATATAAACTATCAAAACTGAAACATGAATAGAAAATCTGAACAGAATAATTACCAGCAAAGAAATTGAATCAGTAATCAAAAAACTCCCAAGAGAGGCGCCTGAGTGGTTCAGTGGGTTAAAGCCTCTGCCTTCGGCTCGGGTCCACAATAGCCAAACTATGGAAAGAACCTAGATGTCCATCAACAGATGAATGGATCAAGAAGATGTGGTATATATACACAATGGAATACTATGCAGCCATCAAAAGAAATGAAATCTTGCCATTTGCGACAACATGGATGGAACTAGAGCGTATCATGCTTAGTGAAATAAGTCAAGCAGAGAAAGACAACTATCATATGATCTCCCTGATATGAGGAAGTGGTGATGCAACATGCGGGCTTAAGTGGGTACGAGAAGAATAAATGAAACAAGATGGGATTGAGAGGGAGACAAACCATAAGTGACTCTTAATCTCACAAAACAAACTGAGGGTTGCTGGGGGGAGGGGGTTTGGGAGAAGGGGGTGGGAGTATGGACATTGGGGAGGGTATGTGCTATGGTGAGTGCTGTGAAGTGTGTAAACCTGGTGATTCACAGACCTGTACCCCTGGGGATAAAAATATATGTTTATAAAAAATAAAAAATTAAAAAAAATTCTATGATAAAAAAAAATACCAACAACATTTTTTCACAGAGCTAGAACAAACAATCCTAAAATGTATATGGAAACACAAAAGACCTTGAATACCCAAAGCAACGTTCAAAAAGAAAAGCAAAAGTAGAGGCGCCATAATTCTGGACTTACATTACAAAGTTATATCAAAAATCTGTAGTAATCAAAATAGTATGGTACTAGCACAAAAATATAGATCAACAGAACAGAACAGAAAGTCCAGAAAGAGTTCAGAATTATAGTCAATTAATCTTTGACAAAGTAGAAAAGAATCTTCAGTAGGAAAAAGACAACCTCTTCAACAAATGGTGTGGGAAAACTGGACAGCAATATGCTAAAGAATAAAACTGGACCCCTTTCCACCAGCACACACAAAAATAAATTCAAAATAGTTGAAAGACCTAATGTGATCCCGAAGCTATAAAAATCCTAGAATAGAATACAGGGAGTAACTTCTTAGACATCAGCCATAGCAACTTCTTACTAAATATGTCCCCTGAGGCAAGGGGCAAAAAAGCGAAAATAAACTATTGGGACTACATCAAAATAAACTGTTCAAACACAGTGAAAGAATCAATGGACAAAAAACTAAAAGGTAGCCTATAAAATGGGAGATATTTGCAAATGAAAGATCTGATAAAGCATTAGTATTCAAAATATATGAAGAATTTATAAATCTCAACAGCCCCAAAATGAATAATCCTATTAAAATGGGCAGATTAAAAATAATCCTATTAAAAAGACATACAGATGGCCAACAGACACATGAGAAGCTGTTCAACATCATGGATCATCAGGGAAATGCAAATCAAAACTACAATGAGCTATCACCTCACAACTCTCATACAGGCTAAAATCAACAACAGAACAACAGGTGTTGGGGAGGATGTGTAGAAAAGAACGCTTGGGGGCAATGCTGGTGGGAAGGCAAACTGGTATAGCAACTCTGGAAAACAGTATGGAGGTTCCTCAAAATGTTAAAAATAGAACTACAATTTAGCAATAGCACTACTAGAATTTAAGGAATTTAAAGAATACAAAGAATATGAAAATACTAATGCAGGGCACCTGGGTGGCTTAGTCGGTTAAGCCACTGCCTTCTTCTCAAGTCATGATCCTGGGGTCCTGGGAATGAGTCCCACAACTGGCTCCCCTGTTCTGCAGGAGCCTGCTTCTCCCTCTCCCTCTGCCTGCCACTTCCCCTCCTTGTACTCTCTTTCTTTCAAATAAATAAATAAAATCTTTTTTAAAATGCTAATGCAAAGGGATATATGCACCCCAATGTTTAAAGCAGCATTATCTATAAGAGCCAAATTATGGAAATACCCCATGTCCATCAATTGATGAATGGATAAAGAAGATGTGGTATATATGTATATACCACAATGTGTGTAGACACACACACAAAACACACACACACACACACACACACACACACACACAAAACACACACAGAGGAATATTTTTCAGCCATAAAAAAGAATGAAATCTTGTCATTTGCAACAACATGGATAGAGCTACAGAATATAATACTTACTGAAATAAGTCGGTCAGAGAAAGTCAGATACTATATGATTTCACTCATATGTGGAACTTTTTTAAAGATTTTTTTTTATCTGTCAGAAAGAGAGAGAGAGAAAGCACAAGCAGGGGGAGCACAGGCAGCAGGAGAAGCAAGCTCCCTGCTAAGCAAGGAGACTGATGTGGGGCTCCATCCCAGGACCCTGGGATCATGACCTGAGCGGAAGGCAGACGCTTAACTGATTGAGTCACCCAGGTGCCCCATCATATGTGGAACTTAAGAAGCAAAACAAATGACCAAAGAGGAAGAGAAGAGTTAGAGAGGCAAATGAAGAAACATACTCTTAACTATTGAGAACAAACGGATGGTTACCAGAAGCAGGTGGGTGGGGCATGGGTGAAACAGGTGATGGGGATTAAGGAGTGCACTTGTGATGAGAACTGGGTTATGTATTGAAGTGTTAAAACACTACACTGTGTTCTGGAAACTAATATTCACTATATGTTAACTGAAGTTTAAATAAAAACCAAAAAAAAAAAAAAAGAAGAACAGTCAATACAGTTTTCCAGGATAAGCTATCTAAATTAAATTTTACTCTTGCATTAACCAATTTAAGAAATTGGCAAATTACTAAAAACGAAACAATTCTGTTTACACCTCAAGATCATTAGTTGCATCTGATAGTAATTTGTTTCATTACAGTGAGAGAGCTTCTAGCATAGCCATCTGATTAAGTTTCAAAACGTAATTAAGAGTTTTATTTCCATTTTTAGTTTGATACATGACAACAATGTTCTCAGAAGCAACATTCATCTTCAGTATTTTAATAAAATAATGGATACAGACCTAGAGGGGTCTTTTGAAAAACTCCTAGATCATATTGTTCAGATCCTCACGGCTATATGAAAGTTATAATAATTTGAGATGCACTTGCATTTCTTATACATATGCTAAAACCATAAGAAGTAGATAAGATTCTGGAATTACATGAAAAACCATCATATATTCAGCCAGATTTTTTTTTTTCTGAAAGCAGCACTAGGCACATTTATTCTTTCAAAGGAGTATCTCAGATATTTACTCACATACACTCAAATATCCCCCATTTATTTGTATGTCCCACAATAGAGTATCAAGTCTTCAGATAACAATTATATATTGCTAGGCCTGCCCCCTATTATTTCTTAAACCTCCTGAAACACGGTTCCTTTCACAGTGTATAAAATAAAAATAATAGGGGCAGGAAAATCTTAACTTGCATGTCATTCCCTGTTTCCTGACAGATGACTTTTTCTCCATGTGAAGAATAACCCCTTCTCCTTTTCTTCTCTCTCCTAAAAACTGTTCTCCCCACTCCAGCTCCTTGTTAATAGGATGCTTCTGTAATTGAATGACTAAGCCTAGTGACCCAGGAGCTGCCAGCTAGTTCTCAAAGGGTAGCACTGTCAAGGGAAAGAAAAGAGCAGCAATCCTTTCTTTTCACACTCCCCTCTACAATTTGAGGGCTTCCTCTTTTTAATTTCTCTGCCTAGATGAAATACTAGATAGTATTTCTTTTTACTCCATTTTCAGCTTCTGTTGCCTGGTGCTTCTACTTCAGCTGAGGTCAGAGACAAAATGCCCAGGCTATTAATCTAGTACAGGGAGCATCAAGTTCCCTGTCTGATGATGATGTATGATAACTATGAGTTAAGAGGAAATCTTCTGCTTTGTGCTTTATTAACTACACTTCATTTTTTATAGTTACCAAATTTAGTCCAACTTAGAAATTTATCAAGATTTCTATCCTCCCTGTTATCTCCTCTTCCTTTTAACTAATGGGGAAACCACTCAAAATAATTAACTGTTGGAAACTGGCTTTGAGTACGTATAGTTGCTCTAAGCCTAGTTTCGGTACAATTCTACCTTCAAATGCTTGATTCTTCTTAATGCATGGGCCTGTGAATCTGACTGAAATTAACAGCATGGAGCATTATTCTAGAAGTCCATCAGTCTATAAACTCCAAGGAAAGACCATCCCTAATCTCCATGGAGAGACCAGGCCTATCTCATTCAGTTATATTCCCAGGGTCTAGTTCTGTTCAGGTATTTGATACATATGGTTCAAGTTAATAAATACGTCTTTCTCCAGCAAGCCATCAAAAAATCATTCCAAATGTGTTTGTCTTTACAATCTCACTACAAAGAACTAAATAAAGAACTCAATTAAATTCAAGTGATTTTCTATAGTAAACTGTGAGGAACAGGGCATTCACAGGGAATTCTGTGTGATTAAACTACTATTATTATAAATGATGTTAATGTGACAAGAAGATAATACTCCCCTACCTAAATCATAATCTACACCAGAAAATTAGAGCAGTCACACAATTGAGCAGTTGTCATTACTGATACAGAATATCATTACTGGTATTCCAAACTGGAACAATAGCCACCCTCCACTTTATTGTGGAGGTAGAGTACTATTAGTACTCTGATTTCAGTGAATGTTCTGTCCCTGTGAACATATTCCTAAAAGGCTTACCAATCCGTTGCTGTGGAGAGTTAGTAATATATGATTATTTCCATGAGCATTTACTGACCATCATTTATACGTAAGATAATATACTGGGTCCTATTGAATTCATCCAACAATTAGCAAAGAAACAAATTAGTCACTAAAGCAGGTAAACGAAAGAGAAAATTGATACCTTCTTCAATACATTTTAGAATATTTTTATTCACACTGATGTTTGCAATAGTTCAAAAATTTGTATGAAGGAAGACGTTGTAAATTTTAGGGAAGTGAACTATTATTCAGATGGAGTATACCAGCATATTTATGTTAATGCAGTAACTACCTGTAATTATAGCTAAGTTTAAACTACTCATCATGTCGTTATTTTAGCTCTTTCATTGCCTCCTAAGGGCTTTGATGTAACCATGTCCTGGAATGACTTCATGTCTTAGCAGAAAACATGAACAGCTTCCTGACTGACACGGGAGTCCTTGTTCCTTCATTTTCATTGTCCTGGTTTCCCTACCGAGGTTTTCCCCAGCCTGAACTCCAGGTGTCTGTTGGCCCAGACTCGATTGGACTTTCTTCGGATTTTATCACATTACAATCTGGCATGAGATTAGTTCAGTTCCAATTATGTAAAAATGGTTTTTGCTTTCTATACTACTGCACTCTGAGGCAGAGCAAGCTTCAAGGGAGTGCAATCAATCTGAGCAGTCACACAGGACCCCACACTCAGGCTTCACGCTGTCACCATCTTGAAATTCTTCATTTATCGCTGAACTTTCATTTTTTAAGTAAAGTTCAATGAGACAATGGAGCATGCATACATGCAGGGAAAATGTGTGGAAGAAAGAAAAAAGCTTTAAATTTTAATACGTTTATGGCAATTTCTTGGTGCTTTGTGAAAAAGGGGTCCTCGGTTTTCATTTTGAAACAGGCTTCCCAGTCTTGCTCTGAGGAGAAATATCTGAAAATAGGATCTAAACCAATTTTGCTTTAAAAAGACACAACTCCAGAGAACTTGATTTTCAAAACTGGTCTTTGAATGTCCTCAAAAAAGTTTTGCTATAGTGAATCTTTATGATAAATACAGTACCTATCTAATAGAGCAATTTAATTATCATAGGCTATATTAATTACCATAATAAACTCCACTCCAATAGGACTCTAGGTAGACAAGTCTTCCAGCCTAAGGCCTCTCCTCATTAAACTGCAATTAGCATGATAAATGGGGAGTGTGATTCTGCTGCAGCCAGTATTAGCCCTACTTACTCATGAAGTGACAGGGGAAGCCATCAGAGACAAGAATTAAAGATATTTAAATAAAAAAGAAAACGGTAGGGTGTCCTGTTATCTGCCATTAGGCCAACATCTGTGTGCAGGTATATCTTCCACATTTCAGCTATAAATTATGAAGACCCCAAATAAACACCAATGTTAATATCAGTTAATGCAATGTGGTGACTAAATGCAGTCTGTCCTTGGAAGGTCATAAATTCTGTGAGATATCAAGAGGACTATAATCTTACAGCATTAACTGGAAATCTTACTAAATAAGATGGCTGCTATGGACAGTTTCTGAAACCCTGTGCACTCCTAATCAAGTGATGATATATTTCATACTAGCCAGTGGCATAGCTTCGAAATCATTGCAGTACTGCATAAATTAATATGTATTTCATTTGAAATTTATACCTTAAGAAGACAGCTTTTATGTATATATCTCTTTTTTTGACAGACAGAGATCACAAGTAGGCAGAGAGGCAGGTGGGGCGGTGGGGGAGGGGGACAGGGAGCAGGCTCCCTGCTGAGCAGAGAGCCTGATGCGGGGCTCCATCCCAGTACCCTGAGATCATGACCTGAACCGAAGGCAGAGGCTTTAACTCACTGAGCCACCCAGGTGCCCCTCATGTATATATCTTTACTGAAACCTAAGGCAAAAATTAGAGTATGTGATTTTAATCTGTAACTACAGCAGTCAGATTCCAGGAAAGTCTCTGTACCCTTGTAGCATACTCACTTTTAACCTGAGTGTCTATAAATGGGTCTGTATTCCCTAACATAAAATATCTCCCAAGACAAGATGCTTTGAAAATTGACAATTTAAGAAATGAATTCTCAAAGGAAGGATACCTTACACAAAATACCATACCATGCTCTACTTGCATTTTATCTTTTTTAAAAAATTTTATTTATTTATTTGACACAGAGAGAGATCACAAGTAGGCAGAGAGGCAGGCAGAGAGAGAGGGGAAGCAGGATTCCTGCTGAGCAGAGAGCCTGATGCGGGGCTGGATCCCAGGACCCTGAAATCATGACCTGAGCTGAAGGCAGAGGCTTAACGCACTGAGCCACCTAGGCGCCCCACATTTTATCTTTTTAAGAGAGAGAGAAAAGAAGGAGATCATGAACAGGGGGAGAGTGGGTGCGGAGAGAGAGAATCTTAAGCAAACTGCATGCCCAGCATGGAGCCCTACCCAGGGCTCAATCTCGCAACCCTGAGATCATGACCTGAGCCACCCAGCTATCCCTGCTAGCGTTTTAATTATTGGAAAAGATGTACCACCCACTGTATTTGATTATACCTGGACAGCTCTAGAGAGGATGGTTATTTTTCCTTTCCTGTTCTCATCCAAATACTCCATGACCTTTAACCAAAGGAGTGAAATATCTATACACTGAAAACCCTAAGACATTGAAAGAAACTGAAGAAGCCACAAGTAAATAGCAAATATCCTGTGTTCATGGGTTGGAAGAGTAAATGTCATTAAAATGTCCATACTACCCATAGTCATCTATAGATTAAACACATCCCCTATCAAAATTCCAATGACATTTTTAACAGAACTAGAAAAAATAACCCTGCAAGTCACATAGAACCACAAAAGACTAAGAATGACCAAAACAATCTTGAGAAAGAAGAAAGCTGGTGGCATTACACTTCCTGACTTCAAACTCTACTACCCAGCTATAGTAATCAAAACAGTATGGTACTCACATAAAAATGGGCAAAAAGACCAATGGAAGAGAACTGAGAGTCTGTAAATAAACCCATGCCAATATGGCCAACCAATATTTGACAAGATACCTATGAATACTCAATGGAAAATGATGGTCTCCAATAAACAGTGTTGGGAAAACTGGAAATCCACATGCAGAAGGATGAAATTAGACCCCAATCTTATACCACTCATAAGAGTTAACTTAAAATAGACTAAGGACTTAAAACATAAAACTCCTAGAAACAGAGCTTAGGGTAATAGCTTCTTGACATTAGTCTTTGCAGTGATTTTTTTTTTTTTTGATAGGACACCAACAAGTAGCAAAATCAAGTATCAACAACTTTGCTTATACTAAACCAAAAGGCTCCTATACAGCTAAAAACAAAAGAAAAAAATGCACAACCAAAAACACCCCCAATCAACAAAATGCAAAGGCAACCTATAAAATAGGAAAAACAAATGTGTGCAAACCATCTCTCTGATAAGGGGTTAATATCTTAAAAATATAAGGAATTCATTCAATTCAATATAAAAAAATCAAACAATTTAAAAATGGTTACAAGACTTGAACAAACATGTTTCCAAGGAAGACATACCATGGCCAATGAGTACTTGAAAGGTCCTCCACATGACTAATCACTGCGAAAATAGAAATCAAAACCATAATGCATTATCACTCACACTTGTTAGGATGTCTATTATCAAAAAGACAAGTGTTTATAAATGCTGGTAAGGATGTGGAGAAAAGGGAACCCTGACACACTGTTGGTGAGAATGTAAATTGGTATAGCCACTCAGGAAACCATATGGAAATTCCTCAAAAAATTAAAAAATATAACTGTCTTATGATTCAGCAATCCCACTTCTGGGTATGGGTCAAAAGAAGATGGAATCACTATTTCAAAGAGATCTCTACACTCTCATGTCCAGTGCAGCATTATTCATAATAGCCAAGACAGGAAAGCAATCTAGTGTTGAATAATGGATGAATGGATAAAGAAGATATCTCACACACACACACATACAGTGTTTAGCCACTAAAAAAGAAGGAAATCCTGCCTTGTTGAAGGGCATTATGCTAAGTGAAACGAACCAGAGAAAGACAAATATACCATCTCCTTTATATGTGGAATCTAAACACACTGAAGTCACAGAAACAGGAGAATGATAGTTACCAGGAGCTGAGGGGCAGGGGAAATGAAGAGAGGTTTGTCAAAGGGTACCAAAGTTCAATTATAAGATAAGTAAGTTCCCAGGATCTAAGGTATACTATGGTGATTGTAGTCAACAATATTGTATACTTGAAAGTTGCTGTGAGAGAGAAGCTTTAATGATCTCACCATAACAACAAAAACAAAATGGTAATTATGTTAGGTGATAAAAGCGTTAACTAACCTTATTGTGGTAAACATTTCACAATATACATGTTTATCAAATCGGCACATTGTACACCTTAAACTTACACAATATTTTATGTCAATTATACCTCAATAAAGCTGGGGAAAAAAAACAAAAAACATGCCATCACTAATTGGAGAGGGCTGTCTCAGATTTGCTTGTACTGATGAACCATGAAAGTTTATTCTAGATGTGATAAAGAGTATCAAGAAATTTTTCAGATCTTTATTTTCTTTACTTTTTTAGGTATTTATGTTCTTTAAAATATAACAGGAAAACATGGAGTGTCAGGGACTATCTTATCTTGCAATGACCCCAAGTCTCCATGTCCCGTCCGTCCTCACATTTGTTTCTGACATGTTCATCCAGTTCTAAGCCCTCTATCAAGGGACTCCATTTGCATATGCTTAGAAGCACATCCAAGCAAACTTTGCTCTCTCAGTTCATTACAGAATTCACCTTGAATGCTTCCTTTCTCAAAAATTATACTCATTTTGTCATTAAATCCTGTCAATTCTACCTCTATAAAATCTATCAAATTTTCCTCCATTCCACTCCCACAGCCATAGTGTGCACTTGGGTCGACAGGTCTTGTTTTAGTTTATTGATATTTCCTCCCTCACAGAATTGTCATCCCTGGTATTGTCATTAACCTTGATACTACCCCCCTGCCACTATATATCATTATTTTGGACTT
Source organism: Mustela nivalis (assembly GCF_964662115.1). Taxonomy (NCBI): domain Eukaryota; kingdom Metazoa; phylum Chordata; class Mammalia; order Carnivora; family Mustelidae; genus Mustela; species Mustela nivalis. Next base: position 115,344,445 of record NC_139040.1, on the reverse strand, counting down.
AGGAGATGTTCAAATATTTTAATTAAATATAACTTCAAAATTAATGTATACTTTAACTGATTATTTAGATTTTATCAATTGCCATTAGGATATAAAAATATCAAATTTGAAAGACTTCTATACAAAGTGATATTATTTCTTCTTTGAGCCTCAACTCTTGAAATAAAAATAGCAAAAAATAATGGTGAGATAAAGAATATGATGATATTGATTATCCACAAGGAGCACTTGTTTTGTTCCAGGCATTGTATAGATTTTCAAAATATTAACTCATATAATCCTTATTAAAAACTCAGTGAACTAGGTTATCAATCAAGTACACATTTTTTTCTTTTCAAATTTGTATTTAAATTCTTTTTTTTTTTAAGATTTTATTTATTTATTTGAGAGACAGAGATCACAAGTAGGCAGAGAGGCAGGAAGAGAGAGAGGAGGAGGAAGCAGGCTTCCTGCTAAGCAGAGAGCCCGAGGCGGGGCTCAATCCCAGCAACCTGGGATCATGACCTGAGCCAAAGGTAGAGAGGCTTTAACCCACTGAGCTACCCAGGTGCCCCTGTATTTAAATTCTAGTTAACATATAGTATAATATTAGTTTCAGGAATGGAATTTACAATTCCATACTTACATGTAACACCCAGTGCTCATCATAACAGGTGCCCTCCTTAATACCTATCACCCATTTAGTCCATCCCCACCCCTCCTTCCATCAACCCTCAATTCATTCTCTAACATTAACAGTCTGTCATGGTCCAGTTTTCCCAAGAGACTGTTGAAGAGACTATCTTTTCCCTACTAGATATCTTTCCTGCTTTGTCAAAGATTAGATATGGGTCCATTTCTGGGTTTTTCCATTCCATTCCATTCATCTGTGCGCTTGTTTTTGTGCTGGTACCTTACTATCTTGATGACTATAGCTTTGTAATACAGCTTAAAGTCTGGAATTGTGATGCTTCCAGCTTCGCTTTTTTTAGGGCTGCTTTTGCTATTTGGGGTCTTTTGTGGTTCCATACAAATCTTAGGATTATTTGTTCAAGCTCTGTGAAAAATGGGATTGCATTAAATATGTAGATTGCTTCGAGCAGTATAAACATCTCAACAATGTTTGTTCTTTGAGTCCACGAGCATGGAACATTTTCTATTTCTTTGTGTTCCCTTCAGTTTCTTTCATAAGTGTTCTATAGTTTTCAGAGTACAAATCTTTTACATCTTTGGCTAGGTTTATTCCAGGTTATCTTGTGGTTTTTGATACAATAGTAAATGGGACCAATTTCTTGATTTCTTTTTTTGTTTCTTCATTATTGGTGTACAGAAATGACACAGATTTATGTAAGTTGATTTTATACCCGAGACTTTGCTGAATACATGTATTAGTTCTAGGAGTTTTTTTTGTGAAGCCTTTCAGGTTTTCTACTTAGTGAAGCCTTTCAGATTTTCTACATAGAGTAACATGTTGTCAGCAAATAGTGAAATTTTTATTTCTTTCTTACTGATCAGATGCCTTTTATTTCTTTTTGTTGTCTGACTGCTGAGGCTTGGAGTTCCAGTACTATGTTAATGGTGAGAGTAGACATCCCTGTTTTGTTCCTGACCACAGAAGAAAAGCTCTCAGTCTTTCCCCCATTGAGGATGATATTAGCTGTGGGTCTTTTGTATATGGCCTTTATGATGCTGAGGTATGTTCCATCTATACCTACTTTCTGAGAGTTTTTATCAAGAATGGATGCTGTGGGGGCACTTGCATGGCTCAGTCATTTAAGCATCTGCCTTCGGCTTATGTCATGGTCCCAAGGTCCTTGGATGGAGCCCCGCATCAGGCTCCCTGCTCAGTGGGGAGGCTGCTTCTCCCTTGTCCTCTGCCCCACCCCACTGCTTGTGCTCTCATTCTCTCAAATAAATAAATAAAATCTTTAAAAAAAAAAAAAAGAAAGAATAGATGCTGTGGGGCTCCTGGGTGGCTTAGTCTATTAAGTATCTATCTTTGGCTTAGGTCATGATCTCAGAGTCCTGGGATCAAGCCCTGTGTCAGGCTCTGTGCTTAGGAGGTAGTCTTCTTCTCCTTCTCTCTCTGCTTTCTCATCTCTCCTGAATAAATAAATAAAATCTTAAAGAAATGAATGGATGCTATCTTTTGTTAAGTGCTTTTTCAGCATCTTCAAATGCACATATTAACACTATACTTTTTCCTGTACACATGAAGATACATAGTAGTACCTTCTAAGTGATTCAAAACATCTGGCCTTGTCTCAAAAGTTTGCTACTTCTGGTACCAAATGTCTTTAATCATATGCGTCCTATGATTATTCTAGCTAGGGCCTTATATCTTTATATGCTGTTGGCTTTAATGAAGCAAAGCTCCTGCCACAGACAAACTGGCTTTGTGTCTTCATTCCAGGGGCTCTCACATCCTACCCTTACTCTGGTATATAGCAGCAGGGTGAAGAAGAAGAAGAAGGAGGGAGGAGGAAGAAGGGAGGAGGAAGAAGGGAGGAAGAATAAGAAAGAAGAAGAAGAAGAAGGCGGCCAGGGTGCAAGACACATGGTATAACTCATCTAGGACTTTTGTTTTGCTAAATGGAAAACCTGGCACTAAGGAAAACTGGCTACTATCACTTGTTCCTCCCGTTCTGTCTCCATAAGGGTAATAAGTCTGCATAGATTGATCTCTTGCTGTAATAGGTCCAGAGCAGATTCTTTTTTTCCCAATTTGCTTCTTATATAATTTTTCCTTTTTGAACATGTTAGAAAATAATTTGAATGGAATAGGTTCAAATATGCCATATTGATATTTCCTTATGGTCTCATAGGCATTGTGCGTATCCATGTTTTTTGAACATCTTCAAAGTGTCGCTATGTCATCAAGGCATAAGACTTATTACTGAGTTATAAGCACAACTAAATTGGAAAAGCAAATGGGGCAAAAAGGGAAGAAAATACTGACTATGGTTGACCACTAGCCTTCCTTCTTAATGTTCTTCAAGCAAAGCCTTGAGTACATTTTTGGAGCCCCTAGCATAAGGCTACACAGTGTACTTAATTTTCCATTTATTGCCCTTCACAGTTTTCCCACTAAGAATACTGAACTACTTATATATAGTTTTTCTAACATGCCAAACTACTCCACTTTTTAGTGCTTCTGCAATTCTGCTTCCTTTTTCTAGAATTTTTTTTTATCCCCTTGTCCACCTGACAATGTTAAAAATACTTCAAAACCCGGTGCTAGGCAACTTCCCTACTTACCTACTCCAACCTGGCAAGTTAGTCACTTTTTCAGTGATTAGCTTATACATTTAGTACTAGATCTACATTTACCACACTGGTTACAACTGCCTTTTCTTGTGTTTACAGTTCTAAGCCACACCTAGCATAATATCCTAGTACTTAGTAGTTTCATAATTTATGAAAACATAGTTGTATAATATTAATTTAAAAAGTGTCATCTTGCCCTACTTGTAAGTTGTAGTCTTTTCTTTTCCTGTGCTGGATAATATATAAGCTTTTTCAATGCAGATGAGATAGGGAAACTAAAATACTCATAAAAATCTGCTTTCTGCTGCTTTTCCTGCTTCTATTCTTGCTAGGAGCTGCACCCCCAACCCACTTTACACACACCTTGTAATGTAAATAGCTTATGCCTTCCTTGTGAGGGACAAGGAGCTGATGATTTCTCTAGAAGAGAGAACATCTAAAGAAGGATCAGGTGAGAATGATCAGATGAAGCCATCATATATGCATTCCAGACCATAGGAGCTAGACATCCATACACCAAGACCCCCTGGCTCCAAGGAATAATACCTAGGCCCTTGTCTTTGCTCTGATTGGTTCCTGGGTGCCTGAGAGGACACATACACCCGACCTGGTCATCAGTAACCACACCCAGCCCCTGAACAAAGACAAGACTCTGGCTCCCTTCCTTTCTGAGTCTCCCAGACACTTCATTTTTCTCTGTTCTCTCTATAGCTTCAATAAATTCTGCCCTCACTTTCTGCAAGATCCCACTTGATTTCCATGCTGTGCAAAGACAAAGATCCTCTTGGCTGGTCCTACAGGACCTCCTCTGGGTCCTCAGACCTGGCCTGCTAGCATCATGGAGACACTGTTTCCTCTCTACCAGCTACATCCACTAGCACTAAACTACGTGCAATGTCCAAGACTGGTGATGGGTAATTACTCTTGTCAGGTGCTTTCGACTAGCATCAAAACCAGGCCCTTTATAGCACATATTCACATAAATGACAGCTCAAGTCAAACCTATCTATCTCCCTAAATAGATGGAAGTATTTCCCACCCTTCAAACATTCTTTTCTCTCCTCTAAGGTTATGTCAAAAATCATCATGATTAATAGTCAACATGTCCACTCCACTCAATGGAACTTCTGAGGAATTTGTTAGCTTTCTTGTATAATTCTAAAGGAAATAAAGTCCTTCCAAAGCAACTGCATAGATCCAAGGAAATCTTAGAGGAAAATGTATTAGCAGATATCTACTACACTTATCATCAGCATTATCATTATTATCATCACATATGAAATTATATCCTTTGTGACTAATCTACTTTGTTTGAATATGAAATCACTCACTTCATTTTAAATTCTGACTTACAAGAACTTTCGATGTGAGCAAATAGACTAAACTCTGCCTTATGGATATATTCATGTGTTTGATGGTTTTTCCCCCTATTTTTATAGTTTATAAAACAAGATAAAAGATAACTTATGTCATCTTTATAGGACATGTGTACAACATATATTACCTCTATACTATATATACATATATATCATACATACATACCACATACACATGTTGTACATGTGTGTCTTTGTGTGCCCAGTCAGGAAAGAGAGAGCACAACTATTACCTGTACAGAGAAAGTAAAAATGTGAAGTCACCTTGTCCTCTCCGGCCAGCCTAGCAGTTTTCAACTTTAGCAAGTGCCCTTAACCCACAGGATTAACTAATTTCTGTTTGTATATCCATGGATCATACATTCTTTCCTAGAAAGAAAAGAACATTCCTGCACTCATGAAACAGAAACCAGATCTCCTTGTATAACCCCTAGCCACTAAGGAAGTAGACCTGCTTGCCCAACCCCGGAGCACTGAGATAACATCTGTAGCTGGCACCATTAAGTCAACAGGTAATCAAGAAACGTTATGCACCATGATACTCCTTTTACTGATTAACTGCCTTATACCCTTTAAACATCCCAGCCAAGTAGAAACCTCAGAGTTGACCTTTGAACAAGAGTCTGCCTTCTCCCCAGGTGACTGGCCTCCTGAATAAAGCTAATATTCCTTTCTGATCAAAACTTGTCTCTTAACCTGATAAAACTTAGGAGGGCATGTATTGCATGGAGCACTGGGTATGATATATAAACAAAGAATTTTGAAATACTGAAAAAAATAAAATAAAATAAAATAAAATTGAAAAAAAAAACCACCCCAAAACTTGTCTCTTGAGTATTGGCTTTTCAAGCAACAAGCAGACAAACTTGGGATTTGGTAACAAGCATACTTTAATATAAAGAACTATTAAGTAGGTATAAAATTGTCAATTTCCTGAAAGGACAGAAAGAAAATTCTAAGACATCAGAACAGCAGAAACTTCAAAAAATTGTTAGCAGCTGGAGGGCTGGAGGAACAAAGAGAGGAGGTTAGAATTGTGTAGCAGATGCTGAGTTGAGGAGACTCATGAGAGCAGAGGATCGGGACAGCTCGGCCAGTGTTGGCATCTCCAATGGTAGGATGATGAGACTGGTTCTGTGCAAATATTGGGAAAACTGCAAACTGCTTAGAGCTGTTCCTATAGGAAGGAACTGCTCACTGCCGCCTGGGTTGTTGCACTGATGCAGATTGTTCCTTCTGTCCCTTTTCCTTCCTCATGCCTTTTTCTCCTGTCTCATCCTCCTCCCTCATACCCATATGGGCAGTGACCAACAAGGACCAACTGACAAAGTAGCAATGTGTTTTGCAGAATACCAGCAACAGAACAGAGCTTAGAAGGGCAGGTGTGGAGCTAATAGGAGCTTGATAACTGGTAATGCTTCCTCTTCTTCTCAGGCAGACTGTGACATTCCACAGACTATTGTAGCAAAATACTTTTGTATGCCAAAGACTTTCAATAGATTTAACATTAATATAAGCTCTCCTTTGCCATATTTAACCTAGAATGTTCTTCTTCAAAAGGAAGTATTATTAGTCTTGGAAAATCATACATACATACAGAAGATTTTCAATAGGCCATATTTAAAGTAAAGGATGTCATTTTCCTACATATTTCAATTTCCATTTTCTTTCTCCTTCCCTTTCTTTCCTTTTCTTTGTTTCTTTGCAGTACGGGGGACTGCTTGCTATACGTCCCAGGTATAAATGTTAACCATATATCAGGTCAGAATGAGCAGGAGGACTTTGCAAAAAGAAATGAGTGAATAGCAAGTTGATGAGAGAGAGGTGAGAGTAAAAATGTTTACTTCTAGTTTATTGACACTAAAAAAAAGTTGACTAAATTCCCACCAATGATGTATAAGGATTCCAATTTTACCATGTTAAATTTCAGGTATGGTGAAAAGCAAATTTTTTGGCTATGAGATGCTTTCTGGAATTCTGTAAAGTCTCTGTAAGATGTGGCATAATCAAGCAAGTTTCACAAGAAACAGGTAGGATATTCAGTTAAGGGAAAAGAAAAGATTTGTCTATATAAAATGTGAAGGCTGACATTATTTTCTATTAATTAAAGAGTACCTCCTGTTGTAAGAGCAGATGTTATTCTAAAAGAAATAAATGAAAATTAACATTCATCTTGATAATATCAACAAACTCATATTTATACGGAAGGGGAAAATATTTCCTTACATTCTTTTCATCAATTCCACACAGGAATGTTTCAACTATACAGAAGAACTGTACTTTTAAAGGCAAATTGAATAAAGGCTGCAAACCAGCCATGTTGTGGTTATTTTGATTTCTCAAATTTCCAGTCATGTGCAAAAGACAGTGCTGAATATGAACACTTCACTCCTCCCCATCCCCATCCATTTCTCTATTATTTAGAAGGTTACAGTAAATATCTATTCAACAGAGCAACAGAAAATAGCAGATGAACTAGAAATGAATTTCTTTAATTTACCAAGGAAGATTTAGATAATATACCATAATTCTATGTAATGCTACAGCAGCAGTTGAGTATAGAAAATAATTGTGTATTTTGATTTCAGACATAATTACATTTCATGCTAGCATATTACCACCCCTCCAAAGATGACCCCCCAAATTCTTTCTGTAATCATTTTTCTTCCTCTCTCTTCCTGTCTCACTACATTTTATGATTGCCCCTCAATATTCCACTGTAAGTATTGCCAATTTTATAGGCCTACAAGTCAACAAGAAAAAGACACACCACCCAATAGCAAAACGGGCAAATATTTAAACAGACACAAAAAGGGCTACCTAAATAGTCAGTAAATACACAGAAAGGTATTTTACTTCATTAGTCATCAGAGAAATGCAAACTAAAACCACACTAAAATATCACTATATAAGCAACAGAATGACAAATTTTGAAAAAAGAATTATAATATAAAGTAATAGGAGTATATACAGTAAGTTAGACTTCCATTAAGATGTCCAATACCATTCCTGGTTAGAATTTGTGTAAATGCACTCAACTACTCTAAAACTTATTGTCATTGTCTACGGAAGTGGATCACAGACATATATCACTATACCTCCAAATGAAATATATGCCCCCAAAAATCCTTGTACAAGAGTGTTAACAGTAGCTTCATTTTTAACAACCAAAACCTGCAAACTTAAATGTCCTGTCATAGCAGAATGCATAAATAATTATGATAGGATCAAACAATGAAGTAGAAAACAGTAATGCAAATTAATGGTATACTGCCATATACAGAAAAATAAATGAATCTCAGAACATAATGCTGGGGGGGGGGGAAGCCACACTCTAAATAATATATATTCTATTACTCCTTTAACATAAAATCTAATAGGGCAAAACTATCCCTTGATATTAGAAGTCAGAACAGTCATTATCTTTGGTCAGAAGTGGTTGTGGTGCTCAAATGGGGCAAAAAAAAAATGACATCCAGAGGGCTATTCATTGTCTGTCTCTTATTCTGAATGATGTGGTTACATACATATGATCACTTTGTAAAACTTACTGAGTTGAAGACTTGTGTTTCACTCTCTAAGTATGTTATATAGCAATTTAAAAGTTTATATCCATAGCCTTTTAAAAATTAACGTATAATGTATTATTTGTTCCAGGGCAACAGGTCTGTGATTGATCAGTCTTCTTTTTTATTAAATATAATGTATTAGTTTCAGGGGTACAGATCTGTGATCCATCAGTCTTACACAATTCACAGTGCTCACCACAGCACATAACTCCCCAATGTCCATCATCCAGCTACCTATCCATAACCTTTTTATTTAAGAAAATCAGGTGGACTTGTGACACTAGGTTCTAATCTGAAAAAAAAAAAATAGCAGACGACCACTGAAGATGAAAAGTTTGTGACATGTAATATTATGATCACTGGTTTTACGGATGTGGAATATGTGTTAAGGTTACACAGCTAATAAGTGGAAGAACTGAACCCAGATCTGTCTGCCTCCTAACCATCAAGCTATACTACCATCTCCTGGGACAATCTTCAGAAACATTCTCCAGAAATCAAGACTGACTCTTTTGTAGCCAAGGCACGTGCCTGATACCAGATAACAGCATTCCAGAAAAAGGCTCCAATTTTTCCAGAGTTATCATGACTTAAATCCTCTCTAGGAGGATCAGAGCAAAAACAAATGAAATAGCATAAATACAACAAAAAAAAATGAACAGAACTAAGAGCTGTTCTTTTTCAAGAAGATAAAATTGACAAACCTTTCACTAGAAAAAAAAGAGAAGATTCAAATGCATAAAATCATAAATGAAAGAGGAGAATTTATAGCTGGAATAAATGTATGTGTCTATAATTTACCAAGAAAAAAGGGCTATGGGTATTACATTTTCAAGTTGGCAGTTCCAGGGAAGTGTAACTAACACTATACATCTTATTAAACTAAGTTGTACATCTCTGTCTGGTGAGGAAATTTCTCTAACCATATTGAAAATGTTTACTTACTAATTTATTGACACTAAAAAAAAGTTTATTAAATTCCCACCAAGGATGTAAAGGATTCCAATTTTTCCATATCTTCAGCAATACTAAATCAAATCATCTTTTTAAAAACATGTATAACAGCCATCCTAACAGGCGTGAAGTGATATCTCACTGTGATTTCAACTTGCATTTCCTTGATGATTAGTGATATTGAGCACCTTTTCATAAACCCATTGACCATTTCTATGTCTTCTTTCCAGAAATATCTGTTCAGGCCTTTTGCTCATTTTGTAAGCAGATGGTTATGATTTGCTACTGAGTTGTAGGAGTCCCTTTACATATTTTGGATATTGACCCTTTATTACAGTTTTTCAAGTATCTTCTTCTATTCCATAGGTTATTTTTTCTTTTTGTTGATTATTTCCTCTGCTGTGTAAAAGCTTTTTAGTTTGATATAGATGGTGTAGTCATTATCAAAAATAGTATGAAAATTCCCCCAAATCTTGAAAAAAGAACTACCGTATGATCTAGCAATTCCAGTTCTAGGTATTTATCCAAATACCTAGAATCTGTAAAAAGTATCTACGCTCCTTTGTTCATTGCCATGTTATCCAAAATAGCCAAGATATGGAAATGACCTAAACATCTATCAGTGGGTGAATGCAAAAGAAGCGTACATGCATACAATAGAATATTATTCAGAAAAGAAGGAAATCTTGCCACATTCACCAACATAGACTAACCTGGAGGACACCATGTTAAGTGAAATAAGCCAGTTACAAAAGGAAAAATCCTCATGATTCCACTTACATGAGGGATCTAAAGTAGTCAAAATCACAGAAATATAAAGTGGAATGGTGGTTGCCAGGAGGTAGGGGAGGGGAAATGAGAAGCTGGTCAATGAATACAGGTTTTGTTTATCAATTACACCTCAATACAGCTATTTTTAAAGAAGATTTTATTTATTTATTTAGAGAGTGAGTGCAGGGTCAGGGGCAGAGGGAGAGTGAGAGAATCTCAAGCAGACTCTGCGCTCAAATTCATAACCCTGACATCATGACCTGAGCCAAAACTAAAAGTCAGATGCTTAACCAACTGAGCCACCCAGGGGCCTCCTCAATACAGCTGTTTTTTAAAAACATTCAGAGAGAGAGAGAGAGAGAGAGAGATGCAAGACCACAAGTACTACTTGTACATTTTACATTTTCTTTGAAATAACTTTTTTACCATAAATCTCTAAGCAACTACTTAAGATCCTTCTTCTTCCTCCTCATGAACTTCTGAGTTCCCCATTAAGTGACACAGCCTGTCGTCACTTCTCCCCTTGTAGTCCAACTGACTGCCTCCAGTCTCATCTCACTTCCATTCCTTCTCACTCTAATTTTAACAACATATTTGTAAGAAGAAATAGATCATGCATACAAAATACTCTGATAATACATGTACAGTTTAGGGGATAAGAATAAACCAAAAAAAAAAGACAAAATAAATGCCCATATATCCACACCACCTTGATTAATAAAGGGGCATTACTCTGAATTCTTTCAGTTTCTCATCAATCACGAACCCCATCTCCATGAGAGATAGTCAATATCTTGAATTTTACATTAAGCATGTCTTTGCTTGTATTTAGTTTTATAACATAACAGTTATAAACTAAACATAAACACTAAACCAAAAATAACTTAAGCAATATTTTGTTTCCTGTTTTAAAATTTAAATTACTGTAATCATACAAATTTATTCTACTGTGAACTTTTTCATTCAGCTATGTTAACTAAGATTTATCTACAGATACTGGTACTTCTATGCCATTTTCTTTTTCCCTGTTAATCAATAACCATTGTGTTAAGTATATCACAAATTATTCTATTTTTGATAGCTATTTGCATGGTTTATAGTCTTTTTGTCATTACAAAGAGCAATCTTAAGATTACTTTTTTGCATAGCGCTTGGAAACATGAAAGAGTTCATAGGGAATATATCTAGGAGTGGAGCCACAGAGTCATTAGGTATACATATTTGCACATTTGTAGTTAATATCAAAATATTTTCCAAAGTAATCAAATCTAAACAATTTTCTTTTGTCTCACATCTGTGCTTAGTATTGTTATTATTTTAATTTTAGTCATTCAAGTTAGTGTATAGTTTTACCTTAACATTCTTACACTGAATGGGCATTTATATTATGTCTTCCATAATAATATAAATCATGTCATTTGCACATCTTTTTTGGAGGGGTTCCTTTCTTATTGGTTTCTAATGTTTACATACTCTGAATTCTACAGGGTTTTGTTTTAATAATCAGTGTTAGGAATATCATTTCCCACTAAGGCTTGTGTTTTATCTTTTAATAAAGAGTAGTTCTCAAATTTTATGTAGACTTTATCAATATTTTCCTTTGTGGTTTCTGCTTTTTAAATCTTAAGTCCTTGCCTACCAAAGGTCATAAATATTGCTCTTATATTTCTTTAAAAATTTGAAGTATTTTCTTTCACATTTAAGGTCTTAATCAATCTGGAATTGTATATGGATAAAGTAGGTGTCTATTTTTTATGTTTTTTTTCTCATATAGATAATGGAGTCCCCTCTCCATTTAATGAATAAGCCATCCTTGTCCCATTGACTTACAATGCCTCTTTAGCATATACCAAGTTTCCAACCACATGGAGAACTATTTTTGGCTCATTCATCACTGAACCAGTATTATAGTGTTTTAAGGCATTACTTTTTTAAAAGAGAAAACTACAAATATTTTTATTCATTCAGGTAAGCTGAATTATATTTATAAGCAGTAATTTAGTGATTAAATATTTGTGTTCACAGTGAGGACCTACAGAAAAAAACAATAAAAATCAAATACAAACACGAAAGTAGTTTCATTTGCAGTAAAATTTATCAGAATACTTTCTTTGCATACAAGAATTTCTCTAACTTGTATAGAAATTCAGATAATTACACTTCTGGAGAGCTTTCAGTGCTTTTACATAAACTGAATAACCTAGAATACATTTTACTACAACATGAATTTTGATTGGGTTAAAATTTTTTCTGGGTCAAGTTACATTTCAATTAATCTTAAGACATATCAAATTAGGAAAAATGTGAAAATGTGCTCATGTTTAGCTCCTAATTACCAAATTAAGTCAGTAAAATGTTTTTCCTTTTGACTGTGATTCCACAACGAAATATTGCAAATATCAAACATATTTTCATTAATAAATTTTTTTCTCTTTCTTGAAATATATTAGAAGATTCTCCTACTCATATTTCCTAAATCTACTCATATTTCCTAAATTCTGAGACATCTCAGGCTTATGATGAGCTATTTCATATTGGGAGCTGATCAGTGGTTCTCATTGTTGGTTGAGCCTTAGAATTGCCCTACACTTTTCAAATCAGAATCTCTGAGGGTGGGTTACAGACAGCAATGGTCATTAAAGTTCTTCGGATTATTCCAATGTATAGCCAGGGCTGAGAATCACTGGCCCACGATAAAATATTCATTAGCCAAACCTCATTGAAAATGTTAAGTGAACAAATGATATGTTTTTTCTTGTCCACTTAAAATTTCACTCATTAATATTCTCCTATGTAGCAGGTACTGTGTAAAATGTTAAGTGTTAATGAACACAATTCCCATTTTCAAAAAGTTTACAGTCTAATCTAGGAAGTTGACATTAATCAAGTAATTACTGGTTAATGTACTTTGAAAGAGATAAGTGTTCTAAAGTAGAGGTAAGAATCTTCAACGGCTACAACAAAGAAGCCTCAACTGATTAGGATATCAAGGAGGCTCCTAGCTTTTGGAGCTGATGAATGAGCAGGATTTACTAAGCAAAATGGGGAGAAATGGGAAGAGCACTCCAGACTGAAAGGGCAGCAAGTACAAAGCCCCTCCTGCCAAAGAAACCAAGATCTTCTGGAGGGATGAAAGAAGTCTAGGAGCTGGAGAGCAAAATGCTAGGGGAGAGCTGTATGAGAAGAAACCAAAGATGAAACAAGGCCAAACCATGTCAGATGTTACAGCAATAGAATTTATTTTTCGTATTTAAGTACTTCATTATTGCTATGATTACTATTTTTAGAGAAGAAGTAGAGAGGGGCAGATGGAGAGAGAGAATCTTAAGCAGGCTCCATGCCCAACACAGAGCCTACTACAGGGTTCAGTTTCACAATCCTGAGACCGTGACCTGAGTCAAAATCAAGAGTCAGACCCTTAAGTGACTAAGCCACCCAGATGCCCCAGTACTTTTTATTTTTTAGAACATTTTAGGTCACAACAGAATTGAGAGGAAGGTAAGAGAGTTCCCATATAACCCTTGCCTTACAATGTATAGCCTTCCACATTATCAACACCTCCCATGACAGTGGCACATTTGTTACCATCAATGAACCTACAGTGACACATCACAATCAACCAAAGTCCACAGTTTACATTAAGGTTCACACTTGATATGGTACATTCTAAGGGGTTGGACACATGTATAATATATGTGCACGTATAACATATGGTAATCAATATATTATCATACATGTTAGTTTCACAACCATCAGAGTCCTCTTTGTTTTGTCTATTCATCAGCTTACCTCAAACCTCTAACAGACCACTGTTCTCTTTAATGTCTCCATAGCTTTGCTTTTTCTAGAATGTTACACAGTTGGAATCACAGAGTATGCAGCCTTTTTAGATTGGCTTCTTTCATTTTGTAATATGCACTTTAGGTTCCTCCATGTCTTTTCAGGGCTTGATAGCTCATTTCTTTTTAGTGATGAATACTATTCCATGGTATTGAATATATTGCAGTGTATCCATTAACCTACTGAAGAACATCTTGCTACTTTCAAGTTTTATCAATTATGAATAAAGGTACTATAAACATCTAAGTGTAAGATGTGTGTGTGTGTGTGTGTGTGTACATAAGGTTTTCAACTTTTTGGGGTAAATACCAAGGATTGTAATTGCTGGATTGTGTGGTACAGATAGTATGATTTTAAAGACAATTTCAATTCCATTCCCTACATATGCTCATGGCTTTGTATTCTAAATAGTTGCCTCAAATGTTTTATTTTGCTGTGGACAACTAATAGGAGGACTGTCCAATCCTTTCATACCAAAGATCTCAAATGGTATGAAATCAGTAATCCATCCCTATATACTCAACAGTATAACAACTCATACTCTACTATAGTAAACCTTTTCTAGTAAACAGTAAGGTTGTGAGCAGAGACCACATCTAGTTCAACTTAGTACTCTGAAATCTAGTACACTAACTTGGATATAGCTGACATCTAAAAAAGATGTGTGACTATTAAGTTACTAAATGACTAGGTTAATAAAAATATATTGAATATTAAATTATTCAACATTCATTTCTAATAACCGGAAGACAGGTTATTGAGACCACCCTTCTACCTAAAACAAGTACAAATATATTTTTTTTATATTTTATTTATTTATTTGACAGAGGGAGATCACAAGTAGGCAGAGAGGCAGGCAGAGAGAGAGAGGAGGAAGCAGGCTCCCTGCTGAGCAGAGAGCCCGATGTGGGACTCGATCCCAGGACCCTGAGATCATGACCTGAGCCGAAGGCAGCGGCTTAACCCACTGAGCCACCCAGGCGCCCCAACAAGTACAAATATTAAATAAAGTATTTAAAGAAAATTATTCAGAGGTGCCTGTGTGGCTCAGTCAGTTATGCATCTGACTTTGGCTTAGGTCATGATCTCAGGGTCCTGGAATCAAGCCCTGCATCGGGCTCCCCTCTCAACAGGAAGTCTGCCTCTTGTGCCTATGCTTATCCTCCTAATTATGCTCTCTCCATCTCTCTCTTCAAATAAATAAATAAAACCTTTTTTTTAAAGAAAATTTTCAAAGTATTACAATGCTTGAAAAATATCAATAAATTCCAAGGCCAAATTCTAAGGGCAAGGCCAAACCTCTTTCCATACATCTTTAATGAACATGAACATTCTGTTCTAATTAATGAAACACTTTAGTAATGGGAAAGTGTTTACAGTTCCTTCAAGTCTTTTTTTTTATATTTTATTTAGGACACCTGGGTGGCTCAGTGGGTTAAAGCCTCTGCCTTGGGCTCAGGTCATGATCCCAGGGTCCTGGGATCGAGCCACACATCGGGCTCTCTGCTCAGCAGGGAGCCTGCTTCCTCCTTTCTCTCTGCCTACCTCACCGCCTACTTATGATCTCTGTCTGCCAAATAAATAAAATAAAAATCTTAAAAAAAAAAACCAAAACCTTACTGGGTTTAAATATTTTATTTATTCCTCAGAGAGAGAGAGCACAAGTAAGGGAAGAGGCAGAGGGAGAGGGAGAAGCAGACTCCCCACTGAGCTGGGACCCTGACGTGGGGCTTCTTCCCAGGACCTGGAGATCAGAGCCCCAGCCAAAGACAGACATTTAACAATCTGAGCCACCCAGGCACCCCAACATTCTCTAAGTCTTGATTGTTCCCTCTCGCTTTCCAACTTCTGTTCAAAATCCTCCTAACAGTCCTAACCATCACTTTCTCCTAGCAACCTTCCTTAATCCTTCCAGAAGTAAGTCATCTATCCTTTCTTTGGAACTACATTAGAAATATTCAATTCCATTAAACTGGCAGTTAATCTAAACCTAACAGCTCTATGCCATGTTTATTGACACTTTGAATTTTTTATTTTCATTCATTCATTCATTCATTCATTCATTCATTTATCTATTTATCTAAGGGAGAGGGAGAGAGAGAATCTTAAGCATGCTCAATGCCCAGTGTGGAGCCTGATGCGGGGCTAAGTCAGACACTTAATTGACTGAGCCACCGAGGCATCCCACCCATTGGATTTTTTAGTTATTTGTAAGTTATGATTTGGTTCTTAACCAAGCTTTATGACCCTGAAGGACATGGGTTTTGTTATATGCCTTTTATTCCTGCAGATTCTTGAACATACACATTTAGCCAACATTTGTATGAGTAAATTTAATTCTAAATTGTCTCTAAACCAGTGCTTCTCAAACTTAAGCATACACCAGAATTACAAGGAGGGTGATTATCATAGATTAAATATGGATTGCTGGGTCTCACCCTTGGAGTTTCTGATTCACTAGGTCTGGGAAGGAGTATCATAATTTGCAAATCTAACAAATTCCAAGGTGATAGTGATGTTGCTTGGTCCAGGACTCTACTTCAAGAAGTACTTTTCTAAAACTTTGTGTCTTGAAAATAGTTGATATAATATGGTTCTTCCTGTATATTCCTTCATTTCTACCTAGGTATCCTAATCAATGTGGAGGTTTATAGAAGATATTACTTATTATAGAGGATAATACATGATCTCCTGGTCATTCAAGTATGATCAATTTTCTCAAACCCACTTAGGTTTCTCTCTTCCAACCTTTTGTTTTCCCAGAGGTATTATAAATCAGAAACATCTTTCAGTCATAACAATAGGTTATATCCCTTTTTATCTTAGAATGCTCTGCTATCTTCTTTTGTGATTAAGACTTAGCTGGAATTCTTAAACTCCTTCAGATTTCTTCAGAATATGAAATATCATATAATCTAGTGATAATCTGTTTAAAGATTTATTTATTTATGTGAAACAGAGAGAGAGTGAGTGAGCATGGATAGGGGGAGGACCAGTGAGAGAGAATTTCAAGCAGACTCCATGCTGAATACAGAGCCCGATGTGGGACTTGATCTCACCACCACAGGATCAAGACCTGAGCTGAGACCAAGAGTCAGATACTTAACTGCACCATCCAGGCACACCAATACTATACCTTCAAGAGGATGTCTGAACCTCCTCTGTTTTGTGGAGGTAGGTCATATTTACAGTTCCACTCCTTTTACCTTGATAGGCAGTGGGGATACAATCAAGACAAGAATGTGGATTGCTAGGGTGAGAGTAGTGAAGCTATGAATTGAGAGGGAGTTAAACTTGCATAAGAATGGAGAAAATGTTTTAATAAAAAATCTAACCGAGAGGGTGGTGGGGTTATGGACGTTGGGGAGGGTATGTGCTATGGTGAATGCTGTGAAGTGTGTAAACCTGGCGATTCGTTACCCCTGGGGCTAATAATACACTATATCTTAATAATAAAGATAAATAAATAAATAAAAATAATTTAAAAATCTAACCTCTGTGAGTTTTCATGAGAAGCAACTTATTTGAAACAAAACAAAACATAAAAACCCTCACCTACTCCCATGATGCTGAGGTAGACCAGGTATTCCATAAACCTAAGAAATGGTAAGCCTTGCTGGTCTCTGAACTCATCAGATTTTCAGTTGTTTCATGAGTCTTTTGACTATACTGTATCCGTGAATTTTTAAATGAAGGTCATATACTAATATATTTTAGTACTAAGCTGGTAAAATTGGCTTTGAGGGAAAAAAAGCAAAGTATTTAAACATGAACTGAGCATAAGAGAAAAGTAAAAGAGAAACCCATTGTTATCATGTCTCATTAGCAGTAGATGGGACTACCAAAACTTAATTTTATTTGTATAGCACACTTGGGCTCAAGTTATGGAGTTTGTGGAGGGGAAGGATGCTCATCTGATTGTGTGTATAGGAATTGGGATGGTGAACAGATGATATTTTGTCTAATTTCCAAGCCAAACTGCTTAGCAACATGCCAGATCTTAGAGATACGGGATGGGGATGCAGGAAGTGATTTAACTTGTTTTTATGTGGGATTCTGAGTGACAGCAATGCCGTAAGAAATCCTACTTTGGAGCCTTGTGACAAAGAAGGTATAATAATCATTTTCCTCATCTCAGTTCCTACAGGACTCTCAGGAACTTGAAATCTTTATGGCATCTTGAGGATTCCTCACTGTGAATCCTGGGTGATGGCCCTCTAGCTCCCGGTCTGGATATTAGGGTTCTTATGGAAGGCACTGAAAACCTGGCAGTGATGAGGTGCTACCTTTGATCAACTTCATAGACAACCCCTAAATATAGGAAAGAAAGTAGATGAAGATAGATGAGGGAAGCCAAAGACATACTCCTAAATCTATAGCTCTTGAGCCTTCACAAAAGTCTTAGGAGTTCCAGGAAACACATAAATAAGAAAATGAGGCAGTGAGGTAAAGGGGATGACTGAAGGTGTTGCACTATCACTGATAGACCATCAAAAATCACTGACTGCCATTTACCTATAGTCACAGACTGGCTAATAGAAGCTCCAGAACCACACATCTGATTAAATAGGGTAATGTCAGAAGAATCTAGAAGTCAACTGAAGATAAGGAAATATTTTTGTTTACTTTCTTCACTTTGCAATAAAGTTTCATGACCTCAAGTAACAAAAATGAACACCATTTTTCTAAAAAGAATTGGGTCAGGATAATCAATGAAGAAAAAAATTAAAAGGATTACTAAGTGAGAATAAGAAAACATTATGTATTATTTAACAGAAGACAAGTTTTTCTTGAGATAAATTTAAACATATATATCATATTTTCAAGTTCAGAGGTATCAAATGCTCCTCAGTAAAGGACTTGTGACAGTAAAAAAAAAATGGGGATGAATGGCTGATTATATATCTCCTCCTAAATTTGTTTGTAATCATCGGAGAATGTTTTACTGCTTGAAATTTACACATTGTTTCAATAGCAAGAATGATGACACTTTGGCAAAAAAAGTAAATCAAAAATAGATACCCATTGAACTTGAATTTTGATCAACAAATTATACTGTCATTTAGTAAACCCAGAAAAAGTCACCAGGAGACCACATAATGTTGGATTTGCAATTTGATTTTCTGGGTCCATCTCCATACATTGTTAACCCTATAACTCTATTTCTTTTCTTTTTCTTTTTAATAATCTCTACCTCCAAAATGGGGCTAGAATTCATGACCCAGAGATAAAGAGCTATATTCTTTACTGACTGAACCAACCAGACACCCCCTAATCCTTTAACTCTATTTCTGAGAAATCTGTAATGGTTTTAGATAAAGATCGTTATGAAATGATCTTCTGCATACCTGGAAAATTGGTGATTAAAAGTACTTATTTTAGAATTTAAGGGTTTTTTTTTAATTTTGAAAGCAGAATAATGATAAACTTCTGTATTTGCACTAAAGCATTTTCTGCCACACATTACATTTAAATAAAAAATAAAAATGAAGCCAAGATAAAAGTTCATTATTCAAAACTAACAATGAACCATTTAAAAACAAAGTCAATTAATTGGCAAAACTTACTGATTCTTGCCAAATTGCAACCTCTCTGTCAATTAAGGACAAATGATCCAAATAAATATAACTATGCCAACAAAACTTTCTCAATAGTGTAAACAGAAATGCATTTTTAAAAAGAGGGATTTTCTTCTTAGCATTAGATTTACACTAATAGATATGCTATATTATTATTATATCTCTTTCACAAACAAAAAAGGAATAAAGAACATTGGGTTTAATAGTAAAGCTAAATTGTATAGCATTTTTCTTTGCAGTTTATTTTAAAAATATTATTCTAAGGTTATAATATTCAAAGCTTTTTCAACTCCATGTATGCAAAAAAATCAAGCACTTGCACTTGGCTTATAGCATCAGGCTTACAATAGAATAATTATTGGGGGGGGAGTTTTTAAATGGCCATCTTCCTTGTCAAATCCAAGATTCCATGAGCAAATGAACTGTGTCTCACATTTTGTTCATGGCACTGTCCTTTGTAGCTGGGACACTGTAAATCCTCAACAGGGAATATTTTGAATGACTAAGTTCCTATACCTTTTGTTTAATACAGCTTTGACAATTACCATAATTTCTTATTTTTATTTACTCAACTATTTCCACTCAAATATATCAGTTTATATGTAAATATTTATAGGAATTGGAGGTTCTGGTCTATATTAAAACTCTACTAAGCAAAGAAAAGCTTAGTAGAGGAAGTCTTAATCTGAAAAAAAATTGAACCCCAATTATCTTCCTTCTCAGTGCCTCATATTCCATCATGTAAGAATTTCTTTCTGTTTTTCTGTATCGCTTTTCCCTGTGGTTTTATTTTAGAATGCCCAGATTCTCTAGGGAGTGGACATTCAGAGTCTAGAATATACTAGTGCTAATTAGATTTGCCATTTTACTTTTCAATTGTGTTTCCCTGGCAAAAACTCTAGACTGAAATGATCTTGGTTCAATTTTTAGTCTCTTGATTGGTAGTATAAAAATATATACAAGACACACAGGATGAAAGACTCAAATATATGGGAAGAGAGGGTCATCAAAGGTTTTAGGCACTGCTTATTTGCTTTATAAGTCTCTACCTTAATAATCTTATTCAGTAACATTTTCAAATACTTAATCTTCTCTTATATATCCTAGGGCTGACTGATTGAAGTTGTTAGTAGCTGAACATTTTGGATATGCTTTTTTGGTAAAAAATTTTATTGACATAAATATAGAAAAGTGCTCAACTCACAAATGTGCAGTTCAGTGAATTTTTAAGTTAAGCTACACATACAGCCAGCACCCAAACACAAGCAACCCCACAAAAGCTCTCCATGTACGCCCTCCCAGTCACTGACTTTTCACAACAAATATTAGTTTTCTTTCATATTTCCAGATAGCAGCTCTCTATAGAATGTGCTGGCACTTACAACCTATGGTTCATCAGTTTTTGAGCTTTAGCCAAAATTCTGAAAAACTAAACATAATTCCATTTGACACATCTATAAGATTAAAAGACCAAACCTCATAGAATAATTCTGAGATCCAACCAAAGGAGAAATAACTCTAATTTATGCATGTAATGTTTGATATTTTTTCTTAAAATCATATCAGGGAATTGATTCCATCTGTTCTTGTTACCTCTTGTCATAAAAACTAGAGAGATTAACACTGAAATTTTCTCCTAGAAGTAATTATTTTCAGAGACAGGTTCTAGTTGATTTTCACCTCCACTGAGTTAAAGAGAAAAGACATCTAAATTCGCAAAACTGCAGATTTAGAGAATTGGATCTACAAGAGACCTTATTGACCATTCCATCCAGGCAACCGAATTTATGGATGACAGAGTAGAGTTCCCCCCAAAAGCAAAGTGTTTCACCATAATATTAGGAAAGACAGACCAGCCCTAGGACCTAATCCTCCCATATCCAGTACATAGCTTTTTCCAGAGTACAGGCAGAGCTGCCACTATGGACTGGGACGGTCTGAATTCAAGTTCTGGCTCCACCACTGACTAACTAGGTAAGCCTGGGTATATTACTTATGTTTTGAAGCCTTATTTTACTCATCTTTACAATGAGTTATTGTATGTACTTTGTAAACAGCACTCCGAAAATGAAAGTTATTGCTGTTGCTGATAAAGGAAAATAAATCCAGATGTGACTTGATTACATACATTCTCAAATATGGGGCATCAGACATTTTACAAAACTCTTACAGATGCCCTAGTAGGGGAGAGGGTACAGAACTCATTGTCTGGCATCCCTTATTTATATATTTTTTTAAAGCTTTATTTATTTATTTTTGAAGCGAGAGAGAGAGAAAGTGAGCAGGGTAAGGAGCAGATGGAGAGGATCTTTCAAGCACACTGAGTGGGGAGCTCGATGCGGGGCTCAATCCCACAAGCCACAAGATCATGACCTGAGCTGAAACCAGGAGTCAGACACTCAATTGACTGAGCCACCCAAGTGCCTCTTTGACAAACTTTAAAACACTCTGTAGTTTCCCCTAAAATTCATGAACAAAATGTTTGATGAATGTAAAACAAGACCAACAAACGTGCTCCTCAGATTCTGACCGACAGATACTTAGCTATGGCTCTCGAGATACATCAGAATGATACTTTTGGGAAGTACAGTGCAAACTGGATATAAATGGATTAGAGTATGAATGATCACCAAAAAGAGATTACTTCTTACCTGCTACCTTGCATACAAATACTTGTGAGACTCTTCTCCCTCTCTTGATTTGGACACAAGCAGAGGATAGCCTAAGTAGAATTGACTTTATTGGCAGATATATTCCATCATTAAATCATTTTATTCTTGTAGTCAGTTTGTTTGTCTAAGTTCCACTGTTAAATCTGATTTCCTACAAGTCATATTTTCCTTTGTATTTAGGGTATTAAAATTATCTTAAATTTAAAAAATTAAAAAAAATTTTAAGTAGGGTCCACACCCAGCAAGAGCCCAACATGGTGCTTGTACTCAAAACCCTGAGATCATCAAGACCTGAGTTGAAATGAAGAGTTGGACATTTAACTGACTGAGCCACACAGGTGTCCCTATCCTGCTAAAATTATCTTGACTTACTCTCATTACTTCAAACTACAAAGATTATTTTAGACACTAGTTTGTTTTTAATATCTGAGAATTCATCATCGTATCTTTTATTGTCTCTGAGTACTTTTATATTAACAGACTAGAAGAGAAGATACAACAATGTGAGATGTCTAAATCTGTGCCCATCACACAAACACAGATATGGTCCATTATCCAATGTGCTTTGGATATGGCCATTCAAAACACTCCTAAATCAATTATACGTAGAGTTGCCCAGGTCCTATGTGATCTTCTTTTCCAACAAGACAAAGTGATAAAAAAAAAAAAAGCAGCTTGGCTTTCCAAGAAATAACAGGAAGGCTAAGTCTCCATGAATGAATTTCACAAAATATATGCATAGTTGCCAAAGTATCAACTAACTGATAACAGCAATCATTTTAAGCTCCCTCAGGTAAGTACCTTTTTCTAAAAGTTCCTTTATTTGGTCTCCATCTTTGTTTGGCCAACTTAGAAAAACAAAACAAATTCTAAAGAATCTTAAACACTTTCAGGTTTAGTTTTTATTTTATTCCAAATACACAATCCCTGAAAAAAGAAAATCATTGAAAGGGGTACCTGGGTAGCTCAGCATCTGCCTTTGGCCCAGGTCATGATCCCAGGGTCCTGGGATGGAGTCCCACTTTGGGCTTCCTGCTCAGCGGGGAGTTTGCTTCTCCCTTTCCTTCTTTCCCTCGCCCCTACTTGTGCTCTTTCTCTCTCAAATAAATAAATAAAATCTTTTTTAAAAAATCACTGAAAGTATCATTGCTCAGGTTTACACACCAGAAAAAATATACTTTACCCAGTCTAGCTGCCAACAAAACACTGGGTTATTCCATGGGGTCGACATCAGGTAAATTGTGTAAAGTCCTATTACACAGTTCTCAAAGGAAGCATTTAAATGCCTCAACATCATTCTGATTTAGTAAATAAGTAAGAGTTCTAGTAATCTGAGAACTTTTCTGCTCACAGAGGCTTGCTTGTTAAACATTCTCTCTGGGAGTTTAAAGACACCCATCTGCAGCTGTTCTACTTTTTAGTGGGCCTTATGAAACACATGCCTTGCAAAGAACAACCAATCTGCTCATTTAGGTGCAGAGTAATAATGGAGCATACTTGAAGAAAGGGGAAGACAAAGTGACCACTGAAAATGGAGGTGGTTTCATGGGGGTCAGTGTAAGAATTATCTAACAAGCCACTTCTTGTCATTATCAAAAGTCTCAATTCATATAAAGAATGCAAATTAATCATGGTATTCTGATGGATTTGGATAAACTTCAGAAATGTTATCTGAAACCCAAAGGAATTTGTAGTTACTGTTATTTTAGTTACACATAGCAGTTACTTACCTCTTTAGTCTCTTAGCTACAAATATATCCTTTTGTATTCTACTTTGCTCAGGCTACTACTCTGAAAAGTATATTTTCCATACTCTCTGCCAACTGGCTTCCTGTTAGATTTAACTAACAAAGGACACTTGAGAGAGACTGGAAAGTAGGGGTAAGGACCGTCTTTTTTGGTTCACACCCCAGCATCAACAGTTCCTTTCAGTTTAATTTCTTTTTGGCATACATAGACCCAGCTTCATTGTGCCTACTCAAAAGTACCAGAAGCTGCCAGATATTCCTACCCCCTCAGAGATCTGAGCTCCAACTATGTAGAATCCCTGCTCTGAGATAATAGCTAGGTGATAACCTAAGTGTGAATACCAATTGAGCCAACCCCTCCTCCTAGATCCTAGGTCCTGGTTACCTCAATCTCTTCTCTTTTATAGTCTCAGACTCAGAGGTGATAGAGGCTTCTCACAATTACTGTTCTGGCTCTTTTAGCCCTCCAACACCTATATATTCAATTCTTTAGATTAAATTCCTTCTGTTGAATGCCTAGTGGTTTTTTTTTTTTTAATGAACTGGATATTAAGTGATAAATTATAAAATGACTTGTTTTTTTTTTTCAGAATGCCCTCTAAAAACATGTTTGAAATATCTCTTCTTAATAACAAGTAGTTTTGTGCACATTTGGGACATTCATTATCTGCAAGTGACCAAGTCAATAAAATTCTTATTTGAGCCTTTAAAATGAAAAGAGACATACTTGTTCAATAACTATAAATATTTGCTGCAAAGAAATCAATTTTGTTAAAGATGACTCTGTAATAAAGTTTGTTCTTGCTGATTATGCAAATATTTTGTCACTGAGCAAAATCTGCTGGCCACTTATCATGAGTAATGAGTCCCATACTGATAGTCTGGGTATATACAAGCAAATAGAAGACAAAACTGATGGAAACTAATGTTTGTGAACTGCCTATATGGTACCTGAGTACTTTCAACATGGTTTTTCCATTTATATTCATATTAGTTTATCAGGTAAATATTATCTCCACTTTATAGAAAAGGAATGCAGGCTGAAAAGAATAAACTGCTGTTCAAGGTCACAAAGCTGGTATGGCACAGAGGTAGAACTTTAATCCAAAGGTCTTTTTTTTTCAATATTTTATTTATTTATTTGACTGACAGACAGATCACAAGTAGGCAGAGAGGCAGGCAGAGAAAGGGGAGAAGCAGGCTCCCCGCTGAGCAGAGAGCTCGATGCGGGGCTCAATCCCAGGACCCTGAGATCATGACCTGAGCTGAAGGCAGAGGCTTAACCTCCTGAGCCACCCAGGCACCCCAATCCAAAGGTCTTTTTAAAAAGTCTTTTTACTATGAGTCACACTGCCATAAAAATCACTTAATATTTCAAAATTATACATACATACACACACACACACACACACACACACACACACACACAAATAATTGTGGAGAAGAAAGTCTTGATCATCTAGCTTGTGATCACTATACATATTCTCGAATATAGTTTTGCTGGGATCAAAGAGTTAGAAAGGCATAAAGACTATGGGGTCTTTATGCCTTTCTAACTCTTTGATCCCAGCAAAACATGGGGGCTTAAGTGGGTAGGAGAAGAATCAATGAAACAAGATGGGATTGGGAGGGAGACAAACCATAAGTGACTCTTAATCTCACAAAACAAACTGAGGGTTGCTGGGGGGAGGGGGGTTGAGAGAAGGGGGTGGGATTATGGACATTGGGGAGGGTATGTGCTTTGGTGAGTGCTGTGAAGTGTGTAAACCTGGTGATTCACAGACCTGTACCCCTGGGGATAAAAATATATGTTTATAAAAAATAAAAAATTAATTAAAAAAAAGAAAGGCATAAAGAAATAATTTAATGCATCCTTCTGCTCCTAGACAAGTTTTTGTCTAATGCCCAGGATAAAATTATGTAAACAAAAAAGAAATAATTAGTATGAGAGAAGGGACATAAAACAATTAACAATTTAATTGGATTTTGTTGAAGAAACGACAGACTAAACAATAAATAGAGAACCAGTAGAGTTATCTGGGTAGAAATAATAACTGATCAGGGACATAGACACTGGGATTTCAAATCCCATTTTACCACTGACTCACTTGGAAACATTTGACTGCCTATTTTTTACTTCTCCCAAAAGAAAACAGAGGGAAGATGATATGATAGTAATTTTCTGTATCATTGTGATCATTTTGATCATTCTGATCATCGTGAGAAATAACTATTCAAAGAAATTATTGCAATGTACTTAGATAATATCAAATACTACCCAATACAGTTTATTATATAAAATGATCCACATTTCTAGATTACTGTGACAACTAAGTTTTTTTTTTAAGATTTTATTTGTTTATTTATTTATTGACAGAGAGAGAGAGATCACAAGTAGGTAGAGAGGGAAGTAGAGGGAGCGGGGGAAGCAGGCTCCCCGCTGAGCAGAGAGCCTGATGAGGGCTCGATCCCAGGACCCTGAGACCATGATCAGAGGCTTAACCCACTGAGCCACCCAGGCGCCCCAATGGCTAAGTTTTAAAGTAATCCTTTGAAAATAGTACAAGATGCTATATATAAAATTATGTGAGGAATTTATTTTTGTTTTCATTCCAGTCATTCTAATAGGAAAACCTTGTTAATATTGGTGGAAACAAACAGGGATTCTGTAAACTTCAGCTGTTCCAGTATTTCAGAGGTTACTGAGCTAGGCTTTATTGAATCAAATTCAGATCTCTTAAATGTTAAGTTTTGTCTAAGTCAGCCACATTTTTACAAAGCCAAAGGTTATATGAAGATACTAAGAATACAGTGTCTGTGGAGGGTTTACAGTAGAGCTCCAGGATAGTTCTGCAGGCACATAGCATGCTAGTAGGAACAAAGCATCAAACTAGAGGGGATAAATTAGGTGGAATGCAGGCAACTCTTTGACAAAAACAGTAGCTCCAAAGTAATGAATAACACTGATCTGAAGCAGAATATAAAGAAGTCTTAACTGAAATTAAGCTGAAGCAAAATCTGAGACCCAACACTTAATGCAGCTCACTGGACTCAGAATCTAGTATCATTTCAGATGCTGCAATCAAATACGTGGCATAATCTGAGAGAATGGGCAAATGGCATGATATGAGATACAATAGCAGCAGATCTTGAAAAGGAAGGTTCCCATATAGGGAGATTTTTCAAAGATAAAAAGATGTGGAACCAAGGACTCAGTTCTGGGAAATAAAACTATTTTTGCAAAGGCAGAATATCAGGCTCTGATCAGAAGCCAGGATTTTGTCCCTCCAGTGTTCTAGAAAGCTGACAGACTCAAGTAGATAGGTAGATAGATAGGTAGATAAACCCCTAACTTCTCAATGGTAGAAAGGATTAGATTCCAAAAGTGTCACCAGAGTACTGAGAATGCCTAGAATCAGTTGTTTTTTGGTCACCTCAACCCCCTCCTAGATGTGTGAGAACCATTATGAGCCTTTTCTTTTCTCTCCCATTAGGTAACTGGAGGAATGTCCTAATGCTTTCTCAGTCTGAACTGCACTTATTCCAAGGTCCATGAGAGGAAGCCTGCAGCAGACTACTGGTAGACTAATTTGTCCAACTGAAGTGGAACCTACAATGAGAAGGAGACTGACACATAGGATTCTTTTTTATGTAAAGTATATTTTTATAAAATTATCTAAATGTTCCAATGAGTAGTGAAATTTGAAATACTTAGAAAGATGTGTTACTTTTAAGTTAGCAGATATTTTATGAAGAATTAACACAGCTGATCAAACAAATGGCCAAGAGGAAAGAAGTATATATATGTGGGAAACAAATGCACAGAATTCATTAACCAGAGAAGAATTACAGCTGAAAGCACTTCAGCAAGCTCATGAGAAGTTTGAAAAAAAGTAGATTATAGAGGGTTCACTCTTAGCCACCAGAGAGGCTGTGGTACAGAAAAACAGGATGCAAGTGTTTCTTAACAAAAGAGTGGTAACAACAGTTAAGTCTTTTTTTTTTTTTTAATTTTTATTTATTTATTTGAGAGGGAGAGAGAGAGAAGGAGAGAGAGCATGAGAGGGGAGAAGGTCAGAGGAAGAAGCAGACTCTCCTCGGGGCTCCCTGATGCTGGACTTGATCATGCATCATGACCTGAGGCAAAGGCAGTCACCCAACCAACTGAGCCACCCAGGCGCCCAACAACTGTGAAGTCTTAACAAAATACTTCACATTCACTGTGTGCTAAAGCATGTTCTAAGTTTTTCACACTCATTTAATAAATCTTTAAAACCATCCTATGAGAGATAAGTACCATTTTTATCTGCATTTTACCAATGAACAAACTTAATCACAGAAAGGTTAAGTTATTGGTCCAAGATAACAAGCTAAGACATTGTGGTACTTGAGTTCCAACTCAGGCACCTGATTCCAGAGCCCATGTTCTTAACCAATAAATTACCTAGCCCATTCAAAAGCTGACTCTATACTGACAATTCTAGTTAGGCATGTTTCTTCAGTCTGACTCCATATTGATGCTTTTTATTCTAGGACAAGTTAAAACATACCTATCCAGACAAACTTGGCAGAAACCATAGTTTAATCAATAATTAATTACCATAGTAGTATTCCATTGTGTATATATACCACATCTTCTTGATCCATTCATCTGTTGATGGACATCTAGGTTCTTTCCATAGTTTGGCTATTGTGGACGTTGCTGCTATAAACATTCGAGTACACGTGCCCCTTTGGATCACTACTATGCAGCCATCAAAAGAAATGAAATCTTTCCATTTGCGACAACATGGATGGAACTAGAGCGTATCATGCTTAGCGAAATAAGTCAAGCGGAGAAAGACAACTATCATATGATCTCCCTGATATGAGGAAGTGGTGATGCAACATGGGGGCTTAAGTGGGTACGAGAAGAATAAATGAAAGAAGATAGGATTGGGAGGGAGACAAACCATAAGTGACTCTTAATCTCACAAAACAAACTGAGGGTTGCTGGGGGGAGGGGGTTTGGGAGAAGGGGGTGGTATTATGGACATTGGGGAGGGTATGTGCTTTGGTGAGTGCTGTGAAGTGTGTAAACCTGGTGATTCACAGACCTGTACCCCTGGGGATAAAAATATATGTTTATAAAAAATAAAAAATTATATTAAAAAAAATAATTAATTACCAGATGATTCCTTTTTCAAAACAAAATGGCGCTTCAGATTAATACTGATAGGTGGGACCCCAAATGACTTTCAAATGACGGGCAAGCCCTATTCAAATGTGGCTTTTGTCTTTCATTAGTAGATGCTGTGAAACAAACTTTGATCTGTCTTACATTCAAATCATGGAGGAGTGGAACTCAAATCTAGTATCTCAGAAGATCAGATGGAAACAATATATTGCCCAAATATCTGTAGCCACATGAAACTGACTGAATATAAATAACTGTAGATCTCAGAAGTGTTTAGAATTCATATGCCAGGTTAACCAGTGACCAGAGCCTTAGGTTCACATAGGATTCTGCACTTCATGGTGAGATTACTGGTGTCCTTATTATTCAGAAACAAAAACAGCCTCAGAATGAGGAATTGAGGGCACAAAATGGTTAGGAGCTGAGCTACAGACTTCAAACCTATCACCTGACCTCCGATTTTTTGACTCTGAAGTCTGCTTCCCCACTCACTTCAGTCTGATGCCAGCAAAAAATGATGTTAAAAGAGGGAATGAAGATAAAAACATCACAGGGCTCTCTTCTTAGAACAAGCTTCAGCACTGAAAGCTAGATGGCAACAACACGTTTTAGCTCATGATTTAAAGAAAGACTATTTAATACCGTCTTTGGTAATACTAATAATTTATAACTAGGTGGTTGCAGTTATTCAGTATAAATAATTCAGTGATGTAAGATTTACCATCTAAACTTCAGGGATGACAGGGGAAAAAAAACTTCTGCCACAAAGTATTTATAATTTGTGTTTGTATAAGTCAAGATTCCTAGCAGGAAACACAAATCATTTGAGTTATTTTAAGAAAGGAAAGATTTAAATCAGAAACTTAGGTTATGAAATCACTGGAAGCCCTGTAGGAACAGGAATCAGGAGCCATCACTGAAACTCTTAGGTTTAAAAACATGCTACCATAGATGTGATCCAAGGATTAGGACCCTGCCCTGGATAACTGCTGCTGGATACCTACAGAGTTGGTTAATTCAATCTGAAACCCTAATTTTAACTGCCACAAATTTTTCTAGACACTATCCTGGTTTCATAACCTTTGCAGGCCACCAGAAACAGCATCTGGAATTTGGCCTCTGCCTGAAATCTGTATTCTAAATCTCTTATGAGTTAATCTAGTCGAAGATGAGCTAATTCATATTTAAAATCCTAGCTGCAAGGGACTCTGGGAAATGTGGTTTGTCATTCTTATCCTTTGCAGTATTGGGTGGTACACAGAAAAAGATGGGAAAGAATGGGGAATTCCAATCACATTCAGCATGGTGTTGTTGTTTAATAACTTAATTAAAGTAAAAACACATCTTAGGCAAGGTTTTAAAAAAACAAAGTATTGAACTCCTTTTGTTCACCATTTGGTGATAGGAGAGAGGCAAGGGGGAAGAAGTGTGAAGAAGGAAGGCAGAGTCTGAGTAATATACTGTGCATTTCTATTGTCCAGCTATGTAGCATGAAAAAGAGTCAAAAACAAAAGGATTTTTTTAATCACTCAAATTTTAAATATTAACATCTCTGGCTGGAGTCATGTTCTAAGGATCTATCAGTGAATACCTTTAAAATAATTAGCATGATTGATGGCAGGGCACAGGGGTAGGCTTTAGAAACAAATTCCACCCATTTTGTATTTTTGGCCTAAAAGAAATTTAATGCTAAGTGTAAGGCAGAATGAGGTTTGAATATCAGCTCCTCAACTTTTGTGATCTTAAACAAGTTGCTTGGACTTCCAATGTCTTAATAATTTTGCATGGTAAGAATGAAAATATTCTTACGGGGTTTTCTGCTGATTAAATTAACTAATTTTATAATGTTTCCAATATAAATGCCAGATGACAGGGTGAAGCTAACAAGTACAGTAGTAATACAAATTTCCAAGAAATTACCAGGAACTAGAATAAATTGGGGCCATCATAGAGCACACGGGACTGAAGTTGGAGTTTTATAGGTAGGAGAATTGGCAGAAGGATTTTGTAGACAGAGAGAATAAGTTTTAGGGGTGGTAGATGCAAAGGACATGGTGAGTAGCTGGTCTAGGACCATTATTGGAAGAAAAAAAAAGTACAGAGTCCACATAAAAATCTCCTTGTAACATTTGACTTTATGGTGGTATTTACTAATGAAAAAATAATGGGGAGTTATTTTCTTTAGAATGATTTTACCAGGTTATACCTGGTCTAAGTGGCTTATAGGAAAAAAAAAATCTAGATTTCTTTTCTTTATGAGGCATAACATACTGTAAAATGTCACTGTTAGCTATGTAATTATCATAGCATATAGTGGAGGAGTTTATGACTAAAAGAACTCCATTTGTGTAACTGACAACCCCCATGTATTACTTAGGCAAATTATTTGTAAAATCTGATTCAGGGCACACACTTATATAGAAAGCAAGAACCTGGGAGTTGCATTGGCAGTGTCAGACTTCTCCATACTTTACCTGTATGTAGCTGTTGCCTGTGCCTTTAGAGTTATTAGAAAAGGTAAAATCCATAGTTCTAGAGAGACTGATTTAACAATCAGTAGCATAAAGAATTCATTTAGTGGATAGTGAGTGCAGCACATCCCTTGAAGCAAGGACTTATATTGACATAAGGCAGTAATTAGAAAAGAAAGTTGTAACTGAATTTTGGAGAGTTTCAAATTCAAGGTTTTGGAATTTGGACAAGGGATTAATAGTAGTGATGGATCAACTAGGATGTTATATATGTTAATCCAGTAAGACAGTATGCAGAAGAACAGGAAAGATAAGATGTTAGATAAAGGGTCTTGTAAATGACTTTAATAGTTCATGCAAAAGTGATAAGAAGACTGTAGACTTGAACAGAAGTTTGAGAAATTATAATTTTTAAAAAAGTACTTAGAGATTAAATGACTTTACAGAACAAAGTGTTAAAAATAGCTTTTAGGCTAACTGAAAAGTGCTGTGTGCAACACAAACAGGTAAGTTTATATAAGTTTGACACTGGGTGAATATTAAGGACCAATGAATCAAAGGAGCAACTAGAATACATGGAACACACATCACACTCTCTCACACACATATTTGTAAATAATCCATGCGTGGAGATGTATATATACAAACATAGCCAATTTCATAGCATAAACCAGCTACCAAGGTAGTTATCAAAATCTAAAAGTGAACAGAGTATAAAGATAATTTACGCTTGACTGAAATGATAACAAAAAATAAAATCACATAAGTGGTCCCATTGGTCCCTCTCCTGTTCTCCCTCTTTTGGTCACAAAGTGGGATGAATGTAGTCAGTCACAGATTTTTATATTATTTGAAACAAGGAAATGGGGCATTGTGGTAAGCTGAATAATGGTTCCCCAAAGATGTCCATGTCCTAATTCCTGACACCTATGAATATGTTTCCTAACTTGTAGTATTTTGTTATAGCAGCAATAGGAAACTAAGACAAGTTTTTATTTCTTTTAAAGATTTTATTTATTTATTTATTTAACAGAAAGAGAGAGAGAGATCACAACTAGGCAGAGAGGCAGGCAGAGAGAGGGGGGAAGCAGGCTCCCCACTGAGCAGAGAGCCCAACATTGGGCTCGATCCCAGGACCGCAAGACCACGACCTGAGCCAAAGGCAGAGGCTCAACCCACTGAGCCACCCAGATGCCCCAAGTTTCTATTTTTTAAAATCATCTATGTTCTCTTGTTTAGTAAGACAGTATGTGGCTTACTTATAAAGAAAAAGATAAAACATGTCTATCGACACATTGTTCTGATGTGTACAAAGTTATGTCTGATCAAGGGTACATTTCATATATACCAAATACTCACATTTTATTTATTTTTATTTTTTTTTAAATTTTTTATTTTTTATAAACATATATTTTTATCCCCAGGGGTACAGGTCTGTGAATCACCAGGTTTACACACTTCACAGCACTCACCAAAGCACATACCCTCCCCAATGTCCATAATCCCACCCCCTTCTCCCAAACCCCCTCCCCCCAGCAACCCTCTGTTTGTTTTGTGAGATTAAGAGTCATTTATGGTTTGTCTCCCTCCCAATCCCATCTTGTTTCATTGATTCTTCTCCTACCCACTTAAGCCCCCATGTTGCAACCTGAATATAACATGATCCTTGCTACTTCTCCCAGGGGAAGAAAATATAGCGTTAATCTATAAGGATGTTCCCAATTCATAAGCTAAACCAAATTTATTTTTCAGAATCATAGTCCCCCATAAGTAATTATCACAAGAGAAACTTTTTAGAGATATTGAGATCAATCAAAAGTATTAAGATTTTTAAAAAGCCTAAGAAAGTGTGTTAACATAGCAAATGAAATTTTACTGATGACTTTAGAAAGAATAGCTCCAGTTGACTTAAGGTTGAAAGACAGATCACTTTAATTAAGGAGAAGTGGCCCTCAGCTGGGGTTGATTTATCCCCCAGCAGATACTTAGCAATGTCTGAAGACATTTTTGTTGTCACAACCCAGGAATACTGCTGAATGTCAGACAATACCCTTTCCTACCAAAAAAATATCCAGTCCCAAATTTCAATAGTGTTGAAGTGAGAAACCCTGGCACAAAGTGAGTAAATCTGTGTGCGCACATTTATTTTTCAGAAAAGAAAACAAGAACTAAAAGAAATGGCCAAATTTATGCCATCTGAGTCCTAACTTGATACCCTTTTTATAACAATCCCTCTCTAAAATATATCTCTCTCAATAGGGAAAAATTTATATACTCTCATACATATTTTGAGTGTGCATAAAAGTAGTGGCCCTTTCAAGTGTAGAATAAAAATTGTCAGTGTAGCCTTCAAAAAGTTCTAATGGAAATTTGTAACTTACAGAAAGAATAAGCCTTTCTAAATAATTCAAGTCATCTGTATCATTAGTTTATGCAAATGTCTTTTGTATAAATATAAGCCTAACTTCAGACACAAATAATAGGCCTAACTTTAGAAAATCACTTAATCACTTGCAGATTTTATTCTTGAAGGAAAAAACTGGCTTATTTGTTCATATGGATTTTGAAATTCTATTCCTATGTGGACCATTTATTTTAATCTTGGTTAAATAAATTCAATCTTATCTAGTTAGTTATATTTAAGGGGAAAGCACAATCATTGTGATATATTATAGACACTGCTATAAAACTAAACTAATATTCAGCATAAAAAAGTTAATGATAGCATATAAACTCAAAGAAATGATAAGGATAAAAAGAGATAAAATTTATTTCCTTATCCAACTAGTCAAAATTTTTAAAATATCCTTTCATCCATTTATTTAGGAAATATTTATGATCATCTACTATTTGTCAGGGTCTATGCTAAATGTCTAGGAAATAAAAATGGGCATCACATACCATCCTCAAGAAGTTCACAGTTAAATGGAGAAAAGCAACTGGAAAAAAATTTTCATATATCATAATAGTGATATTTCAGGATAGTTTCCATGGAATGAAGACTCTCAGAAGCTTAATTATTCAGGAGTTCTATTAGGGAGGGCTCTCTAGATCAACACCTAAAGAGGAAGGGACGAAAATGATATTTGACGATGAAATGGCCAGTTTGCCATACAGTCTCAATAATGTCCTCAGCTGAACTAGTGGGTAGGCCTGAAGATAAAATGGCCTTTCAGAGTGGTCCTAAATTGGGACAAAAGAATCTTCATAATCCCAGGGCTAACAAATCATGTAATTCACTCCACCCCTGAGAAAGGGGCAAGAGTTTGGTGGAGGCAGCTCTTTGCAGGTAAGGGGGATTTCCAAGGATAGCAGACAGCTGATGGTTATCAGTGGCGGCATTCTCTACAAGGGGAAGTCACTCGGTCCTAAAGGAGCATTTGAGTGAAAAGCACAGCATCCGCAGATGGTTAGATAGAGTATGGATAGGGTGTGCTATCGGGCTTAGTTGAAGGGGATGAACAAATTATGTTATGTGCGAAGAAAATACAGGGTGGGTATAATGTTATTGAAGACATATTTGAACTAAAACTTGGGCCATGGTAAAGATTATTCTAAGTAATAAAGCTAGTGAATCACTTTCTAGGCAGATGAAACAGCATGTACAAAGCAATGGAGTCAAAAGAGTAAAGCATAACCAGGAAATGGTCTAAGTTTAATTCAAGTGGAGATTAGAATCCACGTTAGAGAGGGAGAAAATAGGGCTAAAGAAGTGGCTTGGGAAATTGTTTTAAAAGTGGCTTGCAAACTAAGACAAGAAATATGGATTTTTTCCTATAAATTAATTTAGATCTAACAAGCTTTAATAGGAGAAAGTGATAGGACTTTATTTAAAGAAGATAACTATGGGGACGCCTCCTGGGTGGCTCAGTTGGTTAAGCAGCTGCCTTCGGCTCAGGTCATGATCCCGGCGTCCTGCGATCGAGTCCCACATCGGGCTCCTTGCTTGGCAGGGAGTCTGCTTCTCCCTCTGCCTCTGCCTGCCATTCTGTCTGCCTGTGTTCACGCTCTCGCTCTCTCTCTCTCTCTCTCTCTCTCTCTCTGACAAAAAATCTTTAAAAAAAAAAAAGAAGATAACTATGTAAGCACTAAGTATGGGTGATTGGAATAGAGGGAAACCAAGGAATGGACAAAGTATTTACAATAACCTGAACACTAAATTGTGATAATGAATCAAAACTGTTTTCTCTTCAGGGAGAGAAGTGGGTCATACATAGTAAGTGGTAAAGCACAGATTCCGTGAATTTATCAAGAAATCAATGTACCCTCTCCTACTTACATATACCTCATCCAACACTACTCAGGGAGCAGAGATCCTTTCTAGTTTTAGTAACAACGTGAAATAACTGTTAGCATTGAGGAATTCAAGTAGGAGCTTTAAATATACAAATGCCTTTTGATTTAGACCACAAAGGTGGATTTTGGATGGCAACCAGGTGAATGCAGAGAGCAATAGATGATAATTGGTCAACCCTATTAAATGGCATTAATGGCACAGACCAATGTTTATCATTCAGTTTTCATTAGCTAACAAGCTAACAAGCCCCACAGCCCAAGACTTAAGAGTTTTCTATAATAGTGTTTGAGACTTGAGAAACAAACAAACAAAAAAATTGCAAATTAAGTATACTATATAATGAATTATTTTTTACTTTAACAAAATCCGATAAAAATAATCTTTAAAACAGAAGATAAAATATGAGCTAGCACAACAGTCTGACAGGAAGGTTGCAAGGCTTTAAGTGCAGAGAGGTATTTATCTATTCATCCAATAAATATTTATTGAGCAGTTTTAGGTTGGCAGACCTAACAGGCTCTGGAATGAGAATTCCTATGCAAATAATTTTTTATCAAGACTCTGCTTATTTACTTGACAGAGAGGGAGAGCAAAGCAAGGGGAAACAGGGCAGGGGGGAAGCAGGTTCCCCACAGATCAGGGAGCCAATGTCATGATCTGATCCCAGGACCCAGGGACCATGACCTGAGCTAAAGGCAGATGCTTAACAGACTGAGCCACCCAGGCGCCCCTGCAAGTGATTTTTTAAGAAAGCACTCTTAGAGAAGACTAGTGAGGGAGTAGAATAAGGAAGAGATGGAAAAGGAAGAATTCAAGTAGGTACCAAGCTTCAGCATGAAGTTTAAGTTGCACTTCCAATATTCTCACAGTCTTCGGCTGAAGTCTACCCCAGAGTGGCTATGTAAACTCCCAGTCTATTCCAGCTCTCTGTGTGCATAAGCAAAGCAGTTCCAGTAGCCAAAGGGTTTAGACAATGCATGTGTTAAAAGCAAAGCACAAGAGGGAGCACCGAGGTGGCTCAGGTGGTTGGCCATCCAACTCTTGATTTTGGCTCAGGTCATGATCTCAGGGTTGTGCCATGGAGCCCTAAGTCAGGCTCTGCACTGGGTGTGCAGCCTGCTTAAGATTCTCTCTCTCCATCTGGGGCTGCCTGGGTGACTCAGTGGGTTGGACGACTGCCTTCACCTCAGGTCATGATCCCGGAGTCCAGGAATGGAGTCCCACATCAGGCTCCCAGCTCCATGGGGAGTCTGCTTCTCCCTCTGACCTTCTCCTCTCTCTCTCTCTCTCTCTCTCAAATAAATAAATAAAATGTTAAAAAAAAAAGATTCTCCTTCTCCATCCACCCCTACCAGTCTCTCAAAAAAAAAAAAAAAAAAAAAAAGTAAAGCACAGGGTAGTTTGGTGATAGGCACACAGAAATTGTAGAAGGGATTCTAGGGGATCTGAACACATATAAGTGATGTGAAGTCACCATTCAGATGGGCACTATGAGTATAAGGGGGAACAAGTCAGAAAGTGTTCCTGCACTCATAGAACTTAATATGGTAAGCTGGAAAATGAAGACCATA
The DNA here is from genome assembly GCF_964662115.1 of Mustela nivalis. NCBI lineage: Eukaryota > Metazoa > Chordata > Mammalia > Carnivora > Mustelidae > Mustela > Mustela nivalis. The sequence continues at coordinate 115,307,175 of NC_139040.1, read as the reverse complement.
AGCAAAGAAACAAAAAATATTAACAAGATAAGGATGGTTTGTGTAAGTATGATAAAGTGAATAAATATAAAACAAAGAGAAAATGAAGAAAAGGCATCTTATTTTATAATATGGAGTGAAGAAAGGCCTTTCAGACAACATGATATTTATTCAGATACATGAAACTTGAGTCTTAATAAAATGAAAATGAGCTAAATAACAAGAAAATATTGTTTAAAAAAAGGTGGAAGGACAAAATTCAGTAGAATTCTATATTAAGAGCATAAAAGAATGAAATCTTGCCATTTGCACCAATGTGGATGGAACCAGAGGGTATTATGGTAAGTGAAATAAATCAGTCAGAAAAGGACAAATATATGATTTTGCTCATCTGTGGAATTTAAGAAACAAAACTGATGAACATATGGGAAGGGAAGGAAAAATAAAATGAGATAGAAACAGAGGGAGATAAACCGTAAGAGACTCTATAGAAAACAAATTGAGGGTTGCTGGAGGGGAAGTGGATGGGGGCTAGGGTAACTCGGTGATGTAGCCCACTTGATGGAATGAGCACTGGGTATTATAGGCAACTGAAGAATCACTAAATTCTACCTCTGAAACTAATACTACACTATGTGTTAATTAAATTGAATTTAAATTTAAAAATTAAATAATAAAAGCATAGAAGAGGGATACCTGGGTGTTTCAGTCAGTTAAGCACATTCCTTTGGCTCAGGTCTCAGGCCGGCTCAGGGAGGAATCTGCCCCTCTCTCTTCCTCTGCTCCCTGCCCCTACCTCCTCCCTGCCCTTCCCCATATGGCTCATGCATGTGCATGCTGTCTCCCCCAAATAAACCCAAAAACTCAAAAAAATAAATAAAAGCCTAAAAGAAAAAAAATTACACAAAACATAGACTACAAGTCCAACATAGCAAGCTCCCTTAGACAATACTTTAAAAGTTTGAGTTTTAATGACCACATGCATAGTAACAGGAAGTAAAACCTGGGATCCAATAAAGATGGGGATTCAGATCAAAGATCCCACATATAAGTACAGTTCCGTCAGGGATACATCATCAGTGGGTAACCTAGTAAAAACTGGTAGGGATCATGTCTGCTTAGCCACTCTGCACAGAATAGCAGGGACAAACGAAATCCTCAAATGCTTAACCACTTTCTCTGGAGTCTAAATTCACACTATCTCAATGGCCCAAAAAAATCTTAAGATGAAAAATTAGATTACGTGATCCTGGGATGAGTGTCCCTGGGTTCTTGGCAGAAGCACACATAAACCCTCACTGGAACAAAACACTATAATTAGAGTCACTAAAGTTCCAAGAAACATGAGGTCGCAATAAGAAGAAAATCACTAAGTACATGAGTAAGATAGGCAAACTATGAGAAAGAACTGAGAAAATCATCAAAGTACAAAATTAGACCCACTAAGATGGGAGATTTGGGGTTTAGTGGATATATAATATAAATTTGCTTAATGCATTATAGGACTGAAAGATTAACAAAAGAGATATAAAAATCAGCATTTCTGATGCTGTCAGATTTGATAAACATGGGATTTACTTTTCAAATATATTTTAAATGATTAGGCAAAAATATTATTGATACACTTGTAAACCAGATATTGTTTGTTGGTTTTAGGAGTCATTCCCACCCATCTATAACTCTCCCCTTTATGAAAGGGCATAAAAGGGAACTACATTTCTCAGTCTCCATTACCAGCAGAGTTTCAGCTAGATCAAGCCAATGAAAGGCACCTGCAAGAGATTTGGATGGCACAAGGCAAGGGGAGCATTATTTTTCTCTGGCAGCTGCATCTAGGAACATGAGCATCAGCAGATGGTAGATTTCCTGAAATCCACCCTTCTGACTTTTGTTCCCCAAGGCTTCAGTGGTTGTGTGAGCTGTTAATTCCTAACGTTAAACCAATTCTTGTTAGAAATACCTAAAATAGCTGTTGTTTTCCTGACCAAGGCTTAGCCATTGATCTAAGAGGCACAGTCAAGGACATGAAGAATGAGTAACAGTATCCACAAGGGGCTTTTAAAGGGAGTCCTGACAGCAGTGATTTATAGTTAAAGCTGAATTTTGACAATTGGATTAAATAGATTCAGAAACATGGGATCAGTAATTGAACAGCTGAGCAAACTCTGCTGATCATCTTCCTTGATGCCAAGACAAAACAGGCATGAATAGACAGATTCTGCAAAATAATTAGTGGAATTTTTTGACTAATAAAAACGGATCATCATAAATACTCTAAAAACCTGGACAAGATGTCAGAACCCCATCAAATTAATGTGATCACAAACAATATGATAAATTAGGAAAATGTCAAGCTTAAGAGCCTAAATTACTGCCAAAAGTTGGGCTTATTCCTATAATGAAAGACTCTAGTGGCCATGTTAACTGATGACTCCTTCATGATTATTTTGTTTCTCAGATTTAATTATTTGTAGTCTTTCAGATTTAAGGAAATGTGGACTATTTTTAGCTGCTGCAAATGTTGCTGAACATTGGCCCTAAGAGCTTAGGGAATATACCCAAATTTTCCTTAATATACCCACAGAAACAAATCAACTCCATAGTAACAGAGTTTTTCTTGTTTTTTTACTTTGTTGTACAAAGAAACAGTAAAACATTTTAAGATTGCAGAATCTTTAGTTACAAAGGACATATAAATCACTTGGTAAAATATACATATCCCAGAGTTACTATGTTTTGCTAAATAATATAGGATTTATGCGATTTAGTTTTAAGGTTTGTTTTTGCACAATTTAATTTATACTTGGACATGACATCTCAGCAATCATGCTGCATACTCAAGAACTGCAGTAAAATGAGGTTTTAAAAACATTTAGTACCAGGGCTCCTGGATGGCTCAGTTGGTTAAGCATTTGCCTTTGGCTCGGGTCATGATCCTTGGGTCCTGGGATCTAGCTCTGAGTCAGGGTCCCTGCTCAGTGGGGAGTCTGCTTTTTCATCTCCCTCGGCCCCTCTCCCCACTCATGTTTGCTTGCTTGCTCTCCCCCCCCAATAAATAAATAAAATCTTAAATACATTTAATACCAATAATTCTATTTTTCATATCTAAATTTCATAAACCCTTGAGAAAGTCTACTTGGTATGAGACATGAGACCACCAAAAAGCAATCTGCAGATTGGGCTGAGAGTATTTACTCATATAGGGTCATGCAACCATTGACAAGTTTTCTTCTTCCTAATCTAAGCTATTAGAAAGAAATGAGGAGAAAGACCTTGATTCATCTGTCCATCTGTCTTTGCTTTTACAAGTCCACCAAAACTGTTACTGTCAAGCAATCAATTCCTACACTCCCACATTCCACAGGTTAAAGGTACTCTCCATCCAACCTGGCTGCTCTCTCACACTCAAGAATCACATAGCCATTTCCTATCAGTCTTCAGAGCTTAACAGAGCCCAGTCTGGCCATTAAGGATTTAGAATGGGCACCAACAAATGTCTAGAATCAGAACATAATCAATAATCACCACTTAAATGGAAGTGCCTGGTTGACAGTCCTCTTGGCTGACACAACTTGTCTTTTCTACCATTTCACTCAAGAGCAGGTATTTTGGTAAATGTCTTCCTGGGTTGGACAAGCTACTTTCCTCCATAGTAACAGTGGCTTTTGTAGGAAAAATGCCTGGATGGTATCAGTTTCTATAGGAAATGCTGTTCTTCTCCATTTATTTATTAATCTTTTTAACATAGTAGTAGCTAGTAGGATGTTGGTTCCTTTATGAGATGGAACTTTTATCAAAAATCTACTTTATGCCAGACGCTGTGAAATTGCTTCATATACATTCTCATCTAATTATCATAAAAATTATATCAAGTAGGTACTTTCATTGTCTCTATTTTTAAAAGAAACAACAAAGGTATCAGCTTGTATGTATCTCTTTCCCAGTCCTTGGTTATCGATCCAAACTATTTGGTATCAAAAGTCCATCTATCTCCCATGACTTCACACCCACTACCTCTGTTTACAAAGCACTTTCACATGCCGTATCTCCTTTTACAACAGAGCCAAGCCCATAATTTTAAAGGAGTTGGGAGTAGTAATTAAAGTAGCAATTTTTAATTAACCTTTTTAGATGTTCTGACATAAAAGAGACTGTGCAGACTTCACAAAACTGTCCATTAAAAACCTTTAGACTGATAAAGTACATTATAGAATGATTTCCTTCCTGAACATTTAATCAGATATAGAGGAAATCTAGAGTCTGACGCAAATGAAAACATTTTGCTCTTCAGCAAGAAGTTACAACCACCTCATGAACCATTCTAAAGTAGCCCTGTACACAGTTGCTATAAGAGAAACAAAGAAACAGACTTGAAGTTTATTTTAAAATGATTATTACTGGATGAAGCCAGTATGTGCTGTACTACTGTATACTTGTTACCAATGTAATTTTAGACTGTTTATTTATCTTTTGAGTATTATACATAATGAGATATTCTTAAATACCTCACAAATATGTTTAAAAATGGTCACAGATAACGAGAAATATCAGGCTAGCCTCATACATACCTGCTATACCAAAAGTTAAAAGGCAAAGAAGCAATTACTAGGAAATTTTATAGAAAAAATTATAACTTCAAATTTTGTAGCCAACTAAGTGCTGACCAATGGATAAGGGCATCAGAACGACGTTTGTAGGTATTTGAGGGCAGATGACAAGGAATATTTTGTACCATTTCTGAAGAAAATACTGATATTTTTCTAACTCATGAAAATTAATAAAAAATAAAATTTCAAAAAGAGAACAGAGAATAAAGCATTTGAAAATGAACATTAAAGCCCACTAATGTAGAAATGTAGAAATACCTCTTTAAAATGGGGTTATAGATTAGAACTTAAAAGTCAAATATCTCTGGGGTGCCTGGATGGCTTAGCCGGTTAAGCAGTTGCCTTCGGCTCAGGTCATGATCCCAGGGTCCTGGGATCAAGTCCTGCATTGGGCGCCCTGCTCAGCAGAGAGCCTGTTTCTCCCTCTCCCCGCTCCTGCCACTCTGCCTACTAGTGGTCTCTCTTTGTCAAATAAAATCTTTAAAAGAAAAAGTCAAATATCTCTTATATGAAAATATTTTTTTAAAAGATTTTATTTTATTTTTGTTATTTTAGAGAGGAGAAAGCAGGTGGAGGGGCAGAGGGAGGAGGTGAAAGAGAATCTCAAGCAGACTTTGCACTGAGCACAGAGCCCAATACAGGGTTTCATCCCACAACCCAGAGATCCTGACCTAAGTCAAAATCAAAAGTCAGATGCTCAACAGACTGAGCCACCCAAGTGCCCCTGAAAACAACTTTAATGTAAAAGTGTATTTTAATTACATATATATATACGTGTGTGTGTATGTGTATACACACACATGCAATATGTGTGTGTGTATATATATATATGTATATGTATGTATGTATGTATATATATATAAAATAATCTAGCACTGAACATGTTTTAAATAAAGACCAAGAGGATGCAAATGAGTAGGGAAAGTGAAGTATGTTAATATCTTGTCTCAAAGACAGAAGAAGAAAATGCAAATAACTTCAGTTCACCATGAGTGAGAAATATAAAGAAATACCAATAATAAAGGATTTTGGAATAATGAACCAGAAAAATTAGAATTAAAAATAATTTGCAACTTAATTTTTACAGTAACAGCATTGAAAGCAAAACAAAATATGAAAATGACGTTTTATAATAGAAAAGTTTATAACCTAATATTACTGTGTATATTATGAATCTTTAGTAGAAATTCTGACTTGGAACTCTGTATGCATCTAGATAGGACCTATCAACTGTCTGCCTTTACTTTGAGATATTAGAAAGAGACACCAACATCAGTCTTGGGAACTTCCATGTGCTAGAATTGAAAAGGACTTAAGGTCAACAACATGTACAAAGAAAGCCTCAAACATTTTGATCTATTTCATTAGAAAAGCCTTCCAAAATTTTAATTCTATTCAAAGAAACCACAAGCCCAAAATTGTGTCCCAAACCAGGGATAATTGCAGTTTCAATCTTCCCCAAAAATGTAGTTTTAACTAGTCAGTCAGCTATTTTCCAATCAGCCAAATGAGTCAGCCAAAACATCCCTCTCTATACCTCAAAGAAGATCTAATCTGCATGGTAAGATTCCCTTCTCTCCCCAGTAAAGAAAAGCAATTTTACCTGGAACAATCCTTTGCCTTTACAGATAAGTTTCTTGCCCCACAACCCTTAAAAAAAATAATAAAAACTTTCATTTTTTACAACTTCTCAGAGCTGCCCTCTAACTTGCTATATGGGATGCTGCCCAATGTATTTAATAAAGCCAATTAGATCTTCAAATTTACTCAGTTAATTTTTTTTAACAGAGTCTATCTCCCTTTCCCAGCAACTACTTTTCATTATATCAAACACTAACCCTTGTCACAAAGAATGTGTTCAACTCATTACCCCCTAAATAAATTATGTATGCTATTTAGGTAACTTAAATCATTCCCAATTTGTCCTTCATTGTGTGTGTGTGTGTGTGTGTGTGTGTGTGTGTGTGTGCGCGCGCGCGCACGCGTGCATGCATGCAAATGTGGAAGACTGGTAGGTAAAGAAGTTTCAGTTGTTCTTCAATTAACTCCCTAATTTTCTTTTTTTTTATTTTTTATTTTTCATAAACATATATTTTTATCCCCAGAACTCCCTAATTTTCTTTTTTTTTATTTATTTATTATTTTTTTTAATTTTTTATTTTTTATAAACCTAATTTTCATACCCACTTTTCCTTTCTGCCCTTTATTCCTTGCTGACATCCGTCCAAAGCTATTTGCTGATCCTCTGAAGTCCCTCATCGCACGTTGCTGTCTGTGCTTATTTCTTCTTTTCCTCTTTTGACTCATTCTCATCTGCTCTCTGATTCATATCTATATCTATATCTACCTATATCTATATTCTCTGCCCCTCTTTTTACCTTTCTACATGTATCTATCCATCTAATCTATGTAGATACAAAGATATTAGAGATCAGGAATCAAACTCGGTGTTAAAATTTTGAATCTGGGCATTGGGATTTTGGTTCACTTGTTGCCTTTCACTTCTCTAGAAATGATTATACATATATTCAAATACTAAAATAATTATTATTAGAATAAAAAATCCTTTTAAGACCCCCTCAGCTGGCAATTTCACTTAGTCATTTCTCCTAAAGTACAGTAAAATAACTATTAAAGACTGTGTGCATAAGCATATTCATGGCAATTTATTTCTATTATACAGAAAATGGAAAAATGGAATCATCAATATAGGATTAAATTATGGCATAAACCAATCAATGAAATATTATGTAGCCATTGGAAATTATAATCTAATCATCTGTTGTGGAGAAGGCCAATTATGATATGTTTTTCAGTGTTTGGGAAAACATGCTTAGAAAATGTCTGGAATTACAGATGCCAAAACATAAGCAAAAGTATCATCTGAGTAATAGTTTGGCTTCCTTATTTTTCTCTATTTTCGTTGTTTTTTTATTTCAGTGAGCATGTGTTACTCATGTACTTAGAATAAACCTGTTTCTAGTTTGAAAACTACAGACAGTATACTAACATAAAATGATATTTATGACACTAACCAATACTATTTTGAAAGATGCCAGCATCTTAGTATTTGTCATCACAACATATAATGAGTATTTGACACTTTTAAGCTACTTTTATAAGAACCACTCTTTCTACTATTTTTATTGTCACTGTTTTTCCTTTAGCAGTAGAGATATAACTAGACATTTTTCACCTTATGTGATGGTGGTTAAAAAAATTGGAACACCTTGGGGCGCCTGGGTGGCTCAGTGGGTTAAGCCTCTGCCTTCGGCTCAGGTCATGATCCCAGGGTCCTGGAATCGAGTCCCACATCGGGCTCTCTGCTTGGCAGGGAGCCTGCTTCCTCCTCTCTCTCTGCCTGCCTCTCTGCCTACTTGTGATCTCTGTCTGTCAAATAAATAAATAAATTCTTTTAAAAAAATTGGAACACCTCAATTGTTTTTTACTGAGTATTTATCAAATGTTTTAAAAAATGATAATATTTCTTGCAGAGACCATAGCTTGCAAAAAAACAGGCAAACTGGAGTTTATTTATTATTTATAACTATCATAAATATCATAGTTATTATTTATAACTATCATATTCTAAGTTAAATTGTAAAATTTCATATAATATCAGCATTTAAACTGATTCAAGTATATTTCATATTTTTCTCCAGACTTTATTACCAGACATTGGTTCTATGTCTACTTTGTATCAGACTGCTCATCTTACCCAGATTTTCTTCAATAACAACAGCAATATCACGTGTTAATGAGCTTTTCACCAATATCTAAATTTCTGCCTTATATTTGATGCCATAGCTTTCTTTGAATGATGCCATACATGTATTTTCATCTTCATGTTCAAGCTATCTTTGCTGAAACACTAGAGAATGTCTAAAAGAATTATGGGATTCTATAAAAACAGAGCTTGAAAACAGTTTAAAGGTGCTCAAATACATTTTTATAAACTCTTAATTCCTGTAATAAATAATTTTCATTTCTGCTCTTCTCTAAGTCTTCAGGGAGACAACATCTCTCATCTATTTTGTCAGTGTCTTTTCTAAAAGTCTTACCATTTTATTTATTTTTCCCTATTTATTTAGATATTTACAATCTGGAAGATATGTGGTTTTACTTTAGCTATATAATCTGTCCCTCTTGGTGCTAGTTAAATTTCTATCTTATATTGATAGCAGAAAAGTGACCAACACCACTGCAAAGTAACTCCTGCCCCAAGGAGAGGGAAAGATAACCATACACATCAGTCCACCTGAAGCCCTAGCAGTAGGCTGGCGGCCGACATATGGTCTGACTGCAGACCTCTCTGACCAATGAAAACTTATTAGGGGGCAACCTAGGGAAAGCACCTTGTAGTTTGGTTCTGGCAAGTGCCTGGTTTGACTCAATTCAAGTACAAGGGGCCCCTAGACTGGACCACTAACAACACAGGGATCAAATCCTGCCCTCAACAGGCAATGAGATGACAAGACTTGTAGATGACAAGACGAATGGCAAAAGCAGCTTAGCCACAATAGATCCCTGAAGTGCCAGGTTCTGATGAATAGGGGACACTGTGCTACAGGGCACTATAAGACCTCTTCTTAAGAAGGCAACTACTTTCAAGAGCGGAAGATGTAGCTGAATTTTTGAACACATAGAAGCAGACACAGAGTTAGACAAAGTGAGGAAAGAGAAAACATGTACAAAATGAAAGAACACGACATAATCACAGCAAAAGAAGTAAATCAAATGGAGATAAGTAATATGCCTGACAAAGAACTTAAAGTAATGGTCATAAACATACTCACTGGACTTGAAAAAAGAGTACAGGATCTCAATGAGACCCTCAACAAAGACACTGAAAACATAAAGAAGAACCAACCAGAGATGAAGAACTCAATAACTGAGATTAAAAATATGGTAGATGGATTAAGTGGTAGACTAGAAGCAGCAGCAGAACAGATCAGTGACTGGCAGGAAAGAGCAATGAAAAGCAATCAAGCTAAAAAGGAGAGAGAGAAAAAATAATAATAAATGAAAATAGAATAAGGGAACTCAGCAAGTGAGGGAAGTCAGCAACCTATAAGTATCATAACATTTACATTATAGGGATCCCACAAGGAGAAGAAAGAGAAAAGGGTGCAGAAAATACATATAAAGAGAAAATAGCTGAAGACTTACTGAGTCTGGGGAAATAAACAAAAATCCAGATCCAGGAGGCACAGAAAACACCCCAAAAAATCAACCCAAGGAGGTCCACACCAAGACACAAATAATTAAAATGGCAAAAAGTAGAAGTGAGAATTTTAAAAGCAGCAAGAAAATGAAAATTGTTCCATACAAGGGAAATGCTATAAGGCTAAGAGCTGATTTTTCAGCAGAAACTTTGGACGCCAGAAGAGAATACCATGATATATTCAAAGTGTTAAAAGAAAAAAAAATCTGCAACCAAAAATACTCTACCTAGAAAGGCTTTCATTTAGAACTGAGTGAAAGACAGTTTCCCAGACAAACAAAAGTTAAAAGAATTTATCACCACTAGACGAGCCCTAGGAAAAAAATGTTAAATAGTAACTCTTTGAGTAGAATGGAAAGGCCATAAGCAGGAGTAAGAAAAGTAGGAAGCACTAAAGCAGTAAAATTAAGTGTATCTATAAAAATCAGTCAAGGGATTCACAAAATGAAAGGATGCAAATTATAACACCATATACCTAAACCGTAGTAAGGGAGAGAAGTAAAGAGTGGGCTTAAATGTAAGGGACCATCAACTTAATAAAGACTGCCATGGGGCCCCTGGGTGGCTCAGTGGGTTAAGCCTCTGCCTTCAGCTCAGGTCATGATCTCAGGGTCCTGGGATCGAGCCCCACATCGGGCTCTCTGCTCAGCAGGGAGCCTGCTTCCCCCTCTCTCTCTGCCTGCCTGTGTACTTGTGATCTCTCTCTCTCTCTGTCAAATAAATAAATAAAATATTTTTTAAAAAAAGACTGCCATGTGCCTAAGATGTCATAAATAGTAACCACAAATCAAAACTGGTAATAGATAAGTAAAAAATAAAGAGTAAGGAACCCAGATACATCACTAAAGAAAGCCAACAAATCATCAGAAAAGAGAGCAAGAGAAGGAAGGGATGACTTCAGAAACAGCCCAAAAGTACATGACAAAATGGCAGTGAGTACTTAACCTATCAAAAATTAGTGTGACTGTAAATGGACCAAACGATCAAAAGACAAAAGACGACAGAATGTACAGAAAAACAAGACCCATCTATACACTGTCTTCCAGACACTCATTTTAGACCTAAAGACACATACAAATTAAACATGAGGGATGGAAAAGCACTTACCATGAAAATGGAAAAAAAAAAAAAGAAAGCTGGGGTAGCAGTACTTATATTGGACAAAATAGACTTTAGAACAAAGACTGTAGCAAGAGACAAAGACGAACACTATATAATAATAAAGGGGGAGATCCAACATGAAGATATAATGACTATAAATATTCATGCACCCAACATGGGAACACCCAAATGTATAAAGTAGCTAATAACAAGCATAAAGGAAGTAATTGACAATAATACAATAATAGTAGGGGACTTTAATACCCCACTTACATCAATGACTAGATCACGCAAACAGAAAATCAAAAACCAAATAGTGGCTCTGAACAATACATTGGACCAGATGGATCTAACAGATATATTCAGAATATTCCATCCTAACACAGCAGAATACACATTCTCTTTGAGTACACGGGAAACAGTCTCCAGAACAGATAATATGTTAGGATACAAATGAAGTCTCAACAAATTCGAAAAGAATGAAATCATACCATGCATCTTTTCTGACCACAGCACTATGAAACTAGCAGTCAACCATAAGAAATATCTGGAAAGAACACAAATACATGGAGGTTAAATGACATGCCACTAAACAATTAGTGAGTCACCCAAGAAATCAAAGAGGAAATAAAAAATAAATGGAGACAAATGAAAATAAAAACACAATAGTCCCAAATCCTTGGGATACAGCACAAGTTTTCTACAAGGGATTTTTATAGTAATACAGGCCTATCTCAATTAACAATAAAAATCAAACATAAACAACCTAATCTTACACGTAAAGACCTAGAAGAAGAAGACAAACAAAATCCAAAACCTGTAAAAAAGAAGAAAATAATAAGGATTAGAACATAAGCAAAATAGAAACTAAAAAACAATAGAACAATAGATTGATGAAACCAGGAGATGGTTCTTTGAAAAAGATCACCAAAATTGTTAAACCTTTAGCCGGAATCATTGAAAGAGAAAAGGGGGAGGGGGACTCAAACAAAACCAGAAAATGCAAGAGAAATAATAACCAGTGCCACAGAAAAATAAAGGATTATAATAGTATTAAAAATTATATGCCAACAAACTGGACAACCTAAAAGAAATGGATAAATTCTTAGAAACATACAAGCTATAAAAATTGAAGCAGAAAGAAACAGAAAATTTGAACAGACTGATTACCAGGAATGAAATTCAGTCAGTAATCCAAAACCCTCCAACAAAGAACAGTCTAGAACAAAATGGCTTCACAGGTGAATTCCAGCACACACTTAAAGAAGACTTAATACCCACTCTTCTAAAACTGTTCCAAAAAATAGAAAAGGAAAATTTACTAAAACCAGATACAGACACCACAAAAAAGAGAACTACCAGCTAATACATCTGATGAACATAGATGCAAAAATCCTCAAAAATATATTTGCAAATCAAATCCAACATTATATTAAAAAAAACATTCACCATGATCAAGTTCGATTTATTCTTTGGATACAAGGACAGTTCAATATTTGCAAATCAAATGATGTGATACATCATATCAACAAGAGAAAGGAAAAAACTACAATCACTTCAGAAATAGCATTTGATGAGATACAACATCCACTCATGATAAAAAAAAAAAAACCCTCAAAAAAGTAGATCTAGAGGGATATACCTCAACATAATAGAATCCATAGATGAAAACCCACAGCAAACATCATACTCAATGGTGAAAAACTGAGAGTTTTTCCACTATGATCAGAAATGAGGCAAGGATGTCTACTCTCACCACTTCTATTCAATACAATATTGAAAGCCCTAGCTAACAGAAATCCAACAGGAAAAAGAAATAAAAGGCATCCAAATAGGTAAGTAATAACACTTACTATTTCTACAAGAGTTTGAATATGTGGGAATTAAAGGTATCAGAGGTTATTTTCTATGAGTCACCAATTTTTTTTTTTTTGGTTTGAAAAATGCTCGTGTGTCATCTCTGCTAGACTTTCTGCACAGGCTCCACAGAATCATATTTAAGAGGTGGTTGTGGTGCAAAGGTAGACTAATCAAGGTTATAAATCCTATCCTCACTTTAACATTTTACTGGCTAGTGTCTTGGCCACTTGCTCAGTATCTCTAAGCCTTGGGTTTCTTTTGTAAAATGAACAAAATAATATCAACATCAGAGGGTTTTTTATTCTAAGGATCAAATGACATCAAGTATGTGTAACATGCTTAGCACGATGCCTACCACATTCAAAACTCAATAAAGTCAACTGTCATCCACCACCTTGTTGCCAATCTTATTTATTTGTTTTCTACTGTAGAAGTTTCTAATCATGTTCAGAAACTTTTGGGGGCGGGGCAGGGGGTTACTCTATTTTCCAAAGTATTGTCCCGTATAATACTACCTCCCTCTTAGAGTAACTTAGGTACATTTTCTCCACTTAGAAAATATCTTTATTTAAAAACATAAGTTTTCTTCTGGAGAAGCAGATCCTTGGATTCTGCCTTTATGACAAGGGAAGAAAACCACCCACATGCAGAGGGGGCATCCACAAGCCATTTCAATAGCTTGATCTGTGTCCTTGGAACTCAGGCTGCTTGCCCCAGGGAACATGGTGCCAGCAACACCACAGGCTTCATACCAATATGTAGCCAACCACCTGAAAGTGGTATGCTGGTAAACATGTAAAAATTGACTCTCCTGGAAAAAGACAAAAAACAAAAACCAAAAAAACAAAAAACCTTGACTTGCAGTTTGCCTTTTTTTTTTTAAGATTTTATTTATTTATTTGACAGAGAGAGATCACAAGTAGGCAGAGAGGCAGGCAGAGAGAGGAAGGGAAGCAGGTTCCCTGCTGAGCAGAGAGCCTGATGCAGGGCTTGATCCCAGGACTCTGGGATCATGACCCGAGCCGAAAGCAGAGGCTTTAACCCACTGAGCCACCCAGGCGCCCCCAGTTAGCCTATTTCTACAGTGCAAATATTCTTACTATGACTAATTTCAAGGTATCAATATTACATCACTGAACACAGAGCTAGGGAGAGATGTACAGTCACCCCCATTATATAATATCTCTGGCGCATGAATAAAATAGACTTAAATAACTTCAATAGTATAGATAACAGGGGTGAGGGGATGGGTGAGCCCAGTGATCGGTATTAAGGAGGGCATGTATTGCATGGAGCACTGGGTGTTATACACAAACAATGAATCATGGAACACCACATCAAAAACTAATGATGTGGGTGCCTGGGTGGCTCAGTGGGTTAAACCGCTGCCTTCAGCTCAGGTCATGATCTCAGGGTCCTGGGATCGAGTCCCGTATCAGGCTTTCTGCTCAGCAGGAAGCCTACTTTCCTCTCTCTCTCTCTCTCTCCCTGCCTGCCTCTTTGCCTACTTGTGATCTCTCTCTGTCAAATAAATAAATAAAATCTTAAAAAAAAACCTTCAAAAAAAAAAAACTAGTGATGTACTGTATAGTGACTAACATAACACAATAAAAAAGCACAGATAATAGCAAAATATAGTAAAATAATTGGGAACTGATGAGCTTTATTTATTTTCTATGATACCATTGTAAATTTATATAATTTATTCTTATTGGTTGTGTTTACGACCTGCTCACAAAATTCATGATAATGTAACATGAGCTCTGGCAAGCATACAAGCTGACCTGGGCCCACCACTGTCTTTGGAGGTAAGAAAGAAGCATCCTATGCAGAGAGATACTGAAGCTTTTACAATGTAGGGGCCCTCTTTAAGAAAAAAGAAAGCTTAAATGAATGCAAAAATTTATAATTATTTAGAAGAGAATATTTATTTTGAATGCCCACAGCCACTCCAACACCCCTGACAAGAGGGAATGTACACAAAAGGAACTCCAAATTGACAGCATTAACCCACCGCAGTTCACATACCTGACTTTGGCAAAATTTTCCAAAACATATGATCATGTGAACATATTGCTAGAACCTCTCCCAGAGCCTTAGGGGGCAAACGAGGTATGAGTCCAAAAGCTTAACCTTCATCAGCTCAATGTGAAGTCTGTCTCTGATTGTGGGTGATCAGGCTAGAGCTACTTTGATTCTTTAAGAATCAGGGAGAATAACACATACACTGGTAAATTATGAACCTCTGAGAAACCTCTCACCCTTAGAAAAAGCAGGCTGCAAATGATCTATTAACAGGGACTAATAAGTCAAATGAATGAGTAAAGAATGCTTGCTGGCTCCTGTAGCTAATAGAGGGGGCACTTGCCCTGTTTAAGCACGTACTCAGGGTGAGTTTTGTCATGGTGTACTATTCTCCCAGTATATTCTACCAGATATTCCAGTTTTTCAGGAGAATCTAAAAATCTGGAATTTTACAAGTCTAATTTTTAAATGTTGGCAACTAATTTAATTAAAAGAAAATGGAAGGTCAAAAAGAAAACTGGGGCCACCATTTTCCAAACTCTGGTTTAGGTAACAGACAGTATATTACTCAACTGCATTGCTCTATCTTTCACCCTGACTGTTCTCTAGCCTTTACCTCCCAGGACCTGGAGAAATAAACACTATATTAGTAATTATTAGGTAGTATCATAATTCCTTGTCAGCAGGTGTGTCACTGAATTAGATCATGTGTTCTTCATGTGGTTGATATATTCTCTTTGTTTTCCAGGAATCAAACTGAGGCTTTTAGAGGGGGGGGAATGGGTTAGCTCTGTGATGGGTATTAAGGAGGGCACATATTTCATGGAGCCCTGGGTGATACACCAAACAGTGAATCACGGAACACTACATCAAAAACTGATGACGTACTGTATGGTGACTAACACAACACAAATAAATATATATATATATTTATATATATATATATAAATATAGGGCACATGGGTGGCTCAGTCGTTGTTTGCCTTAGGCTCAGGTCATGATCCCAGGGTCATGGGGTCAAGCCCCACATCGGGCTACCTGCTCAGTGGGAAGCCTGCTTCTCCCTCTCCCACTCCCCCTGCTTGTGTCCTCTTTCTCACGGTGTCTCTCTCTGTCAAATAAATAAATAAAAATCTTTTTAAAAATGCACAGATTGCATGGAGCACTGGGTGTGGTGCAAAAAATAATGAATACTGTTATGCTGTAAATAAATTTTAAAAAATAATTAAAAGCAAAAAAAATATATCTGGCAGATAGCAACTGGCAATGCGAACTACACATGGCATCTAGTAACACATATAGAGGCAATTTGGCAGAGAGATAATGAGTACGAGCCCTAGGACCAAACTGCCTGGGTTACAATTCCAAATACTGTATTTATTAGTTGAGTGTCTTTGGACAAGTTACTTTACACCCCAATGGTTCAGTTTCCTCATATATAAAATGGAAATTATTGCAATAATCATCTCCTAGGACTGACATATGGATTAAATGAGCTAATGCAAAGAAAGAACATAGTACAGAGGCAGGCACATATGAAGCACTCAGTGAATACCAATAAATATTAAGCTGTTTACATATTTGTTTCTAAAAGGCAAATATTACTCTCATGGTGAGGATAAAAAATGTAAAAGCTATTTAAGTGTTTCTAACATACAAGTATTACTTATAATGTTATTATTAATATAGCAATTTCTCAATAAATATTTGCTGATTCATGCTTTTTAATTTCTATCTGGTATTATACTTACTTTTTTTTTAAAGATTTATTTATTTATTTATTTGACAGAGAGAGATCACAAGTAGACAAGTAGACGGAGAGGCAGGCAGAGAGAGAGAGAGAGGGAAGCAGGCTCCCTTCTGAGCAGAGAGCCTGATGTGGGACTCGATCCCAGGACCCTGAGATCATGACCTGAACGAAGGCAGTGGCTTAACCCACTGAGCCACCCAGGCGCCCTATACTTACTTTTTTATACAAAATTACATACTGCCCATAAAGTGTTTTATGTGAAATTGGTATAGGTAACATCATTTGAATTAAAATGTAGCTTCTATAAACTTGACCTGAATAAAAGGTACAGTGAAACTACAAAAACATTCTCACAGGGAACGTCTATGCCTCCTCTTAATTCTCCTGTTTGTCTGATTAATCTGGGACATGTTCAAAATCCTCCTCCAAAGACATTGAGCCAAAAGCAGAACCAATTCTTTGTCTTGTGAGGGAAAGCTAGGAACTGGAGAAGAAAAAGTTTATCTTAGTTTGATGGTAAGTGCTAATTCATACTCCCTTCCTTAATTCCTAGTAACCATGATGTTTGTCATGAGGGAGGTCATACTGAGTTTTTAATATGAAGAGAAATCCCAAATAGTTTCCATTTTCTACTAAAGAGAAAAGAGCCTCTGGGAAGAAAACGAACTAATATTTATTGAGCCTATACTGTGTCTGCAAACATTTGCTAGATATGTTACAAAAAGTTATTTTATTTTTTTTAAGATTTTATTTATTTATTTGACAGAGAGAGCCACAGCAAGAGAGGGAACACAAGCAGAGGTGTGGAAGAAGGAGAAGGAAGCCTCCCCCAGAGCAAGGAGCCCAATGCGGGGCTCAATCCCAGGACTCTGGGATCATGACCCAAGCCGAAGGCAGACATTTAATGACTGAGCCACCCAGACGCCCCCCAAAAGTCATTTTAATCCTTACAAAACCCCTGATTTATTGTCTCCATTCTGTAAAAGAGAGAATTAAACACATGAGTCACTCAAACTCTCACTGTTAACAATTAAGGAGCTAGCGTGTTAGTATCCACCCAAATCCAAAATCTATGCTCTTTCCACCATGGACTCAGCCACTCTTTCCTGTTAATTCGGCACTGAATAGTTTTACTCATCAGCCACTGTTTCAAAAGAAAATACATTGAGGATATCAGCAAATTAATTACAAAAATAATTAGTGGCACTAACTTTTTTCAATTTACATGGATGCTACTTTAAACAGTGAAGGTCCATCTCTGTTAAAAAAAAAAAAAAAACAGTGATCTGTTGAATTGGTTAGGAACATCTGCTACCTATAACCAAGTAAAAGTCACCATTTTATGTTTAAGTCTGATACAGATAATCTTATAGATATAAGATAATCTTATAGACATAAAATAATCTTGTGTCAGAAATATATATTAGATTTCAGTGGCTGGAACATAAAACACACTGAAGTATGGTATATATATGTGTGTGTTTACACACACACACACACACACACACACACACATCTGATCACATCATCTCTCTTATCCTCTAGTGGCTACCATACTCCTTAACAGAAATTCTAATGTTCTTCAAAGATCTGACTTTTGGCCCATCTCTGTCCCATGTCTCACCTCTTCTCTCTTTCAAAACCTCACTCCAGGCCTCACTGAAATTCCTTCAATATTCAGGCTCTTCAGATCCACTTCAGGATTTTTTTGCAAGTTGTCCTTCTGCTTCTATGCCTCAATCATTTGGCCCATTCTAATCCTTCATATCATCTCAGACCTAGTATTAATAGCAAGCAAGACTTCCATGAAGCCCGCTTTTACGAAGATGGCGCCCTGTCCCTCCCAAAGCCGAAGCCATAGCAAAGGCTTTGAAGGCCAAGAAAGAGGTGCTGAAAGGCGTCCACAGTCACAAAAAAAGAAGATCCGCACATCATCTGCGTTCTGATGACCCAAGACTCTGCGTCTCCGAAAGCAGTCCAAATACCCTCAAAAGAGCACCCCCAGGAGAAACAAGCTTGATCACTATGCCATCATCAAGTTCCCCCTGACTACTGAGTCAGCCATGAAGAAAATAGAAGACAACAATACACTTGTGTTCATTGTGGATGTCAAGGCCAACAAGCACCAGATCAAACAGGCTGTGAAGAAGCTCTATGACATTGATGTAGCCAAGGTCAACACCTTAATCAGGCCTGATGAAGAGAAGAAGGCATACGTTCAGCTGGCCCCTGACTATGATGCTTTGGATGTTGCCAACAAAATTGGGATCATCTAAACTGAGTCCAGCTGGCTAAATCTAAATGCAGTTTTTTCATGATAAAAAAAAAAAAAGATTTCCAGAAGCCCAAGGGACAGGGCTGAGTGCTCAGATAGGTGCCCCCATAACTGCGTCCTTCCTCCCAGCAGAGCTTTCCTCACACTTTGGCTATTGTTAACTGTCTTCCTCTATTCTTTGTTAATTATCTACAGGCTTTGGGAAGGTGAGAACCATGTTTACATTGCTCAACAGTAACTCTTCAGCATCTCCAAAAATACCTGGCACACAGTATTGTTTATTTGTTGAAATGATTTTATGGATAGGAGAAAAAAAATAATATGCTGGTTTCCCAATTCAGAAAAATATCACATATGTGCGTAATACAAATATCTGACCTGGATGTTAATGGTAGGTTTGTTCCATCCAGTCCAGTACAAGCAGATTGAAATCTTAAAGATCCTCAGGGCTGGAAAAGACCTTAGAAATCATGAAGTTTAACTTTTCATTCTTCAGAAAAGCAAAGTGAAGTACAATCCCTTCGATCATCAGTAAGTGTGCATTCACAGGACACTTAATAGCTGCCTACTAATCACTTCACTAGGCACTGGTATGAGAAGAGAGGGGACAAGATGAGAACAAAGTCCCTGCCCTCAGGGAGACAACAGTCTGGTTGGGGAAACAGTCTGGTTGTTTCATTTATCAAACAATTAGAGGACACTGAGAAACTATGTTATTAAGTGCTAAATTAGGCAGAACATATGATAAATGCTATGGCCGTTCAAAGCAAAGGGAGAGAAAAATTACCCAATGAGCTCACATTGATCACTTACTCTTCCTTGTGCTTATTACTGACTGTCTCCCATGTCATAGCCAGCTCCTTCAGGAAAGGGATTTTTTTTTTTTTTGCTTTAATACTTCCTTTGCCATGGATAATTAATTATCACTTGAAGAAAACAGACTTGTGCTATCACTTGCATTTTCCAAAGGGACCCTTCAGAAATCACAATATTCTCTTCCATTCAATGATGTTAAGATTTTATCACAGTAAATGAATAAAATATAGCATTAATATTGTATTCAAGTTTTCCTTATTCTCTTTCAAAGCAGCATCACAGAGATTATTTTTTCTGAGTCCTTATATACACAACTACATACACACACCCTCCTGAAAGCCTATGCATCTTTTGAAACACAGTGACTGTCTGCTTTTGTCTACTTAACTAATACACTACTCTTTAGAACCATCACCTCAAGTTCTCTTGCAGATTTCTTCTGCCTGACCCATCAATAGGAACGTCACACTACCCTCACTAAGCTTTAGAAAGTCCTTCTGATCACCCTCTAATTCCTCAGGAATCCTGTAGGTGTTCATATCACTTCTTTAAGTTGTGCCAGAGGAGGAAGGACCATGAAAGTAACAAACTTTATCTTCCCTGCATATATGTGATTCTTCCATATTCCACGATGTCTCATAAGTCAAACAAGAACACAGCTCGGTACACAGCAGTCTCTTAAACCCAGTTGTCTTTTCAACCTTTCATAAACTTTCTCATTACTATTATTCATTTCCTGTGCTGTATATCTGCAGTTCTCCATGGTAGCATTTAAAGATGTTACAAATAGATGTGAACTGTAATGATATGTTACTGAATTTTTCCTTCACAAACTGTAATTTCTTGAATAAAGATCTCTCTAGTTTTTATTTTACTCCAGTTAACTCCCTGGCACATAAGAGGCCACGAACATGTTTTGCAAGAATGAAATTAGAGATCAGTAGAACTTAATTTTTATTAAATGTGTTTATTAAATTTTTTAAAGATTATATTTATTTATTTGACAGAGAGAGACACAAGGAGAGAAGGAACACAAGCAGGGGGAGTGGGAGAGGGAGAAGCAGACTTCCCATTGAGCAGGGAGCCTGACACAGGGCATGATCCTGGGCCTCTGGGATCATGACCTGAGTTGAAGGCAGATGATTAACAACTGAACCACCCAGGTGCCCCTCTTTATTTAATTTCTAAGCAACTTAACAGTAACCCAAGCTAATTGGCTTTCTGACATATGCAGTATACCTTTGAATGGATTACATTCCTTTTCAGTGAAGTATTTTTAAAGAGGACTATAACAGGGGTATTTAAACAAAGATAAAAACAGAGTTCTGAAATTATGAGCCTTAGGCCACCAGTGAATGTAGTACAAATTTATAGAGTGAACCAGATTTTATCAGAGCTTTCCCCTGGTAAATACTGGCTTCATTCCATCCTGGAAGTTCTGCTCAGTGGCCTGGTATCTTGAACACTGCCTTGACCTGTGTTGAGTTGTTAGTATGACCCTGAAGCATAACCAATAAAATATTCATAACTTCCTCTAAGGTACATAGATTTTTATTGGTTTTATATGGTTATATATACAGCACATAGGAAAAACACAATGGCATGATTCAGATGGATTGGTATCCCTCACAGTGAAAGAACGAATAAACTGAGAATATGGTTTAATGTAGATAAATGTAAAATAATAAGTCTAGAGACAATGAACCAAAACACAGAAGCCATAGTAAGTGGTAGCAATGCAATGCAATGATCAGGAAAATGATTTAGGAATTCTTGAATAGTAATGTTAGGAACTCAGAACTATTTGCTAGCTGAGCAAAAAAGGCTTACACGATGCACAGAATAGGTATCAAATTATGTGTCAGCAACAGTGTGAAAACAAAAGTGGTAACATACCAAAACCTCTACATGTGACTCAACCATTTCAGGACAGGGAAGTAAGTACAACCAATTTCAAGTTGGTTGGTTACAGAGAGCTGTGGCAAATAAATACATTTAAGTCCATTATTAGGAAGAGTGTTTTGCCCTTATGGGCTGTAAAACATTAAAATTATAGAGGAAAAACAAGAGCAATTTTTATGTGGCATTTTCTCACAGGGTTATCTATCTCAGCTCCTTGAATTTGGGTGGACGTGGGACTTGCTTATAACCACTAGAATGAGGTCAGAATGACACTGAGTCTAAGTCACAGAAGGCAATGAAGCTTCAGACTTAATACCCAGAAGAGTCTCTCTTGAAGCCTTCAACCATCATGAGGTCGCCATGCTATAAGGAAACCCAGACTAAGCCATAAACAGAAACCATACAGAGAAACTTGAGACTACATGAAGAGAGACATTCCTGAGAAGTCTAAGACCACCCACACCCCATATAACTGCAAATACATGAGAGACCAGAGCCAGAACCATTCAACCAATCTCTTCCTCAGTTCCTTACCCACATGAGAAATAATAGAGTGATTTGTTGTTGGCTTAAGGTACCAAGTTTAGAAATGATTTGTTATCCATCAATTTACTAGTGACTGGATATAAATTTGTCTAAAACCATATAACATCAAGAATGAACTTTAATGCAGACTATGGACTTCTGGTCATTATGATATGTCAATGTAGGTTCTTCAATTATAACAGGTGTACCACTCTGATGAAGGATGTTTAAAATGGGTTATGCATGTGTGGGAGTAGGAGGTATAGGAAAGTTCTCTGTACCTTCCCTTAATTTTTCTGTGAACCGCCTTTTACGAAGATGGCGCCGAAAGCTAAGAAGGAAGCCCCTGCCCCTCCCAAAGCCGAAGCCAAAGCAAAGGCTTTGAAAGCCAAGAAAGCGGTGCTGAAAGGCGTCCACAGTCACAAAAAAAAGAAGATCTGCACATCACCTACGTTCCGACGACCCAAGACTCTGCGTCTCCGAAGGCAACCCAAATACCCTCGAAAGAGCGCCCCCAGGAGAAACAAGCTTGACCACTATGCCATCATCAAGTTCCCCCTGACTACTGAGTCAGCCATGCCATGAAGAAAATAGAAGACAACAATACACTTGTGTTCATTGTGGATGTCAAGGCCAACAAGCACCAGATCAAACAGGCTGTGAAGAAGCTCTATGACATTGATGTAGCCAAGGTCAACACCTTAATCAGGCCTGATGGAGAGAAGAAGGCATACGTTCGGCTGGCCCCTGACTATGATGCTTTGGATGTTGCCAACAAAATTGGGATCATCTAAACTGAGTCCAGCTGGCTAAATCTAAATACAGTTTTTTCATGATTAAAAAAAAAAATTTTCTGTGGACCTAAAATTGCTCTAAACAAATAGTATTAATTTTTTTTAAAAAGTTGGGTTGAGGGACGCCTGGGTGGCTCAGTTGGTTGGGCAGCTGCCTTCGGCTCAGGTCATGATCCCAGCGTCCTGGGATCGAGTCCCACATCGGGCTCCTTGCTCTGCAGGGAGCCTGCTTCTCCCTCTGACTCTGCCTTCCACTCTGTCTGCCTGTGCTCGCTCTCGCTCACTCTCTCTGACAAATAAATAAAAATCTTTAAAAAAAAAAAAAAAGGTTGGGTTGATGTCAAATCAGTTGACTTTAAACATGTTATACAGTAAAAGTTGGTGGTATGACAAGTGGTGTTCCCAGCAGCTAAAATGTGGGAAGCAATGAGTTTAAAGGACATAATTAGAATTTTATGTCCAATTATTTCTCTGTATAATTGTTTGTGAAGATTAATTTAAAAATAAGGGAATGTTTTTATTCATTAAAAAACCCTGACCTATGTTAAAAAATTAATGCATTTTAAGAGTGGTTGCCTCTTTGTAGTGAATCTTTGTTTTGATCTTCCTAATGATCTATAATGGGTATATATTATTATTACAGTGAAAAACTACTATATTAATTTATTTCCATTTTTTTCTTTTTTAAGTTTCTTTTCAGTATAACAGAATTCATTGTTTATGCACAACACCCAATGCTCCATGCAATATGTGCCCTCCACAATACCCACCACTAGGCTCCCCCAACCTCCCACCCCCCTGCCCCTTCAAAACCCTCAGATTGTTTTTCAGAGTCCATTGTCTCTCATGGTTCACCTCCCCCTCCAATTTCCCTCAACTCCCTTCTCCTCTCCATCTCCCCATGAATTTATTTCCATTTTTAAAACATTGTGTTTATGTAGTTATACTCAGTTGTTAATAACTTAATATCGATTCCCCCCACACACACACATAAAGAACAGTAACTAGAACAGAATACAAACAACCTTGAAGGGTGGGCATTTGATTTTTATGGTACTCACTATTACTTCTTTCCATTAACACTCTGGTTTCCTTACATAATTAGCGGCAACCTCTTTCCCCCAGCCAAGGGGAATACTCTCTCCAGGGACTATTACTCTTGAACAGAGTAATCATAGTGGAAGCCTGTTATCCCATTATCTCAGCCTGAAAATTGTAGAATCTATTCAATAAACAGAAAACGCACCCTATGTGGACCCAAATGGTGCCAGGCATGAGGTTTTCCTCTCCTGTCTCATTCCTAAGCCTTTGAAATTGTCTTATGTCCTGCTCCATTCCAGGTCTGGCTCCTTCAGCCTTTCGAATAGTTAAGTTCTCTTTATCTTTTCAGTGACTTGCCTTTAACTTATTTTAGACCAAGACATTTTCTGTGATTTACAACCAATGAGCCATGACGGATAGATTCAATCTCATTCAAGGAAGAAAGTCTTTACAGCTTTTGTGAGCTATAACTGACATATAATCAACACCACATATTTAAAGGGTACAAATGGACAAATTTGAGTATATGTATCTATTTATGAAACTGTCAGAATAAGGAAGAATATTAAACACAGGAATTACCCCATAAGTTTCCTCATGTCCCTTTTTAATACTTCCATTCTGCCTCTCTATAACCCCTGTCTCCAAGTATCACTCACCTGTACTTTTTCAGGATTAGTTTGCATTTTCTAGAATTTTATATAAATGAAATCATACACTTGGTAGTCTTTTATTTTCCTCTGGCTTCTTTCAGTAAGCCTAAGTACTATTAGATTCATACAAGTTGTATGTGTTCCATTGTATAGGGATACCACAGTGCTATAGATTGAATGTCTATATCTCCCCAAAATCCACATGTTAAAAGCCTAATGCCCAAGGTGATGGTATTAGAATATAGGCCCTTTGGTAGGTAATTAGCTCATGAGGTCAGAGCCCTTAATAGGATTAATGTTCTTAGAAAAGAGGCCATGTGAAGAAACAGGAAGTTGGCAACCCAGAAGAGGGTCCTCACCTGACCATGATGACACTCTGATGTCTTGGAATTTCATCCTCCAGGATCCTGAGAAGTAAATTTCTCTTGTTTATAAACCACTCAGTCAGTGATGTTGTGATACAGCAGCCTAAAAGAATTAAGACATATAGTTTATCCACTCATCTGTTGATGGATATTTGATTTCTTTCTAATCTGGGGTAATTACGGTAAATGTTATTCTAAAAATTGATGTACAATTTTTTGTGTTACATGTGTTCATTTAATTGGAGTAAATACCTAGGAGTGATATGGCTGATCATTTTGTACATATATATTAAGTTTTAACATGATATCACAGTGCTTTCCAAAGTAGTTGTACCATTCTGCATTAATATAGCAGTATATAAGAGTTCCAGTTTTTCTACATCCTTGCCAATGACAGACTTTTTTATTTTGGCCATTCTAATGGATGTATCATGATATCTCATTATACTTCTCAATTTGCATTTTCCTGATTAATGATTTTGAACATCTTTTCTATTCCTTATATGCCAGATTCTTTAGAGTTTCTCTTAAAGATCATTCTTCTGTCTATGATGCCAACACATTTCTGGTGAGCCACCCACAAACTTATCACAGTTATCTGACTCCAAGCAATGGACACAACTTAGGCTCAAACTATAACTTTTTTTTACATATTGACATAAAGCAATACATAAACAAATACAAAAGGAAGATATGCCAAAAATGATTATTACCTCTCGGTGTTAGGATCATAAGTAAGTCCTCTTTTTTCTGCTTTTAAAAACTTTCCTGCTTTTTCTGAGTATTTGTAGTGAATATGTATTATTGTACTCTTCAGAGAAAATAACAAAATGGGGCCAAATATAGCTATAATCCTCGAATATATAAATGTCCCAACTGTAGCAATGTTCTTGCTGTTCCTTCTTCTACCATAAAGAAACTATGTAGAGACTGACAAGGTGGTAGCCAGTGCTTACTCATTTCCTTAGCCAGTGCCCTGTAATGAAGGCTACACTGGGCAGAATATGCTATTCTCCCAGAGAATTGGATCATGGGCACAGATTCAATTTTTCAACAAATAGAATAGCTCAAATTAAATGACACTTAGATGAGAAGCAGTAACAACAATTCCTCTATGTGGAAAAGTTTCAGTCTGAAGTCAGTCATCAAACTTAAGGGTTCCTGGGTATCTCAGTCAGTTAAGGGTCTGACTCAAGATTTCAGGTCATGTCATGAACTCAGAGTCATGAGATGGAGCCCTGTGTCAGGCTCCATGCTGTGTGTGGAGCTTGCTTAAGATTCTCTCTCTCGAAAGACAATTATCATATGATCTCCCCGATATGAGGAAGTGGAGACGCAACATGGGGCGTAAAGGGGGTAGGAGAAGAATAAATGAAACAAGATGGGATCGGGAGGGAGACAAACCTTAAGTGACTCAATCTCACAAAACAAACTGAGGGTTGCTTGGGGGAGGGGGGTTGGGAGAAGGGGGGTGGGATTATGGACATTGAGAAGGTATGTGCTATGGTGAGTGCTGTGAAGTGTATACACCTGGCAATTCACAGACTTGTACCCCCTTGGGGATAAAAATATATTATATGTTTATAAAAAATAAAAATTAAAAGAAAAGATACTCTCTCTCCCACTCCATCTTCCCCTTCCCTCACTTGCTTGCATGCACTAACTCTCTGAAAGAAGAGAAAAGAAAAGAAGGGAAAAAAAAGGAAAGGAAAAGGAAAAGGAAAGAAAAGGAAAAAGAAAAGAAAAAGAAAAGATAAAACATCAAAATTAAAAGTTTTAACAAAGGAACTCACCTGGAAGTTCACTCAGAATTGTACATATAATACATATACCACATGCATGTCTAAATAGAGAGGGGACATTTTTCTCTACTACATATATTCCAATAGCTTCTTGGAGCCAGCTTTCAGAAGATGCTACCCTTAAATAGAATTTATAATATTTCACACATGTTTAGCTAAATACTGAACGAACCAACTCTCTAATGGAATCTCAAGTAATTTTGACCCAAAGTTGCATATGGCTAGGCAGGCATTTGACCCTCTTTGTTTTGCAAGTATGGCTTTCAAGTACAAGTTTTCTCGTCTCCACATTCCAGAGAGCCCAATAAAGGAAATGAAATGTTGAAATTTAGATTGTTACTAATGAGGCTAATTTATCCCAAGATAAATACAAAATTTTTCTAAGATAAAATTGTTACCTACATTTCTTTGGATATCACTTAAATTATGAAGGGAAAAAATAGTCATTTGAGAAAAATTGAAAAGTATTTTCATTTATTTAGAATCCAGATGCAATGGACTAGATTCATTATAACCCTTCCTTCATGACACACCCACATGATTGGCCAGGTTATACTTCGTTTATCAGTATTTTAGCTATTTCCAACTCTCTAATAAGCAAGCAAGCCCACTACCAATTCCTAAAAAAGTTTTCAAATGAATTCAGACATATACAAATGTGATCCCAATATTGAAGTTTATAGTAAAATAGGGACAAAAGCTGTTGAGTCAAGAAGAGCAAACGGTATTACATGATGGTCATAGGTCAGATTTAAAGACTAGATTTTACTGCGTATAGGAAGAGAAAAACAGTAAACCTAGTCCAAGAATGCAGACATAGCTAGACTCATAAATGAGCAGTTAACAAAATCCACATCAGCAATATGGCTTACACTAGAAGTTTCTTTATACCCTAGCACATAGTAGTGATGATACTTGAAGATAAGATATAAGCATGCGAGTATAAACCAACAAAGCTGTTGCTTTGGAGACCAGGTCTGGATTACCACTATAGCCTACGTAGTAAAGTGGACCAGCAGTCTCATTATCCTAGGGGAACACATACCCAAAGAATGTCACAGGACAATGCTTCACACAATACTGTGTGACAACAAAAAAGCAGTAGCAGTAGTAAAGATACAATTTCTCCCTCTCTCTGGCATGTTGAAAAGGATTGAGTCCCTGCCCTATAAGCCAACTAAGTCCCTTAGTTTTTGGATAATTCAGAGATAAAGGAGAACATTCAAGCAAGAAATATACTAGTAGTGTTAATACTTGTGGTTAAGAAATTAACGAGGTATAGATTCACATATACTGAGTCGGTTTAAGGAGGCATAGCATTGTAGCAAGCACAGACAGAAATATAAGGACAATGCAACATAGTACAACTACCTCAGCAAAGCTCCAAGGCTCTTGGTAAGACTACTACTTTCTCCTACCTGCCAAAATGTACCAGCTCTTGAAACATCTGATCAAACCACCAATCTGCATGACTCCATGTTCCAAAAACCATGTTAGAGTTTCTAGGATTATATGTCTCCATAACAAGCTCACCCATGAGCCATGGGGGGAAAACTGGATAGTTTTAAGTTTAAAGGAAGCAATGTAGCCATGTTATGTATACATGTGCATACTAGTGGACTAAAATGTCTGACCATGTAAATTGCAGAGTCCAGAAGAACTGTTAGTGGTCACAGGTAACATCTGTATCCAGGTAGGTTCAACTAAGTCTGCCATTGGGTTAAACCAAAAAAATAGAAGAATGAATCTCAAACCAAGTACAAAGATGAATTAAATTTTACACGCTGGGCACACACACAAAGATTAAAAGGGGGTAGGAACAGAGAAAAGGAAATACATTGGTGGGCATGTAGTGCTTAGAACTCACACCAGACACATGTAGTAGAGAGTACAAACCAACAGTAATTCCATACACCAACCCATGGTGGGTATGATGTTAATATAGGCTGTTTGTCTTGGTGAAGACTATATATGAAAATAAATAAGGCTGAATTTGAGAGTTGAAGATATCAGTAACTTCTGATTAAAGGAGCAGAGGATGGCAGATGCTGTTATCCTGAAAGCTGACTTACTCATTTGTTTATTCTACTTTTAGTTTTTTAAATAGAAATTCTAATATTTGCAAAGTAAAGTGCTGGGTAGATACAGAAATGAATGAACCATGATTATTGCACTCAAGAGCTTTGAATGTACTAGTTTCTCATTTACCTGAGTCACTAAAAAGAGAATCAAATTAGTGTTTTATTAGAGTGATATGACAAACATAATACTGAAGCTGTGAAGAAGCAAAAAACCCTTATATTCAGAGGTGGGAAATCAGTCAAAAATCCAGGACAAGAACATTTGAACTAAGGCCTGAAGCACGAATCAAAAGAAACAGGGCAAGAGTTGACATGTACAGAGAAATCACAACATAAGGAAGAGCAGAAAAGGCTGGAAAGACAGCCAAGTTCTCATACTTTAAAGTGCCCATGAATCAACCGAAGGATACTGTGAAAATGAAGAATGAGATTTAGTTGGGCCTGTGGGTGGGGCTTGAAATCCTGCATTTCATTTTTTAAAATTATTTTTTATTTTTAATATTTTTTAAGGGAGAGAAAGCCCACATGCGTGGGCAGGGGAGGGGCAGAGAGAAACTTTCTTTTTTTTTTTTTTTAAGATTTTTATTTATTTATTTGACAGAGAGAAAGAGAGCCAAAAAGCACAAGCAGGGGGAACAGCAGAGGGAAGGGAAGCAGGATCCCTGCCGAGCAGAGACCTGGATGCAGGGCTTGATCCCAGGACCCTGGGATCATGACCTGAGCTGAAGGCAGATGCTTAAGGGACTGAGCCACCCAGGCACCCTGGCAGAGAGAATCTTAAGCCGGCTCCATGCTCAGCACGGAAGCCAACAGGGGGCTCAATCTCACAACAATGAGATCATGACCCGAGCAGAAATCAAGAGTAGGTCACTTTAACACACTGGGCAACACAGGTGCCCGAAGATCCCGCATTTCTAATAAACCCCCAAGGGATTCCAATTCTATGGGTCTAGCATGTGGCACCCTTTCTGCAGCAAGGTATTGTGGGGGAAGGATATTAATATGGTCATACTGTAGGGTACAGGGCTATAGACAACTTGAAAAGGATGGTAATAGGGACTGAGACTGGACCATGGTTAATTTAGAGTATCTGAGCAATTTGAAGGTTGTTACTGTGAGTCCTGGGGAAGCACTTAAACTCTAAATGGTTTTACTTGCTTTATCACTAACTCTTTCATATTGTTGACTGAAGTATCTTTGTGATCTTTGTGTAATACATATCTGAGCCAGCTATTTTTCTTCAAAACATCCCTTGGATTTGAGGAGTGCTAGCTTAAAAAGAGTCAAATGACTAAGGTAGTTAGCCTGAGTGGGCAAAATTGATGTAGCTGCCTAAGATCAGAACAGAAGACTGAGAGACAGAAAGCTGGATAGGATGAAGGGACTTGGGATGGAGGAAGGAAGAAAGCAAATTAATCCACATCCTCAAAGTTCAGTGCTTCCCAAACATGGTTGTACAGTGTAACCCAGCTAGGGATTTTTTAAAAGTACTGATGCTTGCGTGTCACCTACAGAGATGACTGTAATTAGTATAAGGAATGGACTGCACATCAAGAGGTCTCAAGTTTCTTCAGTTGATTTTAATATGCATCCAAGATTGATAACCAATCTCATAGCTATGTAGCATCCCCTGATTATGAATTTGGAAAACCATCCTCTCATTTTCTTAATAACGTGGTATAGGAACCAATCTCAAAAGGACTCTTACTGACCAAAAATGCAATACTTTGAGCCTCTAAAGAATTATATTAAGATGTACTGAAACATATTAAGTACATTCTTAAAAAAAAAATCCAAGTGTTCATAAAGTTTCTTTCTGAGATGGAAATGTTCTAAAATTAAATTGTAGTGAGGGTGGCACAATTCTGTAAATACATGAAAAACCAATGAACTATACACTGTTCTTTTTTTTTTTTTTTAAGAGACAGAGAGATAGAGTGAGCAGGGGGAGGGGCAGAAGGAGAGAATCTTAAGCAGGTCTCACGCCCAGTACAGAGACCGACATGGGGCTCCATCTCACAACCCTGAGGTCATGACCTGAGCCAAAATCAAGAGTGGGATGCTTAACTGACTGAGCCACCTAGGTGCCCCTGAACTGTATGTTGAAAAGGAATTAATTTTATGGTTTATAATGTAAATTTCAATAAATCTGTTAAAAACA
Organism: Mustela nivalis; assembly: GCF_964662115.1. Taxonomy (NCBI): domain Eukaryota; kingdom Metazoa; phylum Chordata; class Mammalia; order Carnivora; family Mustelidae; genus Mustela; species Mustela nivalis. Next base: position 115,276,214 of record NC_139040.1, on the reverse strand, counting down.
ATCCAGAAATTCATATGATAGTTTAAAAACATTCAATGGGTATCTTTGTAGGTATAAGTGAACCCACTCGTTACTCAGAAACTGACAACTAAAGGGACAGAATCAAGCATTTGTCCTGCCTTTCTTTCAAATAACTATACATTAAAGTAACCAAATAATTGATGAGGAAAAGTTCTCATTTATAAAAACATTCCAGCTAGTTAATTAAAAGCAGTGATAAAATTACCATATAATCACTTTCTGACTCCTAATGAAACAATGAATCTAGGCAATGATGATTAATAACTACTGAAGTCTCTAGGTGAAAACCTGGTTATAAATTTGATAGTGGATGGATCTGACTGACTGGTAATACCTAAACCCACTGATCAACTCTTGCCAAAAGATGGAACCTGAATCTGCTCAAGCCTTTCACTGTGTGTCCCTTTTAAAGATATAAGGGCACAAATGAACGTGATCAATAATAATAGAGGAGAGGGAAGAAATCAGCAAAATCCCAAATATGGAAAACCCTGTGAGAAAAATGACCAGGTTTCTTCAGTAACTATATTCAGAGGGAAAGAAGGAAATATTGAAAGTCCAAACAACCACACAGACTGGTTTCCAAGGAGCCAGGCCCAGCTGGACAACCAGGAAGATTATGAATGTTAGGAAAAGCCAAAGGCCCAATATTCAATAAAACAAACACCAGTGAACAGGCTCTGAAGGAACACCACAGCAGGAGCCAGGACCCAAAAACATTTGGAAGGTGAAAAGACCTGGTTTTCTCCCTCCCACTTGCACTCCTTTTTAACTCCCCCCAGTGTTCCAGCAACACGATTATGGACACCAGTTAGGCACCTAAGGGGAGCATTCTTAAAGTCTTAGATAAACAATGAACTTGATAAAGATTCAATCAAACAGCCTGAATTTGGCACCCAGTCTCAGGGAGAAACCCACTTAACTTCCTCATCCCTATTGGGAACTTCTCTGTTTTCTTTCGTCAAGGACCACCCCCATTCAATGATTGCCTATGACTCTGCCTCCCTCTAGCCCAGTGGTCCTAACTCTGATTGCATGTTAGAGTTACCTCGGGGAACTTTTAACATTCCTGATGCCCAGGGCACACTGAAACATATCAATCATAATTTCTGGGAGTGGGATTCAGATATGAATAGTCTTGAAAACTTAGGTCATTCTAATGTGCAGCCATTATTGACTATTGAGACTTCTCAAATAAACGTCTAGCTAGGTTAGTCCACACTAGCCATGCCCACACCCAAATTTTCCATTTCATCCCAAACCATCAGGTCCTGTCTTACCACTGTCCCTTCTCTGGGAATGACCCCCTACCTCCTGGATCCAAATTATAATTTTCTGAGGCCCTCCTCCTTAATGTTCCATATCACTTAACTGTCTGCTCCATTCCCCTGTGTGTCACAACATTTCTTTTCTTTTTTTTTCCTGCCTGAAATCGCCCTTGGCCTTTTCTTTTGCAGGACTCTCTTTCTCAACAAATTCCTAAGAGTTCTTTTCTATAAGACCTGCCTTAAAGATCACCATCTTCTCATTCTTTGGACCTAATCTGAATCATCTCATTATCTCCCTTGGCTTCAACTACCTGTATACTAAAAATCCACCAACACATTATCTTCATCTCAAATCCATCTTCATGCTTCCGACCCACGTAGCCAACTCTCTGGCAAAAGTCTCCAGCTGCATTTCCTATAGACACTCCGTCCCATTGCATGACAAATTAAACTCTCCATTTACTCAATCTGCCACTGTGCCAGTATGAGCATGGAGTCTGCGCAAGGCTGCTTGGGTCTGAAATTCTGAATCAGCCACATAATGAGCTTGGGTGAATGAATTAGCCTCCCTGCAACTCCAATTCCTCATCTGTAAAATAGGTACAATAACTTTCTCATTATATTAGTATTAAGATTAAGTAAGGTAATATGTGCAAAGGACCTGAGGTAGTGCCTGGCCCACAGTAGGCATTCTACTTGCTGCTGCCACTGCTGCTGTTACTACTATTACTACTGTCAGTATTGCCATTAGCCGAAATTCCTTAGTTCCATGGAGGTCACCATCACCTAATTAAAGAGAGGAAAAAATCTGAGTGTCACTCTTTTTATCTCATTGCATCTTATCACTTCTGTCAGTTATTATTATACTCTGTGTTTTTTTCAGATACTTTCCTTAGTCTTCATACCACCACCATGACTTTCACTAGGCTGGGTGTGCTAGAGAGCTGATTGTACAAATCTCCTAACTCAGCATTCAGTGACATCAAATTGGTAACTTTAAATCGGCTGTGATGGGAGTATTTATGGCATAAGAATCAGCAAACTGTACAAATATGCAGTCTTTTTTTTTGAGAGCAGTTGTTTAACATTTAACCAGTTATTAAATATTCAGGCGCTCATGATTTCTCCTATAAATTTCTGTAAAACATCCTAATTGTCTATTTCTAACACTGTTCTTGAGTCACTCTAATCCCTTCTTATTGATACCAGAAAATTTTTTTTGTAAAATGCAAATCTCATCCCCAGATTAAAGTAATTCACTGTGTCCTCATTTTCCTTTGGTTAAAAGTCTAAATCCTTAGCGTGCCATATATGGCCTATTAATAGATGCCATAAGCGTCCCACTCAGATCCTTTCCCTCCACACTCAACTTTCTTCTGTACATGACAACAACAGCTTGTTACCACAAGTGCCTGTAATTCTCTGCCTGAGGGCTTCTTTTCAGCCTCAGGGGTATGCCTAAAAAGCCAGGGAGTTAACTCTCTTGGGAGCAGCCCTCACCCAGTAACTCAGCCTTTTTTTAAAAAGGCTGAGTCCTATCCCAGGGCCCACTCTTCAGGGAGGACAACTCAGAAATACACAGTATTGCCAGTGGATTGAGCCCCAGTTACCCACAGCAGTAACCTGCTTTTACTTCATTCTCCTCTCTCAGTGTATCCTACCATCACCTCCCAAATGAACCAATGGCCCTCAAGTCCTTATCTCAGGGTCTATTCTGAGGAGAACCCAACCAGCCTAATAATGGCCATTCATGATCTGTCTTTTCCCCACTCCAAACTTACCACTCCCTCCTTCCTCTAAGCTGAATCTCTGCTCTACAATGTCATGCATCGTTCCTCAAAGGTAGCATGGTGTCTGACAGTTTGTTCCTTTGCAGAGGCTGCTTGCTTTCTCAGATAATCAATTTAAATTTCACCTTTCTTCACCCAGAAAATTCTAGCCTGTCCATCCAAAGCCAGTTCAATATCCACTTTTCCCTTGATCACTGTTGTTCCCTCCCGCCCCAGGAAGGGTCTCTCATGTGTTCTTCTGTCACCCTGTGCTTACAAAGCTGTTCTTCAAATGACCGTGTGTTCCTTCAGATTCTTTTTCAGTCATATACCCACCCTCCATCCTACACACAACACTGGTATGACAAATACTAGCAAGGCAGTAAATATTTGTTGAAGGAATATAGTTTTCAGGACCTATTATTCCTTATGTTCTCGTGCCTGGGAAAAAATGTCCAATAAAGACTTTACCATCTCAGCAGAGACACCAAACTAACTGTTCTTGTACTTCCCAATAATTGTTGTACAATCACAAACATTATCAGAAACTAAGCTATTTGCATACATATAGCCAAACATCATTTTGGTCCAGCACTGTTGACAGGTTTCACCAAGATCCTTAGCTTTCTAGCCCTGACATTTTCTTATTATCTCTGCATTTCAATGCTACCTTTGAGGCTCTGCAATTAAGCAAATTCTCAGGATTTTAAGCAAATATGCTTGCACCATTTTAAAGTGACAAAACACCCAGGGGCACTACTTAATCCTCTGATTCTCTCTTCCAAAGGGGTTTCTCAGCGGCAGCTGACAGCTTTGTGACTGCAGAGCCTCCCTGTCCAACAGGGCTGGGTTTCTGTTATCCTCACCCCAGCACTCTGCGTGCTCTGCAGAATATATTTATTTGCAGCATTTCAGCAGGAAGACCCTGGGAGGATGAGTCATCATCCTGATCCGGAGACTCGCCCTTGAGGCCACAATGAGAAAACTTTCTCCCTTTTAATGTATAGAACAGGCCTCAATCAGAAATCAAGGGTTGTGTTTATAATGAACTTTCCCACCTAGACAGGAAATAACACTTCAGAAATGCTGAAAAATAAATCCAAGGGGGTACGATGTAATTTCTTGGACCCAAGCGCATTGCAAGGTAATAAATCGGTTTAAAAACATCCTGAGCAACTACTACATGGAAGAACCTATGGTACCAATGCAAGGGAAGGTCAGACAAAATCCCTGTATTCAGCATCCACCACTGTGCAAATTATTAGTTTAACATTTTAAGGGTACTTAAAGATTTGTGCAGAGACTTTATATCAAATAACTGCTTACAAAACTATAGCATTATCGTGCTTACATGTAAGTGGATGAATGTACGAATGCTGGAATTATCTCCAGATTCGATATTCATAAGTGACTAACAGAGTGGTGCGGTAGTCAGAATCTCTTTGGAGGCGCTTTTCTAGGAATCCCCATTCTTGTTCTTACATCTCCTTCCCGGTATCACTATCAGTATCTAGAATACTGAGATAACCAGTGAACTACAGAGAGAAAGAAGACAGACACAGAAAACCAAGATGGAGCCGAGAGACACGCTGGTAGGGAGTCAGTTATAGGGAGCGCCTTTAAGAGTCTCAAGCATCACAGCAAATTAGCATAGCATTCAGGTATCGATGATAGCAGGTACATAAAGTCCACGAAGGCATGCTAATCTGAGTAAGTAATAAGGCTTTCAGTAGCCAAATGTGCCAGAATCCAGGCAACATGAAAAGCTAGAAGTAAGGGATACAGTAAAAAAGATTGTGGAAACTTTATAGCAGAGTGCGGCAGTGGATGTGAACCCAAACTGTGGAGCCAGATCACTTGGTTTCAAATCTTTATTCCAACACCACTCATTGTGAGTTATTCAATCATCTCTGCCTCAGGTTTCTCATCCATAAGAAAGAACAAAACAACCTACTCTTTCCTCAAGTCTGACAGCCCCTTGATAAGATGCACCATCTGACAATGATATCCATTCTTTAAAATATTCAAAAAAACAGATAATTCCCAAAATACAAAAACTGTTCTTAATGACAGGGGGAAAAAAAGAGCTACCCAGTTCATTATGTGAATGTCATATTTAAAACTGAGAAAAGCAACACACACACACACAAAAGTAGAGCCCAATCCAATTTAGGAAAATCATCACAGATACTGTAAACTACTAGGAAAATTTCAGTCACAACTTCAAATCTTATACCATATAACATGCAGCACTTTCACTAGAATGAATCATGATGTAAGACAAGTATTTAAAATAAATCACATCAGAAAGTCAAAAAGAAAAGCTATATATGCCAAAGGGGCATTTAAGAAAATTCAGTATCTATTTCTGAGCTATTTCTTGTTAAACAAAATTGAGAAGAATGTGGCTTCATTTAAACTAAAAGGAAAAACATTAAACTAGTTATCAATGAACACAAAACCACCTCATTCTTTCTTAAATAAAACTGTCTCTTTTAATTATATTTTTACTTTTGTCAGTAATCTATAAGTGTTGTACAATGCAATAAAAAAGGAAAAACTACAATCATATTGTTTAGAAGAGACAAAAATTTCCTTGTAAAATTCAAGATAATACTCTGAAAATTTCTTAAAATCAATGAAAATTTAGTAAAGTCACAAAATGCAGAACCCAGAAAATATAAAATGTTGTATTTATCCAAAAGTAATAGCTGTATGATGGTAACAACGAAATACATAAATACCTCAGGTAACCTTTGGTATATGTACCAGAGAGAGCCAGAAAAGAAAATTTTCAAATATGGAGATACATACTGTGATCCACCTATAAAGGGTGAATTGTGAAAATAAGTCAATTCCTTCAAATTAATTAGTAAATATAAATAATCACAATATAGACTATATTATTACCAAAATAAATCTCAAATGGAAGTAATTAAATCCTAGTAAGTAATTAAATAGCTAAATTTTTGGTGGTAGAATGCTTTCAAAAGCAGAGAACTTGCTCTATGTTAAATACATTATAAAACTACAATGGGCACCTGGGTGGCTCTGTCCCTTGACCATCTGACTCTTGGTCTTGGTTCAAGTCATGAACTCAGGGTCATGTGATTGAGCCCCAGGTTGGGCTCTTCACTCAGCAGGGAGTCTGCTTGCGATGCTTTCTCTCCCTTCCCCTGCCCCTCCACCTACTCACACACATTCTCTCTAAAATAAAAAGACCTTTAAAACTACAACTATTATAACTATGTATCTAGCTAGTAATAGGAATTCCATAAATTGCTTAAAGTATGTAGAACAAGAACATATCAATCAATGTAATGGAAGAATTTGTTTTAAAATGGGCCCTAGGGGCATCTGGGTGACTCAGAGGGTTAAAGCCTCTGCCTTCAGGTCATGATCCCAGGGTCCTGGGATCGAACCCCGCATTGGGCTCTCTGTTCAGCGGGGAGCCTGCTTCCTCCTCTCTCTCTACCTGCCTCTCTGCCTACTTGTGATCTCTCTCTGTCAAATAAATAAAGTCTTAAAAAAAATAAAATGGGCCCTAAAATATATGAAAATGTAGCATTTACTAAAAAGGAAACTTAGCAGGCTGTGGAAAAGGGATACATGTACAAAAGTTAGTGGAAATATATCAATACATATCTACGTATATATTGTGGATATAAAAAGCAAATATGAACAGAACTAAAAGGAGAAATAAAGAGCAATATGATAATCCTTGGAGACTTTAACATCTCACTCTGAACAATGACAAGATTATCCAAGCAGAGAATCAGTAAGGAAACAGGAGATTTGAACAGCACTATAAACCAAAGAAACCTAATAAACATATATGGAACATTCCATCCAACGGCAGGAATTTACACATTCTTCTCAAGCACACATGGAACGTTTTCTAGGACAGATTATGTTAGACCACTAATCAAGTCACAACAAATTTAAGAAGACAGAACTTATGTCAAGTATCTTTTCCAAGTATAATGGGATAAATTAGAAATCAGTAAACAGAAGGGAAACTGGAAAAATTCACAAACATGTGGAATGTTACTCAGGTTAACACAATCTGAGTAACAAATAGGACCAAGAAGACATCAATAAAGAAATGAAAAAAATACCATGAGACATATAAAAAATGGAAACACAACATGCCCAAACTTAGGGATACGGTGAAATCAACATAATTTATACTATAAACGTAAATTTTAAGAAAATAAATCTCAAACAAAAACCTAGCATTCCACATAAAGAAACTAGAAAAAAAAAACAACTAAGGCAAAAGTTAACACAAGGAAGTAATAATAAAGATTAGAACAGAAAAAAATGAAATAGAGAATAGGAAAGTTAAAATTAAGAGTTGGTTCTTAGAAAAAAATGAAATTGAGAAATCTTTAGCTAGACTAATAAAGAAAAAAATAGAGGACTCAAATAAAAAGATAAAGAGGTAACATTACAACTGATACCATAGAAATACAAAGGATGATAATAAGAAGTTACTATGAATAATTTTATGCCAACAGACTGAACAGCCTAGAAAAAATGCATACATTCCTTAAAACATACAACTTACAAAGAATGAATTATGAAGAAACAGATAATCTGAACAGACCTATAATGAGTAATGAGAGAACCAGTAATTCAAAAACTCCCACAAATATAAGCACCAAACCAAATGGTTTCACAGGGGCATTCTACCAAATATTTAAAGAACTATAATACCAATCATTCTCAAACTCCTCCAAAAAATAATAAAGGAGGGAACACTTCCAAACTTATCTTATATGATCTTTATTAATCAGAAACACCAATTCTCAAACTCTTTCAAAAACTGAAAAGGAGAGAACACTCCAAAACTCATATTACAAAACCACCATTACCCTGATAACAGCCAAGTAAGAACAAAACAAGAGACCTACAGGCCACTATCCTTCATAAATACAGGCACAAACAGTCTCAATAGAATATTATTAAACTGAGTTCAACAGAAGATAAAAAGGATAATACTCCATTATCAAGTGGAATTCATCTTGGGGATACAAGAATAGTTTAACATGCAAGTCAGTAAGAATGATATATCGCATTAATAGCATGAAAGATAAATATCATATAATCATCTCAATATATGTAGAAAAAGCATTCGACAAAATTCAGCATTCACTCATGATTAGAAATTCTCAACAAAATAAGTTTAGAAGAAACATACCTCAATGTAATAAATGCATTTTTTGACAAGTTCACAGGTAATATCGTACTCAGTGGTAAAAGGCTAAAACAATTTCCTCTAAAATTAAGAACAATATGGGAAGCCCACGTCACCATCTGTATTCAGCATGATATTAAAAGTCCTAGCCAGAGACATCAGGCAAAAATAATAATAATAATAATAATAATTAAAAGTATCTATTCAAATTGGAAAGGAAGAGGTTAAAATTTCTGCTTGCTGATGACATACTTTATATAGAGAAAACCCTAATGACTTGACAAAAAAGTTGTTAAAACCAATAAAAAAATTCAGTAAAGCTGCAGGATACAAAAATCAGTCACATTTCTATACAGTAAAGCTGTCTGAAAAAAAAAAAAAAAGAAAACAATCCCACTTACAATAACATCAATAACAGTATTTAGAAATACTTTAACCAAGGGAGTAAAAGATCTGCATACCCAAAACAGCAAGATAGTAATGAAAGGAAATGGAAAAATATCCTATGTTCATGCCTTGGGAAAATTAATATTATTAATATGTCTATACTACCCAAAGCCATCTATAGATTCAATACAACCTCCATCAGGATTCCAACAGCATTTTTTATAGAATTGGAAAAAAAATTCTAAAATTTGCATGTAATGACAAAAGACATTGAATGGCCTAAGCAATCCTTGGGAAAGAACACTGGAGGCATCACACTTCCTGATTTTGAATTATACTACAGAGCTATATAATGAAAATACTGTGGTACTGGCATAAAAACAAACCCAAACAACATCAAGAGCTCGGAAATAAAGACACGCATACATGGTTGACTAATACTTGACAAGGGAGCCCTGAATAGGTAATGGAAAAAGATGTTCTCTTCAACAAATTGTATTGTGGACAGGGGGGCCAAGATGGCAGCTTAGTACTGATGAGGAGAACAAAAGCAAGAGAAATGTAGCTTAAATTAAATCTCCTTACAACCTGCAGCCCACCGCTAAACACCTGAGACATGCAGAGTGTGACATTCCTCAAAAACTCACAGCTGCCTTAATGTTGATGTTACTAGAAACTAAAAGCAACCTCATCTTAACAGTAGCCAGACCTCTAAGGTCCTATAGATCCTGCCTTCAGCATAGGAAAATTCCTTAGAAACTTACATTTTCTCTACCTTCGTCTCCCTTCACAAACTTAAAAGTATACAATCACTTACTCTTCACAATCATAAGTGCAGCTCTTTCTGCCCATTGGTCCTGTCCCCATGCTATAATCAAAACACCTTTTTGCACTGTAAAATGTCTCAAGAATTCTTCCTTAATGGTTGGGTTTAACAATCCAGCATCAGTAGGAAGACCTGAGGCTCGACTCTAGATAAGTAGGTAACTATCAAATGGTTCTGAATACCCAAGAAATCAATCTGAGGACTGACACAACAAGCGCCACAGCAAAAGGGTGAGGGGAAGCCACATCGAAGAAGGTAGGAAGTGTGGAGATGTGGTTTGGGGGAGAAATGGGCTGTGGGTGTTATGGAAGGGAGGGAATCATGTTCGCAGAGGAAGGAGAAAGCAGAGTGTGTGTGTGTGTGTGTGTGTGTGTGTGTGTGTGTGTGTGTGTGAGAGAGAGAGAGAGAGAGAGAGAGAGAGAGAGAGAGAGGAGCCCACAGGGGAACACATAAGGAGAAGACTTGCCCAAAGGCGGAGAGAGAAGCTGATTTTTGTGAGTTTTTGCAACAAGTGGGGTTTAAAAACTGAAGTTTTTTTTTTTTAAGATTTTATTTATTTATTTGACAGACAGAGATCACAAGTAGGCAGAGAGGCAGGCAGAGAGAGAGGAGGAAGCAGGCTCCCTGCTGAGCAGAGAGTCCAATGCGGGGCTCGATCCCAGGACCCTGGGATTATGACCTGAGCCGAAGGCAGAGGCTTTAACCCACTGAGCCACCCAGGCGCCCCTAAAAACTGAAGTTTTAAAGTTTGTTTAAAACTTGGCTGGGATAGAACCCTGAAGGCTGAAGACACTACCCTACTCCTAAAGAGAAGATGAACAACAACCTGGGAACAGATGGTGGCAGGAAGCAGACACCTGGGGAATGTCTGAGGGGAACACAGTGGGGATGCTGTTCTCTCTTCTTGGAGCACCTCACTTAGAGGGGGCATTCACGGGGATGCTGGCAGGTGCCATTTCCCTCCCCCATCCTTCAGCATAAACACAGAGCCACCTGGGTAAGACAGCTCAGCCATGACACCGGATGTCTAGCCCGACTGTATCAAGTCCCACCTCCCTGCACTCTGGAGTGACTGTCCTTCTCCATCAAGTCTCTCTCAGTCCCAGTGTGGCAAGACCTTCTCCCAGAAGACCAGCACAGATTCTTGCCCAAACAACATGCCTAAAGCTTGGAGTTTTAAAAGCCAGCAGACGTGACTGGGATTGACTGGCGGGCACTACAACGCTCTTAAAGACAACGTGGGCAGGCAACTTGGGAGGCAGACAGGATGAAAACCGTGGTCTGAAAAATGTCTGGGGCACACAGTGGGGGAGATTCTTTGCTCTTCTCAGAGTGCTTCCATGGGGGCAGCAAGCACAGAGAGCTCTCTCCAGGAACAAAGGAACTGGCTGGCACCATTTGCTTCCCCTACCCCCCGGCATAACCACAGAGCTGGGGGAAAGAGCACAGTGTCGACCCTGGCTGCTTAACCTGCTTACACCATGTCCCACATGTGCTCTGCTGGTACTTTCTTTCCCAGTCACATTTCCCTCAGTCTCAGTTCAGTGGGCCTCTTCCCCAGAAGACCAGTAGAAGCCCCTGCCCACACCATGTCTCCCAACCAGAGTTCTGCAGGCCTTTGGTTCTAGTGGAAGTAGCATCAGGTCTCATTTAACAAGCAGATCAGAGCACACCCAGTTAACTCACCACACTCTGGCTAAGGAACAAACACTGCCCACACCGGGCAAGGAGAGCCTCTACAGGTGACTTGGTCTAGGGACAGAGCGGCCATTACACAGCCCCAGAATGCACACAGCACACACCAGAGACAACCCTGAAACACCAGGCGCTAGGCACTATATGACCTCTTCGTGAAGCCATTACTCTCAGATGCAAGAAACATAAAAGGCTTTTCTAATGGAGAAGAAGGCAGAGACTTAGACAAAATGCAAAGACAGAGGAATTCATCCCAAATCAAAGAACAAAATAAGGCCACAGCCAGAGATCTGAATGAAATAGATAGAAGTAATATGCCTGATGGAGAATTTCAAGCAACAGTCATGAGGATACTCTCTGGGCTTGAGAAAAGCATGGGAGATTTCAGGGAGGCAAAAAAAAAAGTCGGTCAAAAATGAAAAATACAATGAGACTGGAAACAGATTGAATGCAATGAACTCAAGGATGGAAGCAGCAGAGGACCAAATGAGTGATACAGAAGATAAAATAATGGAAAATAAAGAAACGGAACAAAATAGAGAAAGAAGAATTGTGGAACAGGAGAACAGACTTAGGGAACTCAGTGACTCCATCAAACATAATAAACTTTTGTGGAATGGAACTGGACCCCTATCTTATAATAATTGCAAAATTAAACTTGAAATGGATTAAAGACTTAAATATTAGATGTGAAATAATAAACTTGAAAAAAGAAGTGGCGAGGGACAAGCCCTTTGGCATTGGTATTGGGAATGATTTTTTTGGTTATGACAACAAAAGTACAAGCAACAAAAGTAAAATCCAGGTGGGACTACGTCAAACTGAAAAGCTTCTGCACAGCAAAAGATATGCTCAGCAAAACAAAAAAGCCACTTAAAGAATGGGAGAAAATACTTGCCATGTATCTATCTGATAAGGAATTAATATCCAAAATATGTAAGGAACTTCTATAACTCAACAGCAAAAAATTATATAATCTGATTTTTTAAATGGGCCAAGGATCTGAATAGACATTTTCCCAAATAAAACATACAACAGATACATGAAAAGATGTTCATCACTAATCAAAAGGGAAATGCAAATCAAAACCACAGTGAGATATAACCGCCTGTTAGAAGGGCTGTTATAGAGGTGCCTGGGCAGCTCAATCAGTTAAGCGTCTGCCTTCAGCTCAGGTTATGGTCTCAGGGTCCTGGGATGGAGCCCTACTTCAGGGTCCCCTGGAGGTGGGGGTGGGGGATGTTTCTCCCTCTGCCTCCACCGTTCTTCCTACTTGTGTGCGTGTGCGCGCTCTCTCTCTCCCTCTCCCTGTGTTAAATAAATAAATAAAATCTTAAGAAAAATAACAGCTGTTATAAAAAAAAGACAAGAGATAACAAGGGATGGTGAGGATGGGGAGAAAATGGAACCCTGTGGCACAGCTGGTGGCAAAAGAAATTCGTACAGCTACTATGGACAACAGTATGGAGGTTCCTCAAAAACTAAAACACAGAATTATCAGAGGACCCAGCAACTCCACTTCTGGGTATATACCCAAAGGAAATGAAATCCCCAACTTGAAGGGATATTTGTATCCCCTGTTTATTGAAGCATTATTTATATAAGCCAAGACATGCAATCTAAATGTTTGTCGATACAGGAACAGATAAATATATATTACACACACACACACACACACATATGCATACAGACACACACATGGAATGATAGTTATTATTTTTGCTGATGACAATACTGTGGGATGGAGATACCAAGTAACTGCCCAAAGTCACAGTTAATAAATAACCAAAGAGGGGACACCTGGGTGGCTCAGTTGGTTAAGCAGCTGCCTTTGGCTCAGGTCATGATCCCAGCGTCCTGGGATCGAGTCCCACGTCGGGCTCCTTGCTCAGCGGGGAGCCTGCTTCTCCCTCTGCCTGCCATTCTGTCTGCCTGTGCTTGCTCTCTCCCCTTCTCTCTGATAAATAAATAAAATCTTTAAAAATAAATAAATAAATAAATAAATAAATAACCAAAGAGGATATAGTGCCATTAAACTAGGCTCCAAAGTTTGCAGTTTTGTTGTGTCCTAACTGTAGACAGAGAAGCTGAAGAGACAGAAGGTGCAATTAAATGTCAAGACTGGTAAGCTTTGGGGCGCCTGGGTGGCTCAGTGGGTTAAAGCCTCTGCCTTCGGCTCAGGTCATGATCCCAGGGTCTTGGGATCAAGTCCTACATTGGGCTCTCTGCTCAGAAGGGAGCCTGCTTCCCTTCTTCTCTCTCTGCCTGCCTCTCTGCCTGCTTGTGATCTCTGTCAAATAAATAAATAAAATCTTTAAAAAGAAAAAGACTGGTAAGCTTGGTGATCATTTTACTGGTTATTTTCTTCTTTATTCTTTTGTGTATGTCTAATATTTTTAATTGACGGCTATCTACTTTAAGAATGAGAGTGATTTTTAAAAACTCATGTGTTACCAGCAACTACTATAGCAACTCCTGTTGCAGAGTAAGATTTGATTTGTTTATAATTTTGCACTTCTGCATAATTTATTGCTCATTATCTAAAGAAATGTGAGCTGTTCTATGGTTGCTCCTGGGAAAAGGGAAAATATATCTCCCTCTTCATTGTTAAGTTATGCTCCTGATTTTCTCATCAGAATGCTTGACAGATAATAACTGTGGCTATTCATAGACACATGCATTACTACACTAATACCCAATGTCCTGAATGTAGGACATTTGTGGTAAGATGAATGACAAGTTAATGAGTTTCTCTCCCGTTTTGCTGGCATCGGGTCCAGTAAACATTATTTTCTTTTGCACAATGCAGAACACACAGTAGGCATAGGATACCTGTATGCTAAAGAAAAGAAATAAAGCCCTCTAAATTTCCACTGGGGATTTCTGCCATGCTGCATAATTTTACAGGGGCAATAGTGTTTCATTCCAGAATTACTTTTTATTTTAATTTTATTTATTTACTTGAGAGAGAGAAAGAGTGAGAGAAAGAGCATGAGAGGGGAAAGGGTCAGAGGGAGAAGCAGACTCCCCGCTGAGCAGGGAACCCAATGCCGGACTCGAACCTGCGACTCCAGGATCATGACCTGAGCTGAAGGCAGTTGCCTAACCAACTGAGCCACCCAGGCGCCCCCGAGAATTACTTTTGAGCAGAAGCTCTGCATTACAGTTAGAGAAGCAACAGTGAAACCAGGATAAGTTCTCTGCCCTCACAAGGCTTATCAGCAATCAAAAGCCAAAGAAGGATTCAATAAGCTATGGCAAGCAAGCCACACACAGCACTCTGCCTGTTTTTTAACATTCCCAAGAGCTAAGAATGATCTTTATGTGGTTAGACTACTAGAAAAAGCATCATAATAAAAAAGGATAGTTTATGAAACTTAAAAAACACATGAAATGCAAATTGTGTCCATAAATAAAGTTTTATTGGAGCACAGCCACACTAATTTGTTTAGATATTGTCCATGACTCTTTTTACTCTCTAAAGAGAGCACTCAGTAGTTGTGGCACAGACCACGTGGCCCACAAAGCCTCAGATATCTTGGTTCTGGCCTAGTAGAGAAAAGGTGGGACTGTGACTCCTGATCTTTTTTAACTGAGGACTTATGAAGACTGAGTCTTTGTTTACCAAAGTGCCAAATGCAAAGCTAACTCTGCTTCTTAGACTTTGCTATGCAAGGAATCCTGGGGGATCTTGTTAAAATGCAGATTCAGATGTAATTCTGGCTACAGCAGAGATTCACAGGTTCTTTACTTCTAACCAGATCCAAGGTAGGGATTTCTACCATGATTTCATTTAAATTCAAGTTAGTTAACATATAGCATAGTAATAGTTTGGGGAGTAGAATTTAGTGATTCATCACTTACATACAATATCCAAGGCTCCTCACAACCAGCGCCCTCCTTAATGCCCATCACCCATTTAGTGTATCCCCTTAATCACCTCCCATCCAGAAACCCCCAGTTTGTTTTCTATAGTCAAGAGTCTTTTACGGTTTGCCTCTGTTTTTATCTTATTTTTCCTTCTGTTTCCCTATGTTCACCTGTTTTGTTTCTTAAATTCCACATAGGAGTGAAATCATATGGTATTTGTCTTTCTCTGACTTATTTCACTTAGCATCATACACTCTAGCTCCATCCACATCATTGTAGATGGCAAGATTCTATTCTTTTTGATGGCAGAGTAATATTCCATTGTGTATATATGCATATACATATCATATTTTCTTTATCCATTCATCTGTTGATGGACACCTGGGCTCTTTCCATAGTTTGGCTATTGGGGACATTGCTGCTATAAACACTGGAGTGCATGTGCCCCTTTAGATCAGTATTTTTGTATCCTCTGGGTAAACACCTAGTACTGCAATTGTTGGATCATGGCGGTAGTCCTATTTTTACCTTTCTGAGGAACCTCATACTGTTTTCCAGAGAGGATGCACCAGTTTGCATTCCCACCAACAGCGTAAGAGGGGTCCTCTCTCTTCACACCCTTGTCAACATGTGTTGTTTCCTGAGTTCTTAATTTTAGCTATTCTGATAGACATAAGTTTGGTATCTCATTGTAGTTTTGATTTGTATTTCCCTGATGATGAATGATGTTAGTATTTTTCTCACACATCTGTTAGCCATTTATATGTCTTTGGGAAAATGTCTGTTTATGTCCCAGGTAGGGATTTCTAGCTAGCTCTACAGACTGGGTCCTTAAAATCTCATCGGAAGCTTTTTTTTTTTTTTTTTTTTAACTCTCTTCAAGAACTTGAGTCAAAGAGAAAAAGATATCAGAGCAGGAAAACAAAAGTAGGTTTGAGACCTAGCTTAATGCAATTGGTTATTTTCTATCATATGTTTATTGTTGTGTCAAAGATAAATGATAGAGACAGTAAAGTTCATTTCTCAATTGTCTTTGGTCACAGGACTTTCTTAGCAGAGCTAAGGTGAATCATTTTATGAAGTGTAAAAAGGGATTGCAGCTGTTTATTGCTATTAGCTATTTGTTAACTGAGTTTGGGTGAAAACTAATATTGTGCATGAATTCTGTTCTGAGGACAGCAAAAAAGACAAACTCATAAAAACTATTACTTTCTGAAATAAATTCTTTGCATCTTTAATAAGAATGGAATATTAATAAAATACCCAGTTTTATGTCCTCTGATTAAACATTATTAATAAAAAGATGAGTAAAGGCTCTCAGAAGATACTGGTCAAAATTCTGAATCTTGATTATTTCCTGTAAATGCTGTGATTAAAAACAAAAACTAAAGCTGTATACTCAATATCAAGCATTGGCAAGGACATCGAGCAATTAGCATTCCCATGCACTGCTGGTGGGTGTGAGGCTCAATACCATGACTTTGGAAGACAGTATCTACAAAAGCTTAACATGGGCATTCACAATGACTAATTCTGCTCCCAGTATATACTCAACAAAAATGCATGCATATTGTATATCACAGGATTCTACAAGCTTATTTATTGCAGCAGTATTTCTAGGAAATCAAAAACTAAAGACAACCCTAAATGTTCATCAACAGTAGAATGGGAAAAAAATGTGGTATATTCATTACAATGAAATATACACAGCAGTGGGAATGAAGAAAACAAAACTGCACTAAAAAATATGAAAGTATCTCATCAGCATAATATTGGACCTAATAATTCAGACACAAAAAAGGACAAATCCTATAAAGGTGTTAAAAGTCACAGTATGGTTATCTGGGCAGGGAGATTCATGATTGGAAATAGGGATGATGGGGGTTTCTGGGGTACTGATAATGATTTCGACTTGTCTGAGAAGACCTTTGCTACTTTGGAAAAATGTAATCAATCTAATACATTTTAATAAACGCATCTGTACAACCATAAAACCCTCATGTAGACACTTCCTGACATAGTAAATGAAGTGCATCTGTAAAGACTTCTCCACCCCAAACCGACTTTATCACCTGAGGAAGGCTTGGGTAACTTGGGTTGTACAGTAGGTAAAGTGTCCAACTCTCAGGTTCAGTTCAAGTCATGATCTCAGGGGTCAAGGAATTGAGCCCCTTGTCAGCTCCATGCTGAGCATGGAGTCGGCTTCATTGCTCTCTCTCCCTCTTCCACTGCCCCTCGCCCACCTCACCCTCACTCCCTCTCTAAAATAAACAAATAAATCTTTAAATTGAGGAAGGCTTGGGTCAAAAAGGCCACTGTTTTTAACAGTAATTTTGGAAGGAGGTATTACCATCATAACTTTAAGATTAGAGAGAACCTCAGGTATTCCCCTACATTGAGTCTTTTCTGCCCACTGTTATCATCGGGAAGTTAGCATGGCTTCTCTTCAGGGGTTATTTCTATTCACACTGAAGTATGAGAATAACAGGTCAGCACAAAATTGAGAACATCTCTTGATGTACTTTTTGTATGCACTAGTGTTTACATGAAGAAATCTAAGCCACAAGCAATGCTTACCTAAAGCATGATGGCACAGTCAATGAGACATCTTTGAAAACAACCCCTAATCTCAATATTATGAGATTACATGCTAATGTCATAATCACCAAGAAAGCCAGAGTTGGCTCTGTCCTGTTTGCATCTATAACTTTAGCATTTAATACAGTGCCAGACACACAGCAAATAGCTAAGAAAAATAGTTTTTTGTTATTAGAGAAATTATGTTTTTGAAAACTAGTGGTTTGGGAAAATGTTCACAATATCGATTTATGTGAAGCTAATCAAGGTATTAATAAAGAGTTATTTATTTAATACTGTGTTTAAAACAGTGACACCACTGTTACAAAAATCCACAAAAATATATGCAAATACCAAAGGGAGAAAACAGGAAAAATATATTTAAAATCATGGAAATTATTGGTGGTTTACTTGTTCTCATGCATTCATATTTAGCAAACAGTTAATAATTAAAATGTATTTCTTTTAAAAACAGTTTTAAACAGATCAAAGTGTAAAAGTTTGAAGGACTCATAGAAACATCAACCATAGAAAAGAATAGAAGTCAAACGCTTCAGGGATCCAATCTCTGCGCTAATTTAAAGGTGACCCCTGAGCCACCATCCTGTGCCCTATCTCTACCTATTCTCTACCTCAAGTTTCCTTCTCTTCTGTGACCAACTTTGGAGCACTAACACCTTGGGCTCTATGTCTCACCGAACTGTTAACCAACTTAGCCAGTCTCTACCAAATGACTCTGACACATGATTTGAAGATGCTAAAATTATTCCACGTTAAATAAATTATCTCTCCTCTCAATATCATAGATTAAGGATGATTAAGAGATGCTTCATGCCCTCAGAAAGGTATGTTGTCCAATAAAAACAACTGACAGGTGTGGGTTTATGGCAGGAGAAGCAGAAAGTATGAAAAGGAGAGATGAGAAGCCACCAGACAACATTTGTAGTTTTATAGTCTGACAGGCCCCGCAGTACAACAACTCCAAGCCTGTGAGACCTTAGAAGAAGCCTGTGAGGTCAATGACTTGCTTTACTCAAAAGGGTTTAATTTATTTCCTCACAAACATGTAGCCAGCAATCATAAAGCTATCTATATACTTTTTATGTCTTGCATCTTCTATGACAACTGTATCCCAAGACTTTTGGATCTTCACAGACAGGTTCAATTCTAAAAAAAGAAAATTTCTTGTTGCTGGGAATATTAGATGGTTGTCAACCTATCATTTGTAGAGTAATCTTATTTTTAAAAGGAGAGAAAAAACCCAAATATCATGTACTGTAACCACCATTTTATACAATACATAACCTCAGAGAAAAGGATGTTCATTTAAATTATCAAAGTGGGGACATTAGAGGTATTGGAGAACCACTGGCCCTCTGTATCCTAACCCCAGTTTATCTGCTATGCATATGGGTTCAACATGAATACTAAGACCTGGGTATACTGCTTCTATCTCTAAGGGCACATCTTAATATTGACTATTCATGTCTATTTCTAGTCAGTGTCTTGATTTGGGTTCCTCAAAAGTAAGGATACGCTTGGATATGAATACAAATAGTATATTTGGGAGGTGAGCACATAAAGCACTGGTAGATGAGTGGGGAGATAGAGTAAGGAAGGAAAAAAAGCAACTACAGAGTGCACTGTGGGCAACTGGTCTCAAGAAAGAACTGCTGGGGAATTCTAGGCAATACCTTGGATGTGTATCCATCAACTCTTTATCATTGGTAGATGGCTCCCAGAAAGCACTAAGTCCCTACCAATACTGTTCTGCTCCTAACACTAGTTGAGCCTGCTTCTGGAACCAGAGGAAGTTCTCAAGTAGAGAGACCCAGGCACCAAAACCAGCTTCCATACACCAGTTTATTAAGCATACTGTTCTCAAGCATACAGTTTAAGTACCTTCACAGTGAGACCATTTCTTTATCTAATGCTAGAATTAAAGTGGTATAGATGAGAATTTATAGGTTTCAAACTAAGAGGATTTCCAGTATTTCTGGAGTTTCCAAAAGGCATCCTGGACACTTTGTGATCTCTTTTTAAGTAAGGGAATGATATATCCAGGAGAAAAAATGATTAAGAAGTAAGGAGGCTTCTAGAACACAGAAGGTGATAGGACTGACTTACAACAGCTTTTGGCTCTATAGGAAGTTAGATAATGAGAAGGGGAGGGGAAGTACGTGAGAGTTTAGGGGCTACCAGAATGAGTTTGTATGTAAAATAAAAAAGATAAGGTAAATTTATTTCACCTTCTCAATGAGCTAAAATTAGTCACCACTGGATAAGTAACAAAGGCTACTGGAACTCCTTTCCAGAAGCTTGCCAAAATATGATGTGTTAGTCTTTGGTATTTGTGTTCTATTTTAACTTTGGATTCTGATTTGCTTATAACATGGCTTTTACCCATGACGTCTTTTCATATAACCATCTCTAACTATACAGAGAGCCATACTAAAACATAAGGACTAGAGGATGAAGATGTAGTTATTCTCTCCAAAGATATTTATTGAACCTCTAGGATGTCTGTCACAGAGTACAGGTTCAGGATTCAAAGATCAAGATGTTTCCCTGTTCTGAAGGACTTCACAGTGAAGTAGTGATAAAATCTGAATACAACATGGAAGAAAGAACTAGAATACCCATTGTTGCCAAACCAAACCAAAGGTATGGGAACCAGAAAACTAACTTAGGCATAAGAAGAGGTTTACAAGCCCCTTTCCAAGGAAAGAGCTTGGGTAAATTTAGATAACCACAAATATTGATGAGAGTGTGGGAATGAACCTTCAACTTGGCAAGAAATTAGTCCCTTGTCTTCATTAATGTTTTTCTCCTAGGAATTACTCCCCTCACCAGGTCCTGAACAGACTTCACATGCATCAAGAACATCAGTCCCACCATTTGGTCCTGAAGTTAGTCCTACTGGGGACTCGATAGCACGCACACATGACCCGAGTCCCAGGTACCCAGTATCTTGCCCTCACACTTGCTATGTTTGTTCATCTTCCAGGATTAAGTTTATACCTCAGTACCATATTGGTATTGAGCAACTTCAGCCCACTTGACCAGAGCTTGAATTCATTTCCAGAAATCCAAGTATACCCTTCTTCCCTAGACAGATGTATCATCTTGCCACATATCTCCGTCTATGTGCTCCACAACTTCTGTCAAAGTTCCTGGATCCTATCCTGATTAATCACCTCATCCTGCTGAAAAAGAAAAAGCTAGGGACATCATGTTGCCTGATTTCAAGCTATATTACAAGTAGCTGTGATCACCAAGACATCATGGTATTGGCACAAAAAACAGACACTTAGATAAAGGAACAGAGTAGAGATTCCAGAAATGGATCCTCAACTCTATGGTCAACTAATCTTTGACAAATCAGGAAAAAATATCCAATGGAAAAAAGTCTCTTCAATAAGTGGTGCTGGGAAAATTGGCCAGATACATATAGAAGAATGAAATTGGACCATTCCCTTACACCATACACAAAGATCAACTCAAAATGGATGAAAGACCTCACTGTGAGGCAGGAATCCATCAAGATCCTAGAGGAGAACATGGGCAGTAACCTCTTTGACATTGGCCACAGTAACTTCTTTCAAGACACATCTCCAAAAGCAAGGAAAACAAAAGCAAAAATGAACTTTTGGGACCCCATCAAGATAAAAAAGCTTCTGCACAGCAAAGCAAACAGTCAGCAAAACTAAGAGGCAGCCTATGGAATGGGAGAAGATATTTGCAAATGTCATTGCAAATAAAGGACTCATATCTAAGATCTATTAGGAACTTCTCAAACTCAACCTAAAAACTAATAACCCAGTCAAAAAATGGGCAGAAGACATGAACAGACACTTTTCCAAAGAAGACATACAAATGGCTAACAGACACATGAAAAAATGCTCAACATCACTAGCAGCCATCAGGGAAATACAAATCAAAATCACAATGAGATACTACCTTACACCAGTTAGAATGGCAAAAATGAACAAAATAGCAAACAATAAATGTTGGTGAGGATGTGGAAAAAGGGGAACCCTCTTACACTGTTGGTGCAAGTGCAAGTTGGTACAGCCACTCTGGAAAACAGTACAGAGGTTCCACAAGAGGTTAAGTATAACGCTACTCTACAACCCAAACATTGCTCTATTCTCTTAGTTGACTAAGACTCTTACTGAAACTCAGCTTACTATGTGTAAAGATGACTCTGTTACTACCTCATCTACCCTCTTCTTGAGTTGTTAAGAGAAATGAATGGGATAATATATTTAGAATCTCACTGTAATTGGTAAAGTGATTTTGACAGCCACTCTGGAAAACAGTATGGAGGTTCCTCAAGACATTAAAAATAGGACTACCCTATAACCCAGCAATTGCCCTATTAGATATTTACCCCCAAAGATACAAATGTAGTGAAAAGAAGGGGCACATGAACCCTAATGTTCATAGCAGCAATGTCCACAATAGCCAGACTGTGGAAGGAACCAAGATGCCCTTCAACAGATTTATGGATAAATAAAATGTGGTTCATTAACACAATGGAATATTATTCAGCCACCAGAAGCAATGAATACCCACCATTTGCATCAACATGGATGGAAGTGGAGGGGATTACGTTAAGTGAAGTATGTCAAGCAGAGAAAGACAATTATCATATGGTTTCATTCATATGTGGAACATAAGCAATAGCATGGAGGATCATAGGGAGAGGGAGGGAAACCCGAAGGGGGAGAAATCAGAGAGGGAGATGAACCATGAGAGACCATGGACACCAAGAAGCAATCTGGGGGTTTCAGAGGGCAGGAATATGGAGTAAGGGGATAACCAGGTGTTGGGTATTGAGGACAGCACGTGCTATGATGAGCACTGGGTGTTAACTAATGAATTGCTGAACACTGCATCAAGGACAAGTTACTGAACATAGTTTTTTTAAAAAGAAAAAAAATCATCTTATCCTGCACTTTGATGACTTTGAGTACCAAACACTGCCTGTGTGCCGTGTTCCTGTGCCCCATCTAACACCCTGGACATACTGGAATATCTTCATCAGCAAGAATAACAATGATATATCAACCCTCATTTACTTACACCCATTAGATTCCTGGTAGTGGTTCACACACTACCTCATTTAAACATCAAACTATGAGGAAAGTACTCTTATTATACCCATTTTGTATAAGAGGAAATAAAGCTTAAAGGACTTAAAATGACAGCTCATAACAGGAATTGCCAGGTTTGGGACCAGTCCTGCTGAAGCCCCTCGTCATATTCTAAGCTGTTAACCCCCACTGTGGGGAGTCATATCCAGGCATCATGAGGAGAGCTGATAACTTCCTTGGGGATTTGCCCCTTAGGAACTACCAGGTCCCCAGGCCCAGGCCCACAAGGTCCCTGCTTTCTCATTCCTTCCTCAAACCCATGTACTATTAAAGCCCTAAGAAGCTTCACAGCAGAACTGCACTGATGTGTGTCATTGGACGTAAATGCCAGGTCACTTCTTCCCAACTAAACAGGAAGTGTGCTCAGGATATTAAAATAGGGGGGCCTACTAGTATGGAAGAAATTAATGCAGTTGACTACAGAAAGGGTAAAAAGTTGACAGCTACAGAAGTATCTCCATAAAGGGTAAATAAATCTCTGTAAGGAAAAAAAAAATGCTTTTTCATGAATTTGACTACAGAACTAACACTCACTTATTTGAAGTTATAATAACCAGAGATGTTAAGTTTTCTATCTTCTGATAGTTCTATTATTAGTGATTTTAAACAAACGTCCAATATTGACACTGGGCACATTTTGAATTTAGGTCACAGTGTATCTTTGAGCAGCATAAATCATTGGCAAGAACAAGAGCAAAGCTCACAGTTCATGTTGTTACCATTTCTGCCACTTCCTCCCCTGTCACGTGCTAGCAGAAGTGGCAGAGAATAGACGGAATCTATAAAGTTGGAGCAGTTATTGGCACACAAATGCCACGCTATTATTTTGAAATTTTAGCTGCTGATCCATAGCACTATAAATCTAAGACAGGCCTCTCAAACCAGCTAGCTGCATGGCCTTCAAGTGGGATTAGTGGGATTTTCCTCATCCTATACAATCTCCTCCATCCCAAATGCCCCATCTTAGTTTCCCGTCTCCGATATTGCCAACAAATAAGATTTGGCGCCATTGTCTATTAAAAAGAATGATGTACAAACAGAAACCCCATCTGAAGTTTGAGTGAAAAACATGGGTACTTTGAGAAATCATGATGTGAATCATCAGACCAGAATTTTCTCTCGGCTTTCTTGCAATTGATCTTTCGTCTTATTCTTAAGTTGCAACCTTTCTATTTGAAAAATAAGTACCATACATCGACTAAAATCCTGATACTGATACTTCTAACTCTAAATACAACCAACTATCAAAGATAATTTATACAATTACTCTCGATTATTCAGTGTGGGGTTGATGAAATTATAGAGTGAGCAATAATCTGTATGATTCTATTCTGCTAATACTTTCCCATTTCCTGTGTCTTCCAGTCCTCTGTAGGTGCCTCTAAAAAGATGAGAGCAACTCATCCTTCCCAGAACAATAGGGGAAAAGAGCAACACACAAAGTAAGCCATCATTAGATTCTGGGGGCTAAGGAGAGTAATAGGGAATGAAACAAGCATTTGAACATGAGAGCACGATGACTTTGCTTTCTGATGCATACGTATTCTCTGCCCACCCCCCTCACGCCCACCCCCTGCACAAACACACACTCTGAAAACACCTGTGTGAGCAGATTTTAGAGCAAAATCCTACTTCCCTACAGGGAAATGCAGAGAACAAAGCGATTTTCTCTGTTCTTACCAAGCTGCACTAACAACACTTGGAAAGACTGTAGAGCAAACCTCAATCTTGTTACTACAGATGTTTCAACTTATAATTTAATGACACAAACAAGATCTCATTACTGTGCTTTCCTTTTCATTACTAATCGTCCTTAGCACCAAGCAAGTTAAAAGCATTAAAAGGAGTCCTACTACCCTTCTACTCTTGCAACTGTTGGCACCAACAGTGAACATCTAACATTTTAATTTTTCAGATCATTTTAAAATGACTTCACTATCATTTCCCCTTCACATATTATTGACACATGACATGTGTTAACACACATCCCCTTGCACACGTGCACACACACACACACACACACACACACACACACTTGCAAATACATAGACAGTCACACCTATCCTCTTCTCTCCCCCTACTCAAATACAGTGTACTTGGAGGCAAGGTAGGAAGTGTCAGAGAAGCAGTAATTCATCTGCTAGAATCTAATCTTTTTAAGATTTGGATTCCCGGGGTGCCTGGGTGGCTCAGTGGTTTAAGGCCCCTGCCTTCAGCTCAGGTCATGATCCTAGGGTCCTGGGATCCAGCCCTGCATCGGGCTCTCTGCTCGGCAGGGGGCCTGCTTCCTCCTCTCTCTCTGCCTGCCTCTCTGCCTACTTGTGATCTCTGTCTGTCAAATAAATAAATAAAATCTTTAAAAAAAAAAAAAGATTTGGATTCCCAAGAGTATCAGGGAAAAAATGTGATTAAGTAAAGGAGGGTTTGTAACTATGGAAATACTACTGTAAAAATTAGAAAGATCCGTGCATATTAAGTTTTAGTTGGGGCTCCCCCAAAAGCAGAATCCGAGCTAAGGATGTGAAGTTAGGTAGGGTATGTGGGAAGAAAACAGAGATGAGAGGGGAAGGGAAGGGACCCAAGAAAGAGTATGTGAATGAGCAGGTTTACCCTGTAAGAAATTTGAGCCCTTTGGAAAACCTGGGGAGTCAGTACGGGATGGGCAACTCAAAATTCTCACCCTTAACCCCAGAGTGAAGGCAATAGGGTATTTATATACCAGCTTCCTTCAGTCACTAACTGAAGGTTAGGGATGGGGAGTGAGTAATTCCATGACACTTTTTTAATGACCAGCTATAAGTGAGCAATTAGACCCTAGAGGCTAGAGAGAACCCTCAAACCAACAGAAGCAGTTGCTGGCAAGTTACACAAAATGGCAAGGGACACATATGCCCTCTGCTAGAGAAAAAATTTCACTTCTGTGTGTATTTTTGTATGTTCTAGTGTGTGTGCTTTAGTATGTAGCTATGTGAGGTAAAAGGCTTTTATAAATGTGGCACAAGACACACAGTACCACAGAAAAAAGAGCTGGCCAACAGTGAAGTGAAAATGACTCTCCCAATGGCAAGGGAGAAAAGCTATCAAAAAGAAAACCAGAGTGACTAAGCTTTACAGCATGTACACCAGGTGTTGGCTTAAAAATGCCACCATGAGAAAACGCTTGTGCAGTAGACAGAAACAGCATTAGTTCGTTCCAACCAGGAAAATGATGAAGAAAAATGCATGCCAGAGTCACCTAAACATGACAGTTTTCTGACTCTAAAATATCTTACATGTTTCAAAATTCGTCTACATAAAATGCAGGGTGAAACCATGTCAGAGCAATAGGCAACACCCAGCAGTTTTATGGAGAGAAATACACTTCCAGAGAATAGTATAAAGAGTTTGTGCTAAACAATACTCAAACGGAAGAAACAGCTCACTGGCTGCTCTGGAAATAGGCATGTGGCTCGATAGAAGAAAGGCCATCCAGTTAGACATGGAAGAACAAAGGGCTGCGGCAGATTGTAAAGATGGCCCCAAATCTTCCCTTCGCATCACTACACCTTTGCAACCTAGGTGTCTTTACGATTTCACCCACCAATGGGTGGAATCTAGTTGTCCGTCACTAGAAACTGAGCTGGTTCTTGGAGTCTTTGGCCTGAAGCATACTGAACCAACCAACCTAGCTCCTTTTCCACTTGTTCTCCATCTCCAAACTGCCAGCAGAACGCCAGACATGGCACACAGATGACCAAGGCCCAAGAGATGCTGAGTTTGACCCAGTCCAGTGTGACCGTCTGGTAGATGGTGGTAGTTCTAAGTCACTAAGATTTGGGATGGCTTTGTCATATAGTAAAGGGTTATCATCTCAAGACCTTAACAGACCTTCAAGATCAACATGGCAGTTCACGCTTTACAAATATTTGTTGATTGCTTACCATGGCCTGCCACTGTTCTGGGTTTAGGGAATACAAACACGATTTCCAAAGGAGTTTAAGTACGTACTTTCACGGAGATTACGTTCTGGTGTGAAGATATATGTAAGCAAATAATAAACAGAGAACATGCCAGATAGTAGCAGTGCTAAAGAAAAATAAAGGGGGCGAGGGAGACAGCAAGTGACAGAGATTGGGGACACTGTTCTAGATAAGAACTGGGAATACCTCCCTGTATACTTACCATTTGCTTAGACCTCTAGTTACCTTTCCACTTCACCTCTACCTCTCTTCCTGTAACTCTCTTCACTTTAGTCACAAAGGCCTCCTATTATAACCATCTGTTGTCTCAGGCCCTTTGCACTAACTACTGCCTCAACTTCATTCATGGAAGTATCTTTAAGAAAAACTTTGTGAATGGAAGCAACAGTGAGTAAAGCTGCTATTACCTGAAATGGGAAAAGTAGGAGGAGTCATGCTAAAAGTGGTCTCCACTGTTCTCTCCTCCAGACTCAAAGGTAGAAGAATCTGGCAAGCATGGGGGATGATTCCACGGAGAGGCTCTACACTGAAGAAAAGGCGGAGTAGCATCCACCTGGCCCCAGGGAATCATGATGCCATGAAATGATTCTATTTCTTAATGTGAATGTGTGGATGCTTTCAGGATATCACTCACTCCTCAAAATAAAGAAATCTTGAGCCAGGAATAGAGCTGTTGATTAAAGGAATATGATATGTGATACATATTGTGCATCTGGCCTCTATTTAAACAAAGGAAAATAATTTTCCCTTCTCAGGGAGAGACAGGCTGGACTGTGGCCTATTTTCATAAGAATATGCATTCCAATTAGTCAAAAAAACTCCATGAAGAGAAATAATTGCTGAGGTAAGCCTAGGAAGAGAAAAATTTCTGCTACCCCTTTTGCTAGATGCTCCTTCACATTTTCATAAATGTATTACACTATATTACAGAGGTCCAATTATTAAACAGTATTCATCATGTAATGGGCTTAAATTTTTTTTCACTCAACTATGAGTCTCAATGAAACCAAAACCTGGAAAATATTAAATCCCCATGAGGCATTTTATGGTTTGACGCGATCACATACAAACTTATTTCCAGAGCAACATTATTTTTTGATTCCTTTAAAATATTTTGGCCATTAAAATTTGATTACCTCTTGTGCAACACAGTTAAAAATTATCGGGCCATTACAGCACCACGTAGGAGCGTTCAATGCATAGCGTATACAGTTTCATGTTCAGTACACCGATGGCTCTTTCATGGCCATCAGAGACCACCACAGCAGGGTAGCTGAAAGAAGGCTTATCAAGTTGATGTAATATGACCATACTTCAACAGACAGGGTTTTCTCAAACTGTTTGTTAGATGCTTTCTTTAAGGACAGAAATGACAAATACATGGGGCCATTGCACTTCCTCCTTTTGCCAACATGTGAGAGATACCACAAATCAATCAGAACCCTAATAACTAATCCTCCTCAGTTAGACTCTGTGGGCAGCCATGACCGATTGACCAATGTGGTTACTAAGACAAAATCAGCAGATCTTTGTTCTGGTGGTCTGATCCAGTATCTGCATAGATTTTCCACCAGGCAACTTAGACTCACTTCTAAGCCAAATGTGCTCCATTTATAAAGTCAAAGTAATAGGTACATGATCCTCAAATGCTTCATTCCAGTTAGGGAAAGCGTGAACTAAGAACTGCAAAGGTCTTGAGCAATGTACTCAGCTTCAGAGCTAGCTCATCAACTCCAAAATGTCAAACAGGCCACAACCCCACAATTTATAGGGGAGAAGTTCTCCTCGGCCCAAGAGCGTAACTTTTCCTAGCACAAGCCTAAGCACATAGTCAACATGATGTTGACTGATGTAAATAATTCATACTGAAATTTCAGGAGCAAAGCATGTTGCCTTTCCATAAAGCAAGTGAGCAAGATTTAACCTTCTCTTACACTGGGGTATATAATGTAGCTAAAAAAAAAAAAAAATACCAAAATCTTCATAATTTTACTTGTGTCCCTCTCTAAAACAGAAAGGAAAATCCAATTTGGTTCCCTGCTCCCTGAATGAGAGGCACTTAGATTTGCACCATCTCCTAATCCTAGCAGTCTTGACCTTGAGACTTCAAGCAGCCAGCTACGATGCTTTATAAAGGAGCTCTGCTCACCCGGCATACCTCAGAAATCTACTCAGCTTTAGTTCCTATTGCTACCTATTAGCCAATGTTGTCAAGAAGCAGGCAAATATGCAGAGAAAATTATACCCTTCTAGACACCTGTCTCCCCTTATTTCTGCCCACAAGGTTTTATTTGTAGCACCAAGTTATCAAATAAAAAATATTTATTATCTGTATACCCTTCTGTAGTTTCCATTCTTCTCCCATGGACATGGTTGAAGCCAGTAATTCCTAACCTTTCCAGGCAATCTGACCAGTCCAGCCAACCATTTGCTGGTGTATAACCTTTGGTTTTTCCTTTCAGGAATGACACTTCCCGCGGCAGACCTAACTTGCAATTATGACACCAGCCCAGCTATCTCTGCTTCCCTTGGAAATTTCATCGCCCACTTCTGACATCGTTTACGCTTTTAACAATTCTGGCAATAATCTTGTGTGGTTCCTAAAAAAATAAAGAAAGAAATGCCCCCAGCTTTCTCAAAATACAGAAACACAAGGTGAAGAGGGATTCCCTAATACCTAAAGAATTACAGGATTTTGCTTCTCCGCTTTGCCTGCAACTACACCTATTCCTGATACACTGTAGTGTGATATGCAGCAGATCAAAAATATAGAGAGTTTAGATACTGCTCTGGAGGGGGCAATTATTACTTGGTTTAATCATCCAAGGCATCATAACTTAACTTCAGTTGTCAGGGGTGCCAGAAGTACCTTTCTTTTCATTTATATTGAGATTACTGAGGGGTAATTTAAGAAATGCCTAATGCCACTCTTCTGCTCTTGTCACAGATCAAAAAGCACAGGCCAGACAGCTGCCACCTGAGGAGGGTCAGTCAGGCAAATAAAGCCAGAGGTGAAAATGCATAGTGAGTGGTCAGACAAAGCATGATCCAGAGCCAATGAGAATCGAGGAAGCAGTATATATTAAGAAAAGCTATAATTACAGCATAGGAGACGCACAGATCTAAATTTATTCTACACACAGTCTGGGATTGAAAGTAATTTTTCTGAATTTGTTGGCTCACTTTTCAAGGGATAAACTAGATGTGTTCGAAAGCAAAGGTCGAGGTCAACAGTAATGGACTGTGCAATTAACAATGTCTGATTTATAAAAACAACTGATGCAATCAACCACATATACACTACTAATAAATAATACACATAGGAAATATGGGGTCAACTCTGAATGCTCCTCAAAAAAGAAAGGTGAAAACCTCAGCCAGCGTGTTAGTCGTCCTCTTGTCTTCACACTGGGGTCTATGATTCATCACTCCACTTGTATGTCCTTTGCTTCTCTGCATAGCATTTGGAATGGCCTCACTTGTTGTAACAGGAATAATTAAACAACTCTACAAAACTCCCAGTCTGTCGTCAGTGGTTTCACATCCTCTAGATCTTGCCATTCCCAATTAGCTCCAACTCCATTCTGTGCTTTAACCCTAACCCTAACATGTAAACAACCTCGTGGTTATCTCAGAATGGTTGCTCTCTTTGAACAGTAGTGTGTGAAATGGAGTTCCAAGTCTGGCTGCCTTTAATTTCGGACAAAAAGGTAAAACACATTCCAGCATGTGTGTTATTCTAAAGAACTGCCCAGCAGAAATCAGCGCCCTTAATTTTCCTGTCACAAAATCTAACATTTGCTCCAGCTGCACTGAAATTTGCCCTGTACTTATTTCCTACCAGATCATGTGCAGGCCAGAGTAGTATGAATTTCACTTTGCTGCCAAAAACAAACAAACAAACAAACAAAAAAAAAAAAAAAAAACCAGGTAAAGGCAGACAAACTCTGTCCTTGCATTCTTTCTCCTTTTCGACTCTGGAGCCCTTAACTGCATCTTCTCAGTCACTCAATTCACAGCCTAGGGAGCACCCACCGTGGGATTTCTCTGTGGATCACTTTTTGTGGGTGCTGGGAAGGGAGAATGATAGAGAAACTCGGAAGGTTCTCCTGAGTCATTTCTCATTTCAGTGGACAGAGAGGCTGAGCGAACCCAAAGTGCTAGTCCCGGAAGGGCACAAAAGCCTTCTGGGTTACCCGTTCATTGTCTCTTAGCTCCCACCTCCTCTGCTCTTCCCTGCCTGGTTTGTGAGGTGGGGGCTGGGACTCTGCAAAGCACATTTCTGCTTTGTTGGATGGAGCCCTGATCGCTCTAGAGGGGACTGCAGGGCTAGAGGAAGGAGGAGGGACTTGCTCCTTCCTGTCGGCTTCCTGTGAGGATTTCTCCAACTCTTCTCCACTGCAGTGGCAGTGCCGTTCCGTGACAGCAGCGGAATGCAGTTTGCAGATTTTTCAACCCTTGTACAAGCAGCTTCATTACGCTCCCCTCAGAAACGCCACAAGGCGCCATCCTCAGAGGTCTGGCTTTAACTCCAGGGACACCCTCCTCTGAACTGCTAAGTCTTAAGAATAAGTAGTAAGAATTCCAGTCTCTTCCTTCCGTCTCCCTAGCCCCAGAAGTGCGTGCAGTTTCCTGTAGCTTCTCCTCTGATCGCTCAGGGTTTTCTTTTTCCCTGTTTAGTGTCTTAGTTAACAGTGTTATACCTTGTTAACAAGTCTTTATGCCTAGGGGCACATTTTTCGTGTTAAGACCACTTAAGAAGTTTATGCCTCCTCACTGAACCATGACTAATGCACCATCCCAAGAGTAACCAGCTTCTACAGTTCCACTAGCTTTTTGGAAACCCTCTCAACAATCAGACTGCTACGAAAGCCCACTGAGCGTGCATGCAGGTGAATTTCCCTTTTTCTCACAAAACAATGCCCTCAGCAATCTTTGAGTGAGTAGGCAAGGTCATGAGATTTAAAACAGCATACGGTACGGTAACTTAACAGCATCCAGGCACGTACCAAAACTCAACATTATGTCTATGAATCTGGGACTTCGTGCCAGCCAGTCCCTACTTGCTATTCCTGGGCCCTGCGGTGAACCGAAAAGCCTTACAACCTTCCTTCTGCAAGTACGTGCCCGATGGTGGTAGTCGGAGCCTCCCGGAGCTGCAGCTGTCCCCTGGCTCCTACTCTTGTACCCATTCCCTAATTCCCGGGCTTCAACTCCTGCGCTGAGTTTGCTCCGCCTTGGCTTGGGGCACCAAATCCCTTGCCAGATTCCTTTCCTGAAGAGCTGGAGCCTGGTCTTTCCATTCGCTCAGGCTCTGCCTCGATCTCAATCAACTCCCCTGGAAAGAAAAATGACAACCCAGAGACCCCACTACCAAGACCGCACCCACTGCCTGATTCCTCTGGGTATGAAGGTGGTCCAACTCTTAACAGAAAAGTACTGGAACCTAAGACACTGATTCTACAGGGTGGTCAGTCCTCCTGGTGCCCTCTGGTCTATGCTTATGCCCCTGTCCTTCTTTGCTCAAAACAAGAAACCCTACAAGCCTGCCAACTAGAAACACATGGTTTATGCCAATATACTCCGCTGCTCAGTTCCCCCTGAAACCAAAGCCTCATATCTGGGGTTACTGGGATTTTCCTGTGTGGCCATGGAAAAATCAACCATTTTATGAGCTCTGTTATTTCAGATGGTCTCTAGGGACTATGCTGTGACTCTTTGGCAAGTTGTTAACAGAGTGGACTAGGGCTAAAGCGGTTCTAAGCATAAGCCAACACTGAACGAGGAAACATTGCTCCAGGAACAGACCCACAACCAACGACAACCAACACCATGACCGTAGTGTTAAATGAGAAGCAATGTTCACCTCATCCCAAAGATGTACCCTTCTCCTTAGCCCGTACTTCTCAGCTCTAACACATGGCCAATGATATGATCATCTCTGCTTCCTTCCTAGGTCCCCAAAAGACCTTAAGGAAAGGACTCAGAATGGACTCCAAGATCTGCCTCAAATTTCTCTTTTGTTATTTTCTAATCTCATCTACTATGCCATCTATTTTCTGCATTTTGGTGGGGGGGAACAGATTATGCCTATTTGCTTACTTGTCTATAGCCGCTTTCTCACTACAAGGACAGAGCTGAGCAGTCACAACAGAGACCGTGAAGCCCACAGAGCCAAACATGGTCACTATCTACCCCTGACAGAAAAGCTTGTCATCTCTAAATCACAGTCACCTTGGGGTATATATTAACTACGTGAGGTGATCGATGTGTTAACTAACTTGACTGTGATAATCATTTTGTAATTTATACATGTATTAAATCATCACATTGTATACCTTAAATATGCGCAGTTTAGTCAATTATACTTCAGTAAAGGTGGGGAGGCAGGAAAAGGAATTAACCTAGTTCAAGCTCTATTGCTATCTATTTTAGGATCATGGTGAGGGACGTATAAAGCCAAAGGCCTGGCCATAGTTGACCACATCTAAAGCCCTGAAAATTACTTATTACTACCTCCTAGTAATCACAGATTGCATGGTCTATACACTGGTGGAGTACCATTAAGTATTCTGACATGTTATTTCATATGCTCTTCCTAATCCTAACATGTTAACTTTTTTTCTTTTTCCAGATGGGGAAATGTACTCAGAGAGCTAACTAACTTGAACAACTTTCAACAGCTAACAAGCAGGATACACCTCTTAAGGTAAACCATTTTAGAGGTCATCTCAAATCTTTGTGTGCTCAGCATTTTTCTGGTACACTTCATGAAAATGCAGTTGCTGATTCAGGAGGACTGGTGTGGAACCCAAGGGTCTGCTCCTTAAACAAGTTCGCAGGTGAGCCTGTTGGTTTGCAGACCATACTGAGTAGCAAGGCGTTCTATCACAATGCACCATGATGAACTGCTGGAATTGAAAACATTCCATCTTTCTTGCCAGATATGCACTTGAAGTGCTTACCCTTACAATCACCCTAGAAGATAAATATCATTTAACCCCACTCTATAACAGAGGGACCCAAGGCACCAAGTATGTCATATAAACAGTAAGCAGAAGATGTGAAAGTCAATGAGTCTCCGCTCACCATCCTCACATGCTATGCCATCTCAAGGCATGTGACTGCTGACATAACTGTGATGGTCGCTGATCCGTCTGTGAGTGCGTGTAAGCCCACAGTTCTGAGACACTTCTACCTGGATGCACCAAATGTGGCTCCATCACAAAGCCTAATCATGACACAAATTCCATTTGCAACCCTGGCCCACTTTGCAATGGGGCTAGAATCAGCTTTGCTGTCACCGACATAGTATCAAGTGTACCTCCCGGGCTCTGCCTCCCATAAGCCCCACCCCCATGGAAACAGGCTCCACAACATCCTGTTTCCTTCTGCCCAACACTCCCATATTCCAGAACAACAAAGTCCCTCCCTGAATCATAGCCTGCTTGTGTGCTGTCCTGACACCTCACTAATTATTTGTTCCTGAAAGTTGGATAATCCCAAAGGCTCTCTGACTGGCAAGTTGCCCAGAACCACCATAGCTTCTTAGACCAGACATCGTGTACTGCCAGTTGTGTGAATTACAGTGACATATAGGATTAGAACACCTTTATCCACCATGTAACTGGACGTGGTCTGAGATAAACATGCTTTTTGGACATTGCATATTAGAAAGGCTAGCTGTCTTTTGGGGTCATCTTCAACAGGTGAACTAGTTTCCCTCACCCTCCCCTTTACCCTCAGCTGCTGCTTCTCCCTACTGGTCCACCCTTGAGGACCCCAGCCTGTGTGACCTGAAACATGCAAATCTTACAAATTTCCAGGTTTTAGCTCGTGGCTGCCAGCCACGAAATCTGTGTCACTGCAAGCAAAGAATATTCAGATCAAAGTCAGACAGTCTAGAAAATACCACTTGATGTTCTCCCTGAATGATCTTTAAATAGCCACACACATTAATTAATTTTCTGCCATACTTCACTGGGGCTGCAATCTTTTTCAGCAAATTGAGACAGAGATTCCATAATAAGAACAAAACTATATCAAATACGATTTCAGCCAAAATTAAAAAATCAAGTGATAATATTTCTGAAGTAATGGCCATGTTGAAAAGAGTAAATGGCATCAAATTCATCTTTTTTCACCCATAAAATGCTATAATAAGACTGACAGAAGAACAACATGCCAAATTAATCTACCTTTAAAGACTGTTACCTTTTCTTCTATCAGTTTTCTACTCCTACCATTTAGGGATATCAATAAATTCCCAAAGAGAAGATTCAGCAGTTGTTAACATCGTCATTTGTGTTTCTCTTCCCCTACAATGATTCTTACTGAAGACTTAAGTCACCTGCTATCTCCCTCAGTCATAATGTGCACGGCAAAGAACTGCGTATAAGCCCTTGTCCCAAATCCTTACTCTGAATGGCTTTATCAACTACAAGCAGTTCTGAAACCCCTGAGGAAGGCAATAAAAACTTCTGTCATACCGGATTGCCTCTTTTATCCCAGATTATCACAACTGAATATGTTTATTGGAAATGGTTTCCTTTTCGTGCCTTCCTCATCTTTCCCCAGCCTATTGTTAATCGCCCTCGTGGATAGCCAGGAAATCTGTTTGAGTTAGCTCTGTGGAGCTGTGGGACCTTGGGGAAAAAAAACAGCATATTATTTGTGCCTCAGTTTTCTCATTTGTCAAAGGTATTGCCTTCAGAGGGGAAAATTAGAACATGCGCTTAATTCACATATAGGAAAGCAGGCAAAGTGCTCAGAAAACGAAGATTCACATGGATCAATATATTATTTAACACTTTATTGAGCTACAGTTCACATGCATGCAATTCATGCATTTAGAGTGAAGAATTCAATCGTTTTTTTTTTTGTATATTCACAGAGCTTTGAAATAATCACCATGAATTAATTTCATCACCCAAAACCAGACTCTGTAACAGTCACTTCCAAGTTGACCTCAGTTCCAAGTCCACCTCACCTCCCACATCCACCCTTAACCCTCGGAAACCTTCATCTAGTTTCTATGTATTTGTCTACTCTAGACAGTGCATATAAATTGAATTTTGTGACTGACTTCTTTCACCTCACATGATGTTTCCAAGGATCATCTACACTAGCATTCACCAATATCACATTCCTTTTTATCGAACAGTATTCCACCATATGTATACAATATGTTTTGTTTAACCATTCCTCGGGTAATGGACATTTGGGTTATTTTTGGCTTTCTGACTACTGTAAATAATACTGCTATTTATATCTATGTACAAATTTTTGTGTGAACATGTTTGTACTTCTCTTCATAGATACCTAAAAGTGGAATTGCTGGGTCATACAGTAGCTTTATTTACTTTTATGATAACTTGACATTTGACATTTTGAAAAACTGCCAAAATCTTTTTCCAAAATGAGCGTACTTTGTTATATTTCTACTAGAGGTATGAGGGTTCAATTTCTTCTTCACATCCTCACCACCTTATCTTTGTCTTTTTTATTACAGCTGTTACAGTTGGTATGGAGTATCTCATTGCGAATTTGATTACCATTACCCTTATGACTAATAATTTTGAGCATATTTTCATGTGTATATTTCCTGTGGATTAGCTGCAAATTTCTTAGAATTCCCTTTTAAGTTACCTGTACTGCTTTTGAGTGTACGTATTTGTACGGCTTTTGAGTGGTTCCTCCAGATATCACATTATGTATCTGTAACTTATCACAGTCTAGGGTACTATTATTTTACAATATGGTCAAGTAAAGAAACCCTTTCTCTTTTTAGGTCCCTTTACTCTTCCCACTCTTGTTTTAACTCTCTCCCCTAATACATTTAAAATGATATCATACATTATCATAATTTTACTTCAAATGTCAAACATCATTTATAAAATTTGAAGCTACTCTATTATATTTAGCCCATATTTTTGCTTATTGTTTCCTTTCCTTCTTTTATCATTCCCTTTTCATGTAGAGCATGCGCATCAGCCATTAATTTTACATTAGGACTGCTGACAATAAATTCTCTTAGCTTTCCTTCATTTGAAAATATTTCGAACTTCTCTTCATTTCTTAAGTTATTTCCTCTGCATATGAAATTCTGGGTTGATTGTTCTTGTCTCTCAGCATGTGAAAAAATATTATGCCACCTCTTTCTGGCCTCCATGGTTTTTCATGACAAATATGCTATCATTTGAACAGGTGTTCCCCCTATAGGAAACGTGTCATTTCTCTCTATCTGCTTTCAAGAGTTTTTCATTGCTTTAGAATATATAAATTTGACTATGCTTTGCCTTGGCATGAATTTCCTGGGCTTTAGTGTGTTTAGGGTTTACTAATATTTGGAAATTTGTAGGTTTATGCTTTTCAGGAAATTTGGAAAATTTCAGTCCTCATTCTGTTGAGTATCTGTTCATACCCGTATTCTTTTTCATCTTCTGCAATTCCAAGGAGTATTAGAGCTTTTATTATTGTCCACAGGCCTCTGAGGCCCTGTTATTATTTTCAGTCTTTTTTCTCCCTGTTGTTAAAACTGGGTAATTCCTAATGTTCTATCTTTAAGTTCACTACTTCATTCCTCTTTCATTTCCATTCTTTTATTAAGCCCATAAAAGGAGTTTATTTTGATCATTGAATTTTTCAGTCTTAAAATTTATTTTTATTTTTATTTATTTATTTTTTCAGTCTTAAAATTTCTATTTGGTTCTTCTTTGTATCTCCTACTTTTTGTTAAAAAATTTTTTCTTGTTTGTTTCAAGTTTGTTGAGAAGTGCTCACTAAAGCTTTTTTTTAATTGGTCCTTTATTTTTAATTTTTTAATTTTTTATTAATTATTTTTATTAACATATACTGCATTGTTTTCCCCAGGGGTACAGGTCTGTGAATTGTCAGGCTTACACACTTCACAGCACTCACTGAAGCTTTTTTAAAAAATGATGTTTTGCTTTAAATCTTTTTAAGATAATTCCATTTCCCATTTCTTCTCATTGTTGGTATCTGTTCATGTCTTCTTCCTCATTCATCCTCATTCATCCTAATTCTGGATATGATGGGTGATTTTTAATTCTAACATGTTTGTGTACTATGAGAATTTCAGTATTATTTAAATCTCCAATTTTGTAAGCCTGCACTGAATGATAATGTTAGAAAAAGTTGGGTCCTACCTTCTTACTACCACGCAGATTTGTGAGCCCATGTTCCCACTGGGATTTCACAAATGCTGTGAATTAAGTAAGATATGCCACATTACTGCTAGGTGAGTGTGGAACTTCAGGTTCCCCAACAGAGTTTCTATTGATAATAATGGTGGGAAAAGAGATGCTAGGTGTGAGAGGGCATCTCATCACCTCTGCACAGTGCTGAAAATACAGTCTTGAAGACTTGGTCTTCTTGGACATCACCGCAGCAAGAAAAGGTAGGAGCATCTCGTTACCAATGCATATGGATGGAAATCTAGGCTCCGCACTAAGCCTTTGTTAATGGGGGCAGGGCAAGTGCACTGTGTTGTTGTCGTTATTATATTCTGCAACAAGAAAGCAGGGATATTATTATCAGAAAAATTTATTTCTTGATAGGCTGCTCCTTTCTTGGTCTTTTGGCTTAAAGGAACAGGTTTTACATGGGACTTTTTTTTTTTTTTTTTGGCTGTGCCTGTGGGTGTTTCTGAGTTGTAGGGTTCTCCAGCACCCAATCTAGGAGGCAAAGGAGGCAAAACAAAAAAACAAAACAAAACAAAAAATCTAGGGAACTTACCATTTTGTCATTCCTTAAGTTCCAAAATCCTTAGCTGGTCTGCCTTCTTCTCTTCAGATTTCAGAGTCTTGTTTTATATATAAAATAAATAAGCAAAAGGAATAGGGAGAAATGTGTCTATAGCATCTTGTCCAGAGTCAGAAGTCTCCCCCTTTTACTATTTTTTTAAGATGGCTACTAGAAAATTTGAAATTGTATGTGTGACTCACACCATGTCCCCATTGGACAAAGCTGCTATAGGTGTTAGATATCTCACCTGAAAATGAGAAGGTTAGAAGAGATGCTTTTCCAAGTCAGTTTCTAAGGAGTTCTATGATTTTATGGATTGTTGTTTGGCTTCTGTATATAATGCAAATTATGTAGAAAATGGTTTTTCTTTCTACTTACCTAGATCATAGCTATCAGAAATGAAATGGTCCTACAAAGCCCTTCAAATGACTCAAAATAGAGCCACGGGATAATTGAAACTTTTTATTTTATTTTATTTTTTTCTCAGTTCAAGTTTAATAGAAACAACAGAAGATCAGAAGTGTCGCCCTCCTTAAAACTCATACCAGTATGTTAAAATTTCCATAGGAAGTGGTTGGTAAGCAAGAATTTCTCCAACAGGGCTTATTGCAGGTGCTAATCAACTCACAGTTTCTTTCTTTCTTCTCTCTCTCTCTCTCTCTCTCTTTTTTTTTTTTTTGCCATTTGTGCTCAAAGGAGATTAAATTACATCAATTACCTCATTTCTTCATATACCTAAATAATGCATTCCCCCACTCTGTGGAGAATAAACCAAATTTGGTAGAGAAAAGTTTAATGGGTAGCTATAAATAGCACTGTAGTCTCCTTGAAAGAACACCTAGTACTCCCTATTCCTCCTTCTATAAAGACCCTTTTCTGAAAGTGCTAATGAATGGTTCTTGTTTTCTTGTGATTATCTCCCTCATCCTACACTTCCTTGTATTTTGAAAGACTATTAAAGTGCATTTCCTTCCAATATTCATGGTAAGTAATCTTACTGAAATCCACTGGATCCTTAGCAGAACAATCCCAATAACTGCCCATGAAATCTTGGTTTCCTAGAAACCATGTTTAAAAAGACAGTGCCTTTCAGCTTTTGGTACAAGATGTAAAGTTCTCTCCTCAGCACTGCTGGGCTCCCCAGTGGTCCAGTTGTCTCTCTTCCCATTGCTTCCTTAGCAATATGAGTTTCTCTGCCGTGGCACATAAAAACCTTCTTGAAAGTCATTGCTAATTTCCTTCTCCCACCTTCAGTTGTTTATTTACTCCTTGTCCTCCATGACGTATTTTACATTATTTGGCAGGTTTTCTTTACCTGTTCTCTTGCCTTAATTCCTACTATAATGCTCTCTTCTTATTCTCTTGAATTTTTCTTATTTCCTCGCTTGGTTCCCTGTCCTTCCCTTCTCATAATCTGATTACATGGCTTCTCTGATTCCTGAAGATATTCTCAAACCTGTTTTCCACTACCCTCTGTTTCCATTACTCTCTGAAGAATATGCCTTCTCTGTTTCAACTCTACTTTCTATGCTGATTATTCTATTTTCCCTCCGGTCTTCTTACCTGAACTAGAGCCCCAAATCTCCAGTCCTACTTCACATTTCCACTTCCATTTCCCCAAACCTCCACAAAGTAGACATGTCTGAAACCAAACTCTTCTTGCCCTATAAATGACTTCCCCTCCAACTTCCCTGCCAAACAGCTCCACGATTGTTTTCTTTGAGGAGTCCTCAAACTGTCAGTTTGAGTAATCTTTGACTAAACGCTCCTTTCATTCCATCTCTACAATCAGGCACTAAATCAAGCATATTTTCCCCACAGATGGGACTGTAGTGGAGGGAGAACAGCCCTGAAGCTAATCAGACCTGGATCTAAATTTGTCTAAGTTATACCATACCTTTGCATGAACTTGGATATACTATGGGATAGCTAGGAGTTTTCAATGTTTTCACGTGGAAAAGGAGGAAAACACCTATTACAGAGTTGCTGTGATGAGTAAAGTGAAACAATGCATTTTACATGTTTGCCATATACTAGTACTAAAAATATTAGTTGCTACTTGGGTCCCTGCTCATTTTAGCTGTTCTTTGCTTGAATTAGCACTGCCACACTCTGTTCAAGTCTCTCAGTTCAATATACTTAAAATATTTCAGACCCAGCCCCCATTCTTCACTTCATTGCATCCTGCTTTCCCCATACAGCCCTGCTTCCTGTAATACTGACAGCGTCAAGAAAACATCATTCTAGATTCATTCCTCCCCCTCCCATTTTTTTTTACCATAGTAATTTGAAACATCTTTGATTGTCTTTTCAGTTCCTGAAAGTTCCCTTTTCACTTCCCCTGACCCTAACTATGTTTCTCCATGTCCTCTTTGTCTTTAACCCAAATCTTCTGTCCTGGTCATCCAGGCTGCCCTCATCACCTCCCCAAAGCTACATTGATTTATTCCCCTAAAACTTTAATATCCTCCTATCTGTAATTCCACACATCCTAGTGAAAGAACAGACCTATATCCCTTGGAGAGCTTTGCCTCAACTCTCTAGTTTCCTAGACTTTATGATTTGCCATAATGTTTATTACCTAATAGCATTCTGCATTGTGTTTATTTGCTATTCTGCTAGATGTGTACTACCAATTTCTTGGGTTTCACATACAAGTAACATTTCAAAATCAAATCTGGTTATAGGCATTAGTTTTACCTATTTTTTTTAACATAGTAGAGATCCTTAAAAATCATTTGTGATCCTCATTTCACTTTCTAAAGGATATTTTCCCAACAAAAGCAAGTAAGCTGTTAGAATTTAAAAATTTAAATTGGGGGCACCTGGGTGGCTCAGTGGGTTAAAGCCTCTGCTTTCGGCTTAAGTCATGATCCCAGAGTCCTGGGATCGAGTCCCACATAGGGCTCTCTGCTCAGCGGGGAGCCTAGTTCCCTTCCTCTCTCTCTGCCTGCCTCTCTTCCTACTTGTGATCTTGGTCTGTCAAATAAATGAATAAATAAATCTTTTTTTAAAAATAAATAAAAGTTTAAATTGAGTTAATTTAGATTTATGAACAAATTCTTACTACCCTCATTTTCATTTTGATGTGGACAGAGGAAATTCAATCAGGAAAAATCTTGGACAAACATTTGGGAACTCCTCTAATTGTCTCTACACATCTACAATTTCTGTAATATAGTTTATTGAGATTTGGAGACTTCCTACTATGCACCAAGGAGTGTAACTGTGTGTATCTCTGTGTACATAAGTATTACTGTGTCATTCCACAGAGAGCAGAGCCAAGGCATAAGAAGCTTGAAATTAGCTCAAGGACCCACAGATAATAAGTGACAGAATTAAGAGCAGAACCCAGTTATTTAGGCTCTTGTGTTCTTGACCACTACCCCGTACCTCTGCCACTTCTTTAGACTCTACATTACAAAGTTCTGTGCAAAGAATAAATAAACCAATGTGTTTAATGATGAAAGCAACCTTTGCCATATTGCACCTGCAGAATAGAATAATGGCCATATGCTTAGCATCCAGAGAGACCATTTCTACAGGTATTTATAAACTATAAAATGCTGTACAGATGTAAAATCAACTATAGTTATTATAATTATTAATACCAACTGGAATCCCCCAAATCTAGGTTGCTCTAAATTATCAAAGAAAATTAAATTAAAATACTATCAGAGGGGTGCCTGGGTGGCTCAGTGGGTTAAGCCTCTGCCTTCAGCTCAGGTCATGATCTTAGGGTCCTGGGATCAAGCCCCGAGTCGAGCTCTCTGCTCAGTGGGGATCCTGCTTCCCATTCTCTCTCTGCCTGCCTCTCTGCCTACTTGTGATCTTTATCAAATAAATAAAATCTGTGAAAAATAAAATAAAATAAAATATGATCAGAGCTGTTTCTAAGGAAGTCCTACCTATAAGAATGCTTTAGGGGGGCACTTGGGTGGCTCAGTCGTTAAGCGTCTGCCTTTGGCTCAGGTCATGGTCCCAGGGTCGCGGGATCAAGTCCCACATCCGGCTCCTTGCTTGGCGGGAGGCCTGCTTCTCTCGCTCCCACTCCCTCTGCTTGTGTTCCCTCTCTCGCTGTGTCTCTCTGCCAAATAAATAAATAAAATCTTAAAAAAAAAAAAAAGAATGCTTTAGGACTTCAACATTAACTTGTCTACAGGACAATTTTATGGAAATCACAGTGGTTTAAAATTATCTCAATTTACTGTCTATAATATTTCACTCCTTTATTGTTGCCTTTCAAGTACTGGGAACCACCCTAAGTAAAATGGTGAAGAATGTCTTAAGCACAATCCTCTCTTCCACTACCTATCTTCAGATATACTTCATCAGAAACCCCAACCCTTCACTTTTTGTCTCCCTCTGTTCTGTAAGAAACTCTTAGCCAGCTGTTCCACTAGAATGCATCTAATTGACAACTTTATACTTTTGTGCTCTGGTTTTTTTTAGAGTAAGTTACTAAGGTACCAAACCAAAACCCACAGGGTAAATATCTAAGGGGAACATTTCAGAAAGGAGATAAGCCTGTTCCAGAGATTTTTGAAACAAAGAATATCGCACTGGTGGCCTTTAATTTAGGTGACAATCAGTTTCTCCAATGGTAGGGAATGACCCTGAAACCATAATCTCTCTCAGTACCCATAATACCTGCACAAGTCTTCAGTCTCAATAATTGAATACACTGAGTCCTGCCACAAAGTGCTCTGCTTTTGTACATGACTACACTTCTCAGTATAAGACTATTTCATTTCATTACCATGGCTCCTTCTCTTCTCCTGTATCACCCACAGGAAACAAAATGAGCAAAAACAAGTCACTTTACAGTAGAGCATTGAGAGCCCCTGTCTATAAGCTAAGAAAAGGTTCTCAATTTATACTCTCAGTATAAAGTACTCTGTCAAGTCCTTAAGGATATCAGGGCCTCAACTTCATTCTCTCTTTAATGAAGGAGAAAAACAAAGTGACCCTGACACATCCAATGCCTCTAGGATTATTAGCTTCTGTAATACATACTATTAGTTAGTGTAAAGATGAAAACATAGGGAAATACATATATTCTTAAGTTAAAGCCACATTTGACTAAACAAATTTCTCTTTTTAACAGTTAATGAACTAAAATATATTGGGAATGCTTTAAAACTCCTAGTATAATTCATAAAGAAGTATGGGGGACTTGCAATGTGTTCTGTCAGAATAAGTCTTGTTGAACCACCAAGTGAAAAAAAAAAAAAAACAAAACCTCATTTGACAATCAATATTCATCCGGAGCAATGTTTTTCAAATACATCACAAAGAACATTAGTTTCTACAAAACATTGGAAAGAAATGAATTTAAACAGCTGGTGAGCCTACGAGGGTCAGCTAGACTTAATGAATTGTTTCCAAAGAATAGAGTAATAATTATTTTTTATTACTATAATGGAAAGGGAAAAGTAATTTTACGGTGCGGAAACCCGGGGTCAAACTACTTAATCATATTATTAGGTCACTATCGCCAGCAACGGGTCATGTGACAGTGTCACTTTAAATTTTGCGTCAGAGGTGCCTGCCCCCCTCGCGCCAGCCCGGAGTCCTGTGATTGGCCAGCCCATTGAAACCCGTGCCACTACGTCACAGAACAATTCCTTCTCAACGGCTGCATAGCTACCCACCAGCGCCATATTCTGCTGATCAAGCGCCTGAGAGGAGGGAAGACTCGACCGTGTCTTCCCACTCTAGGTAGGCTGAAGGCCAACACCGCCTTCGCCCTACCAAGTAATGGCCTGGGCTCCACAGCAGAAAAAGGCAGAGCCTAATCCAAGAGATTTCAGGGCCCGCCAGGATGGCAGGGGTGGCAGCAGTGGCGGCAGCGGCGGCAGCAGCCGTGGCGGTAGCGGCGGTGGTAGCGGCAGCGGTGGCGGTGGTGGCGGCAGCGGTGGAGGCGGCATTGGTGGCAGCAGCAGTGGCGGCAGTGGCAGCAGGGTTGGCGGTGGCAGTGGTGGCAGTGGAAGGGGCAGAAGTAGCAGAGGATGGAGCGGCCCCGCCGGCCACACAGAGGTGAGAGCCTCAGGCCCCGGGGAGCCACCTCTCTGCTTTAAATTGAAGAACAATATGATTGGAGTGGTGATTGGTCGTGGTGGATCAAAGATAAAAGATATCCAGGCTACAACAAGTACCAAAATACAGATCATAAAAGGTGATTGTGAAGCAGAGGTAAAAATTTTTGGCACAAAGGACATGAAAGCAAA
The DNA here is from genome assembly GCF_964662115.1 of Mustela nivalis. Classification (NCBI taxonomy): domain Eukaryota; kingdom Metazoa; phylum Chordata; class Mammalia; order Carnivora; family Mustelidae; genus Mustela; species Mustela nivalis. Next base: position 115,231,487 of record NC_139040.1, on the reverse strand, counting down.
GGCCAAAGCAACTATAGATGCTCTTGTTAAAAAACAAGAACGAGGCCACCATTCAGAGTCCCGCGTCGATAGTGCCGCACCTCAGGCCTCTGCTGGAAAAGAGCTCCGCCCAGATAACACTGGTGCTAAACAGGTTCAACCACTGATAGACTGGGACCAAATTAGAGCAGAAGTTGTAGAGTGGGAAAAAAGAAAATGGGCAGATTTACCACCAATTAAGAAAAACTTCTATGTAGAATCTGAAGCAACGAGCTCGTTGTCTGAAGCTGAAGTAGATATGTGGAGAAAGGAAAACTTTGACATAATGTGTGACGACTTGAAAGATGGCCAAAAGCGCCCCATTCCCAACCCTACTTGGCAATTTGAGGATGCCTTCCATCCTTACCCTGAACTTATGAAAAGCATTAGACGAGCAGGTTTTCAAAAGCCAACACCCATTCAGTCACAGGCATGGCCAATTATTCTAAAAGGAATAGATCTTATAGGAGTTGCTCAAACTGGAACAGGCAAAACATTGTCCTATTTAATGCCTGGGTTTATTCATCTCAATAATCAACCAATACCTAGAGAGGAAAGAAATGGGGCTGGCATGCTAGTCCTTACACCCACTAGAGAATTAGCTCTTCAGGTGGAAGCTGAATGCTCTAAGTATTCATATAAAGGTCTTAAAAGTGTTTGTATATATGGTGGTGGAAGTAGAGAACGACAAATTCGAGATATTACCAAAGGCATAGATATCATTATTGCAACTCCTGGACGACTGAATGATCTGCAAATGAATAACTTTGTCAACTTACGAAGCATAACCTATTTAGTCTTAGATGAAGCAGATAAAATGCTAGATCTGGGGTTTGAACACCAGATAATGAAGATTTTATTAGATGTGCGCCCAGACCGCCAGACTATTATGACAAGTGCAACTTGGCCAGATACCATTCGTCGACTTGCTCAGTCTTACCTGAAACAACCTATGATTGTTTATGTTGGTACTCTGGATCTAGTTGCTGTTAATACAGTGAAGCAAAATGTAATTGTTACCACAGAAGAAGAAAAACGATCTCTTATCCAAGAATTCTTACAGGGTCTGTCACCCCACGACAAAGTCATTGTGTTTGTCAGCAGAAAACTTGTTGCCGATGACTTATCAAGTGATTTGAGCATCCAGGGCATACCAGTGCAATCATTGCATGGCGACAGGGAGCAGCATGACCGTGAACGAGCACTGGAGGACTTTAGAAGTGGAAAAGTGAAAATACTGATTGCTACTGATTTAGCATCCAGAGGTCTTGATGTTAATGATGTCACACACGTATATAATTACGACTTCCCACGCAATATTGAAGAATATGTACACAGAGTGGGAAGAACAGGAAGAGCAGGGAGGACAGGCGTATCAGTCACCCTCATGACTCAGAATGATTGGAAGATTGCCATCGAATTGATTAAAATTCTGAAACGAGCAAATCAGAGTGTCCCTGAAGATCTCCTAACAATGGCTGAGCGATTCAAAATGCACAAACAAAAAAAGGACACAGGAAAAAAACTGAAATCTCCAGGAAAAACCAGATAGTTTTACTGATATCTACATTGAAGAGTTGTGTTATGATCCTGGAAAACTGAAGATATGTTGAAGACCTGGCAGTTTAAAGACATCTAGCCAATTCTTAAACACTGAACTTTCAATATCATTTATGTTCCTTAATAAAGTCAAAAGTATTTGAAAAATGAGAGAGTAAGAGCTTATTTGGAAAAAAAATTAAATGTTATGTGTTGGGCGATTTTTTTTTTTTAACAGAAAGAGTGCATGAGTGTGGGGGAGGAGAGTGGGGTGGGGACAAAGGGAAAGGGGGAGGAGAGTGGGGTGGGGACAAAGGGAAAGGGGGAGGCAAATGGGGAGAGGAAAAGGGTCCCCAGCAGGTTCCACACCCAGTGAAGAGCCCAATGTAGGGTTCAGTGTCACAACCCTGAGATGACTTGAGCCAAAAATCAAGGGTCAGTCGCTTAAGTGACTGAGCCACCCAGGCACCACTTACATGTTGGTATGGTTTCTTTCATAGCCTGCCATGTCCATCTACGTCTCCTCTGAAAGACTGGTTGCAGACAACAATAGTGCTTTTCTTGCTTTAAAAAGTCACATTAATTTGAAACATACTTTTCATCAAGTTTATCCTAGTCAAATATTCTATTTTCCCCCAGCAGTTAGTGCCACAATGATCTGTAAAGAAATCTCCACTGTCATTCCCTAATTTAAAAAAAAAAATCATTAGAAAAAAAAATGCTCAACCTTCTAAAAGATTCCACAATTCTGTTTTTTCAGATAGATGTGACTAATTGAGCATGGTGTCTGACTTGCTAGAAATCAGATCCTCATAAAACTCATATCATTTACCACTGGTTAAAACTTCTGGGGAAGTCACTTACCTTCTGCATGTGTGATCACTTTCTTCACTAAGAAATTGGGGTGGTTAAATAATTTTGGGGTCCCCTTCACCACTAAACTCTATATTAGAACCAAAATTGTATAACCCTGCCTTTACTAACACTTCCTTTTTAAATTTTTTTTGTTTTTTTAACACTTTATTTTCTGATCTAGGAAGAATATCACATAGTTACTTAACAAATTGAACGATGAAACACTTTTTAATGACCAGAATAGTGCTATCTGCATTTTTATTGATTTTTGAAATGTCACTCATGGGGTATCTTTATATTCTTTTGTCACATTTTATTTTTCAGTTTGTCTATAAAAGGCCAAAACTTCATGTATACATAATGAGAAAAATCAATGTGAAATTAAAATATATCTTACATACTGGGAAAAACATTAAAAACTTGACCAAATGACACTTTTGCCAGAGGAACCAATTTTAGTTAACTCCTCTAATTTCTAATTCTATCTTGCATGCTTTATTTAGAGGCAATCTGAACTTTCTCACACTATAAGAAGTCCTCCAAATGATGCTAAATCTTAAATTCAATGTTTGTGAAAACAGAATTAGTCAAGCCTTGCAATCTCGGGCAAACAAAATATTAATGCAACCATCTTTTTTCCCAGCATCCCCATCTGTGACTACAAAAGTCAGTGAAATTAAGTGAAACAAAGAGGCAAATACTCTAGGTATAGGTGTTTGAGGTTAAAGTCTGGCTTCTAGGCTCTTAATACAGGCCTCAATATCTCTTGATAAAATTCACAACAATCGTTAGCATTTTTGAGTGGCTAATATGTAATACAACACCAATGTGTAAAGAGAGGAGAGAACCATACATTTTTTCTCAAAGAAGAAACTGAAAAGAAGAGCACTGTATGGAGAAATGTAAGCAGAGATACAACAAGGGTTCTCAACTGGGGCATTTTTGGCCCTCCCTCCATCAGACATTGAACCATTATGCGGAGATAGCACTGGTCTATTACTGAGGGAGAGGGTGGGAAGATGCTACTGGCAGCTAGAGGGCAGAGGTCAGGGATACTGCTGAACACCTTTACAATCTATAGGACCACCCTACACAACACAGTATTTTTTGCCCCAAAACTGCTAGTGCTGAGATGGACAATTCCTGAAAGAACAAAAACAGAACAACAAAAACCAGTTGCCTAGTAACGAAGAAAGGACTTCAGAGGAGAAAAGAGGGTTTTTTTTAAAAAAGATTTTATTTACTTATTTGAGAGTGGGGGGGGCAAGCGAGAGAGAGAGAGAGGGGCAGAGGAAGAGGGAGAAGCAGACTCCCCACAGAGCATGGAGTCCAACATGGGCCTCAGTCCGAAGACCCTGGAATCAAGACCTGAGCAGAGGGCAGACACTTAACCAACTGAGCCACTCAGATGCCCCCCAAAAAGAGGATTTATAAATGATATCTTATAGGTTGTGCAAAATAAAACCCCCACAACTTTCCTGTTGTCAGTATAATCTGCATCAGTGTTCTCCATCAGGGTCAGTTTGACAATGTCTAGAGACAGATTTGGTTTTCACAACTCAGGGGAGGGTTATTTGCATCTTCTGGGTTGAGCCCAGTGGTGCTCCTAAACATCACACAATGCACAGGATGGCCCCCCAAAACAAAGAATTATGCAGCCCAAATGTCAGTAGTGCCATAGTTGAGAAACCTTGCAATAGATGAGGCGAAACACCACCTTACACTCAACTGCAGAAAAACCAAGAAGGGGGAGTTCAGCAAGATGAAAAAAAGATATTTTTTCTTGTGCACTGTTCAACATAAAACCCCCACCAACCTTCCTGTCTTTGGTATTACCTACATTAGTGATTCACAGAGTTGACTTGCCTCCTAGGGGACATTTGGCAATGTCTGGAGACATTTTTGGTTGTCCTTCCTAGGCAGCAAGACTCTTGCTGGCATCTAGTGGGTAGAAGTCAGGGATAAACATCCTATAATGCACAGGGCAACACCAAAATGATGGACTTGTCAGCCCAAAATGTCTACGGTATTGATGTCAAGAAACTGTGATTTACGCTAATTGGCAAAACTTTTGTGAGTGAATTGGGTTTTCTTGGTTGTTTAGAAACTCAAAGAAATACTGATTTCTGCATCCAAACTAGAACAGAGTGAAGGCAGATCACTGAGCATGTAATGAATGACACAGGAGACAGTATGAGGAGGCTTCAGCTAACCTCAGTTATGCCTGTACAATCCTTAGTATTGTGATTCCTTTTCAATAGGTGCTCAAAAAATATTGCATCCTCTTCTGCCCTGTTTCTCCCATCACCCATTATATGATGCTAATTCACCACAATCCTGATGCTGTTACTCACATTGTTGGGTACTGGTTCGACCCCCATTGGGCAAACCCTTTCTCCTTCCTCTCTGCCAGGCCAAATGAGACTCATCATTCTGTGTCCAGTCCAAGTGCTACAGCTTCCCCAAGATCCTATCTGCTATCCTCCATTTAAAAACGTCTACAGTTCTTTTTTTAAAATTTTGTTCAGTTAGCCACTGTATAGTACATACTTAGTCCTTGATGCAGTGTTTGACGATTCATTAGTTAAGTATAACACCCAGTGCTCCATCATAGCACATGTCCTCCTCAATACTCATCATCTGGTTACCCCCTCCCCCCACCCTCATCCCCTCTCAAACCCCCAGATTGTTTCTTGGGGTCCATAGTATCTCATGGTTCATCTCCCTCTCTGATTTCTCCCCTTTGCATTTCCCCTCCCTTCCCCTATGGTCCTCCATGCTATTGCTTGGATATTTACTGTGCTTCTACTGTGTTCCATAGGCATTGTTTTCAGCACTAGAGAAACTGGTGGGTAGTAAATTCAAAGTTTACAATGGACATTGGGGAGGGTATGTGCTATGTTGAGTGCTGTGAAGTGTGTAAACCTGGCGATTCACAGACCTGTACCCCTGGGGATAAACATGCATTATATGTTTATTAAAAAAATTAAAAATTAAAAAAAAACAATGACAGAACTACAAACATCAGTCAATGCGATCAGACTTTTCAGAAGTCCTTTTGAAAGATCAGTCTCAACAATATGGTGGGAGATCTGTTCACTTAGACATTTAGTAAACCGTGGACCACGGCAACAATAAAAGAAAAGTTGCATGCGCCTACTATGTTCACGTACATAAAAATATATATTTAAGACATATATATGAAAGACTGTAATAGAACTTTCCTCTCTGGCTGGTGGGTGGGATGGGAATGCAAAATAAACAAAATAACCTGCCAGTGTAACAAGTCATAAATTCAGTAATCAACTTATGACCTCTATTGTCTGAATTTCTGGGAATAAAATTATGAAGTGCCACCTTAGCAATATTGAGGGTGGCAGACACTGGTGGGTTATCTACTGAACAGCCACCCCCACCACCGTCCTCCTATTTGTTGGCATAACCAACACCCCCTGGTTCAGTTCAAAAGCTAGGAAAAAGAGATACGCTCGTTAGATTACTCCTTTCTGCCCGTGGACGCCGCCGAGTAAGCATCATTAAAGTCTCCCCTCCCACCGCTGTCACGTCTCAGTCAGAGTCTCCCAAAGAGCCTGAACAGCTGTGGAAGCTCTTCATCGGAGGTCTGAGCTTTGAAACAACTGATGAGAGTCTGAGGAGCCATTTTGAGCAATGGGGAACACTTACGGACTGTGTGGTAATGAGAGATCTGAACACCAAGTGCTCCAGAGGCTTTGGGTTTGTCACATATGCCACTGTGGAGGAGGTGGATGCAGCCATGAATGCAAGGCCACACAAGGTGGATGGAAGAGTTGTGGAACCAAAGAGGGCTGTCTCAAGAGAAGATTCTCAAAGACCTGGTGCCCACTTAACTGTGAAAAAGATTTTTGTTGGTGGCATTAAAGAAGACACTGAAGAACATCATCTAAGAGATTATTTCGAACAGTATGGGAAAATCGAACTGATTGAGATCATGACTGACCGAGGCAGTGGTGAAAAGAGGAGTTTTGCTTTTGTAACATTGGATGACCATGATTCTATAGACAAGACTGTCATTCAAAATACAAAAAAAAAAAAAAAAAAAAACCACACTGTGAATGGCCACAACTGTGAAGTAAGGAAAGCGCTCTCTAAGCAAGAGATGGCTAGTGCTTCATCCAGCCAAAGAGGTCAAAGTGGTTCTGGAAACTTTGGTGGTGGTCGTGAAGGTGGTTTTGGTGGGAATGACAACTTTGGTCGCAGAGGAAACTTCAGTGGTCGAGGTGGCTTTGGTGGCAGTCGAGGTGGTGGTGGCTATGGTGGCAGTGGGGATGGCTATAATGGATTTGGTAATGATGGAAGCAACTTTGGAGGTGGCGGAAGCTATAATGATTTTGGCAATTACAACCAATCAATCCTCAAATTTTGGACCCATGAAAAGAGGCAATTTTGGAGGCAGAAGCTCTGGCCCTTATGGTGGTGGAGGCCAATACTTCGCCAAACCACGAAACCAAGGGGGCTCTGGTGGTTCCAGCAGCAGCAGCAGCAGCAGCTATGGCAGTGGCAAAAGTTTTAATTACTGCCAGGAAACAAAGCTTAGCAGGAGAGGAGAGCCAGAGAAGTGACAGGGAAGCTACAGGTTACAACAGATTTGTGAACTCAGCCAAGCACAGTGGTCGCAGGGCCTAGCTGCTACAAAGAAGACATGTTTTAGACAATACTCATGTGTATGGGAAAAAAAACTCGAGGACTGTATTTGTGACTAATTGTATAACAGGTTATTTTAGTTTCTGTTCTGTGGAAAGTGTAAAGCATTCCAACAAAGGGTTTTAATGTAGATTTTTTTTTTTTGCACCCATGCTGTTGATTGCTAAATGTAATAGTCTGATCATGACGCTGAATAAATGTGTCTTTAAAAAAAAAAAAAGCTAGGAAAAAAAGAAAAGAATAGCCTACTCTCCATTGTAGCTTCAGCATAGGCATGAGACCCAAACCTGGCCTATGGGACTGACAGGAAAATGGGCTTGGCTGCTTTAAAGAAAGATCTTCCTTCCCTAAGAACACAAGCATGCAAGGATATGCTCTCCTTTCTGCTCATGTACCTGTGTGAAGACATGAGGTTTTAATAGTCATTTTAGACAATGATGAAGTAAATCTGAAGACCACCAATATGCTAGGCATGACAGAACATAGATGTGGAAAGCACCTGAATCCTGTATGGCATCACTGTGCTGCAGAATTAAAGTCGGCGTGGCAGCCTTCGAGAGATGGCCCTCAGATCTCTGTTACAGAAAGAGCTTACTGCTCATTTGCATGGAGCACAGGAAGCTGACCAACCCCTGGCTGTAAACAATCCATGGCAGCAACTGAGGCGAGGTCAAGCTCTTCAATAGCCATTCACTCACTGAGCAGAGAGGGACACGGGGTCTCAGTCATTTCTGCCCAACATGGGACTGTTCTGTGGACACTATTTCTAGTAAAACTCCCTGTTAGGCTGCTTCTGGATTTCTCAGAGCCTCAGGATATTCTAATGCTCTTGCTACCTAATTCTTCTTCCCCTTGCCCCTCCTTTCACAGGTATCAGATGTGAACTGTGGTCACAAGGATGTCTCTACTACTCCTGATCTGTTTCCTCTGTACCTTTCATAGGTGCTATCAGCCAATAAACAGTGGATCAGCAAATACACCCAGGAATCCCCTACCTCTGAACTTCATATATGAAATAAATGTCTCTATTATTTAAGTCTTTAATTATATTACCAGCAGTCCAAATCATCTTAACTGATACACTGGGAAAATGGTTATAACACACCTTGTGTTGAGGCAGTAAATTTTCCATTATTTCCAAAAGGCTCCAATGAGGGATACTTTACTAGGATGAGAGTTGACTATGACAAGCAACTTAAACCCCTCCTCTGGATGGCTCTTTAATGGGGACATTACAAACACGGGGTTCTATAGGAACTGATATAATGTTACGAAAAATGGGAAACACATCAAACAAGCCCAGGTTTTGAACAGTCAGCATCAATTAGAGAAAGAGGTGAGAAACCAGCAGGGGAGAAAACTTGAGCAGCAGTCATGAAAAGACCCAATATCAAGGTCATCTGAACCAATAGCTTTAACAGCATTCACACTTGGCTGCACCCGGAGTACATCATTGGCTCTGACAGATCTGAAATGTAGTCAACCACAGAATTTCTTGCAATCAACAACACAGAGGGGCTCAGGGTGAATAACTCTACCTAATTGAAATACATAGTCAAAAGCAATAGGAATCTTCTCTCGGACACAAGGAATTTAATTTTTTTTTTTTTCCAGACAGAAAGGGGAAAAGGAGACAGGAACTGATGGGCCATCTTTGTTTTTGGACATGAGCTTGAAAACCCAATTTTTAAAAAGTCAGGAGCAAATATTTTCTAACAGAATATTGAGAAAGTCAGCAAAACAGTTCTCTCCCTCTCCCCTCCCTTCCTGTAACCCAAGTGCACTTCCCTTAATAAAAAAATGGTAATTCAGGATTTCTTAGTGTATTGATTGGAAAAAAAATCTATAATTTAGTGGAAAGATGGAAGAACTGGTCCTCTCTCTTTATGCTGACTCATCCATTTTGCTTCCCAAATTCTGCTGAAGCTGTTCAGTGTCATTCAAGTCCACGAAACTACCATAGTCTTTGAAATGTCCTCACACCTAACCCACACACAATACTAAAAGCCCAATACTGCTTACCACCACATGTAAATGTCACTCTTTTGGTCCCATCTCTAGCTGCAAACTTCTGTTTTCTACAATCCCTTCCAATTGGGTAAAATGCCTGCAATGATGTTTACTCAGCTTAAATAAAGTCCAACCCATCATCCAAAGCTTGCAATTTGTGGTGAACTTTCAGCAGTTAGTGTACTGATGTGTTTTGGGGTCCTAATTAAAATTTCAATTGGAACCCATTTTTCATATTCAGCAGAATCCCTTTGAAGCCTGAACTAATTGCTTTTTAGGATTGTGTTCTATGAGGACCCATATGCTGTTCTACATGAGTGTTTTAATTTTCTCTTGGATCAATAAATGTGCCCTTGTCATATGTCTGTATGTATTTCTGTTTTTGTTCTGTGTGTAGGCCTTTCCTATGACACACACCCTTGTTCATTACAGTGCCTTCCCATGAGGTGCCATATAACAAACTACTTCAACGTGACTCTCACGGATAAGAGTATAAAAGGAAGCTTTCAGCTTCTGGGAAAGAGTCCCCTCCTTACCTGTCCCCTAAATTCTATAGTATGTACTTACGTGTGCGTATGTGTGTGTGGCCAGTTTTGCTGAGAACACACAGCCTTGCACCAGACCACCACATCCTCAAGACCTCACTCTGTCATTTAGAACTCCGAACATCATACATAATATGCAGAGTAAACTTGATTTACTGTTCCCATAGATGAGGGACAAAGATTCATTTACATGATATCTGTTCATAACAATATTCTAGACTGAGCTAGACTCCAGGCTTATCTCTCTGTAGAAGAAGATCTGATTGGTGCAATTTGGATCACGTGTTCACTAATGGCCCAGCCAAAAGGTGTGGGTGGGAGGACTGGTAGTAATAGGGTCCTCTAACAAAAACATAGTTGCTAGGACCTCATCCCTGTATTAGAGGGGAGGCAAACTTCACAGAAAAGGGATCTTATTGACTACAGCATTAGGCTATTTTCTTATAAAGAAACTTCAGTGTATCTAGCATTTTATAGATCCAGCTAGCAGCTCTAGTTTTCATGCAGAGACCACCAAAGTTCATTTTAGGCATTTCTTTAAAATGGGAGAAATTTCATCCTACCTAGAATATACAATGGATATTCATATATCCATTGTTATTTATCACTTATATTACCCATTCCATTTCTGCAAACTTTGATAAGATCATTTGATGAGCAATATCTACTTCTGATGAATTTTTTTTTTACTTCTGATGAATTTTAATAACCATTTTCCAAGGGCAGTATTCACACTAATATTTATATCATAATTTCCCAAGCCTATTCTTTGCAAAATCTGAAATGGTTCAATTAATAAATGTTCATGTCTAAAATAAGACAACCTTTATCATTTAAGTTTATCTGCCCCGAACACTTTCACATGAAACTTAGTTTCATTATCATATGTAGATATTAACAGTTAGCACTAAAAATATCTGTTCGGTGTTACACTTGTGATTTAGGTAAGACAAAGTATTTCTTGGCACTATCTACTTTTTATATCATCCTAAACCACAAAGAAACTGATTTAGGGTAACTCTGATATACAATACAGATTTTTTTTTCTTATTTACCACAGATCTAACTCATTATCATATCTCATTCATTTATTATTTATGTGTTATCTCAATGTATCAGTTTGCTATGCTGAGATTTAAGTAATCCACATAGGAAACTGAATAAATATTAATCACATCGGCTGCTTCAGAAAATACCTTAGAGTACAACATTGGATGTGCCAGAAAAAATAAATCTTAAGATTGTACATAGTATCCCTTGAGGTCAAAGAAACTTGAAAAGAAAGTAAATAAACTATGTGGTTAAATATGGACTAAACTACTGAAGGAATGATGATTCAAAGGCAAAATTGGTGGGGTCAGAGGAATGGTTTCATGAAATATTTTTTGCCAAGTATTTTTTTTGCTATCACGTATATAGCTCCTTTATGTCTTTGAAATATTCAATCATACCAGATATTATGGCAGAGCCAGGATTTAAGGGTTTTTTTCCCTAACTTTATTGAGATTTAATTGACACACAACATCGTATAATTTTAAGGTGGACAACATGATGACCTGATATATGTATATGCTGCAAAACGATCAGCACCATAAGATAGCTCACACTTCCTTCATGTCACACAACTACCATTTCTTTTTGTGGTGAGAACATTTAAGATTCGCTTTCTTAGTAACTTTAAAGTATATAATACATTATTAACTGTAATTACCATTCTATGCATTAGATCCTCATAATTTATCTGTGAAGTTGTACCCTTTGACCAACATCTCATTTCTCCCACCCAAGCCCACACAAGGGTTTATACACATCCTGTCAATTCCTACTCTAAACCCCAGAAGTCCCTAACTCCACCATAATTTTGTGTCAAGTAAAGAAGAAATGGTCCAGGCCACTTGCTTTACATGCTTTGATTGCCAATGCAAATGGTTTCTCTCACTGGCATCTGGGCCCGTTTTTTATTCAGAAACCTTCATCTGCAGGTTTTCATGGCAAACAATGGTGCCTCTTGAGCCCCACAGCCATGAGCTGGTGGAGAAATCCCAGACCAAAATAAAATTCTTGTGCTCCTGGGCAAAATCTAAGAGGCAGGGAAAGAAAAACTAGCTGGACCTCACAAAATGGCTGGAAGTCCTCCATCATATCGCCATCCTCCATCCTCACTGGCACAGTGAGGAGAAAAATGTGCATGCACAACACTCTGGGCTCATAGCGATGCCAGCACTTCTCAAACAGGGATCTCTGACAAGTATACACAGCTCAGTCCAACACCTGTGCCCTAATTAATCTCAGGAGTATGCAAAGAAAACATTCATTATTCTGCCAGAAATCCCACCATTTGACCGTCATACTCCTCAAGCATCACATCATGTGGCCTAAGATAGATCAGGGGCTTCCAGGGATATGATCACTAAACAAATAACCATCATGACACTGGAGTCTAACCATGCTGCTGACAGTACTGGTAAGAAAAAGCTCTATCTGTGAGGTAGGGCAAGGGTCTCTATTCTGGAACTTTGGTAATGAAAAACTCTTTGGCTTTGAAAACAAAGAGATATGGATAGAATATAAGTGCCACCATGTTAAATTCCTGTTTTTAAATTTTATTTAATTTTTTCAGTGTTCCAAGATTCATTGTTTATGTACCACACCCAGTGCTCCATGCAATCGTGCCCTCCTTAATACCCACCATCAGGCTTACCCATCCCCACACCTCCTCCCCTCTACAACCTTTTTGTTTCTCAGAGTCCACAGTCTTTCATGGTTCATCTCCCCCTACAATTTACCCCACTTCATTTTTCCTTTCCTTCTGCTAATGTCCTCCATGTTATTCCTTATGTTCCTCTTCCTTTTTAAAAAGTAATGAAGCATACATGCAAATTAAAAAAAAAAAAAACAGACATCTATACCTAAATTTAGCAAATGTTAATATTCGGCCATACTAATTTTGTTAGGAAATGAAAGATTATAGGGAAGGCTTAACTTCTCCTACCTTAACCTATTTCCCTTCATTGCACTCCAGGGATAGGCTCTTGAATTTGGAGCATATCTTTCCCATGTGTATTTTATATGTTTACTACTTGTACATGTGTCCATAAACATCTATATCTAGTATTATTTCAAGTGCTTTAAATTTTACAGAAATGGTATCATACCATAGGAATTCTTTTGAATTTTCTCATTATGTAGTGAAATTTAACAAAGCTGATTTATGTAGATATGGTTCATTCATTTAAATTGCTGAATAGCATGCCATTCTATGATTATGTGAAAAGTTATTTTCAGGATTTTTTTTGTATCACAAAAAATGCTGTAATGAATATTCTTACACATGTCTCTGTTCATGTGTGTAGGAGTTTCTTTAAGGCATATACAGGAGTGATATTCAAAAGAAATATAACAGTATGACCATGCCAGTCATTTGCAATATGCTTATTCTGATTGGCTGCTACCCATGATAGCGGTTATTAAATATTTTGAGTATCACCCTGGATACATACCTAGAGGAGCAATCACTGGGTCATCAAGTATGCACAGTTTCACCATTACTAGGTATTACCAAATAAGTCTTCAAAGTGGTTAAAACAATTTATACTCCCACCAGCAGTTTAATAGGTGCATTCCTGTTTCCCCACCATTGATATTGTTACACTTTCTAACATTCACTGGTCTGATGAGTGTGAAAGGTATTTTGTTTTAATTTGAAATTTCCTAATTACTTGTCAGGTGAAATATCATCTTTTTTTTTTTAAGATTTTATTTATTTATTTTAGACAGAGAGAGAATGAAAGGAGAGAGGTCAGTGGGAGAAGCAGACTCCCTGCCGACCAGGGAGCCTGAGGTAGGACTCCATCCCAGGACTCCAGGATCACGACCTGAGCTGAAAGCAGTCACTTAACCAACTGAGCCACCCAGGTGCCCAAAACATCATCTTTTATCAGCCATTTAGCACTCTTGGAAATTGCCTGTTCATAGCCCTTACCCCATTTTCTATGGGGCCATCTATCTTTTGATAGTTGGTTTGTAAGTGCTGTGTACTGATTCTGCATATTAATCCTTTGTCCATTATAAAGGTTGCTAGCATCTTCTTGCCATCTATGCCTTATGTTTCATTTTCTCTGTGGTGTCATTTACTCTATAGAGTAACACTTTATGTGTGTGCTCTGTGTTGGATAAACAATTTAAACTCTCTAAGTCTCCACTCCATTAACTCATTTATGAAATGGAGACAAAAATGCCTTCTTCACAAGATTGCTGTGAATAAAAATAATGAGGTAATAAATGTAAGAAGCAATACTCAAGAAAGAGTAGTTGTCTTCCTGTGGCCCTGCCCTAAACAGAAAGGGAAACAAGAGCCCAGGGGAAACAAGAGCCCACTACGACGCAAATATTCTTCATTGAACTATGATCTGTCAAAAAGAAATCACTTGAGTACTTAAACAGAACAATGAGTTGACTGAGTTATGTAACTGAGTCAATAAATATTTACTGAACCCTTTCTATGTGCCAGGCATAGAATTAAAATGAGAAGCAAAACAGACACAGCTTTTCCAATGATGGCAGAGAGAAACAACAAGCAAACATTATTTACTACTGTGTCAGGATTAATAAAACAAAGTTTAAGGGGATTACAAAAATAGAGGGCACAATTTCCCACTGTGTGGCCATAAAAATCCTATCAGGTAAGCAACTGGAGCAGAAATATAGAAGAATTGAGGAAGAGAGCCACACTGAAGGAAGTATGTGCAAAGACCCTGAGGCTCTAGCACACTATCAGCTTAGCAGAACAAGGGCAATGTGAGGGCAGAAAAAAGAGCAAGAGTGATAGAAGTGACCAGGGCCTGGATAACAACCTTGGAGGTCACCCTAAAGATTCTAAATCTTGTTCTAAGTACGATGGAAAGTCCATGGAGGGTATTGAGCAGAGGAAAGACATGTTATAACTTATGTTTTTAGAGGATCCAGCTAACTACAGGTTGAAGAAAGGGTTATTGGAGTGCAGGAGAAGTCAGGAGATAGTAAAAGGATGTCTTTATTGCACAGAAGCTTTATGAAGCTACTCTTGATAATCTCTCAGGACTTGAAAATAAGCTACTCTGAAATGAAATTTCCAATGAGGCAAATGGTATGATTTCTATTAACTATTATTGCACGATCCACATTTAATCCAGACGCCATCAGAACATAAGAAAGAGTGGCAAAAACAAATGATGGAAAAACAGTGCTGAACTTGTTTATCTCTCATTTGCCCTGGCCAGTTTGTGCATTTTTCTTTGGCTCAAAGAAATCAAGGCCTACTTAGGACAGCTACTATCTCTACATTAAAAAGTGTCAAGGGGCTTGGGTAAAAGCTGTAGGTTCCCCATGAGTATTTTTTGAGCATTGTTACTTGGTGACATGGAGAGGTCATATCTAACTTTCCATCTCAAGATATGCTCCAAATCTGATAATAAATTTTTCCAATACTATCTCACTCTCCAAGGTGTTCTAATTGATTTTTCTCCCTGTTGTTTAGAATCCAAGGCTATTTAATTAATGGGTTTCTTTTACCCAAATAGAAAAACTCAGCATGAACAAAGTCAGAGTGGTCAACAGTTCAGAGCTTTCCTGCCTCCCAGCTATAACCCTTATTAGGTCTGGTACCTCCAGCTTGCCTGTCTGCCCACAGTTGTGCAGTATTGTGTGCTTCAAAAAGTTTCTGCTTTTGCATTGAAAGAACCAGTTTTATTTGTTAAGAAATTATTCCTAGAGCTTAACTTCCCAAACTTTGATGTGGAAATGAAGAATCAAAAAATCTTGTTAAAATGCAGATTTGAATTTAGGCAATCTGGGGCAGAGCCCAGGACTATTCATTTCCCAGGGGATGTGGATAATTTATTAACAAGGAGCTATAGGGAAGGCAACCACAGCTTCACATGTTATTAAAATATATATGTATATATTTTTGGTATATATTTTCTTATATATAAAAGATATGAAAATATATGTATAGATAGTTGGGGTATATTTACAACAGTTACTACTTGTGGATAAATAAGTGTCAAATGTCTTGGGTGGAAGGTAGTACAAGTTTTTTTTTAAGAACATTATTATTTGGTGACAGGAAAGTATCAAATCTAAACTTTCAAGCTGAAAATTTGAAAACATATCTAAATATGGTATGCATAATAATAATTTACCACCTTGCATTAATAACCTAAAAATCTGCTTCCCCTACCAATAAGATCTTCTTCAAAAAAGGAGAACTTATTATTCTTCACTGGTAGAATTCCTTCAAGGTCAAAAGCTTGCAAACCTCAATGTGTAAAACCCCCCGCTCTGGTTCTCAAACTATACTCCTAGAAACAGCAGCACCAGAATCACAAGGAAACTGTTTAAGATTCCGAATTTTAGACTCCACCCCCAAACCTACTGGATGAGAAATGTTGTTCATAGGTCCCGCTATCTGTGTTGGAACAAACCCTGCACATGACTTTGAATTTTGAGAACTACCGCTCTACAGGACGAGTTGCATTATTTCCATTTGTACATAAATTACATTCATATGATTTTCTTAAATGCATAGGACCGGTAAGAAAAAAAAAGGCAACCCCCCCATAAATTTCATCTTAATAGTGTCTGCACATATAAATGAATTAGTAAATACAAACCTGGCATAAGAGGGAAAATCAGTACAATTTTGCCCACAATGTATAATATTCTTTCCTTCTTTATTAATGCAACTATTAGCTATTCGTTGCATGAAGGAAGAAACCCAAAACGTAACATAGACATTAACATTTTAAATTTTAGGCAATTTATAGCAAGCAGTAAGCTCTCTGGAGGCCAGCTTGATATTGCTTTGTGGGTCACTTCTCAATTTCTTACACAAAGAATATCTAGGCATTGTTCTTTTCTCATCTCCAAATTTATTCCTCCTGGGGATAAGCCATTTGAATCATCCCTTCTATATAATTGACTATTTATATGCAGCTATTACTGGCCACTAACCATGCCTGGGCCTGATTCTAGGATACTTTTATGATGAAATGTCACAAGGAGATGAGAATCTAACTATGGAACATCTTCAGACTGGTTTTTCTCAAGGCTTCTCTGAAAAACTATCATCAGGTATCACACATGGGTCCACTTCAGTCCTGGGTCCCACAAAAAAAAAAGTACCCCTCAGAAGTAATTGTTAAATTCTAATAAATTTCCAACCAAGAGAGTTCCCTTGAGTGTCCATCATCACATTTAGTGCTTGCAGCAGCCTTGGAAAGGGCTAGAAATAATTTCATGGCATCATTTAGGACTAGAATCTGTAGCATATCAACATAAAATGTACTTTGTAAATCACAAATATCTCTCTACTGCATTCTCATCTGGATTTTTGGAGACGTTCTTTTTGCTCTCTTTTATATTATATGCTTTCAATGCTTAACCAATATGCTCTTATTTAAAAAATATTTTTAAAACTCTTGAGGACTTCTTAAGTAAACTAACAAGAGGGAAAAATTAATCTAATAGCTTTTATGAGAATATAAGTAATGCTAATGAAAAATTTAAGGAAAATATTAATAACCTTCGATGGTTAATATTGTGTGTTTGTCAACTTGGCTGGGCCATAGTGCCCAAATACTTGGTCAAACATTATTCTGCTTATTTCTGTGTTTTTTTTTTTTATCAGATTGACTCTTTAAATCAATAGACCCTGAAAAAATAAAAAGGTGAGTGGGCCTCATCCACTAAGTGAGGGGCTTAAGAGAACAAAGACCCGATGACCCTCAAGCAAGGAATTCTGCCAACCCAATTCTTTTGAACTCAACTGCAACTATTTCCTGGGTCTCTAGCCTACTGGCCTATCTCATCAGATTTCGGATTTGCCAAGCCTCTACAGTTCCATGAGGCATTATCTTCAAATCAATCCACCCATCTCTCTATGTATAAAATCAATGTTGTACACATATATACATATATGATATTAGCAGGAAATTATATGTACAACCCTGTATTTTCTTTTGTCATTTAGTGAAAATCTACTTGACACATTGATTTTATCGATCTGAATTCCCAAGGAGAAAACATTCCCTCTCAAGCAGCCACCAAGGTAGACTTATGTACTGATACAGGGGCAATGCTCTGCCCATGGAGAAATTTTTCCTAGGAAAAGAAGTAGGCATTTGAAAATAAGATACACTCTTATCTGTCTAACATAGACTCAGCATGGGACAGTCTGAAGAGAGGAAGATGAATACACTAAATAGATCTGTAAGGATTTCCTCTCCCCTCCAGTGTGGTGTTACTCAATTTCGTGGTCTAGTATGTACAGCTGCAAAGAATAAGTTCCCCCTTCTTCCTTGGCAATAAAAGACATGCCCATAAGTTCATTCAAGACTTTGTTCCAGCTACGGAAGATGGGAAAGTATAACTTTATCTTCATGACATGTGTTGTTTTAGTGCTTAGTGAAATAAATGGTTTCTATATTGCACATCATTATTCATATACTAAAACTTTTTTGGGAAACATCTGAAAAAGATTTGCAATTTGGATCATCTCTTAACATTCTGATTTTTCTTCAGCTATGTTTAGGGAGTTCCGTGTATTAAAAAATCATAAATATTCAGCATTAAGTCTGCAAGGAGAGCAGAGAAAAAAACTAATATTCTGTCCCTGAGAAGTTCAATCAGTGTGCTGCTTTTACCCCAGGTAGCAATTTCAAGAGATGAGTATCAATTAAAAATTAACTGTCCTTCAACCATATTTCGATAATAAAAATTCAAGAATTAACTATCCTCCAAACTGGTCAAATGTCCTCTTTGTAAAAAACATTCAGGATTCTTCTTTGCCGATTTGGATGCCTTTTATTTCCTTTTGTTGTCTGATTGCTGAGGCTAGGACCTCTAGTACTATGTTGAATAGCAGTGGTGATAATGGACATCCCTGCCGTGTTCCTGACCTTAGCGGAAAAGCTTTCAGTTTTTCTCCATTGAGAATGATATTTGCGGAAGTCAAATTATCACTCTTCGCAGATGATATGATACTATATGTGGAAAACCCAAAAGACTCCACTCCAAAACTGCTAGAACTTATACAGGAATTCAGTAAAGTGTCAGGATATAAAATCAATGCACAGAAATCAGTTGCATTTCTCTACACCAACAAGACAGAAGAAAGAGAAATTAAGGAGTCAATCCCATTTACAATTGCACCCAAAACCATAAGATACCTAGGAATAAACCTAACCAAAGAGGCACAGAATCTATACTCAGAAAACTATAAAGTACTCATAAAAGAAATTGAGGAAGACACAAAGAAATGGAAAAATGTTCCATGCTCCTGGATTGCAAGAATAAATATTGTGAAAATGTCTATGCTACCTAAAGCAATCTACACATTTAATGCAATTCCTATCAAAGTGCCATCCATCTTTTTCAAAGAAATGGAACAAATAATTTTTTTTAAGATTTTATTTATTTGTCAGAGACAGAGAGTGAGCGAGAGCAAAAGCAAGGGTAGTGACAGGCAGAGGGAGAAGTGGGCTCCTTGCTGAGCAAGAACCCCCTACCTCAAATGTGGGGCTCAATCCCAGGACCCTAAGATCATGACCGAGCTGAAGGCAGATGCTTAACAGACTGAGCTACCCAAGCATCCTGAGGCTTTTGTTTATAACTGAAAATACATGGGCTTTAATTTTGTGTTCCTCAAACTTCCAATAGAATACCTTGATCATTATGTATAATCTCAAGTCAGATTTCTAATACAGTTTCAAGTCCTGCCCAGGACTGTACAATGGAAGAGCAAACTGGGGAATCATCAAAGAGTTCGGAAACTAGAATGGCAGTGTTGGAAACACGGATGCAAAATAAAATTTTCCCACAATGAAAAACTAATAAACAATTTAACAACTAACTTGAGTTGCTAAAAATGATGATGAGCAACTAAGGAATAATGACACCATTTGCAATATGAACCAAGCTCAACTAACAGAGTAAAACTGCACACAAATCAAGGTAGACACAAAAATAATTTACTCTGTGAAAAATTAAAAACCATTGGGTGCCTGGGTAGCTCAGTGGGTTAAGCCTCTGCCTTCAGCTCAGATCATGATCCCAAGGTCCTGGGATCAAGTCCCACATCGGGCTCTCTGCTCAGCGGGGAGCCTGCTTCCTCCTCTCTCTCTGCCTGCCTCTCTGCCTACTTGTGATCTGTCAAATAAATAAATAAGGTCTTAAAAAAATTAAAAACCATTAACATACACCATAAAAGATGATCGAAGTTTTTCTATTGATTTGTTGACCCCATTCATCCAGCCAATTTGCCCTCACTACCTGCCCCTCTCTACATGTCTCCTCCCTCCCTGTTACTTACTCTGCTCCTGTCATTTCAGCCCGCTCTGCCCTAAACCTTCAGACATACTTCCACTTCAGACCTCTGCACCTGCCATTCCCTGCGCCTGAAAACTTCTTCCTGCAAGGAGACACTTGGGTCACTTCTTTTGCTCCCTCAGACCATTACTCTAAAACCACTCACTCAGCAGAGCCTTACCTGGCCACCCTACCTTTCAAGACCTTCTATCACCCTTCCCTGAAATCAGTTACCCGCCTTAGTGAAGTGACTCACTCTCCAGGGTTGAGGAAACAAGTTGTCTTGTTGGAGACGCCCACATGGTAAAGAACAGAAGATAGCCTCCAAGCAAAAACTACAAATGAGCTGAGGCCCTTAGTCTGTGAGTCCATAAGGAACAGAATCTTGCTAATCATCACATGAACTTGGAAGTGGATCCTTCCCTAGTCAAGACTTCAGATGACAAGAAGCCAGGCCTATACCTCAATTGCAGCCTCTGACAGACCAGTTAAAGAGAAGCCATATATTGCATGGAGCACTGGGTGTGGTACATAAACAATAAATCTTAGAACACTGAAAAAATAAAGATTTTTTAAAAAGATAAGCTGTATAACCCATGTCCAGATTCTTGACTTGTACAAATTGGGAGATAATAAACATACACTGCTCTAAGTTACTACATTTTGGGATAATTTGGTATACAGCAACAGTTAACCAATACATATACAAAGAATTACTGTTGGAATTTTTCACGGGGTTGTGGTAAATATATAGACCAATATAGGGAAAATCACAATTGCTGCTATATTGAATCTTCTAATCTATGGACACAGTGTATCTCTCCAGTTATTTAGGTCTTTGATTTCTCTGATCAGCATTTTGTTGTTTTCATCAGACATTTCCTTTACATGTTTCATTAGATTTATGCTTGTGCATCTCATTTTTTGCAACTATTAAAATTATTGTTTCATTTTCCCATTGTTCTTTGGTAGTACATAGAACTGTAATTGATTTTTGTGTTTTTACCTGGTATCCTGTGACCTCAAACCCATTTACTAGTTCCAGGAAGTTTTGTAGATAGTAGGATATTTTCCATGAACAATCATGCTGTTTGGGAACTATCCAGAACTTCCAGTACAGTGTTAAACAGCAGTGAGGATGGACATCTTTGTCTTTTTTCTGATCTTTGGGAAAAAGGGCTCAGCCTTTCATCAGCAAGTAATGTTATCTCTGAATGTTTTGCAGCTGCCCTTTACCAGGACATTTCCCTCTATTTCTGATTTGCTGGGGAATTTTTTCATGATGGTTGTTGAATTTTGTCAGTTGATATAATGGATTTTTTTTTAATTTAGATTGTTAATATGGTGGAATTTTATTGATTTTCAAATATTAAAGCAGACTTGCACACTTGAAATTCACCCCCACTTTATTGTCCTCTATTATTCTTTTTATATGTTGGTGGATTTTTCTGCTAATATTTTGTCGTGGAGTTTTAGTTCTCTGGTCATGATGGATATTGCTTTGCAATTTTATTTTTTTGTGTTTTCTTTGTATGGTTTTGATATCAGGGTCTTGCTAGTCTCATAAAATGAATATGGGAATGTTCTCTCCTCTTCAGTTTTCTGAAGAACATTATGTAGAGTTAGTGTTATTTCTTCCTTGAATGTTTGGTAGAGTTTGACAATAGAACCAATGGGGCATGTATATTTTGAAGAATTTAACTATAACTTCAATCTCTTCAATAGTTAAGAAATTATTCAAATAATCTACTTCAACAAATGTTGATAGTTTGTGAGTTTGAGAATTCTCTAATTTAAATTTTTGGAAATGTCTGGAGAACTGTTCATAGTATTGTTATCCTTTTGCTTGTTTTTCAGCTTTACTGAAGTATAGTTGACAAAATTCTAAGATAATGTAAAGCACACAACATAATAACTTGATATATATAATACGTTTGAAAGGATTCCCATAATCAGGTTAACACATCCATCACTTTATGTATTTTATTTTTTAATTTACGTTTTTTGGGGGGTGGGAACATTTAAGTTCCACTGTCTTAGAAAATTTCAATTATACAAAACAGTGTTACCAACTATAGTCACCATGGTATAAATTAGATACTCAGAACTTACTCATTTTATACCTAAAAGTTTGTACCCTTCTACTAAGCTCTCCCTATTTTTTCCCCAGCCCCTAGTAATAGCTTTCTACTCTCTGTTTCAATGAGTTTCAACTATTTTTTTTTTAAAGATTCTGTATCTAAAGGCTATTATGCAGTATTCGTCTTTTTTTCTGTCTGGCTTATTTCACTTAGCATAATGATTTTATTTTCTTCAGATATATGCCCAGAAGTGGGATTGTTGGGTCATATGGTAGTCTTAACTTCTTCAGGAACCTCCATACTGTTTTCCATAGTGAATGCACCAATTTACATTACCACCAGAAGTACTCAAGTGCTCCTTTTTTTTACCATATCCTAAAGCAGCATCTGTTGTCTCGTCTTTTTTATAATAGCCATGCTAACAAGTGAAGGCAATGTCTCACGGTGGTTTTGATTTGCATTTCCCTGGAGACTAGTAATGTTGAAGACATTTTTTTGAACCTGTTGTCATTTGTATGTCTTCTTTAGAAAAATATCTGTTCAGGTTGGGATGCCTCGGTAGCTTCATTGGTTAAGCATCTGCCTTCAGCTCAGATCATGATTCCAGGGTCCTGGGATCGACTCCCACATCAGGCTCTGCATTGGGCTCCTTCCTTGGCAGGGAGCCTGTTTCTCCCTCTGCCTGCTGCTCCCCTTGCTTGCACTCTTGTGCTATCTCACTTTCTCTCTCTGGAAAAAAGATAAAATCTTTTTTTTTAAAAAGACCTATTCAGGTCTTTTGCCCATTTAAAAAATTGAGTTACTTTGTTTTTTGCTAGGAGTTGTAGTTCAGTTGAGATTTTGGATATTCACTCTTCATCAGATACATGACTTACAAATATTTCATAGGTAGCCTTTTCATTTTGTTTTTGATTTGCTCTGCTGTACAAAAGATCTTTAGTGTGATATAGTCCCAATTCTTTAGTTTTGATTTGACTGCTTATACTCTGGTGCCAAATTAAAAAAAAAAATCATTATTAAGAGCAATGTCTGGGGCTCCTGGATGACTCAGTGGGTTAAAGCCTCTGCCTTCAGCTCTGGTCATGATCCCAGGGCCCCCACATCCAGCTCTCTGCTCAGCGGGGAGCCTGCTTCCTCCTCTCTCTCTTTCTCTCTCTCTCTCTCTGCCTGCCTCTCTGCCTACTTGTGATCTCTATCTGTCAAATAAATAAATAAAATCTTTAAAAAAAAAACAGCAATGTCTAAGAGCTTACCATTTTCTACTAAAAGATTTATGGTTTTGTTCTTTAATCCATTCTGAGTTGATTTTTGTGTATGGTGTAAGATAGGGGTCCAGTTTGATTCTTTTGCATGTGGGCATTCTGTTTCCCCAACACCATTTACTAAATACCCTATCTTTTCTCCCACTGTATACTCTTGGCTCTTTTGTTCTAAATTAATTAACTACATAAGCATGGGTTTATTTCTCCACTTTCAATTCTGTTCCACTGATCTATGCCTGTTTTAAGGAAATAGCATCCATTTTTTATTACTATTGCTTTTTAAGATAGTTTGAAATCAGAATGGATGGCATCTCCAGCTTTGTTCTTCTTTGTCAAGATTGCTTTGGTTATTCAAAGTCTTTTGTGGTTCCACACAAATCTGAAGATTATTTTTTCTATCCCTGTGAAAAAAAGTCTTTGGAATGTGAATAGGAATTGCATTTGAGGGCAGCTGTGTGGCTCAGTTGGTTGGGCGACTGCCTTTGTCCCAGGTCAGGATCCTAGAGTCCCAGGTTTGAGTCCTGCATCAGGCTCCCTGCTCAGCGGGGAGTCTGCTTCTCCCCCTGACCCTTCCCTTCTCATACTATCTCTCAAATAATAAAATAAATAAAATCTTTTTTTAAAAAGGTATTGGTAATTCCTTTGGGTAACATAGAAATTTTAACAATGTTAACTCTTCCAATCTGTGACCATGGAATATCTTTTTATTTATTTCTTCTTCAGTCTCCTTCATCATTGTCTTCTAGTTTTCAATGTACAGATCTTTTGATCACATCCCTGGTTAAATTTATACCTATTATATTGTTTTTGATGCTATTGTAATGGGACTGGTAATTTCTCATTTTAATAATTCATTGTTGGTGTATAAAAACACAACTGATGTTTTGTATCAATTTTGTATCATGTATCCTGAAACTTTACTGAATTAGTTTATTAGTTCTAACAATCTTTTGGTAGAGTCTTGGGGGTTTTATAAATAATACAATTTCATCTCCAAACACAGACAATTTAAAACTTATTTTAGAAATTGGATGGCTTTTTCATTTTCTTGCCTAATTTCCCTGGCTAGGACTTTTAATAAACAAAAGTAGTAACAGTGGATGTCACAGTCTTGTTCCTCATCTTAGAGGAAAAGCTCTCCACTTTTCACTGTTAAGTATGGTGTTAACTGTGGCTTCTTATATATGACCTTTATTATGTTGAAATATGTTACTTCTATATACATTTAGTTTAGAGCTTTTTATTATGAAATGATGTTAAACTCTGTTAAATGCTTTTTCGACAGGGATGAATGTAGGATTTTTATCTTGTGCTAATATAGAGTATCAAACTTACTGATTTGCAGATGTTGAACTATCC
Organism: Mustela nivalis; assembly: GCF_964662115.1. Lineage (NCBI taxonomy): Eukaryota > Metazoa > Chordata > Mammalia > Carnivora > Mustelidae > Mustela > Mustela nivalis. Next base: position 115,206,791 of record NC_139040.1, on the reverse strand, counting down.
TTGCATAAACAGAATAAATACCACTTGATCACGTGTATATTATCCTTTAATGTACGTCAAGTCTATAATTAGAACTACTTTTCCATTTCTGGTATTGGTAATACGTGTCTTTTACTTTTAGTGAGTCTTAGTGCAGTTTAGCAATTTTATTGATTTTTTTACAGTATCATTTATTTGATTCTACTGTTTTTAATTTTATTGATCCTACCCCTTAGATCTATTATTTCCTTCCTTCTCAGTGCTTTGGTTTTTCCTTTTTTCTTTTTTTTCTTTCTTTGTCCAGTTTCATAAGACTGAAATCCTTAGGTCACTGATTTCAGACTTTCCTCTTTTATAAGTATTTATTAATTTTTAAAAGATTTTATTTATTTATTTGACAGACAGAGATCACAAGCAGGCAGAGAAACAGGCAGAGAGAGAGGGAGAGAAGCAGGCTCCCCGCTGAGCAGAGAGCCTGATGCAGGGCTCCATCCCAGGACCCTGAGACCATGACCTGAGCCAAAGGCAGAGACCTAACCAACTGAGCCACCCAGGCACCCCTTATAAGTATTTAAATGCTGTAAGTTTCCACCAAAGTACTGCTTCAGCTGCAGTTCATAAATAAGATAGGTTGTATTATCATCCAAGTATTTTCTAACTTCTCTAGAGACTTCCTTTTGACTTGCAGATCACTTAGAAATGCATTATTTTAATTCCAAATGATCAAAGATTTTCCTGTTATTTATTTCTAATTAAATTCTTTAATTGTCATAGAACATACTAACATACTTCTTATGGTTTCAATTCTTTTAAATTTGTTAAGTTTTGTTTTGTATGCCCCATGGTACAGTCTATCTTGGTGAATGTTTCATGTGCATTTTGAGGAGAACATGTATTTAGCTGTTGGTAGGTAGAATATTCTGTAAATGTTAATATCCAGTTTATTGAGGATACTGTACATTCTTCTGTATTTTTTTTCTGATTTTCTGTTTATCAGTTCTATCAATTACTGAGAGAAGAGTATTAAGGTCCCCACATACAAAGGCAGTTGGTTTTTAGCTTTTCCCACTCTGTTTCATTCCTCTGTCCTCTCTTTTTTGCCCTCTTTCAGATTATTTGAACATTTTTTCGTGTTCCATTTAAATTTTTCTATCTTCTTTTAAAATATATCTGCTTGTGTTTCTTTTTTGGAATCCATTATCTATTATATTCACTATTTAGGTTTCTTTTTATTACTGATATTTCAACTTTCCTTCTGGTATCATCTCCCTCCTTTCTGATCATCTTCCCTTAGAAATTCTTTCACAGCAGGTCTGCTAGTAGCAAATTCTTTCAGTTTTCCTGTACCTGGAATTATCTTTTTTCACCTTTATAGCTAAAGAATTATTTTGCTAGATAAAGAATTCCGGACTGAACAACTATTTTATCACTTGAAAAATGTTTTAATTCCTCCTTTCACCTACGGTCTCTGATGAGAAATCAGCTCTCAATTGAATCACTGTTCCCCATTAAACAATGTGATGTTTTTTTCTGGTTGTTTTCATGATTCCTTTTTAGACTTTAGTTTTCAGCAGTTTGATTGTGATGTGTCTGGGTTTGGATTTCTTTGGGTTTTTCTTGCTTTGAGTTTGCTGAACTTCTTGAATCTGTAGTAGGTTCATGAATTTACAAATCTATGAAGTTTCTGGCCATTCTTCTGCAAGTCATTCCTCTTATTTTCTGGGTCCAAATAATACAGACCTTTTTTTTGTTACTATCTCACAGGTCCACTGGCTCTGTTCATTTTTTTTTTTTTTACTCAGCTGTTCAAAAATTGGGTGACTTTTAGTAATCTACCTACAGATTCATGGATTCTTTCTTCTTTCACCTTCATGTTGCTATTAAACCAATTATTTTATATTTCAATTCTAAAATTTCCTTTCAGTTGCTCTTCATATTTTCTATTTCTTTGCTGATGCCTTCTGTCTTTCTGATGTTTTAAGTGTATTCATCTCTACTTACTGTAGCAGTAACAATTTTAAAAACTAAAAAAACTTTTTTTTATTAATTTTTTATTTTTTATAAACATATATTTTTATCCCCAGGAGTACAGGTCTGTGAATCACCAGGTTTACACACTTCACAGCACTCACCAAAGCACATACCCTCCCCAATGTCCATAATCCCACCCCCTTCTCCCAAACCCCCTCCCCCCAGCAACCCTCAGTTTGTTTTGTGAGATTAAGAGTCACTTATGGTTTGTCTCCCTCCCAATCCCATCTTGTTTCATTTATTCTTCTCCTACCCACTTAAGCCTCCATGTTGCATCACCACTTCCTCATATCAGGGAGATCATATGATAGTTGTCTTTCTCCGATTGACTTATTTCGCTAAGCATGATACGCTCTAGTTCCATCCATGTTGCTGCAAATGGCAAGATTTGATTTCTTTTGATGGCTGCATAGTATTCCATTGTGTATATATACCACATCTTCTTGATTCATTCATCTGTTGATGGACATCTAGGTTCTTTCCATAGTTTGGCTATTGTGGACATTGCTGCTATAAACATTCGGGTGCATGTGCCCCTTTGGATCACTACATTTGTATCTTTAGGGTAAATACCCAATAGTGCAATTGCTGGGTCATAGGGCAGTTCTATTTTCAACATTTTGAGGAACCTCCATGCTGTTTTCCAGAGTGGCTGCACCAGCTTGCATTCCCACCAGCAGTGTAGGAGGGTTCCCCTTTCTCCGCATCCTCGCCAGCATCTGTCATTTCCTGACTTGTTGATTTTAGCCATTCTGACTGGTGTGAGGTGATATCTCATTGTGGTTTTGATTTGTATTTCCCTGATGCCGAGTGATATGGAGCACTTTTTCATGTGTCTGTTGGCCATCTGGATGTCTTCTTTGCAGAAATGTCTGTTCATGTCCTCTGCCCATTTCTTGATTGGATTATTTGTTCTTTGGGTGTTGAGTTTGCTAAGTTCTTTATAGATTCTGGACACTAGTCCTTTATCTGATATGTCGTTTGCAAATATCTTCTCCCATTCTGTCAGTTGGCTTTTGATTTTGTTAACTGTTTCCTTTGCTGTGCAAAAGCTTTTGATCTTGATGAAATCCCAATAGTTCATTTTTGCCCTTGCTTCCCTTGCCTTTTGCGTTGTTCCTAGGAAGATGTTGCTGCGGCAGAGGTCGAAGAGGTTGCTGCCTGTGTTCTCCTCAAGGATTTTGATGGATTCCTTTCGCACATTGAGGTCCTTCATCCATTTTGAGTCTATTTTTGTGTGTGGTATAAGGAAATGGTCCAATTTCATTTTTCTGCATGTGGCTGTCCAATTTTCCCAGCACCATTTATTGAAGAGGCTGTCTTTTTTCCATTGGACATTCTTTCCTGCTTTGTCGAAGATTAGTTGACCATAGAGTTGAGGGTCTATTTCTGGGCTCTCTATTCTGTTCCATTGATCTATGTGTCTGTTTTTGTGCCAGTACCATGCTGTCTTGATGATGACAGCTTTGTAATAGAGCTTGAAGTCCGGAATTGTGATGCCACCAACGTTGGCTTTCTTTTTCAATATTCCTTTGGCTATTCGAGGTCTTTTCTGGTTCCATATAAATTTTAGCATTATTTGTTCCATTTCTTTGAAAAAGATGGATGGTACTTTGATAGGAATTGCATTAAATGTGTAGATTGCTTTAGGTAGCATAGACATTTTCACAATATTTATTCTTCCAATCCAGGAGCATGGAACATTTTTCCATTTCTTTGTGTCTTCCTCAATTTCTTTCATGAGTACTTTATAGTTTTCTGAGTATAGATTCTGTGTCTCTTTGGTTAGGTTTATTCCTAGGTATCTTATGGTTTTGGATGCAATTGTAAATGGGATTGACTCCTTAATTTCTCTTTCTTCTGTCTTGCTGTTGGTGTAGAGAAATGCAACTGATTTCTGTGCATTGATTTTATATCCAGACACTTTACTGAATTCCTGTATAAGTTCTAGCAGTTTTGGAGTGGAGTCTTTTGGGTTTTCCACATATAGTATCATATCATCTGCGAAGAGTGATAATTTGACTTCTTCTTTGCCGATTTGGATGCCTTTAATTTCCTTTTGTTGTCTGATTGCTGAGGCTAGGACCTCTAGTACTATGTTGAATAGCAGTGGTGATAATGGACATCCCTGACGTGTTCCTGACGTTAGCGGAAAAGCTTTCAGTTTTTCTCCATTGAGAATGATATTTGCGGTGGGTTTTTCATAGATGGCTTTGATGATATTGAGGTATGTGCCCTCTATCCCTACACTTTGAAGAGTTTTGATCAGGAAGGGATGCTGTACTTTGTCAAATGCTTTTTCAGTATCTATGGAGAGTATCATATGGTTCTTGTTCTTTCTTTTATTGATGTGTTGTATCACATTGACTGATTTGCGGATGTTGAACCAACCTTGCAGCCCTGGAATAAATCCCACTTGGTCGTGGTGAATAATCTTTTTAATGTACTGTTGAATCCTATTGGCTAGTATTTTGTTGAGTATTTTCGCATCTGTGTTCATCAAGGATATCGGTCTATAGCTCTCTTTTTTGGTGGGATCCTTGTCTGGTTTTGGGATCAAGGTGATGCTGGCCTCATAAAACGAGTTTGGAAGTTTTCCTTCCATTTCTATTTTTTGGAACAGTTTCAGGAGAATAGGAATTAGTTCTTCTTTAAATGTTTGGTAGAATTCCCCCGGGAAGCCGTCTGGCCCTGGGCTTTTGTTTGTTTGGAGATTTTTAATGACTGTTTCAATCTCCTTACTGGTTATGGGTCTGTTCAGGCTTTCTATTTCTTCCTGGTTCAGTTGTGGTAGTTTATATGTTTCTAGGAATGCATCCATTTCTTCCAGATTGTCAAATTTATTGCCGTAGAGTTGCTCATAGTATGATCTTATAATAGTTTGTATTTCTTTGGTGTTAGTTGTGATCTCTCCTCTTTCATTCATGATTTTATTTATTTGGGTCCTTTCTCTTTTCTTTTTGATAAGTTGGGCCAGGGGTTTATCAATTTTATTAATTCTTTCAAAGAACCAGCTCCTAGTTTCGTTGATTTGTTCTATTGTTTTTTGGTTTCTATTTCATTGATTTCTGCTCTGATCTTTATGATTTCTCTTCTCCTGCTGGGCTTAGGGTTTCTTTCTTGTTCTTTCTCCAGCTCCTTTAGGTGTAGGGTTAGGTTGTGTACCTGAGACCTTTCTTGTTTCTTGAGAAAGGCTTGTACCGCTATATATTTTCCTCTCAGGACTGCCTTTGTTGTGTCCCACAAATTTTGAACCGTTGTATTTTCATTATCATTTGTTTCCATGATTTTTTTCAATTCTTCTTTAATTTCCCGGTTGACCCATTCATTCTTTAGAAGGATACTGTTTAGTCTCCATGTATTTGGGTTCTTTCCAAACTTCCTTTTGTGGTTGAGTTCTAGCTTTAGAGCATTGTGGTCTGAAAATATGCAGGGAATGATCCCAATCTTTTGATACTGGTTGAGTCCTGATTTAGGACCGAGGATGTGATCTATTCTGGAGAATGTTCCATGTGCACTAGAGAAGAATGTGTATTCTGTTGCTTTGGGATGAAATATTCTGAATATATCTGTGATGTCCATCTGGTCCAGTGTGTCGTTTAAGGCCTTTATTTCCTTGCTGATCTTTTGCTTGGATGACCTGTCCATTTCAGTGAGGGGAGTGTTAAAGTCCCCTACTATTATTGTATTATTGTTGATGTGTTTCTTTGATTTTGTTATTAATTGGTTTATATAGTTGGCTGCTCCCACGTTGGGGGCATAGATATTTAAAATTGTTAAATCTTCTTGTTGGACAGACCCTTTGAGTATGATATAGTGTCCTTCCTCATCTCTTATTATAGTCTTTGGCTTAAAATCTAATTGATCTGATATAAGGATTGCCACTCCTGCTTTCTTCTGATGTCCATTAGCATGGTAAATTCTTTTCCACCCCCTCACTTTAAATCTGGAGGTGTCTTCGGGCTTAAAATGAGTTTCTTGGAGGCAACATATAGATGGGTTTTGTTTTTTTATCCATTCTGATACCCTGTGTCTTTTGACAGGGGCATTTAGCCCATTCACATTCAGGGTAACTATTGAGAGATTTGAATTTAGTGCCATTGTATTGCCTGTAAGATGACTGTTACTGTACTTGGTCTGTTCCTTTCTGATCTACCACTTGTAGGCTCTCTCTTTGCTTAGAGGACCCCTTTCAATATTTCCTGTAGAGCTGGTTTGGTATTTGCAAATTCTTTCAGTTGTTGTTTGTCCTGGAAGCTTTTAATCTCTCCTTCTATTTTCAATGATAGCCTAGCTGGATATAGTATTCTTGGCTGCATGTTTTTCTCATTTAGTGCTCTGAAAATATCATGCCAGCTCTTTCTGGCCTGCCAGGTCTCTGTGGATAAGTCAGCTGCCAATCTAATATTTTTACCATTGTATGTTAAAGACTTCTTTTCCCGGGCTGCTTTCAGGATTTTCTCTTTGTCACTGAGACTTGTAAATTTTACTATTAGGTGACGGGGTGTGGGCCTATTCTTATTGATTTTGAGGGGCGTTCTCTGAACCTCCTGAATTTTGATGCTCGTTCCCTTTGCCATATTGGGGAAATTCTCCCCAATAATTCTCTCCAGTATACCTTCTGCTCCCCCCTCTCTTTCTTCTTCTTCTGGAATCCCAATTATTCTAATGTTGTTTCGTCTTATGGTGTCACTTATCTCTCGAATTCTCCCCTCGTGGTCCAGTAGCTGTTTGTCACTCTTTTGCTCAGCTTCTTTATTCTCTGTCATTTGGTCTTCTATATCACTAATTCTTTCTTCTGCCTCATTTATCCTAGCAGTGAGAGCCTCCATTTTTGATTGCACCTCATTAATAGCTTTTTTGATTTCAACTTGGTTAGATTTTAGTTCTTTTATTTCTCCAGAAAGGGCTTTTATATCTCTGGAGAGGGTTTCTCTAATATCTTCCATGCCTTTTTCGAGCTCGGCTAGAACCTTGAGAATTGTCATTCTGAACTCTAGATCTGACATATTACCGATGTCTGTATTGATTAGGTCCCTAGCCTTCGGTACTGCCTCTTGGAGGAGTCAAGATGGCGGAGAGGGAGGAGTCAAGATGGCGGAGAAGTAGCAAGCTGAGACTGCTTCAGCTAGCCGGAGATTAGCTAGATAGCTTATCTAAAGATTGCAAACACCTGAAAATCCATCGGCAGATCAAAGAGAAGAACAGCAATTCTGGAAACAGAAAAACAACCACTTTCTGAAAGGTAGGACCGGCGGAGAAGTGAATCCAAAGCGACAAGAAGATAGACCCCGGGGGGAGGGGCCGGCTCCCGGCAAGCGGCGGAGCAACCGCGCACAAAATCAGGACTTTTAAAAGTCTGTTCCGCTGAGGGACATCGCTCCAGAGGCTAAACCGGGGCGAAGCCCACGCGGGGTCAGCGTGGCCTCAGGTCCCGCAGGGTCACAGAAGGATCGGGGGTGTCTGAGTGTTGCAGAGCTTGCGGGTATCGGAACGGGAAAGCCGGCTACAGAGACATAGCCGACAGTAAGCTCACAGCTCGGTGTTACCTTGAACCGGTCGCAGGCTCGGTGAGCTCGGAGCGCGGCCGGAGGTCAGGCAGACGGGAGTAACTGGGCGCTGTTCTCTGAGGGCGCACTGAGGAGTGGGGCCCTGGGCTCTCGGCTCCTCCGGGCCGGAGACCAGGAGGCTGCCATTTGTATTCCCGTCCTCCGGAACTCTAGGGAAAGCGCTCAGGGAACAAAAGCTCCTGAAAGCAAACCCGAGCGAATTACTCACCCCAGCCCCGGGTAAGGGCGGTGTAATTCCGCCTGGGGCAAAGACACTTGAGAATCACTACAACAGGCCCCTCCCCCAGAAGATCAACAAGAAATCCAGCCGAGACCAAGTTCACCTACCAAGGAGTGCGGTTTCAATACCAAGGAGAGCAGCAGAATTCCAGAGAAGGAGAAAGACAAGCACGGAACTCATGGCTTTTTTCCTGTGATTTTTTTTAGTCTTGCAGTTAATTTAATTTTTTCTTTTTCATTTTTTTTTTTTCTTCTCGCCTTCGGGTAAAATTTTTTTTTTTTAACTGTTACCTTTTTCTTTTTTAACGATTTTTTACTAGTTTATCTAATATATATATTTTTTCTTTTTTACATTTTTCTTAGGTGTTTTCTTTTTAAAAAAATTCTTTTCTTTTTTTTTTCTTTTCTTTTTTCTTTTTTTTTCTTTCTTCCTTTTTGAACCTCTTTTTATCCCCTTTCTCCCCACTCACGATTTAGGATCTCTTCTAATTTGGTTAAAGCATATTTTCCTGGGGTTGTTGCCACCCTTTTAGTATTTTACTTGCCCCTTCATTTACTCTTATCTGGACAAAATGACAAGACGTAAAAATTCAACACAAAAAAAAAGAACTAAAAAAACTTTTTAAAAAATTTTTGTTACAGGGCAAAGGTGATCAATAGTGAATTAAGATACAGAATTAAAAAATATCACACATCTTTAAAAAACTATCACACAAAACAGACAATCATATCAAAAAATGGGCAGAAGATATGAACAGACACTTCTCCAATGAAGACATACAAATGGCTATGAGACACATGAAAAAATGTTCATCATCACTAGCCATCAGGGAGATTCAAATTAAAACCACTTTTTTTTTAAGATTTTATTTATTTATCAGAGAGAGAGAGAGGGAGAGAGCAGGCACAGGCAGACAGAATGGCAGGCAGAGGCAGAGGGAGAAGCAGGCTCCCTGCTGAGCAAGGAGCCCGATGTGGGACTCGATCCCAGGACGTTGGGATCATGACCTGAGCCAAAGGCAGCTGCTCAACCAACTGAGCCACCCAGGCGTCCCTAAAACCACTTTGAGATACCACTTTACACCAGTTAGAATGGCCAAAATTAGCAAGACAAGAAACAACATGTGTTGGAGAGGATGTGGAGAAAGGGGAACCCTCTTACACTGTTGGTGGGAATGCAAGTTGGTGCAGCCACTTTGGAGAACAGTGTGGAGATTCCTCAAGAAATTAAAAATAGAGCTTCACTATGACCCTGCAATTCCACTACTGGGTATTTACCCCAAAGATACAGATGTAGTGAAAAGAAGGGCCATATGTACCCCAATGTTTATAGCAGCAATGGCCACGGTCGCCAAACTGTGGAAAGAACTAAGATGCCCTTCAACGGACGAATGGAGAAGGAAGATGTGGTCCATATACACTATGGAGTATTATGCCTCCATCAGAAGGGATGAATAGCCAACTTCTGTAGCAATATAGACAGGACTGGAAGAGATTATGCTGAGTGAAATAAGTCAAGCAGAGAAAGTCAATTATCATATGGTTTCACTTATTTGTGGAGCATAACAAATAGCATGGAAGACAAGGGGAGATGGAGAGGAGAAGGGAGTTGAGGGAAATTGGAAAGGGAGGTGAACCATGAGAAACTATGGACTCTGAAAAACAATCTGAGGGTTTTGAAGGGGCGGGGTGTGGGAGGTTGGGGGATCCAGGTGGTAGGTATTGGAGAGGGCACGGATTGCATGGAGCACTGGATGTGGTACAAAAATAATGAATACTGCTACGCTGAAAAAATAAATTTTTTTTTAAAAATGTCATGGTATTTTGCATTTGAGAAAGAGACCATATATTTGATGGTTAACATGCTTGACCACAAATCAGAATATTTGCATCCTAGTATAAAATCTGCTATTTACTTGTGTTATTCACTTTTCTTGGGCCATTTTTTTTGAAACTATGCTAATATTTTTGATTAAGAAATTCATTACTTCATGAATAAAAGTATCACTTTAAAGTATAGAATTCAGGGGCGCCTGGGTGGCTCAGTGGGTTAAAGCCTCTGCCTTCGGCTCAGGTCATGATCCTAGAGTCCTGGGATCAAGCCCCACGTCCGGCTCTCTGCTCAGCGGGGAGCCTGCTTCCCCCTTTCTCTCTCTCTGCCTGCCTCTCTGCCTACTTGTGATCTTTGTCTGTTAAATAAATAAATAAAATCTTTAAAAAAATAAAATAAAGTATAGAATTCAGGTTTCTTAGTTTCCACGTTCTTCAGTTTAGTTATGTAAGGTTCATAAATCCTGATTTAAGGACATACACTTTGTAATAATCAAAGTTATAATAGCTTTTCTATTTTATATATTAAATTGAAGAGTGATGGTTTATGAACGTCAAAGCATTCATTACTACACAAGTGATCATACACATATGATTGTATATATTTGGTTGTACATATATGTGTATGTGGAATACATATGGATATGGAATAAGGAAAAATGAGATTCATTAGTAAAGTAAGTGTTTTATGATAAATGTTTTAAAAATGCTCCAGAAATCCTATGATGCATCTCTGATGTGCACAGGTTTGGCTCTATGGTTGTTAATAATAAATGTTTTATTGCATTCTTTGTAGGATTCTGCACACCAGTAGTTTTGTACATGCATTAACATATCCACAAGGTAAGAAAGAGAAAAATGGTTACATATAGTTGCCCAGTACACAGGTGATACATGTTCAATCCCATCCTTCCTCTTCTGGTTAATGCTGTCTTTGTCCCCCTTCTATAATGGTAATATAGGTTTTGAAAATCTTTTCCTGATTTTCTCTTCCTTGCAACTCTGATAGTACTTCTCCTCCTGAGAAGTTATTCACATGGTCTGTTCTGTTTTACTCGATTTTCATACAATATTTGGGCCCAACGCTGAAATCACCAAAATTCTTTAGTATAAAATCCTCTCTTACCTAGTGTCCATTTTCTTTTTTTTTTTTTAAGATTTTATTTACTTATTTGAAGACAGAGATTACAAGCAGGCAGAGAGAGAGGAAGAGAAGCAGGCCTCCTGCTGAGCAGAGAGCCAGATGCGGGCCTCAATTCTAGGACCCTGGGATCATGACCTGAGTGGAACGCAGAGGCTTTAACCCACTGAGCTGCCCTGGTGCCCCCCTAGTGTCCCTTTTCATCATGCAATTTTGAGCAAAGAAAGTTAAGGGGAAATTTAGTGTAACTATTCAATACTAAGGGTCAAGAATACCCACAATATTATCTTCACTTTGAAATTAAAAATGTCTTATAATATTTATTATGAAAAATAGATTTATAAAACTACTGTAATAAAGTTTCTGATATAGAAAATAGAAATATTATGGAGAAAGAAATAAAAGCCACCTAATCCCTATAACCTGGAGATAAAAACCTTTATATGGATAATTTATCTTTTTCTATACCTATATAACACTTTATTTATATAAACTAGGCATGATATAGTAGGGACATTTAAACATCTACTTTTTTATTCAATATAGCATTCATAACTTTCCAAGTAATAAATATTTATCCACAAAAAGTATTTATCTACAATCTTGTTATCAGTGTATGACTATAATTCCAGTGATAGGTATATATATTTTTATTTGTTAAGCTGAACTACTACAAAGCATTTTGTGGTTTTTAGGTTTTCAGTATTACCAACTTTTAACACATTTTTCTCTAATTCCATTCAGTTGCATTACATGAAGTAAAACATATTAAAGTCTATGTGTATTTTTCGTACTTAACGTAGTTTTGTCATAAATAAATGAATCAAGTAAAGTTAAGTACATTGTTTTTAGAGTAACAGCTTTTTTACTGAAAAATATCTTTCATTACTTAAAAAATTAAGCAATAGTATAAAAAGCAATTAACCTAAAACGTATCAACCAGATATCTAGACTATTTTCCTGCACTCATAAACAGATACAAAGAGAGATAAATAACAGGTAGATGATGGATCAATTGATAGGCACAGACAGAAAAAAAGCCAAAATAACTTTAATAATGGATTTGCATAACATACAAGCTACTGAAATACTAAACTTAATTCCAGTAAGATATAACAGAACAAAGGTGAAACTCACGGAAATGCTGAGTATAATAACTGTTCCTTAATCACAAAAATAGTTGCTTCTGAGAGACTCATTTAAGGCAGTGGTTCTCAGATAGGAGAAATATTGTAGCCTAGGGGACACCTGGCAGTATCTGATGATATTTTTGGATGTTACAACTGGGTGTTACAGGCATCTAGTGGGTCAAGGCCAAGGATGTTGCTTAAATCCTAGAATGTACATGAGAGCCACTACAACAAAGATTCATCTGGCACTGAGTGGTGCTAAATTTAAGAATATTAAAGAACAAATTTTTAGAAAATATTTAATGAATCGAGTAATTATTATTTTAATGTACCTGCTTTGAGTTTAGATGTGACCAGACATTATGGAAAATAAGGTGGTTACCCCATTTAAACTTCTTTATAGCCAATGCCCATAAACATTCCCTCTGTAGCCACAACCCCTCAAATTTTTAATCTAGTTCTTTGTTATTATTGCTGAGAGTTTCTGTTTTGAGGTTTAAGACTTACTGGAGTTCTTTTTAGTCTAGGAGTGGCTGCTATGGATTTTTGCTTTTGTAACTGCTTGGCTCTGTATATTATTCTTGGGTCCCATTTTTTTCTCCAGCGGAACCTGTAGCAATCCCACTGCTGTCTCATGGCATTAAATGTTACCATGAAGTATTCTGATCAGGCCCTAAATTTTATCTTGCAAATCAATTTTTCTTTCTAAATATGTGAATAATTATGAATGGGTTCTTGCTGTTAAGTATAATAAGTTAACCAGAATATGTCTCAGTGTTGCTGATTCCAAGTAATTCTTCCTGCTCTGAGGTGTGGTCCTTTAAATTTTTGGTTATTTCCCTTATTTCTGGAACATGTTCCTCTATCACATATCTGAACATTTTTGTTTTCCAGCTTTTATACTAAAATCTCATTTTAAGCTTTCTCATTTGTAACCTCATAACATGTGTTATCTTAGTTCTCAATCTGCTCACTATACAATTTTTTACATCTTATTCTCTTTTATATTCTTACCATTTCTCTACTTAATATTCTTTGTAAATTATTCCTCAGCATAAACAGTGTTACAATATTTTCTTCTGTATCTTAGTTTTGTTTTTTTTTTCCAAGAGTGAGTTCTTCTGGTTTTGCTTTTACTATGTTCATTCATTCTTTCCTTCTTTCATTTATCTATTTTTGTTTTCTGTTTTTGTTGCACTATACTGTAATAGTTATTTCACTTACTTTCATCTCTCTCATACTTAATGTATTTCATTCTTAACTTTTGGTTTAGATACATGTTTGAGTGAATTTCCCTTGACAGCATTCACCCCTTATTTAAGACGTTTTCTGCTCCTCTAAGCTTCAGTTTGAGTCCCTTCCACCCTTGCCCCAGTTTTTAGAAATTGAGAACGAATAACCATTTGGTTTGAGTGTTATGAAACACTTGTCAGGGAATTTGAGCTTCTCCCCTTCTGTAATCCTATACCAAGGCCCAGTTTATTCTGACTGTTTTCTGAACTTTGCTTTCCTTGGAAAATAAGACTTGCATTCTTATTGTCCTTGAATTTAAGCACATGTGGTCACAAAGATTTTTTTCTGGATTTTTCCCAGTGTTTTTTTTTTAAATTTTTTAATTTATTTGATACACAGAGAGAGAGAGAGAGAGAGAGAGAGAGAGAGAGAGATCACAAGTAGGCAGAGAGGCATGCAGAGAGAGAGAGAGGGAAGCAGGCTTCCTGCTGAGCAGAGAGTCCAATGAGGGGCTTGATCCCAGGATCCTGAGATCATGACCTGAGCCAAAGGTAGAGGCTTAACCCACTGAGCCACCCAGGCGCCCCTCAGTGTTGCCTTTTTATCCCTTTATTAGCTTTTTACCCCAAATTGAGTGGTAGTAAAAAAGATTTGTCAGGATTTTACCGACTCCTCCTTGGCTAAGTGTATTTTCTGCAGCACTAGAACACAGAATTGTTTTTCTGACACTTTCAAGCTGATAGTATAAACTCCTCTGACTTTTAATTGTCTGATTTCTGCTTATTTTTAGCCTTTGACAAACTACTTTTTCTGTTTAGCTAATTAGGCTTCAGCAGAGGACTTTTCTGTGATCTTGCTCCCTTTATTCATTATTTCACAGTCTTCTATGTGTATCATTAGTCCATTTAGTTTCTATTACTCCAAGCTTTCATCTGTTTTGTGTAGAATACTTATTACAACCAAATACACTGCCTAATTTATAATTTCTGTGTAATACTTAAAGACTATTTAGAAGTAATCACATATTTTAAGGTAAATAACTATTAAGGGCTCAGTGAGGAGCAGTAAGAGAGTATACACTTACCATAAACCTCCTAGGTATAAAAGTCCAAGCATAAATACATGGAAAGCTTATTTTATATTTGAACTATGGCTTTATCACCTACAAAGTTTAACGTGTTTAGATTTGTCTTGTGACAATGCCAGACTTCGCACACCCTGAGGGAGGCAAAGAAGTTGGCTTCATAGACAAGACCTTCAAACTGTGGGCCACCTTTCTGAATGAACAGTTGACAGTCTTTCTCAGTTCTGCAAATGCTATCTACTCCTTCATCACCCTCTAGCTCCACCTTGAAGCAACATGCCTAAAGCTAAGTAAATTATTTATATCAAAATTCTAGTGAGATTCATCACATATTAATTAACTCATTTACCTCAGGTACAATACCTTCAAACACAGAAGGCAGGTTACTTCAATCACCGGAGGAAAGTACTTCTGCTTTCTTTTTCAGAGGAAGTATGAACTTGGCCACAGAAAACACTTACCAAGTAGCATTCATGTTGGAGAATGTTTAGCCTGAGGCATAGGATAAGATGCAGGGAGTTACTTTTCCAAAGTTACCGAGACTTGTGAGTTCATCCAGCCTTCATCAAGGTTCCAGATTCCAGACTCTTTCGAACTTTAGAAATGATGTTATTATTACCCATTCTTTTTAAGTTTTTATTTAAATTCCAGCTATTTAACATATAGTGTAGAATTAGTTTCATGTAGAATTTAGTGATTTATCACTTACATACAATACCCAGTGTTCATCACAATAAGTGCTGTCCTAATGCCCATCACCTATTTCACCATCCTCCACCCAGCTCTTCTCCAGCAACCCTCAGTTTGTTCTCTGTAGTTAAGAGTTTCTTTTATGGTTTGCCTTTCTTTCATCTCCAAATGTTCATCTGATTTGCTTCTTAAATTCCACATATGACTGAAATCATGTGGTATCTGTCTTTCTGACTTATTATGCTTACCATAATACTTTTTAGCTCTACCCATATCATTGCAAATGGCAAGATTTCATTCTTTTTGGTGTCTGGGTAATATTCCACTGTGTATATATACCACTTCTTTATCCATTCATTAGTCAATGCACATTTGGGCTCTTTCCATAATTTGGTTGTTGTTGATAATGCTGCTATAAACATCAGGGGGCATGTGCCCCTTCAAATCAGTATTTTTGTAACCTTTGGGTAAATTCCCAGTAATGCAACTGTTGGATTGTGGGGTAGTTCTATTTTAAACTTTCTGAGGAACCTCCATACCATTTTCCAGAGTGGTTGCACCAGTCTGCATTCCCACCAACAGTATAAGAGGGCTCCCCATTCTCCACATCCTTGCCAACATGTATTATTTCCTTTAACGTTGATTTTAGTCATTTTGACAGGTGTGAGGTGACATGTCACTGTAGTTTTGATCTGTATTTCTCTGATGATGAGTCAGGTTGAGCATCTTTTCACATGTCATCCATCTGTATGTCTTCTCTGGAGAAATGCAATGGGTACAAGGAGCTAACAGTGATATACTGGTAAATGTTTAATGACTGCCTCTGTTAGGATGGGGTGCTGATTTCTAACTTACAGAGTAGTGTAAATAGTCCCACCATAGCTAATTTCAAGCTACCATCATGATGTGACTGTACACAGTGCTAAGAAGAGATGTGCCACAATCAGCTCTATCAAGGTGGTGGGAACCAGCTCCCGCACACCAATGGCAGTTTTAAATATTATTAAATAATTTTAAATATTAATATTGCAGTAACCTCAAGAATACTTTAAACATATACAAGATTACCCAACTCCTGTCAACACTGCCAAGAAATTTTTTTTTATGTTCTAAAGGTGGCAAGATTGTTAGAAACCAAAGTAAACAAAGGGAAACACTTTCCTACAGCCAAGTGACTTTAGAATGAGTCCTTCTATCCAAAGTCTGCAAATATTTAAAACCTAAATAATGGCAGTTCTTCCCTTTAGAATTTCTTTTTCACAATGTGCTTCAGGAACATGTATGAATGGTATTATCAAAATGTGAACTATTATAACTCTTACCTTCTAGAATTACAGTTATTAATGAGAATTATACAAATACCTTTTATAAGTTAAGGCAAAGCCTACATACAATTAAACCCAACCACTGTAAGAATAAATAAGTTACTACTCCAAGGTGACTTCATACACTGTTCAATGACAACTGCAGCTGTGCCACTATTTAAAGTATAGCTGTGAAATTAATATAATGTATTATTTAAAAAATGCTATGAGCAGCTCTTAGAGATCAACAAATCTGAGTGGGTGGTAGAGAAAAAGAAAGCAATAGCAGAGCACAGTGTAAAAGAATAAACTTCAGCTATTTTGATTTATTTGTAAAACATCTGTAAATTCTCCTTAAGTAGACACTTTTCCAGGTTCAGCATAAACTCCCATCTTTTATTCTTCAAACAAACTTAACTACCATATTTTATGATCAGAATTTTAGGATCTTCTTTTCAGTTTCCAACTGTTTAACTGAAAAATGTGTCAACCTTGAGACAATAATGTCTAATAGCAAAAATTAATTATACCTCCTAGAATTAACAGGGTGTCTTTGGAGGATTTCTAAAAACACGGTGCCATCACCAACCTTTAAATGGCATGGCTCCTTTAGAAAATCAAACCTCTTGTAAAGCACGTTGGATAAGTGGTCAAGGCATCTAGCAACTCTGAAGGACCATCTCAGCTTCCATTTTCTCTAGGCCAGACCCAGTCATGCCGAAGGCTGAGAGAACAAATAACCTCAGTACAATGACCTCCTGTGTTTCCTACCAGTGTTCCACATTACACAGAGCACGAAACTGACTTTACCTAAAAGAAAGATCTTACTTCAAATTGGGCACCCTGGTAATCACCTTCTAGGCTAAAGTTTAACATGCAGGGCATTTATTAAGGAGTGCACTTCCTACCAACACTTGTGAAGGGGAGGGAATGAAGCAGAAATATGCAGAGGTTCAGCCAAAACCTATAACCAGCGGCAGCTTCAGCCAAACCCCTATTGAGCTCTGGAGCTAGCATGACCCCAACAAAGTGGTCCTGAGGTAGATCAAGAGAACCATGCCTTTTTACTTCCATATCTGCTAGTCAAAGAATGTAAGCCACCTCAGGAAGGGCCAAGATGTTAGACAAGATGCCATCTCAAACTGTGACAATCCTTGAAGTGGTTGAAAATTGGAGGCTATCTGTTGGCAGTCTTTCTAGCAACTGAGAGAACAAATCTTCCAGTGAAAGGAGATACGGGATGTATATGACAGTGTCTACTGCAGACCTCCAAACTATATTTCTTGAACACTGGTCTGCCATACCAGCAGCATTCACTTGCAAAACACTCTTGTTCAGAGCATCCCTCAGCAGATAGAATGGGGAGAAGGACGGGAAAGAGACACTTCCATGGACTTTGAAGACAGAGCTACCTCTCAACCAACATGAAATCCATGAAGGTCCATTCCCAAGGGATGAGCCCATTCAACTGCCACCTCAGCTCCTTAAAACCATACTGAATTAGATATTCGTTTTTATTTGACCTAACCATTGCCCCTGCTTTAAATACAGATGGCTAGCTTAACTGCCTTATTTAAAGTTGGGAGTTTTCACTAATGTTCTACACTTTAAGTAATACTGAGTTAGCACTTAAAACAGGGCCTACCACGAAGGGTTTGCTTTTTCTTTCTTGCCTGACTCTGAAAATGTCCATACTTCCTGAGTGGTGGCATGTTTGTGGCCAGTCATCATTTAGGCTTAATGATACTCATTTATCCCACTGCTATACTGGGACTGGAGAGCACAGGCAAGGCACAACATGAAGCTATTGGATAAACGGAATAAAATATGGAATGGGGAAGGGATGAATGTAAGAGAACACATTCAGCCAAAGCAAAGCTGTTGCAGAAGACTTCCACTTTACATATTC
This sequence comes from Mustela nivalis, assembly GCF_964662115.1. Lineage (NCBI taxonomy): Eukaryota > Metazoa > Chordata > Mammalia > Carnivora > Mustelidae > Mustela > Mustela nivalis. The sequence goes on along the minus strand of NC_139040.1, from coordinate 115,188,671 downwards.
TGTTTATATTTTGCTTATATTTGGCCCTTTGTGTATTGCTTTCTTGGCAGCCCTGTGATTAGTGCCTTAGGATATTTTCACTTACTACTTGGTGGGAAATAGAGAATATGTTCACTGATTCTTAAAATAACAAGACAACAACCTAATACAATTTCAACACAAACTCACAGAACTAAAAATGCAAATATAGTTTAAAAAACAATACAGGGGCACCTGGGTCGCTCAGTGGGTTAAAGCCTCTGCCTTTGGCTCAGGTCATGATCCCAGCATCCTGGGATCCAGCCCCGCATCAGGCTCTCTGCTCAGCGGGGAGCCTGCTTCCCCTCTCTCTCTGCCTGCTTCTCTGCCTACTTGTGATCTCCTTGTCAAGTAAATAAATGAAATATTAAAAAAATAAAAATAATAAAGTAAAAAACAAAACACCCTTCAATGCTAAAATGATCTTTTAAGGAATATCACATTGACAGAAAAAAAATCAGTTGTGAAGATACCCACATATTTCTATATACTACTGTCTTCAACTGAAAGACTTGCCTTGCTTCATACTTTGAGACATGTCTACCCCTTCAGGTCTAATTTTAAACCTTACTTTGTGATGTCTTCCCAAAATCACTCCAATTCCTTTTCCTACCCAAGGAATGCACAGTATATCTGTGAAATATTTGAGCTTCATCATTATTTTTGGTTCTATTTCTATTAACTATCCACCATGTACCAAGCATAGTATAAACTTCACATATTTTGTCAGATTGAATCCCTGTATGTACACTATTAGCCAGTTTTGAGTATCCTCATTTGATATATTAGAGAACAGAAGCCCAGAGAGGTGAATTAGCATGGCAGGTAAAATGGGAGAATGTATTAAACATAGTTCAGATACACTATAGTGTCTCTTTTTTTGCTGTCATGCTATGTCGTGTGTGCTTCTCATTTCCCTCGGGCAGACCATATACTTCGTGAGAGAAGCAACTGTGCATAATATCAGCTTTCTTCTACTTCTCTCTATCGACCCACATCATGTTGAATGGCAAAGAGCATATGACATCATGCATGTGGCTGAGAAAGACAAGGAAAAGAACATATGAGATAAAGAAGTCAATGAGTAGATCCCTACAAGTATTCCAGATTATTCCTGACGAATTAAAAACCTCAGAAGAATACATAGTTCCTAAAAAGATTAAGAACACATTTGCAACAGTCTTTCTCTGTTTCCATGTGTTGGTGCCAGTTTGTGACTTAGTTAAGACTTTGGCTTTCTCACACAGTAATACAGAAAGCAAATGATTGGGAAAGTCAGTACAGTGAGGGTTATCATTGGCATGAGGAAGCTTAAAGTAGATACATGTCCAATTGCCTTTTATTAAAATAAATTGAAATGATTTATCTTCAAATGATAACAATACAAATGCAAACACTTGGCAGTTCCCTCGAATACATAATGAAGAATTACCCTCACACCCACATTTATATCCTGTAGTGTGCATAGCACTGAGAGGAAGCCAGAAAAGTGACAACTCCTTAATTAGTCAGCGCTCAGTGACAAATTGGGGAAACTTGCTCTGGAATCTGTAGGGAGGGAGGAGATGGTAGATTGGTTTAAAAGTCTCTCCTTCTCCTCCATTTCATGTTTCACAAAGCAGGCGTTTTTATTTCATTGTTAAAGAAATAAGATTCGCTAAATACATGCTAAAAACCAAATGAAGGGTCTTGCTTCATTTAGTACCCAAATCAACAGTACCTTACCCATCAAGACACCTGAAACTTCCTTTTACCGATTTTTCTTGAGATAAGACAAAAGCAATTAGAACCAACTACCAAGTTTTATACCTCACTGCCCTGATAGGCAAGCTGTATGGAAAAAAATATTTTATGTAATTTTTTTCTTAAAATATTACCCTGCAAGCAGTTCTTTTTCTAGGGTTATGACTCAAATTATTTATTGAATTACATCAAAATGCCATACAGAATTTAGTAATGATAGCTGTATGCAATAATTACATGCTACATTGCCTCCATTGGAAACCATGGTAACTGATCAGTTACTGTTTCAGTCTGCCACCGTAGCGGAGAGTGACACAGAGGCGAAATAAGGTACTCTAGCCATCACTGCATGCATTCAATCTTGAGATAACTACAGAGGAGCTATTTATTCATAATTAAGCTAATATAATGTTTTAATTATAGCCATAATTTCCCCTGGGATTGATTTATGCATCCAATTATGAAAGGGGGTAAGTAGAAGGAGGGAATAAGAGAGGGGAAATGAACACAGTGGGGCTGGGGGTAGGCAGAAGGAGAAAAGGAGTAATATAGGCTTTTTGGAATAGCAACTGGTTTTTAGAGGTAGAACTAGAACAATAAGGAGCAAACACATTTTCTTAGAAACACTTAAAGTGACAGTTAACCAGGGTCTTCACTTTTGGAGTGGATAAGACTTAGAGAACACGGCCTCCAATCTCTTCCTTGTGATTCTGCTCTGACTCTTCCCTGATGAATCATCTAGCCTCCACTGGCTCTGTGACATAAAGTGACAGGGAGCTCACTAATCATTTCATTGCTAAATGGTGACATTGGTAGAAAGGTCCTCCAAACTCCATGAATCAAAATCTCCCTTTGGACATCTGGCCCTTACAACCACGTATTGCTAAGTTTGGGCCTAACCTAAACCATGCCAAGCTTGCTCCTTCCTCATTTGCATTTACTCTTACTCAGCTTCTGCATTTATGCTTCCTTCCATCTGTAATGTTCTTCTACTGGCTCTTCACATGGCTGCCTCCATTTTGTCACTCAGGATTTAGCTCAAATATCACCTCCTCGGAGAGGCCTTCCTTAAACACTTGATCCCTCAAACTAAACTAGCTTTGTCCCAGTATTTATTACTTGGAGACACCGACAATTTTCTGAAATATTGGCATGTTTATTAAAGTGCGTATCACCTATACAGATAGCGAAATGTTTACTACGTAACCAGTGGGTTGCCACCTCCTTTAGGACAGCTATCTGTTTTGTTCACAACAGTTATCATAATGCCAAGCTCCTTACCCAACCCTGTGTGTAGTCTTGGCTCACCAAAAATATAAAGGTAAAATATGTCTGTGCTCTTTTTCTACTTTTATTTAATGATACGTATGGTTCAAAAACATGTACACAATAGGTGTGCAATAAATATCTGATAAGAAAAAAAGAATGGAAAAGAGACAAGCCAATGACATTTTAAGTCCTTTTCCTAAGGATACCCTGCAAAATACTTGACAAAACAACAACAACAACAACAAACTACCCTGACTTATTTGAGACTCTTCTCAATGCTATACATTCATGATTTCTTTAATTCTTCTGAGGAACTGTTTTTAACATTTCCCATCACTTAATTGTCTTTTGGACCTGCAAGTTTATTAATACTCCATTTTAAAATCTGGCATCCAGAAATGAGTAAGAATTTTCAGGTGTTTTCTAACCTGTGCAGGTGTCATTACTGACAGGAGAGAAAAAATACTACTACTCCCTGAAGCTTGCTCAAGCCATGGTCAACAAGCCAGCTTCTGAAAATTTTGAGTAACATCCTGCCTCTATAATGGTAACCTGAGGCAAGTATGATACAATGCAGTGCTCCTTAAGTTTTACCATGCAGACATTTCCCCTCAGGATCTAGTTAAAATGCAAATTTTGATTCAGTATGTCTGGGGTAGAAGCCTGAGATTCTCCATGTCTAACAAGGTACTGATCTATGGGCCATACGTTGAATAGCAAAGATATACTGAAATGCTGAGCTTGTAAAGAGAAAGCTAAATTTGAACAGCAGTTCTAACATTTAACAGCAGCATACAGATGGACAAACTCCTTAGTTTTCTGACCCATAAAGTAAGGATAAATATAACTGTTTTGGCGAGATATTACAAGAACTGAATAAGACAAATAATGTAATTAGCACATAGTGGGGATGTAACAGAGATTTTTTCGATGAATGAACTTCTACCAATAGAGATTGGAGGCTCAAACGGCGTTTATAGGCAGAAAAAATAAACTTTCTCTCCCCATAGAAACAGCTTCTAAGCCAAATTTCCTCTCATCCAGCATTTGTACAGTTGATATTTTTTGAACCTAAATACAGGACTTAACATTTATAAACATTAAATTTCATCTTGTTAGCTTTGGCCAGAGTTCCAGCCTGTCAAGATTGTTTTGAATTAGGATTCAGTTACTCAGCGTATTAGCTATTGCTCCAAGCTTTATGTCATCTGCAAATTTGATAAGTATGCCTTCTATGTCATTATACATATCATTAAAATGTTGAGTAGGACAAGACCAAGGGCAAAGATATTATACATCTTATTTGTTTTGAAGGAAGGACTATACATGGGGTGGAATAGGAAGCTCAAATTGTTTGACAAACTATAAATCCATTTAACGGAGTATCATCCAGCATACATTTCTCCATTGTTTTCTCTAATATTCTATAAAATGGTTTTATAAAATATATTAATTAAATCAAAATACATTATATCTATGAAATTTTCTCTCATCTTTCCATCTACAATTAAAAAATGTGAAACCAAATTAGTCTGACATGGCTTATTGTTAGTGAACCTATGCTATTTTCTACTAATCATGGTTTTCTTCACTAAATGCTCAACCACAATGTATTTACAAGTGGTTTCGTAATTTCAACAGACAAAAGTTACTGTTTACTGGGGCACCTGGGTGGCCCAGTGGGTTAAGCCTCTGCCTTCGGCTCAGGTCATGATCTCAGGGTCCTGGGATAGAGCCCCACATCGGGCTCTCTGTTCAGCAGGGAGCCTGCTTCTCCCTCTCTTTCTGCCTACTTGTGATCTCTCTGTAAAATAAGTAAATAAAATCTTTTAAAAAAAGTTACTGTTTACTTACTAGTAATATTGTATTCTTTAACTGCAGACATCTTTCCCCCAAAATTCTCAAGAATATTTTATATGTTCTTTATCATGTACAAACACATTTTTGTATATCCTTGTAGGATGGATCCTCTATCTACCTAGTTCTGAAGACAGATTGATTTAAAGCAGTTAGGTGTGTCTTATTCCTTACAAAGACTTTGGGTTACTTCCTTCTTCACCATTTTCATTCTATTTGTTATGCTTTTAGTACCATTCTCCTCAAAATGAAAACACCTAAGAAATGAGTAATTCTAATTCTTGTTTCTTCTATGATCCATCTTTCTTCCAGGAATATTTGAAATCTTTTTTTATTGAAGTATAAATAACAAACAGTATTATATTAGTTTCAGGTGTACAATATAATGATTCAACAACTCTATACATTACTCCACGCTCATTACAATAAGTGCCCTCTTAATCCCCTTGATCTCTTTCACCCAACGCCCCCCCCAGCAACCATCTGCTTTTTCTCTATATTTAAAAGCCTATATTTTTGTTTGTCTTTTTCTTTTTTCATTTATATTCTTTCTTGAATTGCACACATGAGTGGAATCATATGGTATTTTTCTTTCTCTGACTTATTTCACTTAGCATTATACCCTCTAGGTCCATCCATGGTGTTGCAAATGACAAGATCTCATTCTTTTCATGGCTGAATAATATGGATAAAGAAGACTATATATATATATATATATATATATATATCACGTGCTTAAGATTCTCTCTCCCTTTGCCATTCCCAATTGCTGCTTGCATTCACTCTCAAATAAATAAAAATAAAATAAAAATAAAATCTTTTTTTGCTATCTGAAAACACTTTTGGAATAAATAATGATCTTTTTATAAAGAATAACAAGTGTTGGTGAGGATATGAAGAAAAGGTAGCCCCCATGGACTGCTGGGAAAATAGTATGGAGGGTCCCCAGAAAATCTAGCAATTCCACGAATGGGTATTTATCCAAAGAAGACAAAAATACTATTTTGAAAATATATATGAACCCCTATGTTAACTGTAGGACTATTTGCAATAGCCAAGATATGGTAGCAACCCATATATCTGTCAATAGGTGAGTGGATAAAGAAGATATGGTATATACATATACAGAATAGAATATTAGTGAAATAATCAGAGGAAAACAAATACCATATGATTTAACTCCTATATGGAATCTAAAAAACAGACCAAAAAAATAGAAACAAACTCACAAATACAGAGAACAAACTAGTAGTTCCCAGAAGGGAAGGGAATGAGGGGATGGGTGAAGAAGGTTAAGAAGTACAAACTTCCGAGGCGCCCGGGTGGCTCAGTGGGTTAAAGCCTCTGCCTTCAGCTCAGGTCATGATTTCAGGGTCCTGGGATCGAGCCCCGCATAGGGCTCTCTGCTCACCAGGGAGCCTGCTTCCCTTCCTCTCTCTCTGCCTGCCTCTCTGCCTACTTGTGATCTGTTGAATAAATAAATAAAATCTTAAAAAAAAAAAAGAAGTACCAACTTCCAGTTATAAAATATGTAAGTCACAGGATAAAAAGTACAGCATAGGGAATATATTCAGTAATATTTAATAACATTCTACAGTGATAGATGGTAACCACACCTATCTTGGTGACACCTAGTAATGTACAGAATTGTTGAATCATATACCTGAAATTAATTGAACACTGTATGTCAACTACACATCAGCAATAAAATTAAGAAATTTTTAAAAATTATGTTTTTAAAACAGTCCTTCTTATTTTGATATTGTAAAAAATCCTACATTTACCATTCATATTCATATACAATTTACATAAAACAAATGGAAATCTTAGCTTGAGTTGCCCTGCTATGTCACCAAATAAAACCAGACTCAAGCATATGTGAATACACACACACACACACACACACACACACACACTCACCCTAGCTCTATCAGATTCCTTCATTCTCCACTAATCTTGTGACCGTTCCTTCATAAACCTCCTTTTAATAGCTTACAGGTTAAATATAAATGCACTATGTGAACACTGGACTCTCCTAAAACCAGGGATAGAGATTATAAAGGGAGTAGAGTCAGGTCTACTTTCAACAGCCATGACTTAAAGATTCCAAACACGATATATGGAAGTCTCAAAAGAGAACCAAGGAAACTGACATAGGTGAGTGTATGTACATGCATACGTATGTGTGAGTTGGTTCCATTAGCTTTGTTTTGATGTAAAGTAACAAATTAAGATTTCTATCTATTTTAAATAAGTCATTTAAAAGAACCAACATGATGGTACACAGATAAGAATAAGGAAGGTGTTGTTTTACAGTGTAGGCTCAGAGAGGAACAGTGACTCACCAAAGGTCACATACCTAGTAAGAGATGGAACACAGGTGTCACTTCAGCTTATGAGACTCCAAAACTCATTTCAATATAAGACACAAGCACTGGCAATGGATATGTAAAGAACCACAGAAGTTGGAAGGGAGCATGGGAGTCTAGGGTGATATAGAGAATCAGATAGAAAATGCATATTATTCTTTTCAAAGTATTTACCTTGTTTATAATATCCCTTCCCTTCCTAAAAAAAAAACTTGAAGTTGTCCTGGGTGCTAAATTTTCCTTCAAACCTGCAGAGGCCAGATATTTGAAGTAGTTTGGAAAGCACTCAAACAAATAAGTTTGGATGATACATAGCCAACAGCCATGTAGCCAAGAGAAATTTCAATCACATCATAGAAGTGTCCCAAGAAAACACCCAGAGGTTGTTTTTTGTCACTGCCCTCACTTTCCACCAACGATACCAACCTCTCCACACATGCCTCCTAAGAATCAAGTTATTTCTCCACCATGCATATCAAAAGAACTGTTGGGCCATGCCATGTAGTGTTTGATTCTGACTTCCTAACCTCCAGTGTGCATATACTCTTTGAGAGAACGCTGGATCACATGAGAAATGCCAGCTTCAAGAGAATCTGGGTCATGTGATCTGTAATATTCCCATTATTGGGCACAGGAAGGCAACTAACAGCAGACTGGGGTGGTGTTGAGCAACCAAGTCTGTTGTGTGATACATAGCAGACAACTTTTTTTCTCTTTTTAAAAGAAGATTCTATGAGAGAAGAGAGAGAGAGTGAGCACATGAACACAGGCTGGATGGGGGCAGGAGAGGAGAAGCAGGCTCCCTGCTCAAGGGAGCCCAGTGGGGGGCTCAGGGCTCAATCTCAGGACCCTGGGACCATGACCTGAGCCAAAGGCAGACGCTTAACTCACTGAGCCACCCAGGGGCCCCAGGAGACAACTGTCTATGTCTCCCTTACCCTTTTTAAGAAATTGGCTTCACATCTCATGCAACCTCATGGGTTTGCTCCTGCCTGCACTCCTTAAGGAAAGATGGAATCAAAACTGGTGCCATCTCGAGGTGTTTGTTTTCTTCTAATAGTGCTACAAGCAATGAATGTTCGGTGTACACATCATCAGCCTTGTATTTTTCCTAAAGCATATTTTAAGAGCAATTAAAGGTTTGAGGCTTTTTGTTGTGTTTTTCATATTTAAAAAAAAATGCTGGTGGTTTTGAAAGGACAGATGAATAAGTTCTGTACGCACGCAGAGAAAGTAAAGACAAAACTTTCAATTCCATAAAGCACTGCATAAACTTACCTTTATTGCCAGCACAATCTGCCGCTGGCTTTAAAAATAACGGCTTCTTTTCATTTCTCTCTCTTAAAAAATTATTTGCCCCTTTTCTCAAAGAGACAAAGTTTTGTTTTTCTCCATGCTGTCAAGAATTTATGAATCTCAGTCAATTATTAGAAGAAAAAGGGTATCACTGAGAGTAAACATGAAGTATAGATCTGGGAGATAAATGAGCAGAAGGAAACTCAAGGGTATATTAAAGATATTACTGATTCCTTTTCCAGAGTGGAAACCAAAGGTTTATAATTCCTAAATTAAGGCCTTGAGATTAACACCGAAACGCTGCATTCTTATATCCATATAACTGAATAAGCCATGTGTGGCCAAATCTTAAAATTAGCACTACAAAGGAGGTTTGTGCTTTTTGCGTCTTACTTGCCTCTACTTGGGCCCTAAGATATCTCAGTGAATGACATCATCCTAAAATACATTTTTTAAAATGAGACATGTAGGATTTTAGGGCCAAAACACCTGTACTGTATATGCACCTATTCTGTAGCCCCCAAGTTAGTGGGTACCTCTGGGTAGAGAACACTTGCTTGTCCTTTCAAGATACAAAGAGTTAGTCATCCCTCATACGAGAATTCTTTGGTCTACCCACTGCCCAGTGCTTAAAAGATATATAGATAAAGCACTGTAGAAGTTAAAGCACTATATAAGAAGTTACTATATATGTCTGCATATTAGGCAAGCCATTTCCCCCAAAATTACATTCCTTATAAATTTTTCATGCTACATATTATCCTACCAATTAACTTAGTTTGGAGAACAAATTACTATTCCAACATTAGCCTAAGTCATGGGGTTTCTAGCTCTAGTGTACATCAAAATCACCTGGAGGGCTTGTCAAAGCCCAGACTGCTGAGCCTCACCCTTAGTTTCTGTTTAATCCTAGGGTAGACCTCATGCATTTGAATTTATAACAAATACACAGTTGATGCTATTGTTGCTGGTCTGTGAACCTTATTTTGAGAACCAATATTCTTCCAGGCTAGTTTTAGATTAATGATTCTCAACTCTGGTTGCACATTAGAATCTTTGGGAGACATTTCAAAAACTAAAATTCTGAGGTTACATCCCAGATAAATTAGATTATACTACTGCAGAAGGGTCCACCAGGGTCTACTCACAGTTAATATTTTTCTGGTAACTCTAGGGTGAAGCCAGGGTTGAAAACACGGGTTTTAAATGTCAATCAATTTCAACTAAAATAATGAGTATTTTAAAGAGGTGAATACATTTGACCTTGATTGAGTAATTACTCCTGGGGCATGTGACCTTACATTTGCAAATGATGATACATGATTAATTTGTGGAAATCATTAATATATGCCTAAAGGAAAGACTAGAAAATAAAGAAATAAAACTGCTCTTATCACACAGGAATGAATGGGATTTTTGCAGTGTGGGTTAAAGCTTCTACTAGCAGTATCACAGGGAGTGGAATATACTGAACAATATCAGTGGAGGAGAAAAGGGTATCTTCTGGAAAACCATGTACGAAGAACAAAAGTAATGACTTTCATGATCATGCCGACAATGATGTCAAAGGTGTAGAGACTGAATAAAAATGTTCAAAACCTGTGAGACTAGAACATAGCAGTTAAAAAAAAATAATTGGTATCTTATATAATGTAATTTGAAATATGCATGTGTAACTCCACTGATACATTTGTTATTTTCAATAGACAGCTAACCAATCTATATCCCTGTAGTTCATGAATATAAGTTAGGCACCATTTTTAAATTTTACGTACTAATTTGGATACTCTGCCATATTTTGGAATACACAGAATTTTTTTAAGATTTTATTTATTTATTTGACACAGAAAGAGAGATCACAAGTAGGCAGAGAGGCAGGCAGAGAGAGAGGGGGAATCAGGCTCCCCGCTGAGTAGAGAGCCCAATGTGGGGCCCGATCCCAGGACCCTGAGATCATGACCTGAACCGAAGGCAGAGGCTTAACCTACTGAGCCACCCAGGTGCCCTGACATACACAGAATTTTTAACTGAGAGATTCATTATTTCTGAGGGAGGTGGCATTTGAGCTAGCCTTCATATGATAAGTAGGTATTCATCAAGAAATTCAACATTAGAGAGGCCTTTTAAGCAGAGAAAGCCACAGGCATGAAGGAATGGTAGTAAGAAAACAAAAGGTGAGTTGTGAGGACATGAAGCTGAAAAAGTAATACACTGCACTAAATTACAGAATCTTTGACATCAGTAGAAGGAAATTTTACTTTAATTCACATTCAATGATGAGTATCGGAAACGTATTTATTGTTCTTCACTTCTCTTCAGCCTCCACTTCCTCAAAGGGGATCTTGAAACTTACAAAGATGATTCCAAATGGTGACTTAATACCTGTGTTAGTTCTCACTATCAAAATTATGCAATTCTATAGCCACAGATTGCCATGAGCATTTAGAGATTCTAAAGGAAATTATTTGTCACATGAACTTAGTACTTCATTTATCTACTGGTGTATAGTAAGCTTCCCAACCATTTAATATCTTCCATAGTTCTGTAAACAGACCAGGCATTTTTTTCTAGTTCACGTGACATTGGCTAAGACATAGGGATATCTGGAAAGTTCAAAATGGCTAGACGCACACAGCTGGCTGCCAAATGGTTGCTCAGCCAAGGGTTTCAGCTCAAGGATTTAGTTCTCCTCTGGATAGGACTCACCACATAACTACTTGAGCTTTTTCACAACATGGGATATGTGGATTCTAAAAAGGTCCATTCCAAAATGGCAAATGAGGAAGCTGCAGGTCTCATAAATTCCATCCTTACATGTTATACAGTATCACTGGAGCAGTATTTTATTCCTAACAAATCATGGAGACAGACAGAACTCAACTGGAGGGAAAACAGACTCTACCTTTTGAGGGGAGCATGGCAGATCACAGTGCAAAAGAGTGTATGAGATGGTAGATACCACTGAGGCCATCTTTGGAAGCACCATCTATCACACTTATACATATAAGTCTATGCACTAAGCCACACAGACTTCAAGACTCAGCAGTCAACATGATTAAAAACTTGTGCAAAATGATGTGACAACATTTATAGATTGTCTTAAAGACTAATGAGAAATTAAAAATTAGCTCAGACTGAATAAGTTCATTAGGATGAGATATCAGACAGAACCAGCTGCAAAGTTAACTGATAAACAGTAGATACTAGACCATAATAAATTCAAAATAGTAAGGCGGGTCTGATTTTTAACTTGATTGTGTTACGTATGTTTTTCCAAAACACCTGCTTTCCTCAATTTGGTTATGGTAGCAATAGGGATAGCAGCAGGGGCAATTATAGAATACAAAAATCATAACCACCATTTATTGAATTCTTCCTCTATATTAACCACTGGAAGCCATCGTTTAATTCTCATTCAACATTTAATTCTCACAGCCACCCTATGAGAGAAAAGTACTACCATCTCAATTCTACTGAAGAGGAAAAGAAAGTGTGAAGAGGTTATACATTTTATCCAAAAGACATAGCAAGCCAGTCTCATCAGACTAAAATGAGGGCATTGACTGGGCTATGTTCCTTTCTGTTTCTTAGGTCATCTTGGTTCTCGGCAGAATTCAGTTCCTTAAACACAGATCCCTGTATCTAAGAACTAGCAATGACTCAGTGAGTGAGTCTCCTGCTGCCAAGAGATACTAAGGACTCATGAGATCAGATTGGGACCACCTGGAAAATCCAGGATAATCTGCTTATTCCCCAAATCCTTGGCCTTAATCCTATCCTCAAAGTCCCATCTGCCATGTAAAGTAACATATTCATGGGTTCTAGAGATTAGGACCTGGACATCTTTGAGGGACCACAAATACCATCAAAGAATTTTATATTAAATCCGATGGATTGGAATTTTGCCACTGGGCTGTATTTGAAGTAAGCTAATATGTGACATAAATTATGTTTTAATATGTGTAATAATCCATTCCCATTGAACAGAACAAATTACATTTTCCTCAGCTTTGCCCAAATGTGTGGACTTAAACTTGATGATTCCTGACCCAGCCTGAAATAAATGCCAGAGTGTCTCAAAATATCTTACCTAACATCAAAAAAGAAAATTTAAAAGCAAGTGATTTTTATCATAAGCTGGACATATCTGGGAGGAACTTCCTATTTTCAACACACACTTTATACTGGGTTCTGCCTAAAAAATAAGATTCCTGTATATTATTGACCTGACTCTTTTTCCCTGACCTTTCTATGTTAGCCCAGACCATTTGACTTAGCTCTAAGCCTTGTTTTTCTGATTTGTCTCAATATCCTTGCTTTGATCAGCCTCTTGGCTGAGACATCCTCTCTTACTGGTGCCAACTCCTCCAATTGCGCTTATGTTCCAAGCAGTGGTCAAGTCCCCCTTCAACTGAGATGGACAATGTCCAACCATAACCCAGGACTCTCAGCTCCAGGAGGGCCACTTACTCAAGACAGTTGGTGCCATGCCCAACCACTTAGTGATTACAGACAAGACCTAAATTGGCCCAAATTCCCAAATTTCATAGTACTATGATTCAGTCTGCTCTAGAAACCCAAGTATAAGTTCATTCTTCATCTTCCTTTAAGGCTCCACCATTCCATGCTCAAGTTAAAAACTTAAGAGTAGGGCACCTGGGTGGCTCAGTGGGCTAAAGCCTCTGCCTTCACCTCAGGTCATGATCCCAGGGTCCTGGGATCGAACCCCACATCAGGCTATCTGCTCAGCAAGGAGCCTGCTTCGTCTCTCTCTGCCTGCCTCTCTGCCTACTTGTGATCTCTGTCTGTCAAATAAATAAATAAAATCTTTAAAAATAAAACTTAAGAGTAATTTTCAATTCCATTATGCCTTTATCTCCCACTTTCAATCACCAGAGTGTGCTGGTTATCCTAAGGCAAAGGGTAAAGAAGGAGTGCTGGATTTGGCAGGGGAAATAAGAGCTTCTGTTGTAGAGGAAAAGCCCAACATTCAATACCAGCCTTCCAGAAATGCTCCCAATGAAGGTGCCCCAGTTCAGGGAAGAAATTTCTTTATAATATCTGGAATTAATAGGGAATTCTTTAAGATTTTATCTATTTATTTGACAGACAGAGATCACAAGTAGGCAGAGAAGCAGGCAGAGAGAGAGGAGGAAGCAGGCTCCCTGCTGAGCAGAGAGCCCGATTTGGGGCTCGATCCCAGGATCCCGGGAGCACGACCTGAGCTGAAGGCAGAGGCTTCAACCCACCAAGCCACCCAGGTGTCCCTAATAAGGACTTCTATTGAGATTTGAGAGTTCTAGTTCTAGAAGAAAGAATATTAACCTTGGAGTCTTAAATATCTGATTTCCTATTCAGGATATGCTACTTGCTTTGACAAATTTTTTTCAACTAAGAAATGCAAATAACACCTACCTCATGTGGTTATTGTGAAAATTAAATGAGATAGTGAGTATGAAGGTACTTTATAAACTGCAGATATCAGCTGTTATCTTTATGATTATCCTACTGATGTCCTATTATCTCTACTGCAGCAAATATTACAACTGTTCAGAGCATGGGGGGAATATTTTAATACTAATCATTCAGACTCATTCATGAGACCATTTACTTTTGTTTTACTATGTTAGCAGACATCATTTCATTCTAATCTTGTCCATCAAGTTACATTTTGGACAATGTTCAGTGTAATCGAACCTGCCAGTAGTGGGCTTGGTTCCACTTAAAGATTCATTCAACTACCTTCTCCAAGAGAACGAGCCAACATTTGTGCATATTTGTATCATAAATCATACACTAACAAGATGCCAATGGCAGTCACCTCTTTTATGAATCAGTCTCTGATTCTCAGGAACGAATTAGCCACTTCTTTCTCTATTTTCTATCATGTGTTGCCAACACTATTATAGCATTTATAATATGGCATTTTACTGGTGTCTTCGACCTTCTTCCTGTGAGATTGCAAGCAACTCTAGAATGGAGATTTAGTCTTTGTATTCTCAATTATGGTACACAGTAGATAACCAATACATGTTTATTGAAGCAAAGGAAGAAGTACATGACAGCCAGGCTATAGGGGACTTTGCCCCTTATAGAGCTGCATTACTCTAGCATACTTTAGGTGCTCAGAAATATCAAATGAAGAAGAAACAAAGTAATGAAAAACAATTCTTTCCAAAAATTTCCAATTAATCGTTCTATAGCCTGTTTAAAAGGTGTTATTTGTTGTTTGTAAGTACAATGCAAATTAGATTAATTCTTCCAAACACTTCATATTAGAGACATGTGAAAGAACCAGTTTTATTCTCTCACCCCTAAGTGTAATGTTGTGTGCCTTCTGGAGAAGTGGATAGCCTGGGCTTTATTCAGAGAAGAAATTCAGTAATACAAATAGAACATGGATGTGTTGATGTGAGGGAAGATCAGACAGGGAGAAGTTTTTCCCATTTAGAAAGTTGCTCTTAGCAGAATTTTAATTACACATTTTCAAAATTGTAATATCATCTAACATGTTATCATATAATAACCTTCTTAGTTCATCTTAATATTTTAGTTAAAACTAAGCCATGTAACCCCAGATAAAATGCAAAAAAAAAAATCTGTGCTGCAGGTTGCTATTTTTCAAGGCACTATTACCGGTGGAAAATAAGATTCTCCTGAGCCAGAAGTAATTGCATCTTCAGGCTTCTAATGACCACCAAACTATACTTTATTGCCACACTTCTCAAATTTTAACATGTACACAAATGTCCTAAGGGTCTTGTTCAAATGTAGATTCTCATTTAGAAGGTCTGGGACAAATCCTGAGAGTCTGCAATTCTAACAATTTCCCAGGTGATGTCCAAGCTACTGATCTGCTTACCATATCTTGAGTAACAAGGTTACAGTAGACACTATGAATTTAATGATTCACCATCATGGACACCTGGATGGCTCAGATGGTTAAGGGTCTGTCTTTGGCTCAGGTCATGATCCTGGGGTCCTAGGATCAAGTCCTGCATTGGACTCCCTTCTTAGTGGGGAGCCTACTTCTCCTACTGCCTCTCTGTCTCTCATGAATAAATAAAATCTTCAAAAAAAAATTCACCATCATTGAAATTTCCAAGGTAAACAGCCACTGTATTTCTTCTATGCCAGTAGGTATGAAGATTTTCCTTATTAACACCTTTTACTTAAGAAAATAACTGCTTTAGTAAACAGCCCTGAAACAGACTGAACATTTTAGTTAATTTGAATTTAATCACTATATGAAATGTGGCTCATGCAATGATTAAGAAATGATGTCCTTGGCAGATAAGTTTAAGCTAAAATTTTCCTTTGAATTCCTTTCTCTGTGATTCAAATCACATGTGGCTTGTGAAATACTTTACTAAAGATACAGTCTGATAGTGATGCACTATAGACCCCAAGAGTCCCACCCAAAAGCAAAACTGAAATGTCTATAATGCATAGGAATAAAACAGATGGTCCTCTCATGGGAGAATCTCCTAGTAATGAGATAGCTCTTGGGATAATTTGAATGACCAGAAGAGCCAATCCAGATAGCCCTTAATCAGTAATGACAAATTGAAGAGCCTTAAAAGTAAAAGATGCTGTGTTTTTCCAGTGCTTCCCATATTAGATTTTAGCCAGGCCCTACAGTTATAAAACTACACCCTCATCAGTCCATGGAACCAAAATCACTGAATTTGCCTAAGGATTCAAGAGTATAATTTTTAAACCAAAATGGTAAAACTACAATCGTCAGACAGTATAAATTTTTCCATGGGAATATTCAAAATCTGTCAGCCCTCACACTCAATTTGAAAAACTTCCCACTGTCACTAATCCTCTTTGTTCTCCGTTTCATGTCTGCCTTAATCAGTTGACATACTGTATAAAGTTGTGCATACAATAAATGTCAATTACAGAAATCTTATTTTAAATCCATTTCAAGTAAGTTACTGCTTTCTGTGAGGAATTTTATGTCAAGAATTAAATCGTCCCCAAATACCTACTAACATATATTTTACAAGTTCCATACACATATATCTCATTATTTTAATGCAGAATATACCTGTACTTTCACTTCACACATGACTCAAATATCTATTTTAATTTGGCAAAGGAAAACTAATGTCCATGGTATGGGAAAGTACCTGGGGCTAGCAAGAGAAGAAAGTGGTTACCAAAAGCAGGACTGGAAGGGCAGGGGGAGAGATCAACCTCCAGGAAGAAAAACATTTGTACAGAAGGACCATCCTGGTTTTTGTAATATGGGTGTAGAGTCACTTCCCTCCCACTGGCCAAACAAAATCCCAGGTGCTAATTTCCATAGATGTCAGACTCCTAAAAGAGCAGGGTGGGGAAGTTGGAGATGGAACTTACAGGGCCGTAAAGGAACACTAGGCATAGTGGAAATTTAGGCAAAAGGAAAATTCACTTACAGAATGTTGAAACTGCTAATTTCTCTGCCATCAGCTCCAGTGAGTAGCCAAGCTTGGATGCTCTAAGCAAGAGACTGGATGGTTCATCTCTGGAGAATAAACATAAAATGAAAGGCTAGATTAAAAATTTAGAATATCAAATGAAGAAAAATTTCTAAAATGTAAAGCAAAAAACAGAAATGAAAAATGAAAGAAAAAAGAAAGTAAAGGATAAAGCCCTAAGTTCCAACCTTTAACATGACTAATAGTAAGAGTCTCAGAAAGATAGATGAGAAAAAATGAGAGAAAACTAACAAAAAATAAACTTCAGCATTTTCCAGATGCATTTGCAGATTGAAAGGACTCACCAACTACCCAGAATAATACATTAAAGCAGGCCCTCACCAAAGAAGCACTGCCATGGAATTTAACAACACTGGGACAAAGTGAATATATTACAGACTTTAGGAGGGTGGGGGAGGGAAAGCAGGTTACATACAAGGTATCAGAAACTGGACTACTGGGGTGTCCAGGTGGCTCAGTCAGTTAAGCAGTCAACTCTTCATTTCTGATCAGGTTATCATTTCAGGGTCATAAGATTGAGCCCTGCATGAGGCTCTGCACTCAGCAAGGAGTCTGCTTGATATTCTTTCTCTTCCTTTCCCTCTACTTCTCCCCCCTGTACTCTCTCTCAAATAAATAAATCTTTAGAAAAAAGATATCAGGGGCGCCTGGGTGGCTCAGTGGGTTAAGCCTCTGCCTTCAGCTCAGATCATGATCCCGGGATCCTGGGATCAAACCCAATATGAGGCTCTCTGCTCAGCAGGGAGCCTGTTTCCCCCCTCTCTCTGCCTGCTTGTGAGCTCTCTCTCTGTGTCAAATAAATAAATAAATAAAATTTTTTAAAAAGAAAAAGACAATTTCTGGCTTTTTAAAAAGTCTATTGTTTTATTGCGTATTGCATCAAATATTGTTTTTTTAATAATAATTAATTTTTTAAATTTATTTTCAGCATAACAGTATTCATTGTTTTTGCACCACACCCAGTGCTCCATGCAATCCGTGCCCTCTCCAATACCCACCACCTGGTTCCCCCAACCTCCCACCCCCTGCTGCTTCAAAACCCTCAGGTTGTTTTTCAGACTATGGACTCTGAAAATTTCTGACTTTTTAACAACAACACAAGAGACTAGAACACAATAGAGAAACACCTCCAAATTTGGGGGGGAATATTATATCCAACTTTTATTTCTATATTCAGCCAAACTATCAAAACCTTTCTCAAGTATGCAACATCTCCAAATGTTATCTCCTGGCTTCCCTTTCTCATTTAGCTACTAAAGCATGTGTTGTACCAAAATGAAGGGTGTAAATCAGAATAGAGGAGGAAATACAATTCAAAAAATCTGGATCTCAGAAACACAGTCATGGGAAGTAACTAGTCCAGTTTGGAACTGAACTAAATACCTGATATGTTTGAATGCACTAAAGCAAGATTTAGATAATTGGGGAAAGGAGCTCAACTACTGACAAGTACACAAAAAAAAAATAAACTAATTATAATACAAGGTAATTATTAGCTTCAGGAGAAAATATGTTGCAAGAAATGGAAGAAAAGACTCACAAAAGGGGCACCTGGATGGCTCAGTGGGTTAAAGCCTCTGCCTTCAGCTTGGGTCATGATCCCAGGGTACTGGGATCGAGCTCCGCATCGGGCTCTCTGATCAATGGGGAGCCTGCTTCCCTCCTCCCTCTCTGCCTGCCTCTCTGCCTACTTGTGATCTCTGTCTGTCAAGTAAATAAATAAAATCTTTAAAAAAAACCTCACAATATATTATGCAATTCAGGTATGGACAATGTTTATATAGTTCAACATAAACAATGAAAGCTGTGTTAACATACCATGGTATAACTGTAATAGGAAAACAGGCAAGTCTGAATGTGTATGGATAGAAAGAAAAAAAAAAACTAAATCTTCATTTTCCTTCCTGGGATGTCAACCAATAATATTCAAATCTGGAAAATCAACAGGCGAAAATAAATATAATATGTTATTTAGAGAAATGCAGATAAATGTTCAAAGGTAACATCTGAAAGATAATTGTGTTTTTATGTAATAATTTATATAGAATACATGGAAATAGCTTTCTACATTAAATACTTTAATGAACTTTGTAAAATGAATTTGAATTATCAAAGTGATTTTCCAAAATTTGAAAGTTAAATGCTCTGAAAAATGTGTTTCTGTAATGTTCAGGTATGACACCTCACAAACTGCAACATGCCATTTTTTTTCTTTCTTTTCATGATTATTTTTAAATTTGTTTACCTACAAAGGGAAATGTTTGTTATAGTTTCATAAAAATGGATTATATGTTACAGGAAATGGATTATAGGTTACAGGAAATGATTCTGTTATTTTGTTTAATAAAACATGAATGAAGAACCTAGATGCATCTTTGAGAATTTCTACACTTAATAGCATATTGATTAATCTCTGTACCAGGGCTATATTATCAAGGTTGAAGCTACTTTTTTTTTTTTTAAAGACTGAAACTACTTTTAAAAATAGGTATCACTCCAGAGACTTCCAGGGAAGACAGCAGAGCAGGAAGACACTAAGCTCACCTCATCCCACCGATACAACCAGGTAACACCCACATAAGTGTATATAGTCTAGAATATGCAATGGATACTGGCAGAATGGACTCCCCACAGCTAAATTTAGAGAAGAGGTACATCATAGAGGGTAGGAAGGCCAGTGATGTGGTGGGGAGATAAACGGACCCATGAGACTGTGGCAGGGAGGGATGATGCAGGTGCAAAGAGGAGAGAGGATGAGATCACATGCCAGGCATCCCAGACACAGAGGACCCACATAGGGAAGATGAATTCCCATAAGATCTGGCTTTGAAAATCAAAGTAGGGCTTAACAATTAGAACTTCAAATATGAGCTGGCTGGGCTTTGAGAGAGCCAGGAGGGCAAAATCATAGCCCTTAAAGAGAGCACAACAAACAGCCCTGCTGAGATACAGCACAGCAACAGCAATTTGAAAAATGCCTGGGTGGAAGGGAGATTTAGTTTTTAATTTCAGAGCATGTGCTGGAGATGCAGGGATGTCTGGGGTAGGAGTACTTCTCCAAGAACAAAAGAGCTGGCAGGAACCATTTCCTATACCCACCTCCCAGCCTAAATACATAGACATCTGTGGGAACCAGCATAGCAGGAACACTCTTCACCTCACTTGCTAACAGAGAATGTCCCTGCCCCCTGCATTCCCTTGCAGATACACCCTCTCTAACATCCCCTCGGCCAGAGCCCATTCAAAGCAGTGCCACAAGCCTGGCACTGCGCAAGCAGCCATGATAGGGGACAGCACCACTCCAAAGGGACTCCTGCCCTAAGAAGAAGAGAAGAAAACCACACACACCAGTCCAACCGTGGCACCAGCAGTGATCTTAGGGCAGACATCTGGTCTCACTACAAGCCCCAACTACCACTGAAAGCTTCTCAAGGGACAATATAGGAGACGCACCCTACAGTTTGATGCTACTGTATCTCTGGCAAATACCTGGTCTGACTCAACTCAAGCTAAAGGCAGCCCCAGATTGGCCCAGTAACAACACAAGGACCAAACTCTGCCTGTAACAGGTAAAGAAAGCCTTGCAGACAACTGGACTGAAGGAAAAGGTGACTCAGCCACAATAGTAGGAAACACACAACACACAAAGGAGACAACTCTGAAGCACCAGGCCCTGATGAATAGGGAACACAGCACAGCAGGGCACTACAGGACCACTTCTTCTTAAGGCCACTACTTTCAAGAGCAGGAGACCTAGGTCATTTTCCTAAAACAAAAACACACAGTGAGTTAAACAAAATGAGGAGAAAGATGAGTATGTCCCAAATATAAGTACAGGACAAAATCACCACAAGAGAGCTAAACAAAATGGAGATAAATAATACACTTCATAGATAATTTTTAAAAATAGTAATAAAGATAATCACTGGACTTGGGAGAAAGACCTCAGTGAGACCCTCAATATAGAGACCAAAAACATAAGAACCAATCAGAGATGAAGAGCTCAGTAACTGAAATTTAAAATATACTAGATGGAATGAATAGTAGACTTTAAGAAGCAGAAGAAAGGATTGGTGACCTGGAGGACAGAATAATAGAAAGCAACCAAGCTAAAAAGAAAAAAAAAAAAACAATAAAAAAATGAAAAGAGACTTAGGGAACACAGCAATACCATCAGATATCACAACATTCATGTTATAGAGATCCCAGAAAGAAAAGAAAGAAGCAAAAAATGTTATTTGAAGAAATTATAGCTGAAAATTCCTGAGTCTGAGGAAGGAAACAGAAGTCCAGATCCAGGAGGCACAGAGAGCCCCCAACAAAATCAACCCAAGAAAGTCCACATCAAGAAACATGGCAGAAAGGAGTGATCAAGAATTGCAAAAGCAGCCAAAGAAAACAAAATAGTTATATAAATGATAAACCCCCTAAGGCCATTGGCTAAGTTTCCAGAAAAAAAATTGTAGGCCAAAAAATATATAAGTATCATGATAAATTCAGAGTAGAAAAAAAAAAAAAAACATGTCCAAGAATACCTTATCCAGCAAGGCTATCATTAAGAAGAGAAGGAGAGAGAAGAGTTTTCTGGATGAAAAAAGATTAAAGGAATTCAACACAACTAAACCAGCCCTACAAGAAATATTAAAAGGGACTCTTTGTGTATAAAGGAAAGACCCTTGGCAGAAGTAAAAAAAAAAGTAGGAAACACAAAAGCAACAAAATTAAGTATAAAAATCAGCCAAGGGATCCACAAATTAAAAGGACATAAGGTGTGACATCATAAACATAAAAGTAAAAAATAAAAAGTAAAAAAAACATATTTAAACTAAACTGTCCACCAAGTTAACATTGACTGTTATATGTAGAAGATGTTATATAGAAAATGAATGGTAATCTCAAATTAAAAACTGATAATAAATATATAAAAAATAAAGAGAAAGAAATCCAAGTACATTACTAAAGCCAGCAAAGTGTGATAGAAGAGAACAAGAAATAGAGAACTACAAACACAACCAAAAAATAAGTAACAAAATGGCAATAAGTACTTACCAACCAATAATCACTTTGAAAGTAAATGGACTAAATACTCCAATTAAAGGACATATAATGAAAGAATGAATAAAAAAGCATGACTTATCCATACACTGCCTACAAGAGATTCATTTAAGACCTAAAAAAGTCACCTACAGATTGAAAATGAGGGGATGGAGAAACAACTATCATGAAAATGGAAGCAAAAAGAAAGCTGGGGTAGCAATATTTATATCAGAGAAAACAGACTTTAAATCAAAAACTGTAGTAAGAGACAAAGAAGGACACTATATAATAACAGTAGGGGACTTTAACACCACCCTTACAACCATGGAGATATCATCCAAACAGAAAATCAAAAATGGAACAGTGGCTTTGAATGACATACGGGAAGAGATGTATGTAACAGATTTTTAGGAGCATTCCATCCTAAAACAGCGAATACACATTCTTTTCAAGTACACAAGAAACATTTGCCAGAGAGGATAACATAGTAGTCTACAGAAAAAATGTCAACAAATTCATAAAGATCAAAGTCATGCCATACATCTTTTCCAACCACAACACTATGAAACTAGAAAGCAACTGCAAGAAATTAAAAAATAAATAAATAATAACAACAACAACAACAACAACAAAATTTGGAAAGGCCCCAAATACATGAAGGTTAAATATAATGCTAGTAACCAATGGATGGGTCAGCCAAGAAAGCAAAAAAAATAAAAATAAAAAATACATGGAGATTAATGAAAATACAATGGTACATAATATTTGGGACATAGCAAAAGTGATTCTAAGAGGGAAGTTTATAGCAATACGGACCTACCTCAAGAAGCAAAAAATAAATAAATAAAAGAAAGAAACAAAAACCTCAAATATACAACCTAATCTTATACCTGAAGTACCTAGAAAAAGAACAAACAAAACCCAAAACTAGTAGAAGGAAGGAAATAATACAGATTAGAAGAGAAATAAAATAGAAACTTAAAAAAGTAGAAAAGACCAGTGAAATCAGAAGCTGGTTCTCTGGGGGAAAAAAATCAACAAAACTAATAAACCTTTAGCCAGACTCATAAAAAAGATATAGAGAGAGCACAAAAATAAACAAAATCAGAAATGAAAGAGCAGAAACAACAACTAACACCACAGAAATACAAAGAAATATGATAGTATTATAAAAAATTATATGCCAATATAGGACAACCTAGAAGAAATAGATAAATTACTAGAAATATATAACCTTCCAAAACTGAACAGGAAGAAATAGAAAATTTCAGTAGACTGATCACCACCAGTGAAACTGAATCAGTAATCAAAAGACACCCAACAAACTAAAGTCCAGGACCAGGTGGTGTCACAGGTGAATTCTACCAAATATTTAAAGAAGAGTTAATACCTATTCTTCTCAAACTATTCCAGAAATTAGAAGATTAAAGAAAACTTCCACATTTGTTCTATGAGGCTAGCATTACCCTGATATCAAAACCAAATAAAGACACCATTAAAAAAGAGAGAGAGAGAACTACAGGCCAATATCTCTGATGAACATAGATACAAAAATCCTCAACAAAATATTAGCTAACCAAATCTAACAATATATTTAAAAAAACATTCACCATGATCAGGTAAGGTTTATTCCTAGGATGCAAGACCGGCACAATATTTGAAAATCAATCAACACGATACAGCACATCAACAGGAGAAATGATAAACACCATATGATCCTTTCAATAGATGAAGGAAAGCATTTGACAAATTACAACATGTATTCATAATAAAAATGTCAACAAAGTAGGTTTAGAGGGAACATACCTCAACATAATAAAGGCCACAAATGGAAAACTCACTGCAAACATCATACTAAATCGGGAAACACTGAGAACTTTACCCCTAGGGTTAGGAACAAGACGAGGATGTCACTCTCATCACCTCTACTCAACATAGTACTGGAAGTCCTAGCCACAGCAATTAGACAACAAAAAGAAATAAAAGGGATCAAAATGAGCAAGGAAGAAGTAAAAACTTTCATTATTTTCGGATGACATGATACTATAGAAACCACAAAATATTCCACAAAAAAACTACTAGAACTGATAAACAAATTTAGTACAGTTGCAGTACACAAAAATCAATGTACAGAAATCTGTTGCATGAGTATATACCAATAATGAAGCAACAGAAAGAGAAATTAAGAAAACAATCCCATTTACAATTCTACCAAAAGGAATAAAAGACCTAAGAACACAGTTAATCAAATAGATGAAAGCCCTCCAGAACCATAGAACAATGATGAAAGAAATTGAGAACAACACAAATAGAAAGATATTTCATGTTCATAGATTGGAGGAAAAAATATTGTTAAAATGTCCATACTACCAAAGAAACGTACAGATTTACTGAAATCCCTATGAAAATTCCAACAGCATTTTTCAAAGAACTAGAATTTATTAATATTTGTGTGGAATCAAAAAAAGACCCTGAAGAGACAAAATGATCTTAAGAAAGAACAAAACTAGAGGTTTCACCATCCCAAATTTCAAGATATATAGCAAAGCTATAATCAAACAGTATGGGAGTGGCACAAAAAATAGACACATAGATCAATGTAACAGAATAGGGCCCAGAAATTAACCCACATATATACATATGGTCAATTAATCTTCCACAAAAAAGGCAAGAATATGAAATGGGAAAAAATGTCCCCAACAAATGGTATTGGGAAAAGTGGACAGATACAAGCAAAAGAATGAAACTGGACCACTTTTTCATACCATTCAAAAAAATCAACTCAAAATGGATTAAAGACCTAATGTGAGATGATAAAATCCTAGAAGAGAGCACAGGCAAAAATTTTTCTGACAAAGGATGTGGCAACTTCCTTCTAGATATTTTCCTGAGGTAAGAGGGAAAAAGCAAAAACAAACTATTGGGAATATATCAAAATAAAAATCTCTGTACAGCAAGGGAAACAATTAACAAAATTAAAGAAATAAGAAGGTAAATGTAGTTAAGTGTTCAAAAATAAATGGGTAAGTAGAAACAAAAACCAGTTATTACCTGTACTGAAGTAGTGAAATTTTGAAATAACTGAAACTTTTTGGTATATAATAGATGAAAATTATAAACCTTATTTTCTAAGACTGATGTACTTTATCAAGACTTTAATGACCACATTCTAATGATGACATTTTTCCATGATAGTATGAAGATTGTACTTTAGAATGCTAATAAATTAAATTTTGTTGCTTCAACATGCGAACACTATAGCACATCAACAATGTAATTTTTCCCTTCCACTTTGTATAATGCCTCCTAAAATTTATGGTAGAAAAAATTTACCTTGCCCATTGGAACATTCTCCTAACTAGGAAAAAAAGGAGGTAGATAATTGCTGCATATTGTTTTTAGTGAGTGGATGTAAAATGAGAAGTATGTTGAGAAATATAAAGATTAACCTATAATGGATTTGAAATAATTTGAAAATAATCTACGTCCAATGACTGCTTAGAATATGCAAAGTGAATGGGAGAACCAAAGTGGTAAATCATCATTATAAATTAGTATTTTTCCAATAAAAAATACTAATATCAGGTTTTCCGATGCATTTAATCTTGAAAAAAAGCTTGCAAAATAGGCACAGTTACTATAATACCTACTTTATAACGTACCAAACATGGCAAAGTACAGAAATTTGCCCCACTCAGAACTTAGAGATATAGAATATGAACCCAAGTATCTTTGAGCTATCCTTTCATTCACTATCCTAAAACATGCCATATTAAAGTTGTAGCTAATAATTATAGTCAAAGATACTTTTTTGTGTTAGAAATTTTACATCAGTTGAACTTGTTTCTCACTTATTTTCTATTTCAATGAATTATTTCCAAGTTTTCTGGTCCAATCTAATCTGGTTTTCTTAAGAAAAAAAATGAGATGAAATCAGTAATCAAAAATATCCCAACAAATAAAAGTCCAGGCACATATGGCTTGACTGGTGAATTCTACCAAATATTTAAAGGTGAATCAATAACAATCTTTAAATTCTTCCAAAAACTGAAGAGAACAGAAACCTTCCAAACTTGTTTTATGAGGCCAGTATAACAATGTTACCAAAGCCAGACAAGGACACTATAAGGAAAGAAATTTATAAGCCAATATCCCTGATGAACATATGTGCAAAAATCCTCAACAAAATACTAAAAATCTGAATTTAAAGGTACAGTAAATGATCATTCACCATAGTCAAGTGGAATTTCTCTTTCATATCTGAGGATGATTCAACACATGCAAATCAATCCATGTAATATATACCCCATTAGCAAAATGAAAGATAAAAATCACATGACATGTCAGAAGATGCAAAAAAAAGTGTATGAAAAATTCAACATCCTTTCATGAAAAAAACTCTTAAGTTACGTAAAGAAATAAGGCAGTTCAACATAATAAAGGCCATATAAGAAAAACCCACAATCAACATCATACTGAGTGATAAAAAACCAAAAGCTTTTACTCAAAAATAAAAAATAAGACAAGTGTCCACTCTTGCTACTTCTATTTAACATAGTACTGGAAGTCCTAGTCAGGGGAATTATGCAATAATAATAGGCATCCCAATCAGAAAGGCAGTAGTAAAATTTTCTGTTTGCAGATGATGTGATTATAAAGAAAACTCCAAAGACTAGCTAAACTCTGAAAAAAATATAAAACTTAGTAATGTTGTAGAATACAACATTAACAAACAACAATCTATTGTGTTTCTATATACTTATAATTAACTATCCAAAAAGTCGTTCAGAAAAAAAAAAAAAAAGTCCCATTTATAAAAGCCTCAAAAATAATAAAATACTTAGGGATAAATTTTAAAAAGTAGGCAAAAGATCTATACATTAAAAACTATAAAAAAGTAATATAAGAAAACAGGAAAGACACAAACACATCCTGTGTTCATAAATTGAAAAAATATTGTTAAAATGTTCATTCTGGGGGGGGAGGGAGGAGAAATATGGGGGAGAAGGAGGAGACCAAAATATCATCAGGTCCCAAGACTTCAGCTAGATAGTTATCAAACCATGCTAAACACCTACAAACTCAACAGGAGATAGAAGAGAAGAAGAGGAGCAATTCTAGGAACAGAATATTGGTCACTTTCTGGAAGGTAGGACATTCAGAGAAGTGAATTCAAGGCAACATACAGGAAGATAGACCACAGGGTTAAGCTGGCTCCCAGCAAGTGAGAGAGCAGTGGAGAACAAAATCAGAACTTTTACAAGTCTGCTCCACTGAGGGACATCGCTCCAGAGGCTAAGTCGCGTGTGGAGCCTTCACGGGGACAGTGTGGTCTCAGGACCTGCAGTGACACAAAAAGACCAGGGGTGTCTGAGTGCGGCAGAGCTCCCAGGTATCAGAGTGGGGAAGCTGGCTACAGAGACGGAGCAAAGGACTGGGCTTTCAGCACAGGATTACCTTAAACCAAGATCCAAGGCATAGTCGGGCCACTGCTTTTCGAGCAGGGATGCCACAAATGGCAAATCCAGAGAGACTTTGTCCTCCCTCCTCTGGAAGAAGTAGCACGGGAGCATGCAGAAGGAAATCTACTGATCTGGAGACTCCAAATGGGGCCATGCGCCAGAGATAGAAATGCTCAGTCACAGGCTGGGTGAGCATGGAGTGTGGCCGGAGAACAGGGAGACAGGAGGGATTGACTGCTTTTCTCTAAGGGCGCATGAAGAATGGGGCCCTGAGTTCTCAGCTCCTATGGGCTGGAGACTGGAAGGCCACATCTTCATTCCCACCCTCCAAAGCTGTACAGAAAGCATTCAGGGAATAAAAGCTCCGAGAACAAATTGGAAAGGTTTGCTTAGCCTGGTCTCTGGCAAAGGCGATATAATTCCGCCTCAGGCAAAGATATTTGAGAATCACTGTACTAGGCCCCTCCCCTAGAAGATCAATAAGAACATCCAGCCAAGACCAAATTCACCAATCAGTGAGAACTGCAGAACTCCAGAGCAAGGGAAAGCAACACATAGAATTCATGGCTTTTTTCCCATGTTCTGATGGTCTTCCAAAGTTTAAATTTCTTAATTTTATTTTTTTCTTATTCTATTTTTTAAAAATTTTTCCTCTTTCCTATTTTGACCTTTGTTAACTATTTTATCTTATCAATACCTTTTTAAAAATCCTTTTTAATTTTCATTGTTATATTTTATCCCTTCATTGTATTTAACCTTATATTTTGTGTACATGTAGGGTTTTGTTTTTCTTTAAAATTTTGGGATACAATTTCTTCTAACAGATCAAAATATACCCTTAATCTAGAACATGGTTTTGTTCTAGTTTCCAACCTGATCACATTCTTTCCTCTTTTTTTCAACCAAATTCTGATCAATTCCTTTTTTAGAACTTTTAATTTTTATCTTTACATTCATAACCCATCCCTTCATCATGTTTCTTATTTTTGTATATATATATTTTTCTTTCTTTAAAATACTGGAAGGTAGTTTCTTCTAAGAGACCAAAATATACCCAAAATCAAGTGCATGGCTCTGCTTTTTTCACCGGTTTTTATTTCTAAATCAATCTATCTATCTATCTAGATATTTTCCCTCGTTTCTTCTCCTCCCAGTTTTGGGTCTCTTCTGATTTCATTAGTGTATATTTTTCTGGGGTTGTTGCTACCCTTTTAGTATTTTGTTCTCTCATTCATCTATTTTTATCTGGATAAAATGACAAGGTGAAAAAACTCACCACAAAAAAAAAGAACAAGAGGCTGTACTGACAGCTGGGGACCTAACCCCTACAGACATTAGTAATATCTCAGAACTAGAGTTCAGAATGATAATTATCAAGGTGCTAGCAAGGCTGGAAAAAAGCAGGGAAGATATTAAAGAACCCCTTTCTGGGAAAATAAAAGAACTAAAATCTAACCAAGTTGAAATCAAAAAAACTATTAATGAAGTTCAATCAAAAATGAAGTCTCTTATTGCTAGGATAAATAAGGCAAAAGAGAGAATTCGTGATATAGAAGAACAACTGATGGAGAATAAAGAAGCTGAGCAAAAGAGAGACAAACAACTACTGGACCACAAGGGGAGAAATGGAGAGAAAAGTGATACCATAAGATGAAACAATATTAGGATAACTGGGATCCCAGAAGAAGAAAGAGAAAGAAGGGCAGAAGGTACATTGGAGAAAAATATGGTACAGAATTTCCCTAATATGGCAAAGGGAACAAGCATCAAAATCCAGGAGGCACAGGGAGCCTCCTTCAAAATCAATAAAAGTAGGTCCACACACCATCTTCTAATAGTAGAACTTAAAAGTCTCAGTGACAAAAGGAAATTCCTGAAAGTAGCTCAGGACAAAAAGTCTGTAACATAGGACTGTAGAAATATTAGATTGGCAGCAGATCTATCCACAGAGACCTTACAGGTCAGAAAGAACTGGCAGGATATACTCAGAGAAAAAAGCAAGAAAAATATGCAGCCAAGAATAATACACCAGCTAGACTATCATTGAAAACAGAAGGAGAGATTAAAACACTTCTAGGACCAACAAAAATTAAAAGAATTTGCAATCACAAAACCAGTTCTATTGAAAGGGCTCCTCTAAGCAAATATTGGAAATATTGAAAGGGGTCCTCTAAGCAAAGAGAGAGCCTAAAAGTAACAGACCAGAAAGGAACAGAGATAATGTATACTAACAGTCTCATTACAGGCAATACAATGGCACTAAACTCATATCTTTTAAAAGTTACCCTGAATGGGGGTGCCTGGGTGGCTCAGTGGGTTAATGCCTCTGCCTTCGGTTCAGGTCATAATCCCAGGGTCCTGGGATCGAGCCCCGCATCGGGCTCTCTGCTCAACGGGGAGCCTGTTTTCCCCTCTATCTCTATGCCTGTCTCTCTGCCTACTTGTGATCTCTGTCTGTCAAATAAATAAATAAAATCTTTTTTAAAAAATAGAAGTTACCCTGAATGTAAATGGGCTAAATGCCCCAATCTAAAGACAAAGGGTATCAGAATGCATAAAAAAAATAAGACCCAGCGATATGCTGTCTACAAGAAACTCATTTTAGACCCAAAGACACCTAAAGATTTAAAGTAAGGGGGTAGAAAACAATTTACCATGCTAATGGACATCAAAAGAAAGCTGGGTGGCAACCCTTATTTCAGATAAATTAGATTTTACACCAATGACTACAATAAGAGATGAGGACGGACACTATAACACACTTAATGGGTCTGTCCAAAAAGGCCTAACAATTTTAAATATCTATGCCTCTAACATGGGAGCAGCCAATTATATAAACAAATTAATAATAAAATCAAAGAAACACATCAGCAATAACACAATAATAGTAGGGAACTTTAATACCGACCTCACTGAAATGGACAGATCATGTAAGCAAAAGATCAACAAGGAAATAAAGGCTTTAAATGACACACTGGGCCATATAGACATCACAGATATATTCAGAACATTCCATCCCAAAGCAACAGAATACACATTCTTCTCTAGTGCCCATGGAACATTCTCCAGAATAGATCATATCCTGGGTCACAAAACAGGTCTCAACAGGTACCAAAACACTGGGATAATTCCATGCATATTTTCAGACCACAATGATTTGAAACTAGACTTCAACCACAAGAGGAAAGTTGGAAAGAACTCAAATACATGGAGGCTAAAGCTCATCCTAATAAAAAATGAATGGGTCAACAAGGAAATTAAAGAAGAATTAAAAAAAAACTCATAGAAACAAATGAAAATGAAAACACAACAGTTCAAAATCTGTGGGACATAGCAAAGGCGGTCCTGAAAGGAAAGTATATAGCAATACAAGCCTTTCTCAAGAAACTAGAAAGGTCTCAAGTACACAACCCAACCCTACATCTAAAGGAACTGGAGAAAGAACAACGAAGGAAGCCTAAACCCAGCAGAAGAGAAGTAATAAAGATCAGAGCAGAAATCAAAGAAATAGAAGCCAAAAGAACCATGGAAAACATCAACGAAACTAGGAGATGATTCTTTGAACGAATTAATAAGATTGATAAACCCCTGGCCAGATTTATCAAAAAGAAAAGTGAAAGGACCCAAATTAATAAAATCATGAACGAAAGAGGAGAGATCACAATCAACACCAAAGAAATACAAACAATTAAAAGTACATATTATAAGCCACTATACACCAGCAAATTTAACAATCTGGAAGAAATCGGTCCATTCCTAGAGACATATAAACTACCACAACTGAACCAGGAAGAAATAGAAAACCTGAATAGATCCATACCAGTGAAGAGATTGAAGCATTCATCAAAAATCTCCCAACAAACAGGAGCCCAGGGCCAGATGGCTTCCCAGGGGAATTCTACCAAACATTTAAAGAAGAATTAATATCTATTCTCCTGAAACTGTTCCAAAAAATAGAAATCGAAGGAAAACTTCCAAACTCATACATTGAGGCCAACATAAACCTTGATCCCAAAACCAAACAGAAGCCCCATCAAAAAGAATTACAAACCAATATCCTTGATAAACACGAATGCAAAATTTCTCACCAAAATACTAGCCAATAGGATCCAACAGTACATTAAAAGGATTATTTACCACAACCAAGCGGATTTATTCCTGGGCTGCAAGGTTTGTTTAACATCCACAAATCAATCATTGTGATACAATACATTAATAAAAGAAAGAACAAGAACCATATGATACTTCCAGTAGATGCTACAAAAAAATTTGACAAAGTACAGCATCCTTTCTTCACCAAAACTCTTCACAGTGTAGAGATAGAGGGTAGTTACCTCAATATCATCAAAGACATCTATTAAAAATACCTACAGCAAATATAATTCTCAATAAGGAAAAACTGAGAATTTTCCCCCTAGGGTCAGGACATGGTAGTGCTCTCCACTATCACCACTGCTGTTTACCATAATACTAGAAGTCCTAGCATCAGCAATAAGCCAACAAAAATAAAAGGCATCCAAATGAGCAAAGAAGAACTCAAACTCTCATTCTTTGCAGATGATATGATACTTTATGTGGAAAACCCAAAAGACTCCACTCCAAAAGTGTTAGAACTCATACAGGAATTCAGTAAAGTGGCAGGATATAAAATCAATGCACAGAAATCAGTAGCATTTCTATACACTGACAGCAAGAAAGAAGAAATAGAAATTAAGGTGTCAATCCCATTTACAACTGCACCCAAAAACATAAGAAACCTAGGAATAAACCTAACCAAAGAAGCAAAGAATCTGTACTCAGAAAACGTTAAAATACTCATGAAAGAAATTGAGGAAGACACAAAGAAGTGGAAAACATTCCATGCTCATGGATAGGAAGAACAAATATTGTGAAAATGTCTATACTACATAAAGCAGTCTACACATTTAATGCAATTCCTATCAAAATATCATCGATTTTTTTTCAAAGAAACAAAACAAATAATCCTAAAAGGTACCTGGAATCAGAAGAGACCCCAAATAGCCAGAGGAATGTTGCAAATGAAAACCAAATTTGGTGGCATCACAATTCCAGACTTCAAGCTCTTTTACAAAGCTGTAATCATCAAGATGGTGTGGTACTGGCACGAAAACAGACATATAGATCAAGGGAACAGAATAGAAAGCTCAGAAATGGACCCTCAACTCTGTGGTTAACTAATCTTCAACAAAGCAGGAAAGAATGTCCAATGGAAAAAAGACAGTCTCTTCAACAAATGGTGTTGAGAAAATTGGACAGCCACATGCAGAAGAATTAGACTGGACCATTTCCTTACACCACACAGAAAAATAGACTCGAAATGGATGGAAGACCTCAATGTGAAAAAGGAATCTGTCAAAATCTTTGAGAAGAACACAGGCAGCAACCTCTTTGACCTCAGTCCCAGCAACTTCTTCCTAGAAACAAAGCAAAGGAAGCAAGGGTAAAAATGAACTATTGGGACATCATCAAAATAAAAAGCTTCTGCACAGCAAAAGAAATAGTTAACAAAACCAAAAGACAACTGACAGAATGGGAGAAGATATTTGCAAATGGCATATGAGATAAAGGGCTAGTATCCAAAATCTATGAAGAACTTATAAAACTCAACACCCAAAGAACAAATAATCCAATCAAGAAATGGGCAGAAGATATGAACAGACATTTCAGCAAAGAAGACATCCTAATGGCCAATAGACACATGAAAAAGTGCTCAAAATCACTGACCATCAGGGAAATACAAATAAAACTACAGTGAGATACCACCTCACACCAGTCAGAATGGCTAAAATTAACAAGTCAGGAAATGACAAATGTTGGCAAGGATGCAGAGAAAGGGGACCCCTCCTGTACTCTTGGTGGGAATGCAAGCTAGTGTAGCCACTCTGGAAAACAGTATGGGGGTTCCTTAGAAAGTTGAAAATAGAGCTACCCTACAACCCAGCAATCGCACTACTGGCTATTTACTCTAAAGATATAAACGTAGTGATCTGAAGGGGCACATGCACCCGAATGTTTATAGCAGCATTGTCCTCAATGGCCAGACTATGGAAAGAACCTAGATGTCCATCAACAGACGAATGGAAAGAAGATGTGGTTTATATATATACAATGAAATACTATGCAGCCATCAAGAGAAATTAAATCTTGCCATTTGCAATGACATGGATAGAACTAGAGGGTGTTATGCTAAGCTAAATAAGTCAATCAGAGAAAGACAATTATCATATGATCTCTCTAATATGAGGGATTTGAGAGGCAGGTTGGGGGGTTGTGGGGGTAGGGAAGGAAAAAATGAAACAAATGGGACTGGGGAGGGAGACAAACCATGAGACTCTTAATCTCAGGAAATAAACTAAGGGTTGCTGGGGGGGTAGGGAGTAGGGATAGGATGGCTGGGTTATGGACACTGGGGAGGGTAAGTGTCATGGTGAGTGCTGTGAAATGTGTAAGCCTAACGATTCACAGACCTGTACCCCTGGGGTAAATAATACATTATATGTTAATAAAAAAAATGTTCATTCCACCAAAAAAGATCTACAAATTCAATGTAATTCCTGTCAAAATTCCAGTGGCATTTTTCACAGGACTAGAAAAAAACAATCTTAAAATTTGTGTGGCATCACAAAATACACTAAAAGTCAAAGTAATTTTGAGAAAGAACAAACCTTTCTTACTTGTAAAGAGATACCATAAACTCCATGGAGACAGAAACTCTAAATGTCATGCCATTATACTCATATATTACATATGCATTATATATGGTATATAATTAAGTTCCTGATGATCTGTAATCTGATCGGTATTCCGAAGTCTTCATAACTGAAAGTGAAGAAATGGAAAAAGATATTCCATGCAAATGGAAGCAAAAAAAAAAAAGCCAAGGAAACAATACATTAAACAAAACTAATTTTCAAAGGCTATAGCAAGATGCAAAGAAGCATATTTCATAATTTACAAAGGACCAGCCCAACAAGAGGATATAACAGTTGTAAATACCTATGGACCAAACATAAGAGCACTAAAACACATAAGGAAATATTGACAGACATAAAGGGGTAAACTGACAATGTTGGAAACTTTAACATCCCGTGTACATCAATGAACAGATCACCCACCCTGAAAATCAGTAAGGGAACAGTGACTTTCAGTGATACATTAGACCAGATGAACTTAACAGGTATATATAGAACATTCTGTCCAAAAATAGAAGATACACATTTAAGTGCACATAGAATATTCTCCAGGATAGTCACATATGAGGCCACAAAACAAGTCTCTTCTTCAATTTCTTTTATAAGTGTTCTATAGTTTTCAGAGTATAGGTCTTTTACTTCTTTGGCTAGGTTTATTCCTAGGTATCTTCTGGGTTTTGTTGCAATTGTATATGAGATCAATTCTTTGATTTCTCTTTCTTCTGCCTCATTGTTAGTGTATAGAAATGCAACTGATTTCTGTGCACTGATTTTAGATCCTGTGAGTTTGCTGAATTCCTGTATGAAATAAACTGAGGAAGACACTAAGAAAAGGAAAAACATTCCATGCTCATGGATTGAAAGAACAAATATTGTTAAAGTGCTTATGCTACCTAGAGCAATCTGCACATTCAATGCAATCCCTATCAAAATACCATAACATTTTTCACAGAGCTGGAGCAAACAATCCTAAAATTTGTGATGTACCAGAAAAGACCCCTAATAGCCAGAGGAATGTTGAAAAAAGAAAAAAAAACAGAGTTGGTAGCATCACAATGCCAGACTTTGAGCTCTATTACAAAGCTGTAGTCATCAAGACAGTATGGTACTAGCACAAAAACAGACACATAGATCAATGGAACAGAATAGAGAACCTAGGAAAGGACCCTCAGCTCTATGGTCAACTAATCTTCAACAAAGCATAAAGAATATTTAATGTAAAAAAAGTCTCTTCAACAAATGGTGCTGGGAAAACTGGATAGGCTCATATAGAAAAATGAAACTGGACCACTTCCTTACACCATACAGAAATACAAGCTCAAACTGGATGAAATATCAAAATGTGAGACAGGAATCGATCAAAATCCTAGAGAAGAACAGAAGCAGCAAACTCTGTGACCTAGATGTCTTCTAAGGCAAGGGAAACAAAAGCAAAAATGCACGATTGGGACCTCATCAACATAAAAAGCTTTTTAATAGCCAAGGAAACTGTCAAACAAACTAAAAGGCAACTAGAGAATGGGGAAAGATATTTGCAAATCACTTATCAGATAAAGGGCTAGTATCCAAAATCTATAAAGAACTTACCAAACTCACACTCCCCAAAGAAAAAAAACAAATCACCCAGTCAAAAAAATGGGTAAAAGACATGAACAGACATTTCTCCAAAGATGACATACAAATGACCAACAGACACGTGAAAAAATGCTCAACATCACTGGGAATCTGGGAAAAATAAATCAAAACCACAAAGAGATACCACCTCTCATCATTCAGAAGGGTTAAAATTAAGAAGTCAGGAAGCAACATGTGTTGACAAGGGTATGAAGAAAAGGGAAACCTCTGACACTGTTGATGCCATGCAAACTGGTGCAGCCACTCTGGAAGACAGTAAGGAAGTTCCTCAAAAAGTTAAAAATAGAACTACCCTATGATCCAGCAATTGTACTTTTAGGTATTTATTCAAAGGATACAAACACAATGCTTCAAGGGGACACATGCACTCAAATGTGTATATCAGCAATGTCTTCAATAGCCAAAATATGTGAAGAGTCCAGATGTCCATCAACAGATGAATAAAGATGATGTGGTATCAGCTGATGAATCAATAAAGAAGATGTGGCATATATCCACAATGGAATATTACTCAGCTATCAAAAAGAATGAAATCATGCCATTCAGAAGGATGTGGATAGAACTAGAGGGTATTACGCTAAGTCAGTCAGTCAGAGAAAGACAATTATCATGTGATTTCACTCATATGTGGGATTTAAGAAACAAAACTCATGAACACAGGTGAAGGAAAGGAAAAATAACGTGAAAACAAGGAGGGAGAAAAACCCTAAGAAACTCTTAAGTATAGGAAACAAATGAGGGTTTCTGGAGGGGCAGTACATGGGGGGATGAGGTAACTAGGTGATGGGCACTAAGAATGGGCATTAAGGGGGCTCCTGGGTTCCTCAGTGGGTTAAGCCCCTGCCTTCGGCTCAGGTCATGGATCAAGCCCTGCATCAGACTCTGCTCAGCGGGGAGCCTGCTTCCCCCAACTCTCTCTGCCCACCTCTCTGCCTACTTGTGATCTCTCTGTGCCAAATAAATAAAATCTTAGAAAAAAAAAAGAATGGGCATTAGGATGGGCATTATATCACTGAGATAATGAGCAGTGGGTATTATATCCAACTGATGAGTCACTAAACTGCCTCTGAAACTAATTTAAAAAAAGTCTCAGTAAACTTAATAAGATTGAAATCATATCAAGCATCTTTTCTGGCCATACCAGTATGACACTAGAAATCCATTTTTTTTAAAACTAGGGGAAAAAAAGCTTTGCATAGTGCTGGTATTGTAGCCAATGAGGTTTATCCGAGGTGCAGTTATTGCTAATTGAAAAACTGGAAAAAACACAAGTACATGTAAGTTAAATAACATTCTATTAAAAAACCAATGGGTCAACAAAGAAATCAAAGAAGAAATGAAAAAAATACATGGAGGCAAATGAAAACAGAAACACAAGACTCCACAATCATTTTAAAAACCCAACAAAAGCAGCTCTAAGAGGGATGTTTATAGCTGTAAAGGCCTACCTCAAAAAAACAAGAAAAACCTCAAATAAGCCATCAAACCTTAAACCTAAGTTAACTAAAAAAAGAACAAAGCCCAAAATTAGCAGAAGAAAATAATAAAGATTGGAGCAGACAACACCAAATATCCCCCAAAATAATCCAAATAAAAAATGGCAGAGGACCTGAATGGACATTTTTCTAAAGAAGAAATACAGATAATGAACAAACACATGAAAAGATGTTGAACATTACTAATCAGGTCAAGGTAAATCAAAACCACAATGAGATATCACCTCATACTTGTCAAAATGGCTAGTGTCCAAAAGACAAGAATCTTAAGTGTTGGCAAGAATGTGGAGAAAAGGTAACACTTGTGCTCTGTGGGAACATAAATTGGTATAGCCACTCTAGAAAGCACTATGGGGGTTCCTTAAATTAAAAATAAAATATTATACAACCCAGTAATTCTATTATTAAATATTTGCCAAAAGAAAACAAAAACACTAATTCAGAAAGATACTTGGACTTTGATGTTCACTGCAGCATTATTTACAGAGCCAAGATACGGAAGCAACCTAAATCTCCATCAATAGATGAATGGATAAAAAACATATAGTGTATATACAATGGAATATTACTTAGTCATTAAAAAAGAATGAAAACTTGTTATTTGTGATACCACCAATGGACCTAAAGGGTATTACGTTAAGTGAAAGAATTTGGGCAGAGGAAAACAAATACCATATGATTTCACTTAAGTGTGGATGCTAAAAAAAAAATGAGCAAACATATAAATGAATAGAAACAGACTTATAAATACAGAGAGCTGGTGGTTGCCAGAGAGGAAAGGGGTGCAAGGAGGGGTGAAATAGCTAAGGGGTCTAGGAAGTGCAAACTACCAGTTATAAAATAAGTTACAGAGATGAGAAACATGTAGAGTATAGTCCATAACTACACTACTGTGGTGAGCACTGAAGAATGTTCAGAATTATCAAATCATTATGTTGCACATCTAAAACGAATGTAACATTGTATGTCAACTACAATAATTTTTTTCCTTATAATTGGCTTTAAAAGGTATTATTACTTTGATTCCATCTGTAATTGTCTCACTCTGATATAATTATATCCCTAAGAAACAATCTACTCTAACTCTGACTCTAGAGCATGAGTTGTTCTTTTATAGAGCTCATTGGCAAGATTACCTAAATGACAGAGACAATTGTTCAATGAACATTGTAGTTTTAATTTAATTTTAGTTTTGTCTTTAAAAAAATAACTTTAGACATAATAGATATAGATTTCCAACTGTTCAAAAGATGTTGCTTCCTTCCTTTATATGATGTACAATCTTTTCATTATATTTCTAACATTTTAATCACTCACATGCTCCAAACAGTTTGAATAAAATGTAGCAGTGTCTATAAAATTTCTAAGATGTATACCTCAGGCATACATGAAAAAGAGCACACTTTTGATACTTTGCACTACTAATAATACATACTTGGGAGATCTCTTTCCAAAATCTTCAATATCAGAAAGCTAGAAAAACCTCTGCAGAAAGGATGCATCAATTTCCCAAGCCCGTGTGCCCTGTTTATGAGAGATGTGTACTACAGATAGTCCCTCCCCACATAAGACATTTTTAATAGCTCAAATCGACAAATGGCCCCTCAAGTAAAAATGTGCTGTTCTTTAGTGGTGCTGTGACACTGCCGAAGATTTGCCACACTGTGTATATACACAGATATCCCTCAGTCACATAACTAGCAGTGCCCAAGGGAGGAAAATTGCCTGGCTTAAGTTATTCCCAGTTTTTGATCATCTGCTAAATAACAGAAAGAGATTTGCTAAGTAAATTATCATGATAGGAAATCTTTTTTTTAATGTGGAAAAAAAGCACAATGTTGGTCACTTCAAAATGAATGTTCATTGGGTCAAAATTCATACATGGAATATTTCTTAAACAACTCCTCCATGCCTAATGATTTTTCCAAAATTCCATGTTTTCATCTGGGGATTTTCTGTAATATCTTCACAATTTTCATGTAAATATAAAACTCTAAAATAAAAAGGTTATAAAAATATATATTTTTAAAGTTCCATGTTTTCTGTTATCTTCATTCTACAGTTCAAAGCTTTTCACAGAAGCCTGATAAATAGTATGCCACATACGGAAATACAGCTGCTCTGGCTGAAGACATTGATAACTTTCTAGGTGCAGAAACTATCTTTCCATTTTCAGTTTTAGTGGTGTGTTGAATATGAGCAGTAATAGAGAGGAAGAAGTCAAGAATGACCCTCAAGTTTCTTCATAGAAACCTTTTATGTTCAAGCTGAGTTAGCCAAACAGTGGTGGGGTATATTTCTGTAGCTTAGGAGAAAGAATCGGGTTGCAAAATAGGACTACTCTAAGTTTCGTTACCTTTCTGGCTGCTGCTTTTCTGAGATTATTTTATTTAACACACAGCTTCATATCATATTTCCCATGCCTCCACCTTCAGATGCTGTGTCTTTCACTCCAGACACTCTCTCCTGATGACTGCATTTATGTACTCAGCTTTAACTACCAGCTGTGTCTTTATATTTTCCAAAGATGCAATATTATTTGGGAGGTGACCCTGGGAAACATCAATAAAAGAGGAGAAAAGTGAGACGGGAAAGGAAAATAGCCAATAAAGAGTGAATTTAGAAGCATATCATTACTGGGATAACTGATCCAAAGCCCACAGGGGAACTCTAAAAACTATGAAGAGGGCACGCCTTAGAGATATCCACCTTGAGAGGTGAGGGAGCTTAGGTAGTTACAGACCAGTTTTCATCAGTCATTGGTCAAGGGCTCCTGGTCTGCCTACACTACCTTACTAGGAACATAGTTGGATAGAATAGGCTCTAGATGGTGTGAAAAATCCTTAGCCATAAAAATACAAGCAGAAGTCTGCAGTACAATGTCAAGGCCCAGGGACACATGGACAGCACACTTACAGAATCTGCTACAACATGTGTGACAATTACCAGATCTCTAACTTATGCCAAAGATAACAGTGAAAAGTTGAATTACATTGTAAAGCCATAAACTGGCATTTTAAATCAGCTATTGATCAAAGGGACCCAGAGAAGAAAAGAATCAATGTCTGGTAGGAAACAAATAGAAAATCAGAGAAGATGAAAACAAAGGTTAAGCACTCAGAGCTCAGTAGATGACTAGAACCTTCTACTCAAAGTGAGTTCTGAGGACCAATAGCATCACCATCTCGAGAAAATGTCAGAAATGCAGACCAAATGAGTTACAATCCACAGTATCAAGATCCTTGGTTATTATATACACATATTAACATTTGAGAAATGCTTTCCTCTCCTCCTGAAAGAGGGCTTGGATCACCAAAATGAAGGCTTTTTAAATGCACTCCTAGGTTATATTTGGGTGAGCATCCGTACTCTATTTCCTGCATTCCTTAATACTTTTAAATACTTGCCTAGATCTACTAAACAGTCTACACAGTCTAAAACCCTGAGTCTTATCTCTCTTTTATCCTCCATTGATTACCATTATGACCTCTACCAATACCACAGGTCAAGTCTGTATCATTTTGAAAATATAATTGCAATACCTTTTTTTTTGGTCTTACTGCTTTCTGTCTGGGTCTTCCTGCTCCAATTTATCCCTCAAAATGGCAAAGAATGATTGTCAAAGTACAAATTACCATACCATTCCTCAATTAATACAGTGATTGACCTTCAACTTCAGACTAATGTCTTAGTCTGTTACCATGAGATTCTCCATGATCTGCTACCTACTTACCTCCTTGCAAATATACTGGCCTGATATAGTTACTTTAGTACCAGCACTAAATTTAGTGCTAAACTTTTTGTTAATCAAGCCATGGAAGGACATGAAGGTTACACAATCTTTACCTTTAAAAGTTTGGAACTTGTAAAATTTCCCTCTCATCCCCGGATTTAATAGCAGGTGTTCCATAAAACGTCCCCTCCCTCCAAGTATGATGACTCATGGGTTATTTCCAGGCTCTATGTTATAACCTACTTTAAGCATTGTACTCTGCTGTTGAATACCCAAAGTGTTATGTTCAAGACTTTTCCTGGATGTCCAAATACCCTTTTCCTGGGACACAGACAACAGCTGCCCTTTTTCTTATGTTCCCACTGAGGTCAAAAATCTGTGTTGTTGCCTACCACACATAATCCCAGCTAGGGAAACCTCATCTCAGACAGGAGTCATGAGAATCCTTTCCAAATATGAGAGCAAGTTATACAGCCATCATTTTATTCTAGGT
This sequence comes from Mustela nivalis, assembly GCF_964662115.1. NCBI lineage: Eukaryota > Metazoa > Chordata > Mammalia > Carnivora > Mustelidae > Mustela > Mustela nivalis. Next base: position 115,147,061 of record NC_139040.1, on the reverse strand, counting down.
TTTATAAAGAGATAAACATATTACTGCTATTCAATTTGAATGACTTTTTTACCAGGGCCATAATATAAAGGGAGTAAAATATTATGAACAATGTTTTATTTTTCAACATTATTGACAATGTTACATGTTTAAGTAGGAAAAGTTCTAGAGGGACATGTACCACAGTGAAAAAAACTGAATCCCTGTAGGAAGGTCATAGGGGAGGAGTGAGGGGTTGGTCTGAGGGGCATCAGTTTCATCTGTTAACATGTTCAATTTTACAAGAATGTATTCATGTATTGGTATGATATTTAACTAACATAAATAAATCATGTAATGCACAGCAAAAAAAGAGAATATTTTGCAATAATAAGTATGTTCATACTTTAATTTTATGAATGATAAATATTAAGGATGTGATACATTTGCAATCTCAAACAAAACCAACTGGGCTTGGAATTAGAAGGCTTTGTTTGTATTCCAGATTGCATTTGTTGCTAGGAGGAATCAATGCAAGTCAGTCTATTTAAATCCATTTCCTCACATACAAATGTAGATAATAATACTTAGTCTAAATGTTGGTATGAGAATAGAATTAGCCATCAGATGTGAAAGTATCTAGAACAGTGTCCAACAAACAATAAGCACAAAGTATTAGTGGTCTCTTTGTGCTCCTCCAACATAAAATATCCATCAGCTAGGATATTTTGCTGGGATAAAAGTTGATTCCCATGATAACCTCACCATTTAGCAAAACTAACAAAGACAAAAATCACAGGACTCTGAAATTTCTGGAACTAGCTGTGTGGATAATGTGAAATTACTCCTGCATTAACACCTAGAAATGCTCATCAAAAAATGAAACATTTATAGAAATTAACAACAAAACTTCTTAAAAAGAAATTTTTAAAACTCCCATTCAAAATACCATAAAAATTTAAGAATAAATTTAACCAAGCAGGCAAAAGATCTGCACAAGGAAAACTACAAGACTCTGAGAAAAGAAACTAAAGAAGGTACAAACAGGGTGCCTGGGTGGCTCAGTGGGTTAAGCCTCTGCCTTCGGCTCAGGTCATGATCCCGGGGTCCTGGGATCGAGTCCCGCATCGGGCTCTCTGCTCAGCAGGGAGCCTGCTTCCCTCTCTCTCTGCCTGCCTCTCTGCCTACTTGTGATCTCTGTCTGTCAAATAAATACATAAAATCTTTAAAAAAAAAAAAAGGTACAAACAGAAAGATATCCTGTGTCCATGGATTGGAATAATACTGTTAGAGTGTCCATACTACCCAAAGCCATCTGTAGATTCAGTGTAAAGCCCATCAAAATTCCAGCTTTTTTTTCTTTTACAAAAGCAGGAAAAAATAATCCTGAAATTCATATGGCACCACAAAAATCTGCAAATAGTGCAAAACTGAGGGAAAAATCTGGAACCATCACAACTCCTGATTTCAAACTATACTACAATGTTATAGTGATCAAAACAGTATGGTACTGGCATGAAAATGGACACGCCAATGGAACAGAATGAAGAGCCCAGAAATAAACCCTCTCATGGTCAACTAATATTTGATAAGGGAGCAAAGAGTAACAATGGGGAAATGACAGTCTCTTCAATAAATGGTTGTGGGAAAACTGGGTAACGACATATAGAAGAATGAGATTGGATTCCTATTTTCTTTTTTTTTTTTAAGATTTCATTTATTTATTTTACACAGAGAGAGATCACAAGTAGGCAGTGAGGCAAGGGGGTGGGGGAAGCAGGCTCCCCACTGAGCAGAGCCTGATGTGGGGCTCAATCCCAGGACTCTGAGATCATGACCTGAGTTTAAGGCAGAGGATTAAGCCAATGAGCCACCCAGGTGCCCCAGATTCCTATTTTCTATCACTTACAAAAATTAATCTGAAATGGAATCAAGAACTACACATACAACTTGGAACCAAAAACTCCTAAAATAAAACATGGAGGGAAAGCTCCTTCATATCAATCTTGGCAGTGATTTTTTTTTTTTAGTATGTCACCAAAAGCACAAGCAACAAAAACAAAAGTCAATGAGTTGAACATCAAACTATAAAGCTTCTGCACATCAAAAGAAACAATCAACAAAATGAAAAGGCAACCTATGGAATGGGAGAAAATATTTGCAAATCCTAACTAATATAGAATTAACATCAAAACGGTTAAGGAACTCACAAATTAATATCAAAATATTCCAATTTAGGAATGAGAAAAACTGAATAGACTTTTTTTTTTCCAAACAAAATATAACTGATTAACATGTACGTGAAAAGATATTCAAGATCACTAACCATCAGGGAAATTCAAATCAAAACCACAGTGAGAAATCACCTTATACATGTTAGAATGGCTACCATTAAAAAAAGGTAACAAGTTTTGGTGAGCATGTAGAAAACACCACCATTGGTGGGAATTAAAATTGGTAGAGCTTGTATGAAAAACAGCATGAAGATTCCTCCTAAAGGTAAAGAGGACTACCATATGATCTAGCAATGTCACTCCTAGGTATATAACCATTGGAAATGAAAAAAGGATTTGAAAGATTGATCTCCACTCCCACATTCTTCATAGCATTATACACAATAGCCAAGACATGGATATAATCTCAGTTTCTATTAACAGATAAAATGAAAAAAAGAAAGAAAGAAAATGTGGTATATATATATATACAGTGGGATGTTATTCAGCTATGAAAAAGAAGGAAATCTTATCTTGCTATTTGCAACCCTGCATGGACCATGAGGGCATCAAGCCAAGTGAAAAATGTCAGACAAGAAAGACAAATATATTCACTTATGTGGAATCTAAAGGATCTGAATTCAGAGAAACAGAGAGTAGAACCTTGCTTAGCAGGGGTTGGGGGTTGAAGGCAGGGGGGAAATGAGAGATGTTGAACAAAGTGTACAAACTTCCAGGGACATCTGGGTGGCTCAGTTGGTTAAGCATCTGCCTTCAGCTCAGTCATGATCCCAGAGTCCTGAGATCGAGTTCCAAGTTTGGCTCCTTGCTCAGTGGGAAGCCTACTTCTCCCTCTGCCTGATGGTCTCCGCTGCTTGTACATTAGTGTGTTCTTTCTCTCTCCCCAACAAATAAAATCTTTTTTAAAAAGTGTACAAACATCCATTTATAAGATGAATAAGTTCTGATGATCTAATGTATAGGAAGGTGATTATAATTAAAAACACTATCATATAAAGTTTCTGAGAGTAGTTTCTTCAATGTTCTCACCACAAAAAAAAAGTCATTATGTGACACGATGGATGTGTCATACATCCATGGATAATTCAGCAGTGGTAATCATTTTGCAATATTAAGTTTACCAAGTCAGCATGCTATACACACCTTAAACTTCTGCACCATGATATGTTAATTATATGACAACGAAACTGAAAAAACTAAAATGACATAGCCAGTGCAAACAAAAAGAAAAAAGATAATTTTATATGCCAGAAATGTAGAAGGATTTCAAAGTCAAAGTACTACACTAGTTCAAATGGCAGCCACCCCAGGAGTTTGTTGATATTGGAAAAGAAAAGTAGATATTGTCTCTTTTGTTTTAATGTAATCTATTAAAATGTAATTTCCATATAACAAAAATGTATATATTCTGATACACTTCAATACATTTTGGGAAATGGACATACCATGTAGCCACCATCACTCTCAAGGTATAGAACATTTCCAATGCCCCCAAAAGTACCTGTGTATCCTTCCCTAATCAATTCCCCCTCCTTTTCCCAGTGTAGACAACCACAAGTGGCTTATTTCACTACAGCCTGACTTTTCTAGATTATATAAATGGAGTCACACAGTATGTACTCTTTTGTGTTTGACTTTCACTTAGCATGTGTTTTATTTTTTCAAGTTTATATTTTAATTACAGTTAACATACAGTGTTCTATTAGTTTCAGGTGTACCATACAAAGATTCAAGAATTCCATAAATCACCCAGTGCTCATCATGACAAGGGCACTCCTTAAGCCCCATCACCTATTTCACCCATGCCCCCCATCCCTCTCATCTCTAATAACCATCAGGTTGTTTCTTTTTTTTATTTCTTTTCGGTGTTCCAGAATTCATTGTTTATGCCCCACATCTGGTGATCCATGCAATAAGTGCCCTCCATAATACCCACCACCAGGCTCACCCAGATTGTTCTTTTTAAATAAGATTCTCTTTCTTGCTTTGTCCCGATTTTTTCCCTTTGCTTGTTTTGTTTCATAAATTCCATATATGAGTGAAATCACATGTTACTTGTCATTCTTTGACAGACTTACTTTGCTTAGCTTTATACTCTCTAGGTCCATCCATGTCATGGCAAATGACAAGATTTCATTCTTTTTAAGGTTCAATAATATTTGATTGTATATATACACACCGCATCTGGTTAAACCATTCTTCAATTGATGGACACTAGAGCTGCTTCCATATCTCAGCTATTATAAATAATGTTTCTATAAACATAGGAGTGCATGTATCCCTTTGAATTAGTGTTCTTGTATTCTTTGGGTAAATACCCAGTAGTGTGATTGCTATCTTTAACTTTTTGAGAAACCTCTACACCGTTTTCCACAGAGGATGCACCTGTTCGCTTTCCCACCAAAAGTGTACTTCCAAATTCATTCTAACAGGCCAGCATTACCCTGATACCAAAACTTCATAAAGACACCACTAAAAAGGAGAACTACAGGCCAATATCCCAGATGAAGAGAGAGGCAAAAGTTCTCGAAAAAATACTAGCAAACCAAATTCTATAATACATTAAAAAAATCATTCACCATGAAAAAGTGAGATTTATTCCTGGGGTACAAGAGTGGTTCAATATTTGCAAATCAATCAAGGTGATACGTCATAGCAGTAAGAGAAAGGATAAAAACATATAATCATTTTGAGATGTGGAAAAAGCATTCAACAATGCACAAAATCCATTCACGATAAAAAGTGTCAACAAAATAGGTTTAGAGGGAATATACCTCAACATAATAAGAGCCATATCTCAAAAAACCTGAGCTACCATCATCCTTACTGGGAAACAACTAAGAGCTTTTCCCCTAAGGTCAGAAGCAAGACAAGGATGTCCGCTCACCACTTTTATTCAACATCGTATTAAAAGTCCCAGCCATAGCAATCAGACAACAAAAATAAATAAAAGGCTAATCTCAATATTCAAACTGAGGGTTACTGAAGGGGAGAGAGGTGGGGTGGCTGTGTGATGGACATTGGGGAGGTATGTGCTATGATGAGTGCTGTGAATTGTGTAAGACTGATGAATCACAGACATGTACCCCTGAAAGAAATAATACATTATATGTTAATAAAAATTAAAATAAATATAAGAATTTTTAAAACAAAGGTATCCAAATCAGCAAGGAAGAAGTGAAATGTTCACTATTTGCAGATGATGTCATACCGTATGTAGAAAACCTGAACGACTCTACCAAAAAACTACCAGAACTAATAAACAAATTCAGTGAAGTTGCAGGATACAAAGATTGATGTACAGAGGTCTGTTGCATTTCTTTCTTTCTTTTTTTCCTAGAGAGGATTAGAGAGCCGGGAAGAAGCAAAGACAGAAGGAGAGAGAGAATCATAAGTAGGCTCCATGCCCAGCACAGAGCCCAATGCAGGGCTTGATCTCACAATCCTGAGATCACCACCTGAGCTGAAATCAAGAGAGGGGTGGGGAGGGCACGTATTGCATGGAGCACTGGGTATGGTGCAAAAACAATGAATACTGTTACACTGAAAAGAAATTTTAGAAAGAGAGAGAGAGAGAGGTGCTTAACCACACCCCCACTGAGCCATTCAGGAGCCCAATGTTGCATTTGTATCCACCAGTAATGAAGGAGCAGAAAGAGAAATTACCCAACAATCGTATTTACAATTGAATGCAAAACAACAAGATACCTAGGAATAAACTGAACCAAAGAGGTGAAAGACCTATACTCTAAAAATATAAAACATTGGTGAAAGAAACTGAAGATGACACAAAGAAATGGCAAGACATTCCATGATCATGGATTGGAAGAACAAATATTTATTTTTAAAAAGCAGGGGAGGAAAAAAAAAGGGGGGGGGACGCCTGGGTGGCTCAGTTGGTTAAGCGTCTGCCTTCAGCTCAGGTTATGATCCCGGGGTCCTGGGAGCCCTGCATGGGGCTCCCTGCTCAGCAGGAAGCCTTGCTTCTCCCTCTCCCATTCCCCCTGCTTCTGTTCCCTCTCTCACTGTCTCTCTCTCTGTGTCAAATAAATAAGTAAAATCTTTTAAAAAAAGGAAGAACAAGTATTGTTCATATGGCTATATTACCCAAAGCATTCTGTACATTTAATGCAACCCCTATCAAAATGCCAACATCATTTTTCAGAGGCCCTAGAATGTTTTAGATTGATTAATCAAGAATCCCCCAATAGTTAACTCTTTTTTTAAATATTTCATTCAATAAATATGTAATACTTGGCTATCCATTTGCCAGGTGATAGACCTCTGGGTTGTTTCCAGTTTTTAGCTATTCTGTATAAATACGCTATGAAGCCTCATAAAGTCTTTGTGGAAATATATTTTCATCTTTCCTGGGAAAATATAAAGGAACAGAACAGCTGAGTTGTATGGTCAAGTGTATATTTACCTTTTTAACAAGTGCTGTATTATTTCCTAAAGGTGCTGTATACCAGTTCACATTTTACCAGGAATAGGTGAGACCTCCAGTTCTTCCACATAGTTACTAATGGTTGGTATCATTAGCCTTTGAATTTTACCCATTTTAGTAGGTGTGGCTTTAAACTGCACCTCTGTGATGAATACTGATTTGAACATATATTTGCCCAAATTTTTGAGCCATTTGTACATCTCCTTTGGGCAAGTGTCTGTTCAAATACAGGTGACTCTCAACAGCACAGATATTAACAGCACAGTTTCACCTATATGCAGATTTTTTGTACATTACTGCAAATGTATTTTCTTGTTCCTACGATTTTCTTAACATTTTCTCTTATCTTTCTTTAAGACTATACAATATAATACATATAACATACAAAAATATGTGTTAGTCAGCAAGATTTCCAGTCAACAGTCAGCTGTTAGTTAAGTTTCGGGGAAATCAAAAAGTTATGCATGGATCTTTTACTGCAGTGGGGAAGGGGGTTGGTACCCCAAACCCCTATGTTGTTCAAGGGTCCACTGTATTTTGTCTATTTTTTTTATATTGGGTTGGTTAGCTTTTATTATTGATTTATAAGATTTTTTTCCATATATTCTTGATATGGCATTTTAGTCTTAATCCATGAATAGGACAATAAATAAAGGCTTAGGTGGGTACAAGGCAGTAATTTGGTGTTGGCACCTTTTTTTTTTTTTAAACAAAACCAAAACCCTCAGAAAAAGGGTTTTTCCCTCATATCCAGGGAATGACCCACTCTACCATCTCAGGAAAACGGCAAGAAAAATTGCCTTAGCCTTTGACTCTAAATCTTAAAAAAGAAAAAAGTTCACATGAAAATACTGAGATTTCAAGATGATGTCATACCATGGATTTAGAGTCTTTAAATATACTCTCCCTAGCGATGCTGGATTTTCTAAACTGAGATATTAACATAAAAATTAGTCTTGATCTGGTAATACCTTTGGGGTGACTAGCAGATGCAACCAGAAAACCACTGTGCATCTGTTCCAATAGCCCAGAAATATTAATTCCCATTGAAAAAAATTTTGAACATATTGAGAAAACTTTTTAAATGACATGATTCAACATAAACAACTTCATAGGAGAAAAATAAGCAAGAAATATGGTATCAAAAAACATGAATAGATCATAATATCCTTGAGTTAATCGAAAAACGCTTTTAAAGGATTAAAACATATATTAGACACTAAGAACAATATTTTATGAAAAATGGCAGATTTAAAAATAAACTGAGTATGACTTTTATAATGAGAAATATGGCTTTGAGCCCTTTGATCTGTGTGACTGAGAGGTGAGTTTAAATGGTCTTTAAAATCCCATTTACTGCTGTCATTCTTTGATTCTATAATCAGAGCAACTGCCATTTGCAGATTCTGCCAATCACACCAGGTGGATGGAGAAGCTCTGTATATGCTCTGTCCTTGTTTGCGGTCCCAGGAGGTCACAGACAGGACACAAAAGGGATTTGACCAGCAACATTAAATTGAGCCTTTTAAAATATCTAATCATTTACATATGAGAAGACGGAAATGAGAGACACACAATGATGAACAACAAGCCTCTTCAAAAACAGAGTGATAACAACCTTCTAATCTTAACTTTTGAGCCAAGGCTTGAATTCTTCCCTAATAACCTGGCAAGTAAGCATTAGCATCTGCTGGTTCAGTTCAGTGACAGGAATTTTACTGTCTCCAGCAGCTTCTAATCCCATTTGTATCTGCTTTACCAGAAGAGGGTCCTTATACTGTAACAAAATCAGCTTCCTTATTATCTCTCCAAACATCTTGTAGTTCTGGTGTTTGAAGTTATTCAGATCAACCTTAACCTTGCTCCAAAACAGCATATGAAAAATAGTCATTCCATTTGACATCCAAATGAAATCCATCCATTTCCTTTTACTAGTTAGTCACTGAGCAACATGGCTTGAGTTCTGTGACCACTCTGATTACTCATTTTTTTAAAAAAGATTTATTTATTTATTTATTTATTTATTTATGTTACGGAGATCACAAGTAGGAAGAGAGGCAGGCAGAGAGGGAAGGGGGAAGCAGGATCCCTGCTGAGCAGAGAGCCTGATGTGGGGCTCGATCCCAGGACCCTGAGATCATGACCTGAGATCATGACCTGAGCTGAAGGCAGAGGCTTTAACCCACTGAGCTACCCAGACACCCCTGATTACTCATTTTTAACTATGAGTTTTTTAGGATTGTTTTTCTTAAAAGTGACAACCAGAAATAAACACAATTTTCCATTTGCAGTCGACCAATGGAAAAAGAGAAATGAGTCTTTCAAGATAAAGAAAGTGAAAATATTAGAAAGAAGAGGAAGCCTTAAAAAAAATCATCGTATGCAAGATTTCAATATACCTAATAAATTGGCTAATCAAATAAGCAAAAAAATTAAGAACAGTGACCCTAAATACTATAAATAATGAAATTCACCTCAAGTATCAGTGTCAAAAATGTTAGATTCTACAAACAAGGAATAGTCTTCTTTTCTCTTTTTCAATATGGAATATTTACCAAAAGAAGAACATATAGGACCTTAATAAATTTATTTATAAAACTTTTTATAGAAGTGGGTATTAGTGGGACACCTGGGTGGCTCAGTCCATTAAGTGTGTGCCCTCGGCTCAGGTTGTGATCCCTGGCTCCTGGGATTAACCCCTGCATCAGGCTCCTTGCTCAGCAGGGAGACTGCTTCTCCCTCTGCCTGCCACTCCCCCTGCTTGTGCTCTAGATCTATCTCAGACAAATAAATAAATAAAATCTTAAAAGAAAAAGTGGGCATTAGTAACAAGGAATTCTAGCCACTTGACAAAGTAAATATTCTCTAGAGTGACTGAAACTAAAAGAGAATGCAAACCTCATGTGTAAACTGTTCACAATTTAATGACACTGGGAAGCATATATATGCATATATATATATATATATATATATGCATATATATATGTAATGTAGGCAAAGCTCACTCAATAACTAAAGTCTTAAGTCTTTTACTTCTACATAAAAATGAGAAAATAAACAAATTAAGTCAATTTAAAAATTCAGAAAAATCACTGCAAAATAGACCAAAGAAAGAATTTTTTTTTAATTAGAAAGCAAAATAAAATCAAAAGGATAAGAACTGATAAAGAAAACCAAGAGCTAATGCTTTTAAAGAACCAATAAAATTGTCAGCATCTGGGAAATCTGACAGAGAACAGAGAAACTGGAAATATGCAACATGAGAAGTCAGAAACATGATTTAACCACAAGAATGGAGATTTTCGATATTATATGAATACTACATTTATTCTAATAAATTTTAAAATCTTCATGAAATGGGTGATTTTTCAAGTACAATTTTAAACTGGCTAAACTGACCAAGGAAAGGTCCAAATTTTAAGTAAAATAGTATTCATGCAAGAAGATTTGGGATCCAGATATCCTCGGAGAGAATGGGAGGATGGAAGCACGGAAGCAAAACCTTCAATCAACTAATAACAAAGTCAACCCACCAGAGGATTTTAAAGTAATTCACCATGACCAAAACTGGTTTACTTCAGAAATGCAAAATTGGTTTAACTTTTGGAAGTCTATTAATTTATGATCAGCCTGATAGAAGCTGACAGGGCATCTAATAAAATTCAACAAGCATTCCTGATTTCAAAATAAAATCTTGTACATTAGGAATTGGAGAGTACTTGCTTAACATTAAAAACTTCTCTCTCAAAACCAACAGCCACCCCCATCACTATGTTAAATGGTAAAAAATTAGCAGCAGCAACAGCATCACTGGAAACAGAATTAGACTAAACTAGACCATAAACACTATGACAATAGAAGCCATGTTGGTTTTGTGCAGCACTGTATTCTTAGTGCCTAGTAACAGTGTCTGATACTCTCAGTTGCTGTTGGCTTTCAACATCTTGCAACCTATTAATTGTAACTAGCCATCTATCAGCAAGTCCCATTGGCATTAATGCAAAAATGTACACTGAGACCGACCACTTTTCCCTATGAGCACTGCTTACAACCTGACTCAAAAGATCCACTCTTCTCATTGGGATCATTACAAACCCTTCCCATTAGCCTCCCTGTTTCCGGTCTCAGTCCTCTATTGTCCATTCCATCCAGCAGCCAGAGCATTCTTTTTTTTTTTAATTTATTATGTTATGTTAGTCACCATAAAATACATCATTAGTTTTTGATGCAGTGTCAGAGACCAAATTGTACCTTTCCCTTGCTTAAAATTCTCTAGTGGCTTCCCTTTGTAGATAAAAGAGCACCAAGTACCTGTACTCTAACCCTTTGACCCCAAAGTCTGCCTTTTTTATACCCACCAACCACATTCTGGGTACATGAACCTTCTTCAACATGAAATATTTGTTCTGTCTCATTCCAACAGTGCTCTTCCACCAGATATTCATACGATTGCCTCTTCCTCTCATAAATGTTATCTCAAATGACACCTCCTCCAAAAGGTCTTTTCCCAGTATAAAATAGCACCTTCAGCCCCCACACTCTACTGCATTAGTCAATTCTGTTTTCTTCATAACCTTGTCACCTATTAATATATAAAATTATATTCATTGTTTTCAATTCTGTTGTCTGTCTCCCTCTGCTAGAATCTAAGTTTCTCTTAAGGTAATGCATGTGTAAATGTAAAGATTTTTCTGTGTTTTGATCAGTGAGTTTCCCTCATGGCCTGTGCATTTATTCTTTGAGATGACCTCTTAAGTCATTTGGTCAATATGAAAAATATTGTAGGAGTTTTTACTGGCATTGCATTAACCTTATAGACTAGAATATAGTAGGCACTTAATACATATTTTGAATAAATGAATGACAGAATTTATGAAAAATTCAGGGCTAGCATTTCCCATTTCTATTCAACATTGTCTCATATGTTCTAGAAAATGACATATGATAAGTAAAAGCACAAAGAGATTTAAATACTGCAAACCGACAAAATAGTAATTAGTTGTAAATGATATCATCTTTCTACATATTCCAAAAGAATCATCTAAAAACAATTAAAATAAGAGATTCAGTAAGGTGGCAAGTTACAAGTTATTAAAAACAATCTCTCCTATATACCAGAAATAACCAGTTAAAAATATAATGAATATTAAATTCTACCTACAAATAAAATACATACAATACTTAGGAAGAGACATAACAAAAACACGTAAAAGAGGTAAGAAATGAATGATAACAGTTTACTTAGGAATACAAATGTATATTGAGTAAATAGCAAGTTACACCATGTTTCTCTATGGGAATATTCAGTTTCAAAATTGCACTTTTCCCCAAATTAAATTGTAAGGTCAACTACAATAAAAATTTCAACAGAGTATGCTTACACTGACTGTATGACTTTGAACATCAGTTCAGGGATGCCAGGGTGGCTCAGTCAGTTAAGTGTCCAACTTCTGATTTCAGCTCAGGTCATGATCTCGGGGTCATGATATCGAGCCCTGCATCAGGCTCCGTGCTGAGTGTGGAGCCTGCTTAAGATTCTCTCTCTCCCCACTCCCTCTCTCTCTGTCCCTCCCTCTACCCTGGTCTTGTGTACTCTCTTTCAAGGAAAAAAAAATCAGTTCAGAGAATAAATGCACAGTAAAAGTCAAGAATTTCTTGATAGGGAAGAACAAGGATGGACTTGTCCTATTACAATTATTATAACATAAAACCCTACTAAAAATCCAACCTTTGCTGTATTATACACAAGGATCAAGGAAACAGAAGATGCAGAAACACCAAAACATATACTATTTTATATATGATAAAGGTAGCATTTCATATTTTGTGGGAAGAATATATAATAAGTTATGTTTAGAAAATTGATTAAAGATTTTTTTAAATCCTTAAATGAAATTAAATAAAATTAAATTTCATTCTTAAATGAAATTAAATTTCACTTCTTAAATGAAATTAAAATCTTAAAGTATTAAAAATATAAATAGTATATTAAAAGAGCTGTTTTTCATGTAATGTATTTTTAATAATATATTTTTTAAAATATATAAAATTGTACCTCTTCTGACTCCAAATCTATCTCCGTGAGAAGTTTTCACCATGTCCTGTATATCTCTTATACTTTTATCTTCATCTTCCTTTTTTTTGCCCTCTGTATACTTTAGTCTGCCTGTCTTCTCCTGAGCCATCCAATAGTTCAACACCACTCCTTATTTTATTTTGTAATACATGTTTTTATTTTTATTTGTAATAATTGACAACAGTAAGAATCTAGTGAAAAGAAGAACAAGGAGGAATTGGGGAGGAGACAAGAGATTCTTAGAGGATGAAACTCTCAATAATGCAGATGGGGCACAAGAGATTGTTCACTGACAACAAGAAGTCCAAAACATTTTGTAATCCTTGGTGAGGGGCCATATTGGATATAATCAGAGGCTCTACCAAAGGCTCTGCTGAAATCTAGATGTACTTCATTCATGGCATTACATTGATCTAATAATTGATCTAGTTTATCCGTGAATGTTTTGTTCATTTTGAGGAGTGTGTATTTAGAAATACTTATTAATTATGGAATTTAGACTAGTCTCTAAGCAATAAGGAAGATTTCCAGGAAGAAAAGAATATCAGCAATTAGTTTTCTTTTAAGCCAGGACTGATGAAAACTGTGCCATTTTTATACTCTGCTGATTTAGGAATCATATAAAGGAGGGATATTTAAAAGTTCACTAATTGAAGGGCAAACAGCCTATATTCCCCTCTTTAAACCCACAGAAATCAAATTTTTAAGTCACTAGCACTTAAATAACATGCAGATAAAAGAATACGAAATTGGCAGCTGCAGATTCAAAAGAAGAAACTACGGATCTTATGTTAATCCAGGGACACGTGTCAATGTTTTTGAACACATAAGAAAATGCCTCAAGGCAGACCAGGTGGCAGTAAATTATTTTTCAGAAATAGACTTCAATATAAGTTGCAAGGAGGTGGCCATTTACTGCCAAAGGGTCAGATCAAAGTAATATGGAATGTTTCCACATGTGTTTTAATGATTCAGTAGTCAAGGTAAAGTCGAATGCTGTTCTCAGAAATTGCTCCTGGGGATGTTACATATTTAATTTAGTCCAGCAGAAAAAGGTTACAGGATGTAGTCCTCAATTTGAATGACCGTGCACTCTTAAAATGCTGTTTTTGCTCAACATGAGGAACAGTTTTGATTGCAAATTTTTCTGTTAAAACACTTTCCTCTCTGAAAACAAACTATCAATTGCTTGCGATCTGAAGGAGCTGACTGGGGGCAAGGGCAGGCTGCTGATGGTCCCTGGGAGAAGGGCAACCCACCTTCAAGGCTCTGTGAGCAGAGAATCTAGACCCTCCCACCCTGCTCCCCCCCACCCCCACACACACTGAGTGAACGGAAATCTAAATACCAGCCCAGTGATTCCTCAAGTAATACCCATATGTGTGTTTTCTTTTAAGAGCTGCAGCGTTATTTTCTGGCTGAAAGACCACCAGAAAGACTGTGACTAATAGCTATCATGTAAGTCAATGTGCTCTTAGTTACTTGTACATTAGATGGGAACTTTAATCCATGTAAATGATAACCCAGAACACCCCTACTTTAAATTAGGTTAATAAAATATAATACCATATACGGAAGAGAGTGCCACAGTTAAAGGTAAAAAGCCAATTACCTGCTAAATGCCATATGTTTATTGCAGTTCAATTTTCTGTCTCCTACCTACACAAAGCTGCTTTGAAACTGCTAGAGCAAGTACGAAATTTCCTTTGAGCAGCATGTTTTCTAAGATGAAACGTTTGAAGTTTTAAAAGAAAATGAATCAGCATCTAGATTTTTAAAAATATACCAAATTTTTCTAAAGTCTCTTTTAAAGTATAGTGCATTTTTCATGAGGGAAATAATCTACTACGTGTGAAATTTTACAAAAAACTACATTGTTATAAGCAGCTTATTGCAAACAAGAATCACATGACTTCTAGTTCTTATTCTATAGGATTATCTTAAGTTTTTCTGAACTTTTTCTTACCTTCGCTTCTATATTGTCTAGGTAATTCTTAAGAATTTTAAAAAAAAAGAATTTCTAATTTGCTTCCTTAGAGAATGAATATGAGATGCAAGATCATCTATAGAAGTCACAAATACTGGCAGGTGTGAAAGACTCTGACTATCATAGGTCAGTGACATCAAATGGGTTAAATAAATCCTGTTTATAGGCACCAGTGGTTGAATAAGGTAGATAATTGTGGACCTCTTCCCTGAAATGCAGGACTTAACTACTTCAAAGTAGTTATCCCTACATTATCCCTTTCACTCATGAGCACCAAAGGTTTGATTCAGTAAAAGGAAAGAAATGCACCCAGGATCCTTAGCAACAAGTTGTTATCCGACTCCTAGTTTGCGGTCTGTAATAGTTCTTTTTTTTTTTTATTTTTTTTATTTTTTATTTTTTATAAACATGTATTTTTATCCCCAGGGGTACAGGTCTGTGAATCACCAGGTTTACACACTTCACAGCACTCACCAAAGCACATACCCTCCCCAATGTCCATAATCCCACCCCCTTCTCCCAAACCCCCTCCCCCCAGCAACCCTCAGTTTGTTTTGTGAGATTAAGAGTCACTTATGGTTTGTCTCCCTCCCAATCCCATCTTGTTTCATTTATTCTTCTCCTACCCACTTAAGCCTCCATGTTGCATCACCACTTCCTCATATCAGGGAGATCATATGATAGTTGTCTTTCTCTGCTTGACTTATTTTGCTAAGCATGATACGCTCTAGTTCCATCCATGTTGTCACAAATGGCAAGATTTCATTTCTTTTGATGGCTGCATAGTATTCCATTGTGTAATAGTTCTTTAACAGGGTATAAATATGCTTACTGTGAGGGTGATGGATTACTTGTGCTCGCTTTTATGGTCACACTATCAGCAAAGAGCAGGGAATGCTCGTACTGCTCTTTTCTCCAACAACCAACCAACTAACATCCAACACAGAACCGTCAGTTCACAGAGAAACAAACTGAAGCCATTATTAAGGCATCCATTTTTTTAGATTTTTTTTTCTTTTTTAGTGGTGGCAAAAAAAATGGGGGGTCTCACTTGGAAAACAGAGTAAAGTCCATGTCACTTGACCAACATTCTCAGCAAACTACTGCCCCATAAAATTATTCCCCATTTAGGAAGAAAGTCAGCAGTTGCCATTACAACTAGCTGCCTGATTTAGAGATCTTACATCACTTAGAGACTTATGAGCAAAGCCCATGAAGAAGTTTCAAATGCTAAAATAACTTTATCAACAAGCCATTCCAATTCTGACATTGCAAATACATCGTCTTGAAGTCATCACACCACTGATCTACTAAATAAATTATTCCCAGCCAGTGGGCATACTCCCTGCCCCCACACTCAGCCCCACCTCCCTATTTGCATTCACCGCCCCCCCCCAGAGGCCATCTTAAATATTCCTTCTGGTTTCTAGAGCTTTATCCCTTCCACTGAACACTAATGAAACCCAGGTATCTATGTCCTTGTTAGCTAGGTAGTCATGTTCTTACCCTAGCCCTATTTAGTTAATTCCAACCAATTCTGGACAGTTTTAGTGATAGGATTTAGAATCACAACTATAGCCATGCAAAGCCTGCTTACTGACTTAATACCATCTCATCTGAGAAATGAACAGAAAGGAGGATATAAATTTGATAAAATCTATATATTGGCACCAATCCAGACATCATTTAATCTATGACTCACCACAAGCTGGAGTTACATTACTTTAGCCTGGTTGCTTTCCTAGAGACATAAATACCTAATAAATCATGAAGACTGTGATATGCCTGTGAGTGTTACTAGCAATTAAATCAAATTTAAAAATTTTAGTGATTTAATAAAGTACAAAATTTTACAAATAAATGCCATTTTAAATTGATATAAATACTTTTTTCATGCGTAGTCCTAATCTTAGTGTAACTGCAGCATCACAATCTATGTCCCATGTTCTAACTTTAGGTGACGTAAAATTTGTTTATAAACAGAATCATAATATAAAGACAGGGACTCAAAAAAAACAGTAAAAAAAAAAACAGCTGAAAAGAAAAGAACTGCTTAGATCGAGATTAAGTCCACATTTTTTACCATTAAAATGTAGTACAGAAACTCTAGTTCTAAAATAATATGCAATGTTGGACTAAAGAAACATCATTTAAGTAACATATATACAATATTTAGTAAGAATAAAATACTATGAGTTTTAATCATAATGATACTATTAAATGTGTAGATGATATCTGAAAAATAAAATGCACCAATTAAAAATTTCACCTGTATTATTTGATATTAAATGGTATAAAGCTGTGTGTTTATCAGGTGGGCATTCAAAATTCTAAGGTATTCAAAGCTGGGCTGCATCACCTTCATACACACACCCTGCTTGAATTTAACTGTCATTGTTGTTGATTATATTTGAATTATACCTTGGACAAATTCAAATATGTCATCTCATTACTCAAAATTTTTTTTCTCTTTGAGAAGAGCTTCGGCGCCCCGAATTTATCAAGAAAAAATCCATTTTCCTGCTTAGTGAACTCATAGTGAGTATTCTATTTAGTACGCCTATGTGGTACTCAAACTCCCAGTATATAGTTGAGGATACTGTCTCAAGACCTCTCCTTCCCAAAAAGAAATGCACTGCAGAGATAATCCTATGTTTAGTGAATAAGAAACTAACATTTAACACTTGGTTGAATTATTATTCCCAAGAGAACTTTTATTCCCAAAATAGCTTCATTTGCCTCCCATCCTGACCTGTACCAACTGTAATTCACTCACCATTTGATAAATATTTGCTGAGTATTAAAAACAGAAACAAAGAGAAGTAGTGGTAGTTGCTAGCTCTAGTAACTAACAGGATTAAATTATAATGTCCTTGTTTAAAAAAAAAAAAAGGAAGTAATACGTTATTTATGAAGAGCAAGATGAAAAGGAGACTCAGAGGGGTGCCTGGGTGGCTCAGTGGGTTGAAGCGTCTGCCTTCAGCTCAGGTCATGGTCCCGGGGTCCTGGGATCAAGCCCCGCATCAGGCTCTCTGCTCAGCAGGGAGTCTGCTTCCTCCTCTCTCTGCCTGCCTCTCTGCTTACTTGTGATCTCTATCTGTCAAATAAATAAAATCTTAAAAAAAAAAAAAAGAAAGAAAGAAAAGAAAAAAGAAAAGAAAGGAAAAGAAAAGAAAAGGAGTCTCAGAAATCCAGGAACCTGGAAGAACTGCACCATCACTGAAAGGATCTCCAAGGAAAAGTCTGACCACCAGTACTAAAGATTAAGGAGGATGTTCCTCCTGCTCTGCAAATCTCATGAAGGTTTAACTTCAAGTCTTCGCAGCCCACACAAGCTAGAAATCTTCAAAGTGAGAAATCAGCAATAAACATTGGTCCTAGGATGGTGATATTCCAGGATTCCCAGAAAAAGCAAAGGCAAAACTACTAAAACTATTTTGGAGGAATGCTTCCATGACCCATCACGGACTCTCATGGGGGAAATGGGGATACCAAGTCCACTAATTATTAGTTTATAATCCAAAATTATAAAACATAATAGCAAACAATCACTGCAGGTGAGAGGTAGCAGGCATAGAGAATATTAAAACTGAAGAATTTTTAAGCAAACATTAAAAATTAAGAGAGAAAATAGAAAAAAGAAGGGACAAGGTGATAAGATAGAATGGACACTATTAGGGATTAAAAGACAGGCAAATTATCATTTAAAGATCTAACATATGTCCAATAAAAGTGATTCCAAGGGAGAGGGGAGTTAACTGACTGCCTCCCACCCCCCAAACTCCCTCTGCCTACCTCCACAGCCGCATTTCCACCAGGCTTAAGGATTCTCCTACCAGCACATTGAAGGAACAATCCTATAGTCCTGTGGGTTGGCAAGGGAGCAGTGGAGACGTTCCCCAAGAGATGCTGGGGGAGTTACAATTATTTTCACTAGTTCTTTACCCCCTAGCACTGCTATGATGTTACCATAATACTTCTGTACAAAGGCCAAGCCTGATGCATGACTGCTGGTGGAGGGAGATGGGACAAGCCACAGTCTTCTCTAGGCAAAGGAGGGGAGAGACAGGAAAGCCACCTCAAAGCTTTCTTTCCAAACCTTCTTTCCAAACCTTCATTCCACTACTGCACCTTCTGACCCTGACTCCAGCCTACCGTCACCTAGCCAACAGCCTTCAGTCTCACCACTATTTGCCTGTGGATTTTATGTTAGTTAACTCTAACCCATGCTTGCTCCCTCTTCCGTGATTTCTACAGAACTGAATTTGGGGAGTGTGGGGGAAGGGTAACCACCTGTGCTCCTTCACGAAGTCTGGAAACTTCAAATTTGCTATATTTCCTTCACATTACTTTATTTTCTGATTGTTGCTATATATTTATGTGCAGTTGTCACCCTGCTAAATGGCCTTGTTTACTTTGAAATACATCTGTAGTTTCTTTTATGCTCTATGCAGAAATCAAATTATCTGAGAATGGTAACTGTGCTTGTCCAGTTACAATCTTTCTACTTTCTTTTACCTCCTGCCTGAAATGGATTGCCTAAGACCTGCCCCCTACCCCACCACTACCTGGAATGTGAGTAGGGAGTCTTGTACCAACTACACATCATGACTAAGTAAGCCCCGGACACTTTGTAGAGCCGTTTATGGGGTTAGGAAATTCCCTTTGATACTTATTTTGCTCAGAGATTTCTATCCTGAATTGAATTTTATTAAATCTCCTTCTGCATGTACCGAGATGATTACATTTTATATCTTTTATGTGTTAATGCAATGAATTACATTATTAGATGTTTCTAATGTTGGAACAACCTGGTGTTCCTAAAATAACCCAACTTAGTCATGACGTATTATGAGTATTATGGGTTATTGGCTTCATTTGCTAATAACTTGCTTATGGTTTTCACGTCCATATTCATGAATGACACTGCCCTGCAATCCTCCCCTTATATAGTCCTTATTTAGTTCAGGGAGCCTGGCTAGTTCTGCCACACTAAATGAGTCGGGGAACTCGGGGAATTTGTGAAAGATTAATCAGTTCCTGCAGTGTGTGGAAATCAGCTCGGCCTTGTGGGGTTTTTTGCAGGAAGAGTTTTTACATTTAATGAATCAACTTTTTTTTTTTTAAGCAGTTAGAGGACCATTGTGTTTCTTGACCCACTTTTGGTAGTATTTTTCTAGCAGCGTGTCCATTTCAACTGAGTTTTCAAACTTGCTGGCATTTGCAGTTCTAGATCTCTGATTTAATGCTTATTTGTACCCTCTTCTCTTTCTTCATCAGTCTTGCCAGAGGTTTGTAAATTTTATAATTCTTTTCAAAGGCACAGTAAGTGGTTTTGGCCACTGTATCTTTCTATTTAATTTTGTTTTTATACTTATTTTCTTCCTTCTTTGAGCTTACTCTATTCTTCCACTAACATCTTAAATTAGAGGATTAAATTATTTATTTCACTTTTTCACATGTATTATACCCATTTAAGATTTTAAGTGTCCCTCTCACTGCTTTAGCTGTGTAACACAAATTTTGATATATTTAGTACTATTTTATGTCCATTATTTATTTTAATGCACAAGCAATTTGAGGTGCTTTTGATATAAAAATCTGTTTTGCAACTTAATTGCACTGTGATAGGAGAAGGTGGTCTACAAGATATCAATTCATGATATTTGGTGATATGTTTTTAATAATCTAATAGGAGGCCAATACACATATGGTTTTGGAGAAAGCAACATACATTCTTCAGTTTGGAGTAGACCACTTTTGCTTAATTGATAAACCTTTAAAAGAACGTTAATTGTTGACCCATTACTGTATGTTTTTGAAGCTATGCTATTAGCAACATACAAGTAAAAATAAGCTCTATTTTCCTGTTGAGCCTACCATTCTATTACTATGTCAGGAACTTACGCTTATTTAGTAATACTTTTTACCTTAAAAATCTAGTTTGGCCCATATTTATAAAGGTATAAGTTTCCTTGTGGTTGGATGGTCTATGTTTTCCCATCGTTTTACTTTCAAGATTAGGTGTTTCAGATTTTGCTTTGGCTTGGTTTGGTTTTGGATTTTCATTTAGACAGGATTCTCTTAAAATAATCTACCTGGATCTTTTTGTTTTTTAAATTCGATCTTACTCTGACTTTTAACTGGAAGGCGTAGTCCATTTTATGTAAAAGGTGATACACACATAGAGACACATTTGGATTTCACAACTTTCTGTTGCCCTTACTATTTTTCCTGCTTTTGGCTTAATTCCTCCCCACCCCCTACCTCCTTTACCCTTTTTCTGAAAAACTGATTATGGTAGGGTATTTTTCTTCAATTATTTTTTTCTTTCTACTTCTTCAAAAAATAGGGTCTCTGTCCATTCAGTGGTCTTTCTGGAAAATAGAGCAAACATGAATTCTTCAAAAGTTTAATCTTTTTAAAAATATTTTCTGGCTTTATTGAGACATTGACAAAAATTGGTTCTGGGATACAATGTGATGATTTTATATACAAATACACTGTGAAATGATTACTATAATCTCTTACCTTCCCTCTGCACACTACAAAGACTCTAAGTGCTCCAACTCCAACCAGACTCCTCCAAAACATTACTATCTTCCAACATTATAACTCTACTTGGACTTTGATTCCACTAACTAGAATCATACCAGACTGTTCCATATGTTACTTTTTACTCTGAGTGAAATGCAAAGTCATTGTGGGTTTCTGAAGGGGGTATGAGACCCCAAGAGGTATGGTTCCAGCTACCATCATCTCTCACTTGGATTACTTCGGAAACCTTTAACATGACTCTCTGTTTCTCCTTGACTCCCCTAGTCTATTCTCAATAGAGTAGCTCACAAAATTTTATAAGAACATGTCCAATCATTCACTCCCTTGATCAAAACATGTAATCGAAACATTTCAGAGGCACCTGGGTGGCTCAGTGGGCTAAGTCTCTGCCTTTAGCTCAGGTCATGATCTCAGGGTCCTGGGATCAAGTCCCGCATCGGGCTCTCTGCTCCTCAGGGAGCCTGCTTCCTCCTCTCTCTCTCTGCCTGCCTCTCTGCCTACTTGTGATCTCTGTCTGTCAAATAAATAAACAGAATCTTTTAAAAAATTTCATAGTAAGAGATAAAATGCTCGCCATTTGATCTGGGCTCCCCTTACCTCTGTGCACTCACTGCATTCTGGTCACACGTACCTCCTTCCTGTTCCTTGAGTGTGCTGAGGGCATGCCCTTCTGTCCTGTGTCATAGGTCTTCCCTTTGCCTAGATTGCCCAGCTCCCATGTAACTGCATGGCTAACACCCTGCCGCCTCTATCAAGGCTTTGCTCAAAAGTCATTATCTCAACGAGGCCTGACAACCTTATCTAAAATTGTAACCCTTCCTCCCCAAGCATTCCCACTATGCCTTCCCCTGTTCAAATTTTAATTCTTTTCATAGCATTTATCATACCTCCTTACATAGTCTAATTAATGATTTATTATTTTTTAGTGTTTGTCTGCCTCCACTAAAAGGCACACTCCACAAAGACAGAGATCTTTGTTTTGTTCCCTAATATCTCAAGTGCCTAGAAATCCTGGCATGCAATAGGCATTCAATAAATATGTGTTAAATGAATGTGAACAATTTCACGGCAAAAAAAAAAAAAATGAACAGAAATGATGTGTAAAACATGCTGATCATTCCATTATACACAAACCATTTGCCTTGTCTCTCTTTACCCTTCTGATGGGCTGAAACAAGGACCTAGGACTGGTAAGACCCTTCTATATATGCAAATAAGAACAGCACTCTAGGAAATGATGACACAGTACAATGACTAGAACCTTCATCTGTCTACAAAGGTACTAGGATTTGCTTTATGATTTCCATGGGGGTCGTTCTCAGGGTGACAAATGGCGTGCTCATTCTTTTCCATTTGACCCTCTAAATCCACACTCTGTCCATCTTCCCACCGCTTTGTGTCCCAGGATGCTGACCTTTGTGGAGTGTATCAACCAGGCCCACTTGCCCTCTGGCTTCCTGCTAAGTTTGGCCAGTGGGAAGCACTAACAGGCAAGCAAAAAGAGAAGAGAGAATTTGGAATCATTATTCCCCAACTTTCTGCCTGCTTGGCTGTAGTGCAGTAGGAGCTAAATTCATCTACCCATGAGCAGAGACCCTTTCAGTGGGGCCCATGGGTTGGAGTCACACTTTTCACTTGGTTCTAACAACTTCCCCACCTTTCCCCTTCAGGCCTAGTGGTCCAAAGTGATCGTTGCTCTTAACCAACACTAAGTACTTAACCATCTCCTGTTGTTTCCCTGAACTCTGCCCACCCTGCTCTGTACGCAGTCACTTCATTTCAAACAGACCCACACCCACCCAGCCATCCAAACTCTTCAGATACTCTTTGGGACAGGTCACCTGTTCCCCCATTGAGATCCTGAATGATATAGTGACAAAAAGCACCAAAAGCACTCTTTCCACTCTCATATTCCCCTAACCATAGAGATCGCTCAGCTGTGCACCCTATCTCCTTCCCTGACCACCCAAAAAATCTTTCAGAAGTAACTCTGTAAAATAGTTTTTAAAAATAACTTAGTATTGGGTGCCTGGGTGGCTCAGTGGGTTAAGCCGCTGCCTTCGGCTCAGGTCATGATCTCAGGGTCCTGGGATCGAGTCCCGCATCGGGCTCTCTGCTCAGCCGGGAGCCTGCTTCCCTATCTCTCTCTCTGCCTGCCTCTCTGCCTACTTGTGAACTCTCTCTGTCAAATAAATAAATAAAACCTTTAAAAAAATAACTTAGTATTTTCTACTAAGGGGCATCTTTTTTGAGAGTGAAGATTGAAGGGACTGGATACTTATTTTTATTTATTTTTTATTTTTTATTTTATTTTTATCTTTTTCAGTTACCTTTCCCACTTGAAGGCGAGATTGTAGCTCTAATTGGAGCAGGAACAGAGTATTTTTAAGGCCTTTCTTTTTCTTCCCCATCTTTCATTATTTCCATACCAAGGGGCCCAGACTATATATGAAGTTTCAGCCCTCCTCCACCTCCTTATAAAGAATTTTAACATTAGTTCATCTAAATCTTTTCTCTTCTGAAATACTGCATGCACCTGAGGCAGTCAGAAGGCTACACAGAGAAAATATTGTTTAAGCATTTGACTGCGGAAGTAGGAAAAATGGGGCATTTTCTAAGTATGATCTCAGGATTACTCCACTTTGTAGTTTGTTATCACATGCATGAAACCAACAATCCCAAATTGTTCATTATTTCCTTTTTATTTATTTATTTATCTATCTATCTATCTATCTATTTATTTATTTATTTATTTTAAAGATTTTATTTATTTATTTGACAGAGAGAGACCACAAATAGGCAGAGAGGCAGGCAGAGAGGGAGGGAAGCAGGCTCCCCGCTGAGCAGAGAGCCTGATGCGGGGCTTGATCCCAGGTCCCTGAGATCATGACCTGAGCCAAAGGCAGAGGCCTAACCCACTGAGCCACCCAGGCGCCCCAGTATTTCCTTTTTCTAATGAAGAATTTTCCCTCTAAGATACAGAAAAGATAACCAGGCAGTCACCGCTTAGGTATTTCTAGTGTGTCAGTGAACTTCATATGAGCTTTTAAATATTCAATTAACAGAGCATTTATTATTTAAAAATTGCTTCCATCAAAATCTTCTCATAAAACATCCAGCAGCTGAAGTCAATAACCCTCTTAGGAAGCAAAAGGTGTGTATCTAAGCAATCTTTCTCTCCTCTATGTGTTTACTCATTTCATTTCCAGGACTGAACATAGCACCTGGCACAGAATAGGCTATCAAAGTTACCAAAGGATTTCAATGAATAAAACATTTCGAGACACCTACAGTATATCAGTATGTCTCTAGGTCCTTAGGACAATTATGCCCAATTCTCTTAATCTTTAATTGATGGTTTCTAAACACATTGTAATTGATGGAACTCATTTGGACAAATTCAATTTATACATGACCATCTAAAAATGTGATCATTGGGGTTGAACAAATAGCCCCAGAAATAGGTTGATAAAACAATGGCAAAATGGGTCTGTTCTTTCTTTTTTTTTTTTTTTTAGGTATTCTTCTTGTATTAATGGAATTTAAGTGTGTGTTAGTATGTCTGACAACCTCACCACCGTCTCTCACAGAACTTGCACTTAATTAAAAGAAGATTTTTAATCTATTCATTCACTAACTTATTACCCAGACTATTGTAGACAGTGGAGGTATAGAACAAAGGAGACAAGCCAAAGACCTGATATTATGAATATACAAGTTTTATTGAAGGATTGATCCTATTTTAAAAGGAAACCATAGAGCACCTGGGTGGCTCAGTGGGTTAAAGCCTCTGCCTTCAGCGCAGGTCATGACCCCAGGGTCCTGGGATCAACCCCTGCTGCCCCATTGGGCTCTCTGCTCAGCAGGGAGTCTGCTTCCCTTCCTCTCTCTCTGCCTGCCACTCTGCCTACTTGTGGTCTCTGTCTGTCAAATAAATAAACTCTTAAAAAAAAAAAGAAAAATCAGAATGCTTAAAAGAAGACCATACTAATGAAGAAAAAGGGACAATGAATAAGAACATAAATATTATAATGATCAGTAATAAACATTATCAGAATATCATAATGATCAGTAATAAGAACTATCAAGAAATAAAGTAAGGTAAAGAGTTTAAAAAGGATGAGAAATGGGGTGTCTGGCTGGCTCAGTCAGTTGAAAAACAAGAAGCCACTGTAGCCACAAAGAGAGGTTTAGAGGAAGGATGGTAGGAGATGAGTGGTATGAAACAAGCAACCAGAACCCGTAAAGTTTTGCATAACAAGTAACCCTTGATCTCAGGATTGTGGGTTCGAGTCTTCAGAAATAAAAGGGGGTTGGGAATGAGAGAGAGGGCAAGATAAATCAAGGTGTCCAGTTTTGTCGAAGATTAATTGACCATAGAGTTGAGGGTCCATATCTGGGCTCTCTACTCTGTTCCACTGGTCTATGTGTCTATTTTTATGCCAGTACCATGCTGTCTTGGTGATCACAGCTTTGTAATAAAGCTTGAAATCAGGTAACGTGATGCCCCCAGCTTTATTTTTGTTCTTCAACATTTCCTTAGTGGTTCAGGGTCTCTTCTGATTCCATACAAATTATAGGATTATTTGCTCCAGCTCTTTGAAGAATACCGGTGGAATTTTGATTGGAATAGCATTAAAAGTATATATTGCTCTAGGCAGTATAGACATTTTAACAATGTTTATTCTTCCGATCCAAGAGCATGGAATGGTCTTCCATCTTTTTGTGTCTTCTTCAATTTCTTTCATGAGTGTTCTGTAGTTCCTCGAGTACAGATCCTTTACCTCTTTGGTTATGTTTATTCCCAGGTATCTTAGGGTTCTTGGTGCTAAAGTAAATGGAATCAATTCTCTAATTTCCCTTTCTGTATTTTCATTGTTAGAGTATAAGAAAGCCACTGATTTCTGCACATTGACTTTGTATCCTGCCATGTTGCTGAATTGCTGTATGAGTTCTAGTAGTTTCAAAATCAAAAGCTTCTGCACAGCAAAGGAAACAGTCAAAAAAACAAAGAGGCAACCCATGGAATGGGAGAAGATATTTGCAAATGACAGTACAGACAAAAGGTTGATATCCAGGATCTATAATGAACTCCTCAAACTCAACACACACGAAACAGGCAAACATATCAAAAAATGGGAAGAAGATATGAACAGACACTTCTCCCATCAAGACATACAAATGGCTATCAGACACATGAAAAAATGTTCATCATCATTAGCCCTCAGGGAGATTCAAATTAAAACCACATTGAGATATCACCTTACACCAGTTAGAATGGCCAAAATTAACAAAACAGGAAACAACATGTGTTGGAGAGATGTGGAGAAAGGGGAACCCTCTTCCACTGTTGGTGGGAATGCAAGTTGGTGCAGACTCTTTGGAGAACAGTGTGGAGATTCCTCAAGAAATTAAAAATAGAACTTCCCTATGACCCTGCAATTGCACTCCTGGGTATTTACCCTAAAGATACAGATGTCGTGAAAAGAAGGGCCATCTATACTCTCCAATGTTTATAGCAGCAATGGCCACGGTCGCCAAACTGTGGAAAGAACCAAGATGCCCTTCAACAGACGAATGGAGAAGGAAGATGTGGTCCATATACACTACGGAGTATTATGCCTCCATCAGAAAGGATGAATACCCAACTTTTGTAGCAACATGGATGGGACTGGAAGAGATTATGCTGCGTGAAATAAGTCAAGCAGAGAGAGTCAACTATCATATGGTTTCACTTATTTGTGGAGCATAACAAATATCATGGAGGACAAGGGGTGTTAGAGAGGAGAAGGGAGTTGGGGTAAATTGGAAGGGGAGGTGAATCACGAGAGACTATGGACTCTGAAAAACAATGTGAGGGGTTTGAAGTGGCGGGGGGTCGGAGGTTGGGGTACCAGGTGGTGGGTATTATAGAGGGCACGGATTGCATGGAGCACTGGGTGTGGTGAAAAAATAATGAATACTGTTTTTCTGAAAATAAATAAATTGAAAAAAAAAAGGTGCCCAGGAAGACCTTTCTCAGGAGATGGTACATGAACAAACATATGACATATATAAAGTGAAAAGCCATGCAAAAATCTGAGAAAGAGCTTCATAGGCAACAACAGCAACAACAACAAAAAAAACTGCTATGATGAAAAACTGGAATATTTGAAAATCAAGAGGCCACTGTAGCCAGCAAAGAGAGTCTTAGGGAAAGGATGGTAGGAGATGAGTGGTACAAAATGAGCATCCAGATCCTGTAAGGTTTTATATAACACTATTATCAATTTCATTTTTATCCCAGTTATTACTGTAGGGTTTTGCCCAGAATGATGTGATTTCTGATTTACATTTAGGCAAAAACATTTCTCTGGCTACTCCTTGTAAAGGAGATAAGAGTGAGAAGAGGAAGACTTCCACAGTAGACCAGGGAGAAAGGATGAACATTTTGATAGGGTCTTAGCCCAAGTATACAGGTTTTTCATTCATCTCAATTTAAGTTTTATTGCTTCATTTATCATTTTTTTAGAGAAAGAGAGCATGCACCTGCAAAAGTGGAGCAGGGGGAGAGGGAGAGAAAGAATTTTAAGCAGTCTCCAAGCTCAGTGCAGAGCCCCAGATGGTGCTCAATCTCTTAACCCTGAGATCCTGACCTGAGCCAAAATCAAGAGTCAGATGCTTAACCAGCTTAACCAGCTGAGTTTTAATTAAAGTTATTTATTTTAAAATGGATCCAGATTTCAAGTTGCAAAGATAATAAAGAGAGATCCCATATACCCTAAACCCAGTTCCCCCAATTAACAACTTACATTTGCAGGGTACTTTTGTTAGAACTAATGAAACAATATCGGTACATAAGTATTAACTGAAGTTCATACTCCCTTCAAATTTCTTTAGTTTTTCCTTACTATCTTTTTCTGTTCCAAAATTCCATCCAGGGGAGTAATTTACATTTAGCTGTCATGTCTCCTTAGGTTCCTCTAGACTGTGACAGATTCACAAAATTTCCCCATTCTCTCTCTTTTTTTAAATCATTTTTATAGTTTTCAAGAATACTATTCAGGTCTTTTGTATGATTCCCTCAATTGAAAATCTGCAGTTTTACTTATCTGATGTTCTACTCATGATTAAACTTGAGTGATGGGTTTTTGGGAGGAGGACCACAGAAGTAAAGTGCTATTCTCATTCTGGCGTGTCAAGAGTACATGTTTTCAGTATGACTTATCAGTTGGGATGTTAACCTTGATTAGCTGGCTGAGGTACTGTTTGTCAGGATCACCCATTATAAAGTTGATCTTTTCCCCACTTCTCATACATTCTTCTTTGGAAAGTAGTCATAATGTACAAACCACACTTAAGGGGTAGAGATTTAAACTCTATCTCCTTGACAGGTAATACTGTCACAAAAATTTGGAATTCTTATGCCTGAAATTTGTCTCTCCTCCTTCATTTATTCATTCAACCACTTATTTCTATCAGTTTGGATTCAAGGATATTTATTTTATACTTTGGGTTATAATGCAACATAATGTTTTTTATTTTGTTGCTCAAATTGGTTTGGCTTTGGCCATTGGGAGCTCTTTCAGGTGACCCCTGTGTCTTTCTGACATATCCTCCATCACTCTTGCTGCTGTTGTTGTTTTTACTTGTTTGTGCTTTTCGGGAGGTATTTTTCTAGTTCTTCTTTACTTTCTAGTACTATAAGATACTCTAGGCTCATCTTTATATTCCATACTCCAACCCTAAAATCAGTCATTTCCCCCAAAAATCCAGAGTTCCTTTTACTGGAAAATGTTATTTTATTTTATTTTTTTAAAAAAAGATTGTATTTATTTGAGAGAGAGAGCATGAGAGGGGCGAGGGGCAGAGGGAGAAGCCAGCTCCCTGATGAGCAGAGGGCCTGATGTGGGACTTAATTCTGGGACTCCAGGATCATGACCTGAGCCAAAAGCAGTTGCTTAACCAACTGAACCACCCATGTGTCCTGGAAAATGTTACTTTAAACAACCAAGAGTTGGGCATCATATATGCTCATTTCTATCAATATATTAAAGCTTCTATGCCAGCTCAGCTAATAGAAAGGCCAACTGTTTTGTGTGTATAATAACCTGGGTGTATACACATATCTATAGATATTTCAAATACATTTCTTTGTATCCATATTAATCTAAATGTGAGTTCACATTGATGTCTCCAAATCTGATCCATTACCATTGTAGATCATTTCAGTTTTCACCACTTGTGTGTCAGTAACATTTGTACTTCAGTAAAAAAAAAAAAATCAGATGACTATGCCTTTTATTTTATTTTTTTTATTTTGACCCATCATTTCATCTGGTCAAAATAGTTTTAGTTCTTTGTTTTGTCAGCCACTGTATCTTTTATCCCAGAATCAACAATAGTTTAATCAGTGTATTGTCCAACAAACACTTGACAAGCATATTAAACAGCTGAGTTATGTAGACAGAGCCCTGAAGCATTCCATCAGAAACTTCCTTCAGGTAAATGCTGATTCAAGAATTGAGACTTTCACCCACTTTCATACTGGATAGATCGTCCATACAGAAAATCAGGAAACACTGGCTTTAAATGACACATTAGACCAGAGGGACTTAACAGATACATGCAGAACATTTCACCCCGACACTGCAGAATACACATTCTTTTCAAGCACACATGGAACATTTTCCACAACAGATGGCATGTTAAGCCACAAAACAAGTTTCAATAAATTAAGGAAGACTGAAATCGTATCAAGCAACTTTTCTGACCACAATAGAATGAAACAATTAAATTACAAGATGAAACTTAAAAAAAAAAAATCCAACAGGTGGAGACTAAGCAACATGTTACTGAACAACAAATGGCTCAGTAATACAAGAGGAAATCAAAAAATACCTTGAGATAAATGAAAACGGAAACACAACTTTTCAAAATCAATGGGATGCAGGAACAGCATTTCAAAGAGGGAAGTTCAGAGCAAAACAGGCCTATCTCAAGAAACAAGAAAAATACCCAATAAACAATCTAGTTTTATACTCCTAAAATAACTAGAAAAAGAGGGGGGAAAGCCTGAAGGTGGTAGAAGGAATAAAATACTAAAGATCAGAGTGGAAATAAATAAAATAGAACCTAAAAAATATAAAAGATCAAGGAAACTAAAAACTGGTTCTGTGGAAAGATAAAAGTCAATAAACTTCTAGCAAGACACATCAAGTAAAAAGGAGAGAGGGCCCAAATAAAATCATAAATGAAAAAGAAGTTACAACTGACATCACAGAAATACAAAGGATCATAGAACAGCACCAGGAACGAGAGATGCCAACAAATTGCAAAACCTATAAGAAATGGATAAAGTCCCAGAAACACACAAACTTAATCTGAAGAGACAGATTACAAACAATGAAACTGAATTAGTAATTTTAAAAAAACTCTCAGAAAACCAGAAGTCCTGTACCAGACAGCCTCACAGGTGAATTCTAACCAAAATGTAAAGAATTAATACTTATCCTTCTCAAATTATTCCAAAAAAGAATTGAAAAGAAGAAATAGTTCCAAAATCCTTTTACGAGGCCCACGTTACCCTGATACCAAAACTAGATAAAGACACTTCAAAAAAATGAGAACTACAGGTCATTACCTCTGATGAACATAGATGCAGAAGTTCTCAAGAAGATATTAGCAAACTGAATTCAACAATCCATTAGAAGGATCATGCATTATGATCAACCGGGATTTATTCCAGGATTGCTAGGATGGTCAACATCCACAAATCAATCAATATGACATACCACATTAACAAAATGAAGCATAAAGATCATATGATCACTTCAACAGATGCAGAAGACACATTTGACGAAACTCAACATCCATTAATGATAAAAACCTTCAACAAAGTAGGTATAAAAGGAACACACCTCAACACAATCAAGACTGTACATAACAAGCCCACACCTAACATCATACTCAACGGCAAAAAGCTGAAAGTTTTTCTTCTTCTATTATCAAGAATAAGACAAGGATGCACACTCTCACCACTTTCACTTAACATAGTTTTGGAAGTCCTATCTTCAGCAATTACTCAAGTAAAAGAAATAAAGTAATTCAAATTAGAACAGAAGAAGTAAAACAATCACTATTTGCAGATGATGTGTTACTATCTATAGAAAACCCCCAAAACACCACCAAGAAACTATTAGAATAAAGAATTCAGTAAAGTCATAGGATAAAAAGTACACAGAAATCAGCTGTGTTTCTATACACCAAAAACTAGCTGTCAGAATGAAAAATTAAGAAAATAATCCCATTTGTGCCTGCATCAAAAGAATTAAATTCCAGGAATACACTTAACCAAAGAAGTAAAAGACCTATGCTCTGTAAACTCTAAGACACGGATCAAAGAAATTGAAGACAATGCAAATAAATGGAAAGATAAAGCACAGTCATGGATTGCAAGAATATTGCTAAAATGTTCATCCTGCCCAAAGCCATCTGCAGAGTCAATGCAGTCCCCATGAAAATACCAATGGCATTTTTCACAAAACTGCAACAGTGAATCCTAGAATTTGTATGGAACTGTAAAAGAACCTGAATAGCCAAAGCAACCCTGACAAAGAACAGCAAAGCTAAAGGTATCATGGTTCCTGATTTTAAACCATACTCAAAGCTATAATAATCACAACAGTATGATACTGACACAAATACAGACACAGTCAATTGAATAGAGAGTGCAGAAATAAATCCACACATATATGATAAGTTAATGTATGACAAAGGAAGCAACAACATTCAATGGGTAAGACAGTCTCTTCAGTAAATGGTGCTGACGAAACGGACAGCTCTATGCCAAAGAATGAAACTGGATCACTATCATACTCTATACACAAAAATACATTCAAAATGGATTGAAGACTTAAATGTAAAACCAAAACTGTAAAACTCTTAGGAGAAAACATAGGCAGTAAGCTCTTTCACACTGATCTTGGAAATAGTTTTTTAGACAAGCCCCCTTAGTCAAGTGCAGCAAAAGCTAAAATAAACAGATGAGATTACATCAAGCTAATAACTTTTGCATAGCAAAGAAAACCATCAACAAAACAAAAAGGCAACCTATGAATGGGAGAAGATACTTGCATATCATACATTCAGTAAGGGGTTAATAACCGAAATATATAAAGAACTCATACAACTCACTATCAAAAACAAACAACCAAAGATCAAGAGTAGACTTGAATAGAAATTTTTCCCAAAAAAACATACAGATGGCCAATAGGTACATGGGATGATGCTTGACATCACTAAATATGAGGGAAACACATACCAAAACTGCAATAAGACATCACCTCACACCTGTCAGATTGACTGCTATCAAAAGGAGAAAAAATGACAAGTGTCTGTGAGGATATGGAGAGAAGGGAATCCTTGTGCACTGATAGTGGGACTGTAAATTGGTGTTACCACTGAAAATAGTATGGAGATTTCTCAAAAATTAAAAATAGAAATACCATATGATCAAGCAATTATAATGTATACCCTCCCCCCAAAATCCCCACACTCAATTGAATGAGTATATATACCCCTTTATTCACTACAGCATTATTTATAATAGCCAAGATATGGAAGCAACCCAAGTGTCCATCAATAGGTAAGTGAATAAAGATGTGGTACATATATACATAACAGAATATTACTCGGCCCCCCAAAAATGAAATCTTGCCATTGGTTAGAGTATGAATGGACCTAGAGGTATTATGTTAAATGAAACAATTAGAAAGATAAATACCATATAATTTTACTTATATGTAGAATCCAAAAAAACAAAACAAATGAATAAACAAACAAAACAGAAACTGACTTAAAGATACAGGAAACAAGCTACTGGCTACCAGAGAGGGGAAGGGTTAGGGGCAAAATAGGTGAATGAGATTAAGAGGTACGAGCTTCCAGTTACAAACCTAGTAAGTCATGGGGATGTAACATACATCACAGGGATTATAGTCAGTAGTATTTTAATAACTTTACATGCTAACAGATGGCAACCTGCCTTATCATGGGGATCATTTCAAAACATATAAAAATATCAAATCAATATGATACTACATCTCCAACTAATGGAATACTGTATGCCAGTTATAATTGCATAAAAAATTAAAACATCCAGACCCCCTAAAAGAAAGCATTGAGACTTTTATTTGGCTTTTCTACTATTCTCCATAATTCCTTAAAATATGCAAACAGTAATGGTATACATGCATGTGCAGATTTTGACAGTTTCCCAGAGGTAATTCATCAGGATGAATTCATTTGGAATTGGCAAATACTCTTCAATTATCTTCTCCTGTATCTGAGGTTTCAGTTTGCCCTCAATGGAGTTTATGTTACCCTAATTTGCAATGATATGTAGCTCTTTTTCCTTCATATCATGGATTATCATTATATCATCTTCCCAAAGTCCTTTTTTGTTTCATGTTGCACAGAAGATAACTAAAAGTATTTTGTGGACAAATAGATCAATGGAATAGAATAAAGAGTCTGCAAAAAACTCACATAAATATGATCAACTGATCTTTGACAAAAGACAAGAGGCAATATAATGGAGCAAAGATGGTCTCTTCAACAAATGGTGGTGGAACAAGTGGACATCCGCATGCAAAAACATCAATCTTGACCAGACCTTACAATCTTCACAAAAATTCAAAACATATCATAGACTTAAATATAAAATGTTTAACTATAAAATTCCTAAAAGATGAGAAAGAAACCTAAATTACATTGAGTATGGCCATCAGTTTTCAGATATAACACCAAAGGCACAACTAATAAAAGAAATAACTGATAAGCACAGACTTCATTAATATTAAAAACTTGTGCTCTGTGAAAAAAAACAGTATTTAGAGAAGGAGAAGACAAGCCACAGACTGGGAGAAAATATCTTCCAAAGGCACATCTTATAAAGGACTCTAAGGGAAACACACAAAATAGAACAACAAAGAGATACTACTACAGACCTATGAGAATGGCCAAAATTTGGAACACCCCCACCTCCAAATGCTGGCAAGGGTGTGGAACAATAGGAACTGTCAAACATTGTTGGTAGGAAAGCAAAATGGTATAGCCAATCTGAAAGATGGCTCTTACAAACCTAAACATATTCTTATATAACCCAGCATTTGGTATTTATCCAAAGGAGCTGAAACTTTATGTCCACATAGAAACCTGCACCCAAATGTTTACAGCAGCTTTATTCATAACTGCCAAATCTTTAAAGCAACCAAGAGGTCTTTTAGTAGGTGAATGGACAAAGCATGGTACATCCAGACAATGGAATATTATTCAGTACTAAAAATAAATGAACTATCAAGTTATTAAAAGACATGAAGGTATCTTCAATGCATATTTAGTAATTGAAAGAAGCCATCTGAGAAGACTGTATACTGCATGATTCCAACTATGTAACATTCTAGAAAAGGCAAAACTATTTTTTTAAAAAAGTCTGTGGGTGGTAGGGAAAGAGATGAATAAGCAGAACACAAAGGTCTTTGAGGGCAGTGAAAATACTCTGTATATTACAATGATAGATACATGTCATTTTGTTTGCAAAAATCCACTGAATATTCAACACCAAGAGCGAGCTATTAGGTAAACTATGGACTTGAGATAATTATGATGTGTCAATGTAGGTCCATCCTTGGTAAAAATATGTATCACCCTGCTGATTAAGAAGTCAATAATGGCAGAGGATATGCATATGTGGGGATAGGGTATTTATCGGAAATCACGGTGTCTTCCTCACAATTTTCTATAAACATAAAACTGCTCTAAAAGTGTTTTTAAAAATCATTTTGGTACTTGCATATCTGGATTGTTATTTTCATTGACACAATCCTTTTGAGAGTAAATCAATCTTACGAATTTGTCCTTGCTCATGTAGTCTTTTACCTTTTAGAAAATGTCCTTTTAAATCCAAGCTCATTAGACTAAAGAGAGAAATGAGACCATTAAATGTAGTCTATGTTTCTCAACTGGATCTTTTGGATATAAAGATACTGCTGGGACAATTGGTGAAACTTGAATGGGATCTTAGGATTAGATGGTAGTAACCTCTCAGTGTTAGTAGTGTTAATCTAATCATTTTGATGGTTGATAGGAGATACATAGAATGTCCTTGTTTTTAGGGAATACACAGTAAGTATTTAGAAGTATGGAGCATCACACTGGCAATGTACTCCTGATGGGTTCCAGAGAGAAGGTTCTATGCATGAAGCGCACAAAATCTCTGAAAGTTTGGGATCATTTCAGAATGAAAATGTATTAATGAACCCAATTTCTTAAAGTGTACTCAGACAAAATTTAAGGGAATCCACATGAGCTTCTGAAAATGCCCCCCCTTTTCCTCCCTGAAGGAATTACTCACAATCACAAAATTGGAAAATCATTTTTCAGTGTTTCCCAACCCCTCTGTCAATATTCTCTCTTCAAGTTTCTTTATGAGTTGCATGTGTTTCTTCTTTGCTTTTTGGGAATCACCTTTCCTTGTCCAACCATGCTGATAGTTTTCTAGATACCATGTTCAAATCAGTTCCCTCGAATTCCCCATTCCCTACATACTAGCAACCATCTCTTAGCTATTAGTTAGTTACAAACAAATCCAACTTGGCAGCTCCCCCTTGTCTTCCCAGCCCACAGGAAAGGTAATTATCAGGAGAGATAGCAAAATAATTTTCAGATATTCTGTGCTTTGACTTTCTCCTTTTATCCTTACATTTTACTGTGTTTTCCTCCCTCCTACCTAGGACTTTCCATAGAGATATGTGCCATCCTAAAAGAAAGAACCCAGCATATCAAAATTCCCACAGATCATGTGGTTTAGGAAGACTATAATCAGAGATATGCTTGGATCAGAGACATTGTGATTAAGTAGCCTATCCACTAGATCTTCCAACCAAAGGGCTTGGGCTATTTTTGAGCAGGGGGTTTTCTGAAACTTGTTTACTCTAAAAAAATATTCTCAGTAAGGAAAATGGTTAGGGTCATTATGTCCCCTTCTTTCTTGGCCTCAGGTTCTGAATAAATAGTCACTTTTTCCAAGACATTTGGGAAGAAGAAATGAAGCCATGACTAGTCTTAAGTGTTCTCCCTCTTCATACACACACACACATGCACACGCACAAACACACATGCACACATGAATGCATATATATGTGTGGGTGTGTCTACACGTATATATAATTTATTCATATTCTTTCTATATACCATTTCTTCCTAGTTATGTTTTCATCAGAGTTTAGGGACTTAAGTGGGGAACTTGCAATCAGGTTATCTAAAATTTTAATTTGTTCTGTTTTGTTAAAAAAATACTTCAACTCCTGTGTGCCTTCTACATTGACTTTGTTTTATATCAAAGAAGAATCATTTCTATCTTAGTACTGAGAAAGTAAAACAAATTCCAAATGCTAAAAGCAAAAATGAAAAGAGGCTTTGATACCAGACATTACACAATGATCCTAGTTTCATAAAACTTTGTGTTGAACACAGGAATTACATGGTCATTCTTCTAGAAAGTGAAATTCCATTATATCAAGCCTCCATGTAATGATTGTTCTACAATAATAATGTGAGGTATTAATCAAATTGGAAAGCCCTGGCCAATGGCCTATAAAGCAATTTCCCCCTCATTTAACATCCTCCAACTTTAAAATGCATTTGTATTTACTTTAGAGCCTTTAAAAAAATCTACTGATGGCTTCTTCTTTGCCTAACGTATGCTCTGTTGATTTTGTTTCCATATATGTGATGCACAGAACTAAGCAACCATGTTTCCAAGACTAAGAAAATAAAAATTGGTAATAGTCAATTAAAAAACTTACCACAATATACTAAAATTTACAAGGGTCTCAGAGGGCAACGACATGATTCAAAGATAGTGAGGCAGTAAGCTAAAAGTAACCACAGTACAAAAGAGGCTCTGACTGAATACTGATTAACTGAGAGCCTCCCTTTTGATCCAAGATGTGAAGAATCAATTGTCAGGACTGCTGTTCTGAGATAGGGATATCCTGTTGCATCTTTCAACCAAGGTCTGTTTCCTGGAAGCCTGACTTTCAAAATAGTTTGGATTGCCTCTTGTGCTACTTTCCAGCAGGTGACAAATTTTAATCCTTGTCATGAGATCAGGAGAACTCAATCTGTTTGATTGAGAACTCCAGATCTAAATTTGGGTTTTCTTGGTAAAAGCTAAAGTGTCTATGATTTTTCCTGGGCTTGAATTAGAAAACTGTCTCTATGTCTAAAAGGAACTGTTAGATGACCACTTATTTCTTCTTCCTAGACACCCGACTAGACTATATTTGCCTAGTTCTTTTACCTATTTACAGGCAGGTAGGTACAGCCATCCTATAATCTATACCCAATAAAATGTGACAAGAGACACATGCCACTTCCAAGCTTGGCCCATCAAAAGCATCCCGCACGATGCTCCATGTCCTGTCCCCTTCCCTATGTGGTCTTGGAAGTTAAGAACAGAAGACGATGGAACCCCAAGATGGAAGGACTGCAGGTATCCAAGTCATCACAGTTCAAGCGCCTGCTAATGAGCGGGACTACTGTGAATGTGAAATACATTTTGACTGTGTGAAGGGGCTGAGAGTTGGAGGTTTCTCTTCCAGCAGCTAGCATCACCTTAATACACCACACTTGGCATCATTATTTGAAGGCAGAGGCATCTCTCATTACTGAGTTGCCAGGGTCACAGTCTTCCCAAGAATGAAACTGCCAGAGACTCACATTGTTGGGCAATGCCAGAGCAACAGAAAGCTTTTCTTGGGCTGGCTTCCAAGGAGTAAAGGGAATTCTGCACCAAAGAAGGATACTCAGTGTGGGTCATTTGTCCTCCACATCAGACACGCCAGCAGGTCCATGCTTCAGGAGAGAATAAATGCTGTACTAACTTCCTGAAATGAGTATGGATTGCTAAAGTAACAGATTCACTGGGAAGCGAATACATATTCCTTACGATATTTTCATTTCTTCCTCTCACATGGTATAAACTCAGCCACTCAGTCCACAAAATATTCATTAAGCAATTAGGAACTAGAAAATACTTCATCAGAAGTGACATGTAAACCGTTGCCTCCAGCTGTTCAGCCAATTTACTGAGAAAAGATGAGAGCTACAAAATTCTTGGGAGTGAACCCTAGGCAAAAACTAAATTTTACAAAGCAGATCATACTGTTGATATTCTGACTCAAAGACAGACTGTGTCAAATAATATTTCTGTTTTCAAATGAGAAAATATATTGACAGTATTCATGATCCCCACACAATACCAAATGCATGCGATATGGAAATAAAGTATCTCATTTCTGGTAGAAATAGATATCTGGGCCCCACTGGACTTCAATAATCAGTGAATATTAGTTTTGTCAGTTAAGTTTCCAGCATCGGAAATACCAACAGAGAATCCTGGCCCTCTCTGACAGGGGCAACGCAACCGCAAGAGCCTCACGCACACAGGAAACTTCAGGAAGAGATCTAATCAAACCTGGGCTTTGAACTCTGAGTCTAGGTAGACGGCAAAGTGAGGACAGTATTTCAAAGGGACAAGGAAGTCCCAGGAGGTGAAATCAGTCGAAGAACAAGGAGAGCACATCTCCACAAAAAATGGTGTTGTCCCCAAGTGTGTACATGGGGATCCAATTAGAGACAGTACATCCTTGCCCCCTCCTCTGTGGATCCTCTACCCTTGGTTCTTGCCTCCACCAACACTTCCTATCATCCTATGCTCACATCATCGGTTTGCCCCACCACTTACCTGTGAGTTCCTCAATGGCAGGGACTACTTCCTCGTTCATACTTTGAGTTATCCCCAGTACTTTGCTCAGTGCCCAGAAAAAGAAAAGACTCAGCAAATGTTCCTTGATGGGAAGGGACAGATAGATGGATGACAAACATTTGTAGCCAGCCAAAGGCATTTTCCTCCCTCAAGTCAGAGCAGTACAAGGCACCAAGTAAACACAAAAAAATTCTTCAGCGTGTTCTAACCCTGCCACAAGGATGGCTATGCTGTTAGTACATTCCGAATTTCAGAGAGCTCCGATTCCATCAGAGAGCCAGACCTACATGCCTTTTTTCCCATAATGAGTATTCCCAAGTTCTCTGAGGTGCTTCTCTATATACAGATACACATACGCATACACACACACAAATGCATTAGAAGCAAATGAGCATTGTTAAGCAAAACATAATTATATCCATTAGGGCTCTCTTGTTTTAATGACACTATTATTTGAAAATCTAACTTTTGAGAACTATGTACCTCATGTGGGTACAAAATTCATATTACATGATCTACAGATAATAGGCCCAAGTCAACAATAGGCTACTAAATAAATTATATTATTGTAGTAAACAGTGTGTTTGTTATCAAAATTTTTCAGACTAGCTCCAGCCAAATTATCTTTGACACATGGTACTTCAGACATGGAAATGATCACCGAGATGATTGTGGAGAATCCATTAGGGCTCTGAAGTAGTTATCATGGTACCGAGAAGAAAAAAAAAAAAAAAAGGTAAATTCTGCCATTTGCCTCACATCCAAAAATAGTTTAGAGACATTTTAAGCAGGTTTTTTTTAGCCCTGCCTATGTTGTTGGGGGGGAAGAAAATGCTCACTTGAACTGTTTAATCAAAGAAGTATTAAGATTTCTTCCTTATCTGAAGCAAAGGAAAAAAGACAAGTTTTACCACTAGAACACAGCATTTTGCAAAACCTTTAAAGTTTTCAAATTTGTTTCTATATTAGAGTTTCTAAATTGAATAGTTGGCCTCCAGAGAAATACAGGAAAATTTAAGTACTGCTTTTCTCTAGATTAAAAAAAATATGTATTTAAATTGCTTCATGGATATATTAAAAGAAATAGCCTTGTTTCCCTCGAGCTATCTGGTAAAAATGCATTTTTATAAACTCAATTGACTTAACAGAAAAAAAGTCTTATGATGATTACATTTTATTCCTACAATTTCTAAGTTACTTCCTAGGATATACACATAAATTACTTTTACTAGTTTTAACTGATGTTTATGTAACTTTTGATGCTTTTTTAGTCTGTATGATTAATGAATACATTTCCATGGATCAACATTATCTATATGTTCGTCATTTCAATGTTTTTGCATCATTCTTTGTGTTAATATACCCCAGATTTTGTTGTTCCCAAACCAGTATTTTTCTGTGATATGCTCTACTCATATGTCATAATCTCATATATTATCAATACCTCTTTGTGATAAGGCAAAAATACCCCATTCTGCAAATGAAGAGACCGAAATAATTCAGAAAGATTACTTCAAATGCCCGAAGTTATACCATCAGCCTATGACAGAGATATATAAAGAATTATGATTCCTGTCCTGATTCACAATCTTTCCATTACCCCACCCTGATAAACATAGTGATTTGAGTATGTTTCAGGAAGCTCTAGTCCATGCTGTTCTTCAGCGGTTTTCTAACTCAGTAACAGACAGTTGTTTGACCTATTTAGAATACATTTTGAAGTTTGGATATGTTGTTAAGTCTGATGGGCACCATACATCATTACATTTTTATTTTTTTAATGTATATTAGTATTATTAGCCATGTAGTTATTACTATGTATTAACATAATCAGCCATGCAACACTCTACTGTAGTTAAGATGTATCACCTTATTTGTACATTTTTTTTCATTCTCCCATAATTTCTTCTATTCTGTAATAAATTCCATGTGTCCTGAATTAGATTAATACCAGATCATTTTGAAGATATTGTGAAAGGATACTTTATTCTCTGCATCTTCAGGCTGTCTTTCATTAATATATGAATGTGAAGCAAGTACTTGTGAATTCATTTTATGGCCTGCAACTTTCCCCTACCAGTTTATTCCTCACAATTCCTTTGGTTAATACCCTAGGACAGTCTTAGCAGACAACTGGCTTTTTTAAAAAAGTGAGTTGTCATCCCTCCTATATGTATACCTTTAATTTTTCTTTTGCTTAAAAGGAGCTATGGCCAGCATTTCTAACACTCTAATAATCTAATCAACTCTGCGGGTTCTTTCAAGTAGAAACCCTGCAATTTTCTCTACAAGTGGTAAGTCCCTTGTTTTCTATGTTGTTAGTTTTAAGTATGATCTGTGCATATTTTTAAGTTTAAATTAGTATTTTCTTCTATGGGAATCTACTGAAATACGGGTGACACTTGAACAATGAGGGGGTTGGGACACTGACCCCGCAGTCCAAAATCTGCAAAATCCCTAAAAAAAACCTCACTACTAATCGCATACTACTGACTAGAAGTCTTACTAATAATAGTTGATTAACACATAATTCATGTTATATGTTTTACTGTATTCTTACAATAATGCAACCTCAAGAAAATGTTAAGAAAATCACAGAGATACATTTATGGTACTACACTGGGTCTATTTAAAAAAAATAATAAATCTGTAAAGTGACCTGTGAAGTTCAAACCCATCTTTAAGTGTCAAATGAAATGGGACCTTTTTTTTCTTTTTTAACCTTTTAGTACATCCTAAATTAGGACTATCAGCCACAGAAATTCCTGGGTTCATTTATGTACTCATTCAATAACTATTTGTTCAGTTCTGTTGTCAACACTGGTAGATGTGCCCTGGTGAAGCCAGTAAATGAAGTCTTTGTTCTCACCAAGCTTAATTTTCACTGGGATGGTTACTTCTTCATCCAAATGTGAAACTATACTAATGTAGTAACATATATTCTGTCTGTTAACATTGTATTGAAGAATTTTGGATGGTAGGGAAGAGTAGAGTTGACAACGGGTCTATAATTTGATTCCTTCCTCCTTTGGGGATACCTGAATCCATTTCAATCTCAGTCAGACCTCTGTATAAACATACTGATGCAAGTTCCTAGCTAGAACTTAAACTAAACTCTTATTTTAAGCAACTCTGCAGTTTAAAGATAAGTGAGCTGATTGGAGAAAGGGAAGTGTGTTACCTAGGCCTTCTGGCAATAGGGCTAGTGAGGTCTGAAAATGAGAGACTTCCAAACTCAGTGGATTTCTTGGGCTTTTACCACTCCCAGTTAGTCCTCCTTAGTCCTACCAAGAAAACATCCTGACGTGGAGAAGGGATTAGGAAGCTGCAGTTGGTGGATATGAGCATTCCAGATATCCACGTGGTGTTTGCTAAGGCTCCTTTCACGCATTTTGCTAACTGCTGGCAAGACACAATGCCAAGTAAGATTTCTATCTTTTATTAATCTGGTTGACAAGTTAGCCCTGTAGTCAGGAGTAAAAAGTGTCATCCTGGGTCTTTCCAACTCCTTTGTGTGGATCTAGCCCCATCTGGCTCCTAACCCAGACAACAGTAACTAATTCAGTTCAACTAACATCTAAGTGTCTGGGCCAGCGTCAGGCACTGACTTAGCACTGAAAACAAAAGCAAATCAATGTTTTTCTGTCCTTCCTTAAATTATGGTCCACTGTGTCAGAAGACTCAGGCCCTTGAAATCTGCAGAATGAAACTGGTCTTGCTGACACAAGTCTGGGATGAGGTGTTCCTAAAATGAATGCCTGTGGCCCAAATCAATCCCACCACCACCACCATCTTTACCATTCAGAGAACAGAGATTCTGCCATGATTCCTGTTTCTGGAATCTCTTCTTAAATGGAACAATAGCCTTACCCATAACTGGAGATATTTTAAACATCTCACAGAAGCTGTCAGGGCCCAACCTATAGCCCCAGGGTCTGGCCTGGAGTTCTCCGACAGGGACTTCCCCTGCAAATTGCTGCCTGTGGGCCTTTTCTAGCTGGATGAGCCTGCTGGGACTGCTCCCCCCACAGGGCAACCCCGAAGTGTGGCATAATTAAGAGCACGCCATCAACCTCAACCAATGAGAGCTGAGAGTCCTTGCATAACTACTCCAGCCTTCTCTACCCCTCACGGGAACCAACAATTCCCAAGCATGTTTCCCATGCCTAGTCTTTCAACACACCCCACCCCAGAGTCTGAACCCAGATGATCACAAGCTTCCATTTTATGCGCTGCCCTCCATGTCCTAGTTCTCTCACCATATCTCTTAGGTTCTCCTCACATGCAAACTGCTTGCACATGTAGCCTTGTCTAAGGGTCTGTTCTGGAAGAATCCAAGCTAAGACAATGGGAATTTTGGCTATTTTGTTAGCTGTGACCATCATTTCTCTCCAGGGTGAAACCCTATCCCACACCTCTTTTCCAACAGCCAGATTTGCTCAAGTGAGGACAAAGAGACCAGCTGTAATGTCCCATGTTGTCCTCAGTAGACTGTCTAACACTGGGATATTTAGATCAGACTTGTGTTCGATAGCTTTGTCATGCACTTACATTAGACTCACAATTAACTGATGTCAAAACCATTTCTAAAGCCAGATTGTAAGCAGAAAGAATTAAGGGTCCCCAGAAAAAGGCAAGACATAGCTTTCTTGACATAAAAAAAAAAAATCTTTGCAGGCCCTCCAACCATCTATGCCTGCCAGGCACAACTTGCCCAAAGCACATTTCTT
This sequence comes from Mustela nivalis, assembly GCF_964662115.1. Lineage (NCBI taxonomy): Eukaryota > Metazoa > Chordata > Mammalia > Carnivora > Mustelidae > Mustela > Mustela nivalis. Next base: position 115,103,259 of record NC_139040.1, on the reverse strand, counting down.
GCAGAACTTCCTGGGATATGTTGAAAATGCGAAAGAACAGATATCAGAGTATGACAATTTCAAAGGAATAAAAGAAACCTAAGAACATACAGCCATTGTCAAGCCAGGAGACAGCTTAAACATATCAGGGACCAAAAATCAGTGGTGTAACCCCCTAGTGCTTGTTCAAAAGTACAATGACCTGCTAAACCTTCTTGAGTTATCACTGCAGGATTTAAACCTCTTTGGGCACTCAAATATTGTACCAACTAAAGCCAGAGAATTGATAATGCTGACCCTTGCCAGCCCTCATGACTTAGATCAAGATGTGGATCTATCACCTTAGGATGACTTTCGTCCCAATTCCATGCTGAATCTCCCATTCTACAAACCCCTTTATCAGTATGTATGTACCCTTTACTGAAAACTTCCCCAGGTTTGTTTTTTAAGGAGACACTGCTTTGGGAAATATTCCTGGTATTCTCCTTTACTTGTTGCAAGTAAAACACTTATTTTTCCTTTTCTTCAGCATGGTTTTGTCTTTTGGCTTGATACCCACCAAGAGATGAACCCAGTTTCAGGAAACTAGAAGAATTCTTACCTGCCTGATTCCACTCTGCAAGGTTCCCCCAGTACTCACTATGAGTTGCAGACCAGTATAACCCAGCAGCATTTTTAGCCTTGCATTGTTTTTATCTGTTAATTTTTGTCTCCTTTATTATACTATAATAATTTTGAAGATACAGGCCATTTTAAATTCACTCCTTGAAACAAATAAGCTTTCAAAATGAAGTTCATGTATAAATGAATGTGTCAGTAGCCAATATCCCACCATACTTTACCAAATAAAAGGCCATCAAGCTTGGCAAGCTCAGTGAATTAAAAACTGAATTCATTATCTTCCACTCCCAACTCTCTGCTCTTTAGTTTTACTTCAAATCTCAGAGAATGGTGTTACTATTTTTATCTTAATTGATGTATGTTGAAACAGTTGCTACAATAGGGAAATTAATCCTCAATAATTTGGTAGAACTTATATGTAAACCCTATGGAGTTAGTGGCTATCTTAAGGGTCAATGTTCGAGAAATTCTTCAGTTATTTTCTGTGGCATTAAACTAGTATACTACTTTTCAATTTTTTGTGATTTTATTAGTTTCTATTTTTTTAGATTTTTATTTTATTTATGAGAGAGAGACAGAGATGGTGAGAAAGAATAAGAGTGGGGAGGAGAGAGAGAAGTAGGCTTCCCACTAAGCAGGGAGACCAATGCAGGACTCAATCTCAGGACCCTGGGATCATGACCTGAGCCAAAGGCAGATGCCTAACCAACTGAGCTACCCAGGCACTCCATTAGTTTCTATTTTCAATTAATTGAGCTAATGATTAAAAAATTGTCAATTTTCATCATAAATTCCTGCTTGTCAATCATGTTGTTGCTTTCTCCTCTTTTATTTCAGCATAACTGTCCCTTGTACTCACGTTTATCTTTCTTTTTCAGTCTTAGTTTTTCTATTTTTTTTTTTATTAATAAGCATATTGTGAGTAAGGAATTTATTTACTTTTTTGGCAGAAACATTAATATTGATGTTACATTTTCACTTTTTTAATGCTGTTATTGTACTACATTTCCTTCCTGATTCAGGAATTATTTACAGAATATTCTATTTCTATGTGGGTGCCATGCCCTATTTTATAAATTTTTAAAAATTTTCCTTATCTTAAAATGTGGTAGATTATCTCAACATCTTTGTGTCCATGTATGATTATTTTCCACAAAAAAAAGGTAAACTTAAAATACATGTTTCCATTCCTAAGATCAAGTTTTCTTTGTTGAATTTTTCAATCATGTAATTTCTAGTTTCAATCTTGATTTTCTTAGTCCTGCTCTGATAATCAACTTAGAAACTACTGTGGGCTGTGTTCCTGAGGCCCAGGATTAGACTGAAGGTATAATATCACACTGAGGTGGACTGGTGGATATAGTGTCAAGTGACAGGACAGTGTCCAACAAATAAAAAGTCAGAGAGGAAAATGAAACGTGAGCAGGATCTAACTCTCTGATGACAACCCGAATTCTGTCCCTGTAAGAGCCAGGTTTTCTTTTTTGTTTTGTTTCTTTAGATATTTGTGGTATCATAGTTGTTGTACATGAATTCGACATTTGGGTTTGGGTTCCTTAATTTGTCCTTTCTTTTGATAATCTGCTTTTAGAATTTACTTTCTCTGATACCAGAACAACAACTCATCTCATATTCTGCATTAACAAAATAGACCTTACATGATCCAATTATTTTTTTTCTGTAAACATGCATTAGTTTTCTATGTCTTGTTTTGATTTGGTATTTTAATATAGCTATTGACCTTTATTGTTCACATTTAATGTTACAATCTTTATATCATTCTCTATCACTCTGTGTTCATTTTTAATGTTTTAATTGACTTGCTCTTTGTATTAATCTGTTTCTGTAAAGGACTTCAAAATCTTTAGGCTGAGCCAAAAGATAATTTGATCTAGTTTTCTATCATTATATCCACTAACATTTGTCTTAAGCTTTATATTTCATAAAATGTTTTTTATGGAGCATTATGAGCATGTTAATTCAATTATTTCCAATATTCCCTAATAGAAATATCAATTGCTATTCTTAACTTTGCATCTGAGTAACCAGGAAATATCAATAGTGTGGATGGGTCTTCTTCTAGTCAATTGGAGACCTGAATAGAACAAAAACAATGACTTAGAGGGAACTCCTGCTTGATTGCCTGGAGCTAAACAGTGCTCCTCTCTTGCCTTTGAATTTGTAAGGGCCAGAGACAGGCTGCCCCAAGATGGGCCACTTTGGCATGAATATTATTTTGAGTTACAAGCAATCAAAACCCAACAGATTTAAGACAAGCTCTTTACCTCTGTCCTCAACTGCCTAAAATGAATTTAAAGGACTGCTCCAGGAAGAAAGCAAGCACCATAGATAAAACTAAATTATACTATGAACTAGGTATAGTAGACAAGGAAGAACCTAGAAAGACCTATTTGATAGAAGTCCTTGTGACCCATTCTTTCTAAATGGCCCATTTATTTATCAAACATTTATTCTTTTACCTCTTCCTGTGAATTGAATTCCTTCCCTCTGAGGTCACAGAACCTTAGTTCAGAATTGACAAGGATACCTCATTTCCCCTGTCTTTGGAATTTCCATGTCTGTGTGGATTTCCCATGGGTATGCTATTAAATTTGACTTTCTTCTGTTAACCCATGTCATGTCAATTTCTTTGATTCTTAGTGCAGCTAGAAGGACCATGAAGGGGACAGGAAATTTTTCCTCCCAGACAGACTCAAATTGAGACATCTCTTTGTGGGTTTTCAGTGGGGCAGCATTCAGAATGAACTACATTATCAACATTTCTGGGTCTTCAGTTTACCAAACCACATCTTGGGACTTGTCAACCTCCATAACCATATCTTCCTTCCTTACAATCAATCCATCCTTTCCTCCCTGCTTCCTATGTATGTATTTTACTCTGTTCTCTGGAGAACGCTTATACAATCATAAACTAAAAATTACCAATTTACTCCTGAGCAATGCTACCTTAATTGAGTTACTCTGAGGAATGATGTCTGCCATGTTGTTTAAACCTCAAAAGTTCAATTGCTTCCATTCTATGCACTAATAAGAGAGCTTCTTCCTAAATCTCACCTGAATATTTCCTACTGTTTTGTCCTCACTATAAAATAAGGCCCATGCTCCATGGAAATTTCATCATATTTCCAAAGGCCATTATGAAATCCCTCAGGTATTTGTTCCTTTATTCTCAACAATTTCATTTACTTCATCCTCTCCTCATAGGTCTTAATTTTTTAAAAATATGAACCCCACCTGTGTTCTCCCACCCTTTATGTTTTAAAAGTAATGAACTGCATAGCACTCAAGTAACTATACTTAAACTGAAGACTGTCTCCCAATATTGGGGTCGGATTGTTAGTTGTTAAAACCCAGATGCCAACTCTGGATTTCCTTGTATCTAGAGGGAAGTTCCCCACTCTCTCACTCTGGGTCTATTTCTTTTCTTCAGTGGTCTTCCTCCCCTACAACTATTTTACTTTAAATTTTGACATTTATGCCTACATGTGCCATCTCAACCAGTATTATGGCCATTCATTTAATATTTAAGTAATTATTTAATATATAAATATTAATATATATAAAAATATTAATATAATGTGTAATAACTTTTACTACATAAAATGTGTAAATATATAAACACAGTCAAATTAGTGAAAATTAGTTCAGGACAGAACTGACTAATGTATGCAATTACCTATAGACTTGTCAAAGGTTTCTGCTCATTTTCACCCTCCTCAGCTTATTTTTTGTTACCCCTTTAAGAAATGTCCCCCTACTCTGTCATAAATCACAGATGAAGAAATCAGACAACTTATCTCCACACTTACAATGAAAAAATCCCACTTAACAATTCCTCTAGGGAATGGTGGTACATTAATATGCCCCTATTTGAATTGCAGTTTTCAGGAACATGGGTACCAGTTCAGAGTCATCTACCGTACACAGCATTCCCCTCCATATCTGTGAGTTTTCCTGTAGCCAGTTGTTACCACTGTTTTGCCATTCATTTGCCAAGCCCATCTCCCTGTCACATAAAGTAATAAGATCTAAGAGTGCTTACTTTTTCTGAAGCCACACTAGTTACTGACCAATATACTCTGTATTCCAGGGTACATACAATTTGATCACTTGGTGAGACACACCCTGAGTTTGGCATATAAAAAAGCTAATTTGATCCATGCTTTCATTTTAACTACTAGTACTTTACATTGGAATATTTTTCAACTATATTTGCACATTTGATGAGTTCTCAAAAGTCTAAGTTTTTAGCCCACTTATTATAGGAAGAAAAGAAAGTATCCCTTTTTTAATTTGACTCCTAGATTCCTTTATTGCTAAGAAGATATGCTTTAAAGAAGTGGCAGAAAGACTGTTGGTGCTGATATGAACAGCTAGTTATGCACTGTAATTCTTAAGACATTTTTCTACAACAGGCAGCTATTTCAACCAATGTTTCCTTAATGGAAGAATTCATAATAAAAATCCTGTGTACATCATGCATGTTATCTTAAAGCTGCAGTCCCCTTTCAGTGACCAAGACCTTTTGGATTTTGTTACTCCCTTATAGTTTTGGAAAACTGATACATGTACTTGGTAATCAATCAATCAATCAATCTAAAGAATTTATTATGAAAAACAACAATCCCTCTTACCCTCTGTCACACACATATGTCTGTCCCCCTCTCCAGAAGCAAACTATTTGTGATAGAATTTAATTTTTTCTGGTAGTTATCTTCCCAAATCTTTATAGAACTTATTTCACTCTAACCTTCTTCCAATTTTGGATAGTATTAATTTTAGTCATCTTGGCAAGGCATACCATTCTAAGTTTAAAATTTTTTTCCCTTTTATCCCTCTCTCCATTGTTTCTTATCTTCCAGATCACTAAAAATAAATCAGATGCAAACCTGATTCTCTTTTTTGCAGGTAAACTCTTGTCCTTCCTTGCCAAAGCTTTTTGGATCTTCTTTTATCAGGTGTGTCCTTAAATTTTATAACAGGCCTATCTTTGTCTTTCTCTATTCTTTTACTCCATATTCATTGGATTCCTTCAATATGATAAGCATTTTTTTCAGCTTTAGGAAATGTACCTGTTATATGTCTTGGATTATTTCTTCCCTTTTATTTTCCATTATCTTTCTAGAACTCTTATGAGCCAGATGTTAGTCCTCCCAGATGGATCCTTTCTGTTGCTTATCTATTTGCTCTTATTTTTTTTATGTGTTTTCTCTCTATTCTGAGAGCTCTCCTTAACTTGATGTTCTAAAACTTCTATTTAAAATTACATGCTGGCAATCATATATTTAAGCCCCAAGAGCTCTTTCCTGTTCTTTAATTTTCTTTTCCATATTTTTCTGCTCTTGTGCTATAGTCAGCATCTTTTCATCACTCTGAAGATACCAACTAGAAATTCCTGGTACTCTGTTTCTACAACTATCTCTGTTTCTTCTAGGGTCAACAGCCTAGAAGCCACATGCCTGGTAGTCTTTGGTTATACTTTCATATTTAAAACCACTTGCTGGTCTACATGGAAATCTTAAACTGTTAGACTTCTCCATAGATCAACAATGCCTTTACATAGTTGGAGCTTATTAACTGGAAAACTTCATTTGCGAAGGTCCCCAGATTCAATAATGATGATAGCAACATCCATCACAATAGTCCTATGACTTCCCAGATAATTTGTTCATTTTCCTTCAGAGTCTTTCAAGTCTTTGTTGCTTATTTTCATTGCTGTCTGAGAGTGAAATGCTGGGTGACCTGCCCTCTGCCTGCTAAGCATTGTGGGGATGAGATATTAGATTGTGGGGAACCAATTTGCACAATCATTCTGTAGGTCATGTTTCATGTAATCACCTCCTGCACACTCCTCTCCCCCCTTTTTTTCATTATTTTTTTCCTCCCCCTTTTTAAATTACCCTTCCAGCTTCCACTTTCCTTTGTTGCTGTTGGCTTTGAGCCTGGAGCTCTCCAAGAATCATCTGAGAAAAATGACACAGATCCTTTCTCATTTCCTAGCCTGCTGTATCCTATTTCATTCTTTCTTGGACAGCATACATTTCTTTATTTTAGCATACATTTCTTTATATACAGCATACATTTTTTTATTCTCTTCTGTATCTGGGGGCTTATTCCTTTACCATCATTTCATTACCCTCTCATGAAGAGGCAAAGAAAAACACAAGGGCCTAGTCTGCCTTCATGAAGCAGAAGTGGAAAGGAATGTTCTCTTGTTCTTCCAGTAAAATAGCATTTATCTACACCAGTGATTGTTAAAGTACAATCCCTTGAACATGGTTATCAGCATCACCCGTTAGAAACAGGTTAGAAATGCAAATTCCCTGACACCAGGCCTACTAAATCAAAAATTATGAAGGTTGGGCCCAGCACTCTGAGTTTTAACAAGACCTTTAGATGACCTGTTGCTTGTTCATGTTTGAGAATCTTTGAAGTAAACACATGCACATCCATCTCCTGGGCAAGGACACCAATTTTCAGTGTCAATTTTTCTAGGTATGTCCTGGTATGCAGGTCATACAGCCCAATAGCTGCAACCCTCCACCACCTTCAGGTAAGGGCCACGGATTCCCATCTATAGAACAAGCCCTCCCCCGGGTCCTAGGTACAAAAAGTATGGCAGACAGTTCAACTGTGAAACTGAAATCAAGTCCAGAGTTCTTAGAGATTCACCTTGTCTCAGTCCCCATATTATTATTCCATGTATGATAACTGGACATCTGCCTTCATCTCTGTTTTGATAATACTACAAATACTCCAAGACCTCCAAGAAGCTGTGTTACTAGTGTCTATCCCACTAGATTTGGTTATTCCTGGCATAAAATTCATCACATTGATTAGAAACCAGTACCCTGATTGGTTTTAGCTGTCTTTTAGATTCTCTACCACAAAGTAGAATAATTTGCCCCCACAACAGCAAACTAAGATTAGTTACAGCTTCAACTTATACCAGAAATGTGACCTCTTAATAATCAATATGAAATTTCCTGATCAGCACTAGTCAGGTGATCTTCGTAATAAAAACCATGCCATTCCTTTCCCTCAAAAAAAGATGCCCAGGCCAGAAACTATCCTCTTTTCTTTTGGTAATAACTTCCCTGCTGTACCTCCCTATCTATAAAAACCTTTGATTTTGTACAACTCCTCAGAGCATCTCTCTACTTACTAGACAGGATACTGCCCCCATTTCTTAGTCATTTAATAAAGCCAATCAGATCCTCAATTTTACTTGGTTGAATTTTGTTTTTTAACACAGCAATATGGTATTGTAATGGCACTTATCCTCGGGTCTGACAATTCAGGCTTGATGGTGATCCAATCTGTAACCACAAAGGAGAAATCAACCACTAATCCTGGTCACATTTACTCTGCACCCTAATCAAAGAAACTGACTGGTCACCCACAGAATCAATTGGCAACTGACACAGGCAATTATGTGTGGCATGCCATTTTTAGAGTCTCAGTTGTGAGTACACTCAGACAGGACCTGAAAAAGGAAAGTGCATTTGCCAGGTGACCTATAGAGCAGTCTGCTGGGGAAGAGTAAATAAGACAATACTGACCATCTGGTCCTAGGAAATGACACCTAGACTTTTCTCGTGGGAGTTCCTTTGACTTGCTTTGATGGAGGCCATCCTTCCCCATCATTGGTGATCTCAGCAGTGATCCATAGAGCACAGCCAACAGAAATGAGCTATTATCACACTCTAGACTACCAATGACAAAGAGTTTGGGAGAAGAGGAAAGGAAACTTAGAGGACAATTTGCAAGCTTCCTACAACTGACTAAACCACAATCCGCAAGTTTGTTTCAGTCTACTTTCCCTCCTGCCTCAGATTCCAAAACTGCAGAGGTGTCTTCTTCAATTCATGTTTTATTCATAATCAATTTATAGAATGAACAAATAACAGGAACTTCTGATTCTAGGGCATGCAATCTAAAGAATAAAGAGGTCTTTAGCACCTCAACAAAAATAATTCAATGGAGCCATTAAGAGATTGAAAATAGGGCGCCTGGGTGGCTCAGTGGGTTAAGCCTCGGCTGGTCATGATCTCAGAGACCTGGGACTGAGTCCCGTATCGGGCTCTCTGCTCAGCGAGAGTCGGCTTCCCCCTCCCCCTCTGCCTGCCTCTCTGCCTACTTGTGATCTCCCTCTCTCTCTCTCTGTCAAATAAATAAATAAATAACCTTTTAAAAAAAAGAGAGATTTAAAATAATAACTAAGGCCCTCTTTTCTCAATCAATAGTATAATGAACACTAGGGAATAAAATCCTTCTTGATTCAGATTTTGTGTTATTTTTTCAGGGAAGTGATGGATGCACAACTGAAAGAATGTTATTACAAATGAAATTTCCAAATGAAATTATACATATATTTTTAAGAACACACACTATCAAGCTATTCTACAACATCCAATTTTATCAATAATATAGTAAGGTGCCAGGGAAAAAAATAGTATGAGTGGAAGTAATAGTATACCCTACAGTTTGATGAATTTTTGGCAATGTGACATGACCTAGAGAATTCCAGTATGTGGATTTATATATTTTCACTTACTGCTTAAACAAAAAAAAAAAAAAATTTACTTAGTGTTTAACCTTAAGAGGCATTGTGCTAGGCATGGGGGAGTTACAAAAGTGAGTATTTTTATCTTGAATGAGATTATTGAACTATTGCTGATGAAAAATATTTAAGAACACACTGAAGAGCAATATTAAAAAGCATTTGGCTCCTGGCTGTGTTTTATAAACTGTGCTGAATGTGGTATTACCTGCTTTTCAGTGCCTCCCATCTAATCGTACAGCTAATACTTAAATGATTTCCATTTAAAATCTTCTCTTCAAAAACATGAAGAGGAAAAAAAAACTTCAAATTACTATAGATCTTTCTCTTTTTTCCTATTCCTATTGTTTTCTATATAGAAAGTGAAGGTGAAAGGATTTAAGGAGGTACACACTGTCAGTTATAAAATAATGAACTCATGAGGATGAAAACAGCAACATAGGGACTATAGTCAATAATGCTGTATTATCTTCATACGGTGACAGATGGTGACTACATTTACCATGGTGAGCAGGGAGTAATGTATATAATTGTCAAATCACTATGCTGTACACCTGAAACTAATGTTATAAGTCAATTCTACTTCTAATAAAACAAACAGAAGGGGGAAAAACCGACACTATTTTTTGTTACATTTCCAAGAAAAAAGCATAGTTAATCATTGCCTTTACAACAGTGTAAAGGATCTTCAATCCCTAAAGTTACAGAGTATTTTAAAGGACTTAAAAAACATGAGTATACAGGGTCATGACATACACCAATCTAGAGAACAGCACCCACATAGTCTATAGTGTGACCATAGACTATGGGAAGCATTAGGAATCATGTATTTCTGCACTCCTGAAAGCTGCTCAACTTCACAGAGGTAACTTGGACTCAAACAGGAATATGTTGTCTAACAGAATGCTTGACCACTGTATTATTTGTATGCATATGTCTAAAAGAGCATCATTAAATGGCATTATTTTCATTCTGTTGAGTACTACCACCATAACCTGCTGCTCTTCAAATGGCAGTCCCCTATTTGAAACCTCTCAGTACTACTCTTTCCTACCCTCCAGCCATTACATCATAAAAAGCAGGGTGTGAAAAGAGGCATGTGACTCAAATGGTATGCCTTGTTTAACTTTAGTAGGATTTGAGACATTGGATCTATTACTATTCCATTAAAACAGACAGCTGTATTTATAGCCATATTCTACTTCAAGCTTGGAAGGAAGATAACAACCCAATGTGCAGTATGATGAAGAGGAAGATGTCCGTTATACATTCATATTCCAGGAAAACAAATGAGTATGCGCCATCAACTCCTAGGAAAAGGATAATAAGTATGCTATAAACATACTTCAAGTGAGTTTCAGGAAGATTATTTTTTTATTAGTTTTTTCCATGACGAATAGTGTTCTCTAATCTCTCAGTCCCTGCCCCCTCGTGAAAGTCAACTTCTGAGTGATAGTGAGAGGAACATAAGCACAGATGAAAAACAACGTTCAACCCACGTATTCCTTCTAGATTCTGAAGCGTCATTTAAAGCCAGTATTTTAATCACACGCAAGAGTCAAAAAGCTGGAAGATAGTTCCAAGTAGTCTTGGCAAGATTTATTTCTACCCTCTGGTAGGATATCAATCCAGTAGTTTCCTATCCTTCTCAGCAAGAAACATATTCTATTAACCTACTAAAAGCCTCTGAAACATGGTCATATTCACAGTACATGCCAAGAGGAACTGACATAGGTCATCAGTCCACCCAAATTTCAGGCATTTTTGTCCAAGTAAAATTTTTAGTCATGACTTGTTATTTGGTTCTGTCCCTATAAATGTCTAAAAATACATAAACAGTTGAAAGATTAGAGTTCTTAAGGGAATACCAACCCTCCAAGTCTACCTCAAAAATCCATGTTCAGTAATAGCTGACCACACTCTTTAGTTGAGTCACAGAAGGATATGAAATAGTCTAGGAGACAACGTAGACTCTTGGGAAGAAGAGGGACCTTAGTAATTAATAGGTACAACCAAGGAAGTTCAAAGAAAGCAGTTGGAACAGGCCACCTAGAAACCCTGTCAAATATAAAATAAATTGAGGTCATGGAAAGAAGGGTGGTCTTAAAGATGGAGTAACTCATTCCAAACCCTAGGTCTGCTACATTTCTCTTGAGCAGACCATAAAAACTGCGAGAGTCAGTTTCCTCAGATGTAAAATTGGGGTAAGTTTTGTCCAGCTAGATTCACAATAACAGGGTTGCTGTAGGAAAAATTAGACCATAAATGTGAACGTACTTTGTGACTAACAACTCTGTAATACTAAGCAATTCATTTCCTGGAGGACATTGGTCATAGAACAGCAAAAAAAAAAAAAAAAAAAAAAAAAAATCCCTGAGGTGTAGTAGTAAGAACATGTGACCATACTGGTAGGGGAAAGAAAGATAGACTTTAAAAAGAGAGAAACAAGATTCCTAATCACCTTCACCCCAAGATGTATGGCAAGCACACATATATATATATTAAGTCACAATGGAGTCAAAACAAAGACTTTACAGAAATCATTTTCTCTTATCACTTGTAAGCTTTTTTTTTTAACCCACTAATGTTTATAAAAAGCTATGGTTTATTCAACATAAGTCTATCTGTAGCAAAGAATGTCACTGCCTACTGCCTATATACTGTTGTCCTATCCCATAACCTTGCATTATGGATGGCAGCAACATAGGAAGGAAGAAAGAGAGAAAGGTATGGAAAGATGGAGGGAGGGAAAAATAACAGAATGAAGAAGGCCTCACTTACTTGTGGAACATAAAGAATAGCACAGTGGACATTAGGAAAAGGAGAGGAAAAGTGAATTGGGGGAAATTGGAGGGGGAGAGGAACCATGAGAGATTGTGGACTCTGAAGAACTGATGGCGTTGGAAAGAAGAGGGGTAGGAGGTTGGGTGATCCTGGTGGTGGGAATTAAGGAGGGCACATATCACATCGAGCACTGGGTGTGGTGCATAAACCATGAACATTGGAACACTGCATCAAAAACTAATGATGTACTGTATGGTGACTAACACAATACAATAAAAATTATATTAAAAAGATTTTATCTATAAGGTAAAAATTGTTTGTTGAAAATATGTTAAGGCTTGGGGCACCTGGGTCACGCAGTGGGTTAAAACCTCTGCCTTCGGCTCAGGTCATGATCTCAGGGTCCTGGATCTAGCCCCACATCGGGCTCTCTGATCAGCAAAGAGCCTGCTTCCTTCTCTCTCTCTCTCTGCCTGCCTCTCTGCCTACTTGTGATCTCTCTATCAAATAAATAAATAAATAAATAAATAAATGGAAAATATGTTAAGGTTAAAGCTCTTAAACTTTTTAAGACCTGCAGTGTGTCCTGAATAAATCACAGTGGAACTTAAAAAAAAAAAAAAAAGGCTTCAATTCTCAGCCTAGGAAAGAGAGTAGTAGTCAATGAGATACGATAGAAGTCTTTAGGTGTGGCTTCTAAGATCTCTTTAGAAGGCAATGATTCAAGTGATATCACATACCTTTCTTCTTTAAGCTGTCTGAAATGTGGCTGTGAAGACCAAACTTGCGGCAGTCATCTTCTGCAGATGGAAGCCAAACACTCAAGTGTCAAGGCACATGACAGGATATGTCATGGGAACACAAGTACGCCTGTCCTGGACTGCAACCTCCAAGATTCCATTTTCTCTCTTATTATATTGATACTATACTATCCAAGCTTTGATATATAATAAAGGTTTAAAGTTCACTAATAAGGTTCTACTCTATAAAACTAAATTGGGGTCTAATAAGAAAGAATATCTTCACAACCAACTCTGTTTCACATCAAATTCTGTCCCATTATCTTAATCAACATCGCTAAGTGCAATTTTGTTTTTCTATTTTTTTCTTTAATATTCTGGGCAAAGCCAGAATACAGTCTATTGGCTTCTATGGGAATTCATGTTGCCAAGACAGCTGGAGAAGTCTGTGAAAGCTCGTTGGAGCTTGCAGTCAAGCTTTATGTGGACTCAGGAGAAAGAGCTGAGAACTCAGAGTCCTGATTTACATAATAAGGACAAATTCACATTTCAAAGCCACACTTAGTTCAAGCACCCAGTCTTCTTACAGTGATAACAATATCTAGTAGCAGCTAGTCCAATTCCTTCTCTAAATATTTATGCCAGATTTCAATGGGAAGCTACTCATCATACTGGACTAGAATGAGTTTAAACGCACCAGCGAACTAAGCGATGGTCCCACTCATTTTCAGACATAAGAGCATCATTGCTATGATGATGAGCCGGCATCTGTGCAAACAGAATACAAATTATTCCTCCCCCCCCCCCATATCCAAAGGGATAGCATTACATACATAGAGTTTCTAATTTATATCATTTAAAAACTGGACAAATCAAGTCACTTGCCTAATGTCTCTCTATTCTGCCTTTGGTTGAGATTATCTAAATCTAAATCCCCTTCTTTCTCTAACTAAATCCCCTTCTTTATCTTCAAGTTTACAAGATCTTTAAAGACAGAAAGAGCACGGTAATCATCTTTTCATCCCCCAAAGCATCTACCACTCTGTCTTGTACATACGTTTAGTCAAAGTTGGTTCATTTTTATTCACTCATTCAGCAAATTTATGAGCTGAATTCTATGTGAGAGACTGACATGGTTTCAGGGTATAAAGAACCTCAATTCTGCCACTCACTACCATGAGACCTGGGATTTATAAATCTCTCTAAGCCTTGCTTTCTCATAAAAAAAAAAAAAATCAACTTTTTTTTTTTTTTTTTTTTTTTTTTGTCCAAGCCATCTCTTGGTGTCACTGGTGGGTCAAATGAGGTAAATCTCTAAAATACCTTTTGTAAGATATTCTTGTTATGTATGCCTCTGTGACAGTATTAGCTTTCCCTTTTATTGGTCCCAGTGACAAACTAAAGACATCCCATACATCTTCTGCAGAGGCCCTCAGCATCAGTAATTCAAGATCATCAGCAAGAAAGGGGAGAAATGGGGCAGAGAACCTAGGTGGGTTCCCTCGCTCCCACACAATACTCTTCTTATAAATGACTGTAAAATTATAAACTGCATATCTAGACCAGCTGGGTATTTCTTCTTGGGTTGCATTTAATCGGTAGGTCTTTGACATGTGGAGGGTTTTGGAACCCTAGCATAGCCATATGCAAATGTTAATGCCAGTTCCTAAACCAAACAAAAACTTGTTTCTGGATTAAAAACCATTTGGAATTATCAACAATGTAGCAAACACAGGAGTTGTATTTATGCATATTCTACATTAAAAGCCTTAGTTCATAATTTTAACTGAAGTAATTGACAATAATATGATGGAGAAAATTACAACGATGAATCCCTTAATACCACAACTGGTCTGAGTCATTTGAAATATGCCAACCAGACCCCAGATCAAAGGAAAGCACATCAGCCAAACAATGACTGTATGGTCCACCACACCATGGGTACCCACCAAATAACATACTCTGCCCTCAAGTAAATACATTCTAGTGGGGCCTCCAATAACTTCATTAAAATAAAATTAGTAAAAGCAGAAAATATTTAAGACTACTCCTCCTCCCTAATTTTCCATGGGGAAAAAAACCAAAAACTAAAATTGTATGTCATTTTAATAATTATTTTACTAAACATCTATAGAACATGAGTTAAAAACAAAGAATCAGATAACCAATTCAGACTCCTATGAGTCAGAGATACTATCCATAACATGATTTATAATAATTTCCAGGATACAAGCACCTAGAGGCATAGGTTAAGCAGGGAAATGTTCAGGATAAGGAACACAGACTTCCCAGCCACTTCCTTCCCCCATAAGAGATGCACTCTCTGACCTGTGTTCAAAGATGAGTTCTCCAAGTTGGGTATGCAGTCACCTCACACAGCAGGGAATATTTTGGGTTATGAAACATCTCCATTTACAGCCAGATTGTTACATCGCTCCCATGACATTTTCCAGAGAGCCATGCCCCATAAATCCACAGATCCTAGATGTGTTTACCACAAGGAATCCTAAACCAGAGACACCCTGCCAAAAGCAGTCCATAGACACAACTTCTCCTTGCAAACACCATTACTCTATTTGCCAGATCATTTATTAGCAAGTTTATAAGGAGATTAAGCCAGGTCACTTGCCTCTTGCTTTCCTTTGAATGTTTCCCTGGTAACAAGAGAAGTGAACTGCAGACTAGTTCCTGAACCCGTTCCTTGCCCTCATGTTCTAGGTACAATCCCTCAATTCTTGCCATGTGTTACTTTATGTAATTCTCTCAACTCTATAAAGTCAGTACTACCGTTCCATTTTCCAAATGAAGAAATTCAGGAATGAGAAGATTATGCAACTTGCTCCAAGTTCCACAGCTAACATGTGGCAGAACCGAGATTTAAGACCTAACACAGTGGCTTCAATTCTGTTTCCTAAGGCATGATATGGTTCACTTCTGTAATTCTCTATCTCTCCAGGATCTTTGAGACTTACACTATACACTTAGAATTAAGGACAAAGATTCTGTGAGGTTTGCTAAAATCCTCAACTCTAGTGGATTCAAGATGGAGGAAAATCGTGTTTTACATTTCTCCCATTGAGAGATGGGAGCCACTTCCCCAAATTTTGATTCTCAGCAGGCCTCTTTCTATTTCTCAAATAACAAATGAGGTGGACATAACACTGTGCTACTTCTTGGCCTAGACTTCAAGAGGCCTGGCAGCTCCCACTTGTGTCTTGTGGTGCTCTGAGCCACCTTGGAAGAAGCTGAACTACAGTGATAGAGAGACCATTGGAAAAGGCACTTAGTATGGAAAGGCAAAGTGATCCAGCTGAGCCCATGTTTCCAGATATCCTTGCCAAGATGACAGGCAAGTGAGAATTGTCTTGAACCCTCCAGACCAGACTAGCTACCAGCTGAATACCCTTAGCTGACCTCCATCAACAACACATTGAGAAGAATAATCCAGTGGAACACTGTTTAAATTCCTGACCTACAAAATCATGAAAAAAGAGATAATACCTCCCATTCCCCCACAGTGTACCTGAGTCAAGCAAAGGGAATCCCTGGTGTAAATATTATGCTACCAGGAAAAATGAGAAAATAAAGCAAACAGGGAGTTAAATTTTGTGTGTGTATGTTTTTTAATAACAAGTGAAAGTGAAAAACTGTGTTCAATAAATGATGTGATCTTGACTTAAAAGTTAAGGGCATTCAAAGGGCCAAGAGTTCAGAGAGGTTACTTCACAGATTGCAAAATAAATTTACAAGAGTCCAAAGCACAAGCAATGAGCGTGGGTGAGAATTTTGAGAGGGTCACATGCTTTTGTTTTCAAAAGAAAACCATGTGGGTGGTTTAAATTACACCAAAGCACATTTACATTGGTACAGCTATGTTAATATTAACCGCATCTACACTGTGCTAAGTTTCTCAAAATGAAAATGCGTCCAAATCTCACTGAATAGAAGTTGTGGGTACTGCCTGGGGCTAATAAGCCTCTATGTCTCTATCATGCCTAACCCCCACCCCCCCGCCATGAACTTCTTCAATTATGGACAAAGAATTTGATATCAGTCCTGACGTTCTATGTCCCAACAGCACATATCTCACCCCTATTCTACCTCCAAGATTTTTTTTCTTCCTCTGCCTGATCTTATCCTCTCTTCCTCTAATACACAGTAGTATAGGTATCACACACGTGTGCATGTCTCTATACTCTCCTTCCCGCCACACACACAAAGACACAGGTGTGCAAAGCGGTAACTATGGCAGCAAAAGAGGCAGGATCATCCTTTCAGACCTGCTTCTACTGTTAAAACCATCAGACACTCCACCAAAATCTTAAACCACTAAGCCTTTAGATCTATTATTAAAGGCCAGGTCTCTTAAATAAAGCCTTTAGCTGTAAGATGTCACATGCATTTAAGACAACTGTAGCCCACTGAAATATGAAAATCAAGGACAGCAACCATGAAATTGAACATGAACACAACAGACCACATTCTATAAATATTACTTACTAGATAAATTATCTAGTTATTTATCCATCTGACATTTACTGAGTGCATATTTTCATGTTGCCCTATGGGGGTGTAAGGACCTATTTTACTGTCCCTGCTCTCCTCCCCCAGGAAACTTAAAAACAAGTCCCAGAAACCAGCTCCAGGTGTGGAGGCCATGAAAAACAAGGCTGTACCCACCTCGAGTCTAGCCCTGACATAAGTGCAGCCATCTTGACAAAGCAAAAGCTGGCACCTTGCACTGTAAGAGTGGGTTAGCATAAGAATGGCCATCCTGAAGGCCGGGAAGCCATTTTACTGAGCGTCCCTAACCAGCCCACATGGCCCACATAACTTGAGATAAGAGAAAGTAGCTAAAACCTAAGAAACAACTTAATCATATACCGAGGTTAGGCAATGGCGCCACAGGGACCAGATGTTAAAGAAAACAAATAGTTAACTTGCAGAGATCACAATCCTACAGGACCAAAGTCTCACTTGGTTTGCAAATGTCCTGGTGATTTACGACAAAAAGGGCTATCTCTTCAATGGCCCAATTTCCAGAGACAAAGGGCTCAGTTCCGCAAGGCCTAAGGTCGCCCTCCCCACCATAAAACTGAGGGAGGCTGAGGCAGAACGAAATGTAAATAAAGTTAAATTTCTGCTAAACCTAAATCTCACTTAACCGCTGGGATGGCAAAAGGTTAAACAAAGTTAAACTGTCAAAGTGGGGTGCAAGATATGTATGTAGCTATGGGAAAGTGCCTTGAAAATGCAATATAAACACTTGGCTTTGAGTGCTCAGCATCCTTGCTGAAACCTGCTGCGCCGGGCGGATACTTGGACCCCAGTTAGCTGGAAATAAACCTCGCTGTGTGACTTGCATTATGAAGAGTGTTCTCTATCTAATTGAGGGGTGGTCGGCTCCGTACCCTAACAGGGGCAATACCATTCTATCTGATACATTGCTCACAACAGCCCTATGAATTAGGTAGGCATCATTTTATCCATTTGCCAGATGAGGAAACACAAGCTCCAAGAGAATAAATAACTTACAGAAAGTTATACACGTATTCTCAAGTAGTAACCAGTAGCGTGGGGCTATCTCGCATTTACTGTTTTTTTAATGTGCCCAACTTCAGCTCAGTTCTAGTTAGGGATTTATTCCTCATAACTACCAAAGATTCCTATTATTCACAGAACAGGGAAAGAGTTTTTAACAAATTTAGATAATTTTATGACCATAAAGATGACCCACTACTTACCATAGGCCCTCTCATAGTGTTAGTATGGTCTGATATGGTCTGATAACACCATAGTTAACTATAAAGTTCACTATGGGAATTTTTCAGTAGAAAAAGCAATAGTTTATCACCTATTTTATGATGCATGTCACAATATAACCCTCACAGTGCAATGCTATTTTCCAGGGGACCAGG
Organism: Mustela nivalis; assembly: GCF_964662115.1. Lineage (NCBI taxonomy): Eukaryota > Metazoa > Chordata > Mammalia > Carnivora > Mustelidae > Mustela > Mustela nivalis. Next base: position 115,084,633 of record NC_139040.1, on the reverse strand, counting down.
GAGAGTTTCAGTAGGTGAAGCTGTTCATGCCTAACCTACCACCCTTGGGCCTGCTAGCAGAAATGACCTAGAGTTCTGTGGATATTCTTACAACGAGCACTTGTGTCACTCAATCCAAGGAATTTTTCTGGCTACAGGAGTATGCTTAACATGCTGCAAGGTGGACTTGAAGACCTAAGGAGTTCATACTCCAAGAACAACCCCTCATCAATGAGGGACAGAAGTTGGTGGATAAATAACCCCCCTTCCTACCATTAATAAGCAAGACAATTCCAGTGTGTGTTCCATGGTCTTTTTAAGGTTCTGATTGGGGACTGAGCTGCAGTCCTGCCTGCTGGCCCATATATCCTTTAGTGGCTTTTCTCCCTCCCTATCTCACTTCCCCCACGCCTTGCAGCGCCTTCCTGGGACCATCTCCCAGATAAATGCCCTGTACCCTGGAGGAGAGTATATTTTCCCAAGACAGCTACTTCAGTATATCCCCTGCTACACACTTTTCTCAAAATGTAACACTGACACTCCTCCATCAAGAAGCAGAATATATGCCCCTTCCTTTCCAGTCCGGGAGGACCTGTGATTATGGCGGAGGAGACCCAATACAACCACGGAAACCAGGTCATGAAAGTCAGTGCAGCTTCTACCCGGCCTTTTTGAAAGGCTCGCTCTTGGGAGGCAGCCACTGAGCTGTGAAGAAGCCAAGAAGCAACGTTCAAAGGCCCTATTAGGTGCCCCAGTCAACAGCACCAGTTAAGTTCCCAGCCAGCAGCCAACATCCATTCCAGACATATGACTGAGTCTTCAAGTGATTGTAGCGCTGAGCTAGAAGCCAAGGGGAGCAGAGAGGAGATGTTCCCATTGAGTCATGCCTAAATTACAGGCTTGTGATCACAATAAATGTTGTCATTGTTTTAAGACACTGAGTCTTGTAGTGGTTTGTTTTTCAGCAATAGAGAACTAGAACATACTCTAACTTATGTGTCAGGGTCGGCTTTGGGAGCAACCCAAACTAAGAAAGTTTCCAAGTCATTCAACTAGTCAACAGCAGACAGTAAATGTGGACTCAAATTGCCCATGCCATGTCCACTATAGTCCATTACCTACAGATTCAGTCAGGTTACTATTTGGTCTCTTAAATAAAGGGGCTGAAAGAGGATCCAAGAAGGCATCGCATTCCCCATCAGTTCTTGTTCTGTAATAGATATGAAGCATAAATATGAAACAATCCCAAGTGATTGTGCTTCAATTACTTCCACTGTTCTTAACTTCACATTCGAAGTCTTACCCATTATTTGGGGTACTTTTGCCAGTTTCAAACCAGCAGAAAACTTAAAGGACATTACTGCTAAGGAGGAGAAAAATATAAATAGCTAATTATAGGCTTTAATGTTTTGCTTTTCATCAGAGTATTCTCAGCTGAGCCGTAAAAACTAGGCACATTTTCAACAAATTACAGATAAAAAAAATAAAAAAGCAAATAGTGATTCATCTAAATTTCCGTCCAGTGCAGAGTTCAGAATTAATGTTGTTAACATACAGGTATAGACATGGAAACAATGTATTTTCTTTAGGAATTTCCACTCAATACACTTATCTTCAGAGAAAATTACTAAAAATTCATCTATAAAGATGAAACACAGAATCTTATCCAAAATATAACCCTCACTACTAAAATAAAATGGAAAGGCTATTTCAAAATTGTTATGTCCTAAAAATATTACCCATCACATTAAATCCATGGCAGCACATTCATATAAAGATCTGCTAAAGTAATTGGCACATGTTAAAAATCAATCTCTACTTCCCTAAAGTTCTGTTAGGTTATGAACCCAGTACTGTTGTTATCAAAGAGTAACTGTAAGACCATCAGCTCCAAAGGTACGAAACACCAACTCTACCAAACCCTTCAATCTGTCAATGTGATTTTCTTTGTAAAACATGCCATCGCATCTGTCTTAGTGTATATACTTAACCTAATTGGATTTCCTTTGATAAAATTTATTTGCTGAAGTGAGATCTCTGCTTCAACTCCATCTTTCAACCTTTGACATTTGTCTATTTCACCCATGATTAATTTAAGACCCAGCTGGTATTTTTCTTAAATATATTTGCTTAATAAAATATGCCTTAAAACTGGTTTCTGGCTCACTTTTCCATTTTGAGACAAAGTATCAATCAATAAAATTTATCATTTGAAAATGTCAATGGATTTCAGCAAAATCTAGTTACAGGTTGAGTTTTAGAGAAGAGATTTCACTAGGTGAATTCTGGTCCACTTAACTGTGTAATAGCAGTGATTAAAAAAACAGTACTTCTACATATCCAAGTAATTTCAAGAACTGTTAATTGAGCATTGAACCTCCTAGAACACTGGAGGTATACAAAATGAATCATTTGTCAACCTAAGAACTTGCTCTCTACTGGGCCACAGATACTGTTCAGTGTCATACAAGGCAGAATCAAAAGTACTAAAATCTTTTTCAGATGCACTTGATTCCAGAACTGTTCCTAAGACCTCTGAGGTACAAGGAATTCTCCCATAGGATAGAACTTAGTTTTTATCTACAAACACAGAAACTTGGAGCGCTTGGCTGGCTCAGTTAGTAGAGCATGTGACTCTCGATTTCAGGGTCTTGAGTTCAAGCCCCATATTGGGCAGGGATTCCACTTTTTAAAAAAATTAAACAAAAAAATTTAAAAATCCTTCGAAAATAAATTTTTAAAAACCCTCAGCAACTTTTTACTACTACTTTGCTGGCTTCCTCTAGTACTTTAACATAAAGGACTGTTATGAGACTTATGGTGTTTTAATTTCTTCTCTGGGCCATGGCAGCTGAGTAGTAAGAAACAGCACCTGGGATTTACAGGAATATTAGTGGTGGTTAAAATCCTAAGACCTGCAGTTAATGAATACATGGCAGACTTACCTTCTTTCAGTTGTAAAAAAGGAGATCATTTTATTTGCTTCTCCTAGATTTCCTGAAGGACAAAATGTTGATAGGAGTTCTGTGTACATAATGAATTACTACACAACTCTACCCAGCTTATAATTAGCTGCCTGTCCCCTTGGACAACTGGCACGTATAGTATCACTATATTCTAAATTTGGGGGGATGTTTGGGTCTTATAACTCTTTTTCTCACTCAGTATCAGAATCTCCCTCTTACATCAGTCCCAATAAGAAGGACATTCCTGCTGTGAAAAGCCTGTAATTTCTGGGCCTGCAGACCCTGAGGTATTGGTGGTCATTCACTATAAGTGAGGAAGAGACCTTCCCAACCTTTTGTCTGGTTGAAGCAAGAAGCAATAGGCAAAGCTAACAAAAACTCTTGACCCATTCTTCTTGCCCTTCCAGCTTTACCCTCAAAGATAGTCTTAATATGAGTATCAGGTATAATATTTTTTCTATCATTCAGCATAGGTTCTCTTACATAATAGGTGCTTGATATATTGTGAATGTTCAGTAGGTAAATTGAAGGTCTTCACAGCCCTCCAAATGTACCTTCATATGTTAAGATCAGGAACCACTTTAAGAGGAGACAATGGCTAAAACACAAAGATCTTAAAGGCAACTGAGAGTTCAAAAATGAACATGGGAACCCAACGTTGACTTTTCAGGAAAATTCATTCCTGTCACAATTTAAGTAACACTCCTTCCTGTTGAATAATGGGGCAAAGCTAGTGCACAGGGAAGGAACTAGCTGAATAAATTGGTTTTACTTCCATTTAACTAAAATGCAATTGAGACAAATATGAGGCAAATTCTTCTAGGAATGTGGTTGAGTTTTTGCATTTTTTTTTTCTTTTTTTGGTTTTGTTTTGCTTTTGGTCCCAAGAGAATATGGAAAGAGAACAATGGGGCAGAATTACATGGAGGAAAAAAATGACAATACCACAGGAATTATTCTGAAAGTTATACTATCTTCCTTCAAGACTAACAACGTGCTAAACTCTTGGGTACCCATCTTTAGGAGAATGAAAGAAAATAAAGGCATGGATATTACAAAGAATTCACAAGGGAGCAGTATCTCTGGAATCCCTGAGAGATTAGTGCAATGTCTCCAAGCAGTTCTTGGCTAAGGTCCAAAAGGTAATCCACAGCAAGAGGAATGCCTTTCCACTTCTGTCCATGCTCCTTACTTACCTTTCATCAGAAGTAAAACCATACTATATAGTCATTCATACAACTGGAGATGATAACACAAGACAGTTCTCAATTTTCCCATTTATTTAGCTATCAGCACACACACAGCCCATCTTAATGGAGGTAGCCTGGAGTCCCTACTCTCTAGTCTCCTTCCCCCTACCCACAACTCCCTGCATAAAAGTTTCCTGAAGGGGGCATCTGTGGCTCAGTCAGTTAAGCGTTCAACTCCTGGTTTCAGTTCAGGTCATGATTTCAGGGTCATGAAATGGAGCCCTACATCGGACTCCACGCTCAGCACAGAGTCTGTTGAGATTCTCTCTCATTCTCCCTCTGACCCTCCTGCTTGTGCTCCTTCTCTCCCCGCTCTAATATAAATGGATCTTAAAAGGGGGGGGGGGTTCCTAGAATACTATTAATGCCTTGGCTTTTGGCTGTCAGTTGAGTGGTTCAAGTTGGTTTTTCCCTGCATGGAACTAGAGAAAAGACAGGGATATTTCAGAATAGAGTGAGTAAAGCCACAAGCCACACATGCAAACATATGGATGAATTTTACATACATCATATTGCACAAAATAAGCCAGACACAAAAGAGCACCTACTATAGGTTTCTATTTTACATAAATTTCTAAAATAGACAAAATAAAGTCTGCTATTAGAAGCTGGAATAGTGGCAACCTTGAGGTGAATGGCAATAGTGACTAGAAGGGGATGTCTAGAATCAAGGTAATGTTCCATTTCTAGATCTTGGCTGCTGGTTGTGAAAGTGTGTTCTACTTGAGAAAAATGCACATTGGTCATTTATATATATGTATGTTATGCTTTAATAAAAATAAAAAATAAATACATAGAAATCTAGTAGCATTTGTGATGTATAGAATGGAATTTAAAAATAGTTTTTGAAACCAAATGTGAGATTTTATTTATTTTTATAAATTTATTATGTTTATAGATTTTTTTTTACTTATTTGGCAGAGAGAGACAGTGAGAAAAAGAACACAAGCAGGGGAAGTGGGAGAGGGAAAAAGAGGCTTCCCACAGAGTAGAGCCCAAGGTGGAGCTCTGTCCCAAGACCCTGGGATCATGACCTGAGCAGAAGGCAGATGCTTAATGACTGAACCACCCAGGCACCCCCAAACAGTGAGATTAAGTGGTAGCTAGATTCTTTGGCCAGCTGAAGCCTTCTCATTTGAATCTGCTTTGTCTTTGCTAAATATGAAAGCTAACAAGTGCAAGATGGTGCATAAAGACTCGCTAGCATCAAACTGAGACTTTCTCCTTGAGGTAATTAGATGAATTGAAAGAAAACAGTAAGGAGACGGTCTCACCATGTAAAATTCACTGGTATTCCATACCCTGTGTGGAGTTTACCCAAAGTCATCTTTTTTCTCTCTTGGATCTAGTGCCACGAAACCATGCTTTAGTGAAAACCAATATTCAACTTAGATGCTCTCCTGAAGGCTAAAGTCTCCCTCACTGATGCTACGCTCCATCTCCTTCAATCTAACACCTCAATTATCAGTGTTAGCTCTGATCAAAGAAGCATTCAGTATAGCCCCTTGTATCTACTGACCAGTGGTCAGCACTCTCTAGAAGTCATGAGTTCTTCCATGCCAATTGCTACATGGGGATCCTGCAGAACTTTAACCTCAGGTAACCCCCCCCACTCAACCAGAAAAGGCTATTGTGACAGGAATAGCATTCAAGAAGGCTAAATCCATTTCCATTTCTTTAAGTCAATCAAGAAAAACCTGGTTACATAAGCACTTCCAGTGATATGCAGAGCTGCCAGGGGAAAAAAAAAAAAAAGGAATCATCATTCTCTAAACTCTCTTCCCCAAGACAGGGGACCTCTATACAGTTAGGTTTAAGCTTGATACTTACGGTGGCAGGGAGGGCAGTCAACTTCCCTAAGTAAACCTGATTCAGTATTTCAAAGTGGGAAACATAAACGTGTCAAAATCAAACACGCAGAATCGAAGGTACTAGCTATAGCTGACAGTCTTACAAGTGTATGAAAATATTTCTCCACAGTTAAAAAAAATGTTTCGATGTTTCTAGTTTGAATATTTCTAGTTCCCTCCATTCTCACTTCATCCACAAACCTTTCCTTCTCCTAACAAGTAGTTTTGAAATAATAATAATTCATTATTTTCCCATCTACTTATTCAGTACTATGTTTTTGTAAGAGCCAGGTAATAGAAGGGGCTATTTTTATTTTATAACATTGATGCATCCTTTCTTATCTGTACATTTTTAGGTATTGTCTGTTTCATTTCAGATCTGGTAAGGTTGTAAGTAAGTGTTCTCTAAGTTCTTGTTGTCTTAAATGAAAATAGCTTTTTTTTCTGATTATGTCAATACTTTATCTTTGTGTACAATGCTCATAAAATGCAAGTTTAAAAACATAGTTTTAAAATACAGGTAATACATGTGACAAAGTAAAAATAGCCCACACTGGTGTTTCTTAAAGCTAATTTACAAAGGGGGTGATTGATTCAACTGTCCTCCTCTGGAGGGGTCCCAGGCCTCTTTGAACTTTGGCCACTAGGTTTATGGTCAAATCATTTTAATACTCACCGCCCCCCAATCCTTGGGGTTCTCTCTGTTCAAGTTTAGCAGACATCAAATATGTAAATGATTTTACCTTCCTTTCCAGGACATTAAAATGGTAGGGCAGAAAAATACAAGTTTTCAAATATAATTCTTACTCATATTGTATATCCCAATGTTATAATTCTATCACCATTCCGCAAAATAGCAAGATCAGATACCTAAGGTACATGAGAAAACTTTAATTATATTGAAAAACAGAAAGGGAGTGATTATACATTTTTCTTTTTATCACAATGGCTCCAATTTCTGGCTATTGAGTTGAACATCCTATAACTTGGTATATTAAAATTTGTATTTTACACTACAATTAATAGTAATTGCTATATAGTTTATAATTAATAGTAATTACTAATAATAGTAACAATGCCATTTCTCTTAAAAAGTCTCTCAAAAAAAGGAGAACAGAAGTAGCTACAACTATCTTAAGAAAAAAAAATAATATCCAGCATATCCAACTAGTTTGGAATTTAAACAAAGAAAATGAAATTATGTTATAATTATGATTTGGGCTCAACCCAATGGAAAAAATCCTCATAATCAGAGCTGCCAATGGTAGAAAGGACTTTGTTGTGAATTAATGAGTTCTCAGTCATGAAAGAAACTCAAAGCAGACCTGTAGAGGCATTTTCTATAGATGAGGTCTGAATGTTTCCATGGAGTCAAAGACAGGATTGAATGACAATTTCTGCTTTGTCAAATCCAAGGTTTTATGATGGTCAGTGGGGCTCCCCATCAAGATCTTAGGTCCTCTAACATTCCACACAATACTTCCATAGAATGGTGAAAATCATGGCATACACTAGTGTAGGTAGATAGGAATATAAAGTCAATTACGATTTCTATTTAGAGTGGTCAGTCCCCAAACTTTACAGTATTTATTATTTTTTTGTAAGTTAATTCTTTTTAGTATGGAATGTAGTTGAGACATGATGCTACATTAGTTTCAGGTATACAACATAGTATTTCAACAACTCTCTAAGTTATTCAATGCTCACAAGTGTAGCTCCCATCTACCACCATACAGTGCTACCCCAGTATCATTGGCTATATTCCTTTTGCCACACTTTTTACTCCCATGACTTTTTCATTTGGTAACTGGAAGTCTGTATCTCCTACCCCCTTTCACCCATTTTGTCCATCTACTCCCCCCTATCCAACTTCCCTCTGGCAACCATCAACTTATAGATCTGATTCTACTTTTTGTTTGTTATTTGTTTGGTTTTTGTTTTATTCCACAAGTGAAATCACATGGCATTTGTCTTTCTTAGTCTGACTTAATTCATTTAGCATCATACCCTCTAGGTCCATTCATGTTGTCACAAATGGCAAAAACGTATCCTTTTTATGGCCGTGTAATATCCCATTTTATATATATCTGTATCTCACATCTTTTTATCCATTTGTCTATTTGTAAATAGTTTGGTCATTCACATTTGCCTCTAGAGAATTTTGAATGGCTTTCCTTCCAATCCCACTTCTTCATGAATAAGTAATACTCCAGAGAAGTAGAATGCAAGCTCTTGGCTACCTCCTTAGAAAGCCAAAATAGGAATGCCAAACTATTATTCTGTAAAGTAACTAGCAGAAGGGCAGAAGCACTAAATTTGGACCTGCCTCTTCACAATTATGCCAATTTCAAACATAAACTATGGGCATAAAAATCTTGCAAGTTAAGCCAGAACTAAAGAAGCTACCTTATCTATGGTCTTAAACTAGTCTCCAACCTTCTGTGATAATTGAACATGTGTTTAGTGAGCACCTACCATTTGTCAGGCATGCTTCTAGATGAGTGGTCATCAAAGATTTTCTATAAAGCGCTAAATAGTAAATGGCCAGCATTGTAAGGTATATAATCCTGCCATACCTACTCAAGTCACCTGTTATAATGTGAAAGCAGTCACAGACAACACAGAAAAGAATTATAGCTGTGTTCCAGTAAAATCTTTTTTATTTTTTACAAGAACAGGAGACAGATAGGATTTGGCCTATGAGCAGCAGTCTGTCAACCTTTAGTCTTGACCCTTGAAATAGATCAATGCACAAAAAAGGGGAAAAAATCCGCTTCTTCATGGAACTTATAGTCTAACAAAACTGCTTTAAAAAAACTAGCATGCATTCCAAATATATGTATACATGTTTATTTCTAAGTTTTGTGGATAATAGCATCTAAGCACTTTTTGTATTTTAGAAGATCTATGCAATTACAATAAATGTGAAAGATTTTAATATTTCATAGTTCATTCACTAATACTTTTATTATTTATTTACTATTTCATTAAAATTATCACTACCATGGTACTTCAGTGAACACTAATTTTTAAAATCTTGGTTTAACATTTGGTGATCAATTTTAGGTCAGTAGTTTTTGATATTTGGTTTTAACAAATGTCATAGTGAAAAATTCACCTCACAATGATATATAGCTCCAAATGGAAGAATTGTATTATTGGCTGTGCTTATTGAAACATGATGCCATTTTTAAATCTCATCTTCTAATTATGCAAAGGATTTTATTAAATTTTTGCTTTATATATTTCTATCTTCCTCAGTGCAAGCAAGTTGTTACTGCCAACCAATTGGAAGGTCAATACTGGAATATAAATTAAACATTTATTGGCTGACTAAATAAATGAATAAAAATTGACTGAAAGCATTTGCAAGATTTTAAAGATGTTTCCCAGTTGATATGAAGTATGCTAATGAGTTCTTCTTTATGCGACATACTTAACATAATTTTAAGCAATGCCCTTCTTTGCTCAAGTTTAAGGCATACAACCGTATCACCTAACAGTAGACTGGGGAAAGGAAGGAATGAAGTAGTCTGTGTCAAGACTTCCTTGCCATGGAACACCTATACTTCCCCAAAGGAAACACATCTAAGCGAGGAATATGTGACCATTCAGCTATCAAACCAGGTAAGAGCTTCAAGGCTAATCCTTACATTATTGATCAGTAAAGTTTTTCTTTTTGAAAAAGGTATAGCTTTGAGTAGACTCAGTGGATCACCTGGCATGCACACTTTGGAGTGGACTTCGGAGACAACTGCTCTTCCCAGCTCTTTATTTTGTGTGCAGTTTGCATGTGGAGATTGCCCTTCCTAACACCTATTTATATAGGACTTCAACGTCTATTGGTGGATATATCTTACCAATTCCGCCAACCTAGTTCACCTTATTTTTGTGCATACTCTTAAGAGTAACAACTTCCCATCATAGCACACTTGGTGTAATAATGCAAAATAAACTCAAATTAAGCCAATCTTTCATTCACACTTGACTCAATCACAACCATTTGGTTGGCTATTTTTGGTCTCTTACTTCCATGTGTTCTCCAATCTGGAAGTTAAGAATCAGCAGTCTTTAACCATCTGAACTCTTGGCAGAATCTTTGAAACTTTACATGAACTTTAGCCAGGTTTTCTCTGTCCCTAATGAGAGGTTATTAATCAATAGTATGTTTGTAGTCGTGAAAGGGCTGTTTAGAATTTTAATAAATGTCATCTAGAAAATTAACAGAGAAATAATTAGGGAGATTTATTACCTGATTCCCTATCACCTTCATGGTCAAACCAAAGGAAAATGTGATAAAGAATGAGGATTACTAACACCTGAACATCTTATAAATATGCCTTCAAAACCCTCCTCACATAGCCAAAAAGTTCAGCAGTGACACTCCCTTTCCTGATCAGGTAACACCCTATCGTATTTTTCACAATATTATGTAAGTTTTCATTTTTTTTTATTTCTTTAACCCCCTCCCTTTACTCTGGACACAACCTTAGAGCAGGGAAATTTTATCTTTTACTTTTTTGGGTCCTACATTATAGAGTTCAGTTAACATCTGCTGAAATTAAATAAAATCTTGTGAAAGTTCCAAAGGCTATTTTGAGTACCCATGGTCCACCAGTGAAGGAAACCTGCCAATAGTGACCTTTATCTTGTGTTCCTAAAAAATAGGTGAAAGATATTTCCTTCTTCATGTCATAGTTTTGACTAAATAAAACTCTTATCTGAATATCATTAAGCCCTATAACACTGAACATTCTCCTTGAAATGTACTTTAAATATATCAAGTTTAAAAATGTGAAATTTGGCCCACCTTCTCCTAAAGGACATAATTAAAACTGCCATTTGCTGATGATGGCATATTATGATCAACCTCATAAAAAAAAAGTCTAACCAAATCACAAACTTAACTACTAAGAGAGCTCAGCAAGGGGACTGAATATATTATCAACGGAATTTTCCTGTATCAGCAACCAGCTACAAATATAATCAAACATAAAATAACATTAAAAAGAGAACCAAATTCTAAAAATTTGCTAAGAATTAGTTTACCAAAAAAGCCCAGACTGCTATAAAGGACATCTTTAACACTCAATGAAAAAACATAAAAATTCCATGCTTTTGAAGGGATGATTATTATAAAGATGCCAACTTTCCCCCTAATTAATCTATATTCAAATCATTTCCAATAAAAATTCCAACTGAGTTTATTATGATAAATCTGATAAAACTCTTTTAAAATGGGGATAGAAGTCTAAAGATCTATTAATAGTTAACTTTGAAAAAAGATGACCAAAGAGAGAGGAATTGCTCTACCAGATAGTAAGGCATACTAAAAGTCGTAATAAAAAAGAAAAAATGGTTTTGGTGCAAAAACAAACAAAAAGAGCTGTGAAGCAGAAGACAGACTCATAGCAGACCCATGTCCCTAATATACAATAAAGATGGTGCCATACACAAATCAAAGAACAAGGATAAACTGGCTAGTATACAGTGTTCGGAAACTCTTTTTGAAGAAAATTAAACAGAATTTGTACATAAAAGCCTTATAAAATTTTAACTCTAAGAGGATCAAACACCCAAATATGAAAAGCAAACTATAAATGAAATATAATGTAGGAAAATAAACTCATGACCTTGGGATGGGCAAGGATTTAAGCAAAATCCAAAGAGCACAATATAGAAGGTAAAATACTTGTGTTCTGTCAAAATGAAAGATTCTATTCAATGATAAAGTTCACAGAGATGAAAGAATATGAGAAGAAATATGTAATGTGTAAAAACTGACAAGGCCTTCTCTCTGGAATATAAAAGGAATTCCTAACAGGAATTTCAGCAGAAAACTGGGCAAAGGAAATTAACAGGTACTTAACTCAAGAAGAAACAAGTAACTCGAGCATATTAAAAGATGCTTGTGATCATGGGTAGTTACAGAAATATACATGTTATTTACATCATATTAGCAAAAACCAGAAAACTGGTATTTCTGGTTACTATTGCTATGTAACAAACCACTACAAAACTTAGTTGCATAAAACAGCAACAACCATTTTGTAGTTTTTTATGGTATCTGTGGGACAGATATTTAGGAAAGGGGTGGCTAGGAGGATTTGGCCCAAGGTCAGAAGGTATCTGCTGCCGGCGAAATTTAGGAGATGACCACACGTCTTCCTCCTTGTGCAGTCTTCTCCTTGTAGTCTATCATGTGAGCTAATTGGGGATTCTTCACAGCATGGTGGTCTCAGAGAAGCCAGATCTCATACAAGGCAGCTCAGGGCTGTAAGGTGACTATATTAGTGAGCAAGATAGAAGCTGAATCACTTCTTATAATCTGACCTCCAGTGTCATATTGTGTTACTTTTGCCAGGTTCTTGTGGCCAAAACAGTCATAAAAGCCTGCCCACATCCAAGAGGAGGAGAACAAGACTTGGTTTCTTAATGGTGATAGGGTTAAAGTTAGAACTTTCTAGAGAAGCATGTGGGCTGGGACATACTGCCACAATCATCTTTGGAAAATAATTCCACAGCTGGACAATTCCAAGTGTGAGGGGTCATGTGGTAATGGAGACCAGCAAAGATGTTCTAGAAAACAATCTGGCAGGGTTAAGACAAATTAAGTATGCCTATACCATTTGACTCAGAACTCTCAGCCCTTGCTTTGTCTCCCTGAGAAATCTTCTTACCATCTCTCAAAGGACATGTACAAGAATATTCATGACAACATGGTTTGATGTAGCCAGGACTTGAGGATCATCTTTGTTTCATCACCAGGGAAATGATTAAAATGTGAGGAGTACTGGTAATGATTCTTACATAGCAGTTTGAAGCAATAGGGTTACTAACTGTAACATAAATAGAGTATTAGAAAATTATGGTGCTGAAAACCAGTGAGATTGACAGCACATTATCAATATTTTTTAATTAAAAATCCATACATGGACATGGGGAGTTAGGAGAAGGGAGTTGGGGGAAATTGGAAAGGGAGGTGAATCATGAGATACTATGGACTCTGAAAAACAATCTGAGGGGTTTGAAGTGGCAGGGGGGTGGGAGGTTGGGGTACCAGGTGGTGGGTATTATAGAGGGCACGGATTGCATGGCGCACTGGGTGTGATGAAAAAATAATGAATACTGTTATGCTGAAAATAAATTTTAAAAAAATCCATACATGCCAAATGATGTGCATTTCTGAGCACACACACAAATGAAGGGTACACCTTAACTGATCAAAGGTTTGCCTATGGCTCAGAAAAGAGATCAGAAGTAGGGACTGGGGGTGAAAAGGGAAGGAAAAGAAGAAGACATGACAGGGACATTTCATGGACCAACAGCGTGTCTTAAACACAGGAGGATAATCAAATCCACCCTTGACGTGCCATTTAATATTAATCTCCAAAGGCCTAGCAAGAACAGTTGTATTAGGTAGGATGTTAGTCCAAAACCTTTTGGAAATGCAGAGTGACACTTTGGCCAAGTTACAGATGTTTCTGTAACTCAATTTATTCATCTTTTAAACATTTTGAGGGTACCTGGGTGGCTCAGTGGGTTAAGCCTCTGCTTTCCACTCAGGTCATGATCTCAGGGTCCTGGGATCGAGTCCCTCATGGGGGGGGGGGGTCTCTGCTCAGCAGGGAGCCTGCTTCCCACCCCCCGCCTGCCTCTCTGCCTACTTGTGATCTCTAATAAATAAATAAAATCTTTTTTTAAAAAATAAAATACATTTTGAAATATAGGCAATAACTGGGGATGAGAAATATATTTTCAGGCAGAAAAGGTTTCTTAGAAGTCTACGATTATATGTCACATAGATGTCACTTTAAGACTTGAACCTTGCTGAAAAAGTAGATTTTAATGATGTGAAATTTCCTAACTATATGGTGCTTAGGGGAAAAAAAGTGAATTGGACTGTTTGACATAACCTTTGAAGTAAAATAGACATATGCAAAGCAGCAATATGCACTTTACAATAAAAAGACATTAAAATGGCTGCCGATCAGCTAATGGGAGGAGTATGGAGGAAAAATAATTAACTGCCACATCTACATTTAGATTTTCAATTAGGTAAATAACTATTTTACCAAAATCATTACATTTCTCTAAGTATGTTAATCAATTCTTCTTACTTATAAAAATATTTTAATCTCTATTTTGTTTCAGGGATTCAATCTGATTTAATCCAATAATAAAATAACCACAGGTCCAATGGCAGAATGTCAGGAAATAGACTTTATTTCATTGCCTTGATATAACTTTGACATCTGAGTTCAATGTTGGTTGACTGGTGTGTGCCTCGCTCTGCTTGGCATTCTCATTTAATAATGTAGTCACAGCTGTAAAACTTGAGATACTGTCACAAGAGACAAAGAGAGCCGATGCCAAACTAAAATGCTGTGAGAATATTAGCCCTTTGGGGTGAAAGAAATATTAAAAAGTCAATCATGGCCCTAGGTTTCCACACCAGGATTCTTTACAGATTTAACAAAAGGCTACTTTAATTTCCCACCCTCAGTAGACACCCTCAGGAGACTGCGACAGAAAAAACGGCCCCGTATCCTGTAATGTGTTCCCACTTCAAACTGGAGAAAACTGAGCGATTTACATTCAACCACGTTCTCAAGGTCACTGACAGTAACATTTGCTAACTCATTTTTACTTGTAGGATTCTGAAGGGAAATGGGGAATATTTTTAAACCCACAGATCTGAGTTAGCCTTATTAAAAGAATTCTTTAAAAAAAAGAGGAGGATAAATGCCAACGCAACCCAAGCCTTCGAAGTGGTGGTATTTGGACATTCATGAAACCACCAACTGAACACAAGCATAGAGCGATCCACAAGACCCATGTCTACATGTAGTGAAAATAGCTATGTTTTGAGTGACCTCACACTTTGGGATATTTCCTTTTAGGAGATAATACTCCTTTAAAGGAGCAAAATAATTTTAGTTTGTATAATACATAAAGGAGAAAAAACATTAAAAAAAACTTACCAAATTTAAAAAAAACATGGTTTCCACAAATCTGTTTTTCCAACGTAACCATCTTACCTTTATTCTTTATCTTCCCATGTGAATTTTAAAATGTAACGCATACAATAGGGTCTCCTCAAGAAAAGATGCATGAAGAGGTAAACAAAGTGAAATTCATCAACATGTATTTTTCTCCTTCTTGGTAGTTGTAGTTAACAGGGGAATTCAGTGGTAATAATATGAACTAATAAATATGTGTTAACTTTGGTATGTACTTAACTATGTACCAGATACTCTAAGTATGTTAATGTATTATCACATTTAACCCTTACAGCAGTGCTCTGGTGCCAGGGTTATCCCCTTTGAACATGACTTGAGAGAAAGAGAGAGTAACTGGCTCGAGGTCTCAGAGCCAATAAATAGGAGAAGAAGGATTCAAACCCTGGTCGTCCAGCTCTAAAAATTGTACACTTGGGCGCCTGGGTGGCTCAGTGGGTTAAGCCGCTGCCTTTGGCTCAGGTCATGATCTCAGGGTCCTGGGATCGAGTCCCGCATCGGGCTCTCTGCTCAGCAGGGAGCCTGCTTCCTCCTCTCTCTCTCTGCCTACTTGTAATCTCTCTCTGTCAAATAAATAAATAAAATCTTTAAAAAAAATAATAAAAATAAAAATAAAAATTGTACACTTAATCACAATTCAATACCATCCCATTTAAAAAAAAAAATCACAGGACAGACCAAGGCAATTGGCTCAAGCAGTTGCATAAAAAAACATGATGCTTAAGAATAAATAAAAGCTGTTTTTAAGCTTTTATTTTTAAAAAAATAATAAAAATACATGTGTAAATTCAGAGTTTAAGTCATCCAAAGTACAAAAACTGTTAACATATAATAAGGCAAACGGGGTCTTAGGGAACCCTAATAAAGCATGCCTGGATGCAGAGATATATAAGGAAAACATCACTTCTGTCTCTGAGACTACCACTAATTAATTTCAACATTTAATATAGTAAGAAGCCAAGGCGTGAAATTCATGCAGACACCTTTCTACAACTTCTATCAGATTGTTTGGCACTGGTGGAAAGAATGACTAACATTTATTATTTAAGAGTTCTATACTGAATACTCACATAAATCAAATAGTTGGCAGCCCTTCTGAGAAATGCTGTTTAAATTTTTTTCCTAGAGGGACACTTGGATGGCTCGGTGGGTTAAGCATCTGCCTTCTGCTTGGGTTGTGGTTCTCTGGTCCCTGTCCTGGGATCCAGCCCCAGACTGGGTTGGGCTCCCTGCTCAGTGGGGAGTCTGCTTCTCCCTCTCCCTGTCTCATGCTTGTATGCTCCTCTCTCTGTCTCAAATAAACAAAGTCTTAAAAAAAAAAGCCATCAGGTTAAAAAAAAACTTTTACTGGAAAAAATGAAACTACTCGTAGTTGACTTTTTTAACTGAAAAAAATACAGCAACATCATAGGTTGTTATAGTTTTATTTGTGGACTCTATGACATTTAAATGTGTTTTTTTTCTGAAACGCAATGATTTTAAAGCGGCAATTTGTTTTACGATCCATAAGTTTTGTCATTTAATACACGGTGGTATAAGTTTGCAGCTCTCAGCCTGAACGGCATGAAGAACACAAAGTGACTATGAGTTTTGGAATTGTGAGTTTATTGTGGTGCTCAATGCTTTTTTATTTTTCAACAGGGAAACAAGCTAATTTGCCTTGTTCCAGTAGGACAGTGGCGTGTAAGTAATGCCTCTTCATAAACAAATGCTATTCAACACTAGCAGTCTAAGTCATAAAGTCTGGAAAGGCCTTAGGAGGGACTGAATGCTGGATTTTCTTGCAAGGTATGGGTGGTCAGTTTTCTTAAGGGAATATTCATTCAAAGTTAGCATCATAGGAAATGACAAATCCATAAGATACAGTGGTATAGGAAACCAATTCTTCCAACAATGTTTCACTGACTTACAACATGCCACCCAAATGTTCACTGCATTTTGAAATTTGGTTTGCTCAGCTATAAGAGACAAATGGAAATAAACCAGACAAATCTCCTTAATGTATTCAGTGGTCTTATCTAATTCAGAGTCTTCCCTCTTTTGTTATGATAAAATTACTTTGCTACATTTTCCTAAGCAGTCCAGCCAATATCTAACCAATGCACTAGTTCTATTCATTAGGAGGCTTACCTGTCTTGAGTAAGTAACTTCATCAAGTCTTGCATTTTTCTCCTTGCTTCCACTCACCACTTCTCCCACAGGAGAGAAAAAGTCTTGGCAAGAGAATGCCAATTTGCAAATGCCTTCTTTCTCTCTATAAGATCTATACGTGCATGGTTTATCATTTATATCCTAGCTATCCCACTACCATTTTCTCATTCCTGCCATGGTTTATTCTCTCTTCTCTGGTCACACTGCAATGTGTCATCTGGGGGACACAAAGCTGAAGTGGTTGTTTATAGGCCATGAAATTTTGATGACAGTTAAGTTAATTTCGCATGAAGATCAAGGAGCCAAAGCTGCAAAAGTCATTCTTAGAAAACAACTTTTCAAGTAGAAGATTACTGTCTAGTTTAACTGGACCCAGCCCTTTGCCTGTGATTATTTCAAATTGCATTATTCATAGCATACTTCCTGTTCATGACAATGTTTTCCTTTCCAAAACCTTTATAGTTTAAAAATGACAGTTTTATATGATTGATTTGTCTATTTGGTCATAAAAAATAATATGGCTCTGTAAAATAAAGTCTGGATCTAACTAGATAAATAAGCAGGTGGAAGGCTGGTGTTTTTCTTTTCATAATTAACAAATTCTGTTTTCCAAATGCCCATAGGCTCATGACTTTCGGAAAGACTGTGTATCAGTCAGTCTAAGAGAACCAGTTAGCAATTCCAGCATCATGCAATTAGCACCATAAAATTATAAGCATTCAGTCATTCTTGAATTCATTCACAAAAATTTTGGTCATAAAATGGCAAAAGAAATGCAGTTTCTGCCCTCAGGGCTACATTGCTCTAGTAGGGAAGAAATTTTTTCACCCATTACATAACAAAAAATTTATAGGTATCTATTGCTTTGTAAAAAATTACTTCAAAATCTGGTGAATTAAAAATAAACACACAAATATTTCATAGTTTATACGGCTAAGGAATTTAGAAAGAGCTTAGCTACGTGGTTTTGACTCAGAGTCCTTCATGAGGATGGGGAAAGATGTCAGCCAGGTTTGTGGTCATTTGTTAGGTTAACTAGAGATTCTTGTTTGCCTCAGACAATCCTGGCTATGCCCCTGCTCCTGTTCCCTCTCATTTTCAAAAGTACCCTGGATTGTATAATACATTCATCACTGAACTAATAAGGACGCCATACCCAGAGCGCAGCACTCCGAATACAAAAAATATGTGCCGTTTCAATCTCTTAGCCTCTCACTCCCTCCTCACCCCCAACACCTACAGAGTAGCTCTCCTTCCTTCCTGCTTTCAAGTTATCTCATCTTCCCAGCAATTCTGAGAACCTCCAACGTTCATTTAATAAATTTCCATTGCTTAAGTTAACCCAAGTAAAGTTCTATTGCTTGCAACTAAAGAATCTTAAACTGGTATGCCCATGTTACAGTGATTTTGCTTTATACCTATAGCAGCATACATTTAGGGAAATATTTTATATCTATTGAGTTGAGCAGAGGAATGATACGTGTATTTTAAAGCAGCTACTTGTTGCTTTAAAATTCTGTTGCTACAGTTCAGAGAATTAGAAAGAATAAGACTGGAAATGAGAACCCAGTTAGGAACTGAGAACCAGTAGTCGGCCTGAAGCCAGATGATGCTTGCTGTAGACTAGAATATGGGTTATGAAAGTAGGAAGATGTAATGGAGTCAGGGGATTTAATAGGTGAAACTGACAAGTCAGTGGCGGAATAAATATAGAAAGAAAAGGAGATAAACAATAACAAAGATACCTTTGTTTTTGGTTTCTCTAGGACATGAATGACAAGTCTGTTAACTCTACCTGTAACCGAAAACATATGAAGAGAATGAGATAGGTGAGTACGAGATTTCTTTGAGACATTCTAGAAAGGAAATCGAGTAGCCAGTTGAATACATAAGGGGAAGCACTGAGAAGTGGCCTCAATTAGAGAGATGTTTGCATGGTATCCTCCTACAGGTAGTCGCCAAAAAGCCATGGATGGGGCAAGATCACCTAAATCAGCGCCTAATCCTGGCTGTACGTTGGAATCACCTGAGAAGGTGGTTTTTTGGTTTTTTGTGTGTGTGTGTAGTTTTTTTTTTTTTTTTTTTTTTACAAAAGCTGCTGTCTGGGCCCAGAGATTCTGATTAATTGATTGTGGTGGGACTACTGCATTTAAACAGCTCCGCACGAGTCAAGGTTGGAGCATAAAAAATGAAATAGAGGACAGAAAAACAACAGAAAAAAAAAATGAACAAAACTAAGAGTTGGTTTTTCGAAAAGATTAATAAAATTGTCAAAACTTTAGCAACACAAACCATGAAAAAAAGAGAGAAGACCAAAACCAGTGAAATTATAAAGAGGAGACATTACCAGTGATCCTAAGAGACAGCTATAAACAACAACACACCAATAAACTGGAAAACCTACAAGAAATATTTAGGCATATCTTGTTCTATTGTGCTTTGCAGACAAGCTATTTTTAATATATTAAAAGTTTGTGGCAATCCTGCATCAAACAACTCTATTGGTACTATTTTCCAACAGCATTTGCTCACTTTGTGTCTCTGTGACATTTATTGGTAATTCTTTTTTTTTTAAGATTTTATTTATTTATTTGACAGAGATCACAAGTAGGCAGAGAGGCAGTTGGGTTGGGGGGGGGCGGGGATTGGCTCCCTGTTTCACAGAGAGCCCGATGAGGGGCTCGATCCCAGAACCTTGAGATCATGACCCCAGCTGAAAGCAGAGGCTTTAACCCACTGAGCCACCCAGGTGCCCCACTTTTCAGTAATTCTTAGTAATCTGTGAACAGTGATAATCACTCACTGCAAACTCAGATAATGACAGCATTTTTAGCAATAAAGTCTTTACTCTTTTAAAGATTTTATTTATTTGAGAGAGAGAGCATGATGGTGGGGGGAGAGGGACAAGCAGACTCTCTACTGAGCGGGGAGCCCAATGCAAGGCTCCATCCCAGGATCCTGAGATCATGACCTTAGCTGAAATCAGACACTTAACTGATTGAACCACCCAGTCACCCCAGCAAAAAGGTCTTTAAATTAAGGTAGGCACATTTTTTTAAGGACATAATGCTACTTCACACTTAATAGAATACAGTGTAGTATAAACCTAACTTTTATATGCACTGGGAAACTGAAAAATTCATTTGACTTGCTTTGTTGTGATTTTCACTTTTATTCAAGTATCTGGAACCAAACCCACGATATCTTCAAGGTATGCCTCTATGTTCAGACTGAATCATGGAAAAAAAAATCTGAACACACCAATAAAGAGTAAGGAGACTGAGTAAGTAATCAAAAATCTCTCAACAAAGAAAAGGCTAGCACTAGAAAGCTTCACTGGGTGAATTCTATCAAACATTAAAAAAAAATACACACAATAAAACAAACCAAAAAACCATCAGTCCTTCTCAAAGTATTCCAAAAAAACCTGAGAGAAGGGAACACTCCCAAACTTGTTCTATGATGTCCACATTTCCCTGATAACAAAAAGCCAAGTAATGACATTAGAAGAAAATTGCAGGCCAATATTCCTGATGAACATAAATACAAAAATTTTCAGTACCAGCAAATCAAATTTTGTAAGACATCATATGATCATTACAATAGATGCAGTAAAAGCATTTAACTAAAGTCCACATGTTTTCAGAATAAAAAGTCTCAAAAAATTAGGTATGGAAGAAATGTACCTGAGTATAATAAAGGTCATATATGATAAGCCACAGCTAACACCACAAAGATGGAAGGTTGAGAATTTCTCCTCTAAGATCAAGAGCAGTTCAAGAGTGCCCACTTTTACCAGTCCTATTCAAAAGAGTACAAGAAATCCTAGCCATGATAATCAGGTAAGAAAAAGAAATAAAAGTAAAAAATTAAAAAAAAAAAGAAAAAGAAATAAAAGGAACTGGAAAGAAGTCAAACAGTCTCTGTTTGCAGAGAACCTGATTTTACATATAGAAAAACTTAAAGACTCCACTAAAAAATGGTTAAATCTAATCAGCAAACTCGGTAAAGTTTCAAGATACAAAACCAACATAAAAAATAAAACATTTCTCAGAGCGCCTCGCTGGCTCAGTAGGTGCAGCATGCGACTCTTGATCTGGGGGTTGTGAGTTTGAGCCCTAAGTTGGGTGTAGAGATTACCTAAAATCTTAAAAAAAAAAAGTAAAAATAAATGTCTCTATATTAACAGTGAATTATCTGAAAAAGAAAAACAGAAAACAATCTGATTTACAACAGCATCAGAAATAATAATTAAGGGGCACCTGGGTGGCTCAGTGGGTTAAAGCCTCTGCCTTTGGCTCAGGTCATGATCCCAGGGTCCTGGGATCAAGGCCCGCATCAGGCTCTCTGCTCAGCAGGGAGCCTGCTTCCTCCTCTCTCTCTGCCTGCCTCTCTGCCTACTTGTGATCTCTGCCTATCAAATAAATAAATAAAATCTTAAAAAAAAAGAAATAATACTTAAGAATAAGTTTAACCAAGGAGGTCAAAGATCTACAGTAAAAACTCAAATACACTGAGCAAAGAAAGTGAAGATAACACAAAGAAATGTAAAGATATCCCATATCCACAGATCAGAATAATATTGTCAAAATGTTCATACTACCCAAAGCCATCTAGAGACTCAGTGCAATCCCTATCAGGATCCCAATGACATTTTTTTTTAAAGAAATAGGAAAAACAATCCTCAAGTTTATGTAGAGCCTCAAGAGACAATAAAGAGCCAAAGTCATCCTAAGAAACAAGGACAAAGCTGGAGGTATCACACTTTCTCATTTCAAACTATATTACAAAGCTATCATCAATCAAAACAATATAGTACTGGCTTAAAAACTGACACAGAACAATTGAACAGAATTGAAAACTGAAAAATAAACCCATGCATACACTGTCAGGTAATATTCAACAAGGAAGCTGAGAATAGTCAATGGATAAAAATAAGTCTCAATAAACAGCCTTGGGAAAATTGGATTTTCACATGTAAAAGAATACAACTAGACTCTCAACTTACACCACTCATAAATATTACCTCCAAATGAATTAAAGGCTTAAATGTAAAACCTGAAGCCATAAATATCCTCAGAGAAAACAGAGGTGAAAAGCTTCCTGACATGGGTCTTGGCAATAATTTTTTGGATAGGACACCTAAAACATAAGCAACTAAATCAAAATACTAAGTGGGACCATATCAAACTAAAAAGCTTCTGCATAGCAGAAGGAAACCATCAACAAAGGGAAAAGATAACCTATGGAATAGGAAAAAATCATTTTCAAACCATCCATCTGTTAAGGGTTAATATCGAAAGTATACAGTGAACTAATAATGATTCAATAACCAAAAATCCCCAAATAACCCCAAGTTTGAAAAGTGGCAAAGAAGCTGAGGAGACATTTTTCTAAAGAAAATATTCATGTGGTTTTGAACTGAATTTCCCTGATGGTTAACATCAAAAACGAATGATGTATTGTATGGTGACTAACATAACACAGTAAAAGAATATATATATATATATATATTCATTCAAATGGCCAACAGGTACACGAAGTGGTGCTCAACATCACTACTTGTTAGGGAAGTAAAAATCACAACCACAGTGAGAGATCACCTCATACCTGTGAGAATAGCTATCATCAAAAAGACAAGAGAAAACAATTACTGGTGAGCATGTGGAGAACAGGAAACCCTTGTGCACTGTTGGTGGGCATGTAAATTGGTACAACCATATGGAAAACAGTACGGAGGATCCTCAAAAAAAAAACTTAAAAATAACACTACATTATGATCCAGCAATTCCACTACAGGGTATATATCCAAAGGAAATGAAACCACTACCCTAGAGAGTTATTTTCACCCCATGTTCAGTGCAGCATTATTGACAAAGCCAAAACATAAACAACCTGGGCTTCCATTGGCAGGAGAATGGATTAAAAAATGTGGTGTATATGGTATATGTATGGTGTATCTCTCTCTCTCTCTCTCTCTCTCTCTCTCTCTCTCTCACACACACACACACACACACACACACACACACACACACAGTTCAGCCATAAAAAAGAAGGAAATCCTGCCAGTTGTGACAACACGCATGGACATTATGGGCATTGTAACTAAGTGAAACAGGTCAGACCAAGACAAATACTATGTGATCTCACTTTTATGTGCAATCTAAAGAAACTAAAATTGTTGAAACAGGGGTCAGATTTCTGGTTGCCAGAGGAGGCAGGAGCAAGGTAGGGGTGGAGGAATTGTGTAAAGGGAATCAAAAGGTACAAACTTCCAGTTACTAGATAAATAAGTTCTGGGGGTATGATGTACAACATGACAATAGCTAAAAAATACTGTTTTTATTTTTAAAGTTGCTCTGAGTAAATCTCAAATATCAGATCATAAGGAAAAAATAGTTTGCAACAATGTGAGTTGAGAGATGTTAATAAGTTTATTGTGGTTATCATTCCATGATGTCTGCATATTTCAAACCATCACATTGTACACCTTAAACTCACACAATGCTGTATGTCAGTTATACCTCAACACTAAAAAAAAAAAAAAAAAAAGCCCTCAACATGATTTTCGTAATCATCCAGTGTTGAGAACTTGTATATATTATACAAAATGAGAATAGAAGGGCTAAGACTGAATCTTGAAAAGCTTCAACGTTTACTGGCAAGTGAAGATGAGCTGGCAAATGAGACAAAAAATAACCAGACAGATAGGAATGTAACTAAAAGGAGAAGTTAACATGAAAACCTGAAAATCAAAGTATGGCTGTTTCAATGGGGAGAAAATACTCAGTTTTACCAAACAAGCTCTTAGAGGTATGCTCAGATGATAACTAAGAAATATCATAAATAATACATTGTTGACCTTTTGAAGAGTTTACTGATATTACAGAGGATGGAACTGAGTTAGTTTAAAAGTCAATGGAATGTGTTCAACTTACAGAAGGAAAAAAGTCAAATATGCAACATAGGGATAAATACAAGAGAGCTCCTGAAAAAATAAATAAAGCTCCCGAAAATTGGGGATCTTAGTAAGATCCTAAGAACAAGTGGAGGTCTTAGTCTTAAATAAGGACAATATCTTCTCCATGAATCCAACAGGGGAAAATGGCTAAAAGCAAATACCAGTAGCTCTATTTTGAACTGAAAAGATAATTCAGTTCCACTCTGGTAACGTACTTTTTCTCTGAAGTAGAAGGCAAGGTATGGGTAAACAATAGGTGAAATGGACATGTGGCAGGCAAAAGTTTGGGGATAGCAGCAAACTTCTGGTGTGGTTGTTATGGAAAGTGAGGGAGTAAACTGATTGGAGAAACTGAGTAAAACTTCCAAGCAATGTGGAGGTTCCTTTTAAGAAAACCTACCATTAATTTACAGAGAAACAAGAACCAAGTTTATCCAAGTATGGATTTTTTTTATCCAGATAGGAGCAGCAAACAACAGGAGGGCAAGTGAGTTCCATATAGTAATGGAATCGAGTTAAAGAAATGATGTGCCATGAAGTCCAATTTGGATGTGGTGGAAAAAAGACTGATGGGAGTGCCTGGGTGGCTCAGTTGGTTGAGCCTTCAACTCTTGATTTCGGCTCAGGTCATGATCTCAAGATCATGAGATCAAGCCTGGAGTGGGCTCTGTGCTGAGCAGGGAGTTTGCTTGGAATTCTTCCTCTCTCTCTCTCTCTCTCTCTCTCTCGCTCGCTCGCTGTCCAACCCCCCAACTCTGCTCTCGTGCCTTCTCCCCCTGCCCTTCTGCCTGCTTGCACACACTCTACCTAAACAAATAAACAAACAAGAAAATATATAAAATCTTTAAAAAAGAAAAGACTGACAGATTGGGAAAAAAGAGAAGCCTGGATAGGGTTAAAGAATAGGCAAGGTCTGCATGTGGTGCCATAAGCAGCCAAACTGCTCATCAGTCAGCCACTAAATATGTTTGATGTTCCTATGGAGCTCCTACTTACCAGCTTTGCTGTAGGAACTACATACAAAACATCCCATCCTGAAAGGGACAAGTTCAGGGTCGGTCCAGGAGAGAAGAAATCAGAAGGCATCCCAAGACCTGCTACCTCTACAAGTAAGTAATCTGAGGCATCCCTAAATCAGAGCCTGTAAGACCCAAGATAGCTTTGGAGTTTCTTAGCTATTTTTCCTGAATCATTAAACCCAAGAAACACATGTGAATCTTGGAAAAGGCAGGTCTATCACTAGTTGATAAATGTTTTCACAGCATTTTTTCATTTGCCATTTATAATACTAGGCGTTAGAAATCATAGAGCTGACACAATAGGAGTGGTTCTTTTCTTTATGGAGTCTAACAAATACTTGGAAAGACATATTAAATAATCACTAATATTCAAGCAAGTAAGCTGTGCAAAAGGCTATAGTAAAAAAGGATATACCATCAGGAGATATTTGGGAATATTTGATATTTATTAGTCCTGGACCAGTAGGAGGAGGTGATAGGAAGAATTCATCAAAGACATCCAGATTTGGAGATTAAGCAACATGGTGGTGTGAGTGGCATTTACTAAGAGAATTGAAAGGAGGAGGCGGTTTGGGAAAAGGAGGTGTGAATTTAGTTTCAAACGTCTTATACTTGAAATGCTTATTAAACAACCTAGTGCAGATACATAGTAAACAGTGGATAAAAGGATCTAAAGCTTAGAAGAATGATCTGGGCTGGAGAAAGATTTTCTCCTAGGCATCATTTTGCTCAGAGGAGTCCCAGATGTAACCACTGCTGCCAACAATGTCTACTTGATGAAGGCATTGTGGGCAAAGAAGAAGAGATCCACTCTCAGAATTCCCTTCACCACATACCAGCCCAATTCAATTACCAAACTTGTTCTTAAAAGGAAAAATTCCAACAGGCAACAGATACCTTCAATACTTCCTCCACGCATAACCACGGTAATCTTTTCTAAAGCATAGGTTTATGATGTTACCTTCCCTCTGATCCACAAGATAAAAAGCAAGCTCTATAGGTGGGGTTCAAGACCTCTTATCACCTGGCTTCATTTTCTTCTATGCTCTCTCAATATCTCCAGGATCCATTCCACACCACATGATTTTTTTTCCTACAACCACATCAATCTCCAGGCAGTCCATTTAACAGCCTTGCTGGCTCATGCTTCTGTATCTTGATCACACCAGTACTTCTTCCTGAAGTATCTTTTATCCTCTTGTTCTGCTTGCATAACGCCCAGTCTTCTCTCAAGATCCTGTTTCATATATTCACTCATTCAAAAACCAGTTTGAACCAAATGCTCTATAAGTTCTGTGGCATATAAAGCTATACACAAGAAAGGTATTTTCTACCCACATTATGCTGTATGCACTGTATCAGAATAAGACACACAAAAAGGGTGTGCTATAGACTTCATTTTTTTCCGCACTGGGAGATGGTAAAAAATTACTCTATAACATGCTCAATAATTTACTTTTTTTGGCATATATATTCCAGATATCTGCCTTGCCTTATTTTTTCTCCCTAAGTTTTTGGCTCATGCTGTTCTGACCAGGTATAGCATAGTACTTTACCAGGTCATTTAATCTTACTATTTTTTAATTGCTTAAAGTCCACTCTGATTGCTATGAAAGTTTTTTGGTTCCAGCAGAACACCTACAATGCCTACCATTACTTATCTCTAGGTGGCTTTTTTTTTTTCCTGTTTGCAAGACTTCACTGACTCATCCCTTTCTCAATCTCTCCTTCAGTGTGTGTGTGCGTGTGTGCATGCGTGCACACATAAGCATACATGCATCTGTCCCTCTTCTAAGTATTCTGAGTTATTTCCTCAATGGACATAAACTACATACACTTCCATTTAACTCCAATAGCCTAAGATTTCCTGTGTAACCATTCAATGACCTGTCAGCTTTAACCTCATAGGGGCTACCACGTTTCTTATCTCCTAGTTAAACCAGTCTTATCAGTGTTGACTAATACAACACACCTATCCCTACACTCTTCACTCAATATATTGGCCACGGACACACTATGTGCTCTACTTCCTGGCATCAACTATTGGAATGTGCACTCACTTTAGAGGATTCTACCTCAGCATACCAACTGTGGACAAAAGCGAAGGTAAATCTATTTTGAAAGATTGGAAAAGGTTATTTATCTCTTCATTGCTTGAAAAACCCTAAACTGTCTAATAAATAAGGTATTTGAAATGCAACAATGACAGTATTATTCAAGCACAATAAGTCTCCAATCTCTGTATGTCATCACATTGGCTTTTAGAAATTTTAGCAACATTTGTCTTTCAGTGATTTTGACATCTCTTTGAAGGTGTTTGGAAATGAAACTACTACAGAGCTGAACATACAGAACTTGCTTATAGACAGGAATTCCTCCTTCCAATTTAGTTATGCAAAACCTGAAGAAATGGCAGTGACAGTAAACTATAAACATAGGTCATTTGAGGAAGGGGAGAGTGACAATTTGAAGGTCAAAATGTAGCCCTTTCTAGGTGAGATGTAGACTGGAGCCTGGGTGGCTCAGTCTGTTAAGCGTCGGACTCTTGCTTTCAGCTCAGCTGATGATTTCAGGGTTGTGACACTGAACCCTGCATTGTGCTCCATCCTCAGTGGGGAGTCCACTTGAGATTCACGCTCTCCCTCTGCCCCTTCCTCCCTGCCCCCATACACTCTCATGCATGTTCTCTGGAATGAATAAAATCTTAAAAAAAAATCTAAGGCTGATTAATTAGTTAGAACAGATGGTATTGTGTCCAATGCCATGGAATTAATCCACTGAGAGGAAGATAAATTTCACTCTGTTTCAAAATTGCAATCTGCATTGAGTGAGCCATCTTGAAATTACATATCTTTGATCATATGAGCCTGGATAGGACTTCTCAAATTATCTAAGTCATTCTTGCTGGACTGGGAAAATGTTCCAAGGTACATACTTTCTCAATATGCTACTATTAATGTAAGAGAGAGTGAAATAAATTGAAAACTGGTCTATCTATACTTAAGGTGGTCATTTTATGTCAGCAATAGAAATGATAAGTATAGACCCAAGATAGAAAAATGCTTATTGTACCATGTGAAGTCACAGTCACAAAAACGGAACATATATTATGATTAGTTACTTGTCAATTATTTATATATTCAGATAAAAACTTAAAAGGCATGTACAAATATAAAAATGAGTTATAGTGTTAGGGAGGGGGGAAAGTGTGGGTGATAATCCTCTATTTTCTGAAATGTTATAATACTGTTAACTTTATCTGAATAAAAGTAAGTAAAGCATGCCAAACTGATGGGGTATCAGAGGCAGTGTCTTTATGTATCATAGACAGTATTTTATTATTGCCCAGGGTAGCAATTCTGCCATTTTATTTCCTTCTAAACTTTATGTTAATTAAAAAGGGAGAGTGATCCTCAACATTCCAAGACCAAATAAATGTCAGCTCAGCATTTGTGGAAAATGCTAAGACTAGAGGACAACGATGAATTATCCTAATTCAGAGACTAATAACATTATAGAGTGAACTGTCGTCTTGGTGCTCACATGTAATGTGTCTCAGAGGAGCAAATGTGGATAGATGCAGTGGAGGATTTCTACCTCCGTTACCAAAATGGCTGAGGTGTTAGTGACGGTTTATAATCAGAGACCCAGATTTTATTGGCTTTAACTATCAAGAGTGGCTAGGGAAAACGAAAAGCCCACTCATAGGAAACACTTTCAATTGATGAATACGAGACTGACAGCACTGAAAATGCAGAATCTAGGTTCTTGTGGAAAGACCCCCCACCCAAAAAAAATGGGAAGATGCACACAAAATTTTACTTTTTATAGTCTACATATACTTAATATAATGAAATGCATACAGCTGTAGTTGTGGTAAATCAGTAGAACTGTGTTCTTCTCCACACTTGATATTTTATTTTCAGAAAGCCTTTAAAATCCTAGACTAACACTACAAAACTTGTGCTTTATAATTATAGTGATAACTAAATTTTATAGGAATTTATAGCATTCCAAACATATTCATTCATTTTATCCCATGTGACCACTTCATAAACTCTTTGAGGACATACTACATGACAGGAAGAACTGAGCCTACCAGCTGCCACTCACCTACCAAGTGGCAGAGTCCAAACTTAAATTCAAGGAATTTGACTGCAGGCCACCGGTAAGTCTTGCTTCCTCTCACCAGAAACACTAAAGTGATTAGGGAAGAAAGCTAGTATCCAGCAAAATTGGTATTTAAGATTTGGCTTTCACTTTCTTCTTTGCTCCCCTCCTATACAGAATTCCTATACTCTCAGTGCAACTTCTTCCTCTCTAAGGGACTAAAATTCATTCACACTAATGTGGTAGCCAGATACGGACGATGTCCCATAAGTTTGCCTCTGCACTGGTAATGCTAGGAGAGAGCATTCTTAAAAACAATGACATGAACAAGTGGTGGAATTTCTAGACCTGCTAAAAACAAAGGAAAAGAAATATTGGGGGGGGCCTTCCAATCATACAACTGCAGGACCATTTATTCTACTTAACGAAGCTGATTCTGTACAGCATTCTCATCAATTTGGGATGCCAGCTGTGGTGAAGTACAAAGAGGAAAATAAGGTTCAGCTCCACCACATACAAGCCATGCGGGCAAGGATAAACAAAATCAAATGACTCTGACCTTCCATTTCCTCATCTGAAGAATGGAAGTTTTTATTTACAGTGTTGGAATGAAGATAAAATGAAATAAAACTTAATTTCGGGAAAGGGGTAATCATTATTCTTAATATTTTCAGTGAGTTCTTTTTAGAGGCTTTTATCCTCTACAATCAAGTTACTTCCTCCAGCAATGCTGTTATTCTAGAAGCAGCCTCAGAAATTTTACAATTTACTGGTAGCATGACAAAGAAAGTAACTCATCTAATGTAATAAATGTGTTACCGAATCCATTTTTATAACTTTGCAAATTAGCTAGGAAGCTTGGGAGTTAGCATGACTTCAAGACATTCAAACATAGTTATGGTTTTATGTGTATGTTTTCTTAATCAAAGAAGGAACCTCACGTATTTAGAATAGCATACACTGCTATTGCTTTAGATAGAGATCCATAGATATGTTTATGGATCATACACACATGTAACTTCTGAAGCATAAACCCATCAAGCTTATTAATCATTGGGGCAAATGGGATGGAATTACCATGTCTAAACAGTCCTTAGGGCACACATCTAGGAATCTGTCTTCCAATATTAATATTCTACAACTTTGACCCTACGTATTCACCTGTCTATACAGTGTAGCTTTGAAGAGCTAAGACTGTTAGCCTGGGGCAAACAAAGATTTAAGTGTCCAACTACCACATACATAAAAAATAGCAGTAATTCTTGAAGCTATTCTCATTTTTATCCTATCTTCTCTTCAAGTCACATGATTTTTTTTTCTGCTAACTAAAAGTGATGTCCTATGAAGATGGGACACAGCGGTACCTTTGAAATTTGGGAGATGAGTGAATTAGGTCCAGAATGTAGGAAGAACATTATAATAATAATAAATATTATATCATGATATATATAATATGAAATAATATATTATATATAAAGACATAATAGTATGATAAATAATACTAATACCAATAAGAGTTGATATATTATGGGTGTTTCACATTAAGAGGACCGCAAAAAGGTGCCATTAAAATCTGTGATATAGAGTGTCGCTTTCCCACTCAGCATCAATTCCTTATTCTACCTTTCAAATGGTACTCTAATTTGTCTTCTTTCCCCTATATATAGCCCATGTGCCTCAGGGGGAGCTGTCCCCAGCCCAGGTCCTGAGATAGTCCTAACAGGACTACAAGTAATGTAGCCTTCCTCCCCCCAAGTTAGATGACTCACCGAGAGCCAATAGGATTTCTAATGAGAGGACTTGTGTTTGGCGGGGGGAGGGGGGGTGTCTCCAGGTAAATCATTCTTCGTTTTTCTGGGAGAGCTTTCAGAGGAGCTTGTCCCTCTTTACCTTTGCTTTGTCATACACAAATGTGATGTTCAGTCACAAGAAATCAATAGTCAGAAGGAAGCCGAGGGAAGAGCATCACAGGGAAATGAAGCCAAAGCCAATAGACAAAGCATCCCAGAAGCCCACTTCACAGTTGCTTTTCTCCATGTGCTAGAAACTACATTTTTATGCTGTATACACCTGGCGGAGTGAAATTTTTTGTGGCTTGTCACTCACATAGCCCAAATGATAGGGAGCAAAAGATAAAACGTTGTGTTGTGTGGGTCCCACAGCCACTGTGCTCTGAGCAGGCATCTTTAAAAAAATCACAGGCATCTACACCATCTGTCACTTGTTATAAGTAAAAGCTAGACAAAGAAAAGACATGTGAGTGTCCAAGGCATTGCTGTGTAGCCAACAAAATCTAGGTTGAAATATTCTTGTCTCTCCTCTCCTGACACTTTCCTTCCCCTGGAATGCCTTTTTTTTTCACCATTAAGATCATCTATAAACTGGGTAAATGTTCTACAAAAATGTCACCTTCATTTTGCCATAATTTCAATACATAATTATTCATCCATCTAAGAAAAACAATCCATTTTAGAAAATTAATTATTGAGTGTATCAAGTGCTTTCATTCTTAGAACCCATAATGTGAATTGGCTGGATCATAATTAATGCTTTCTAGCATGATTCTTATAAAGGTGTCTCTCCAATCAGATCTGACAGCCTACTCGCCCAATTTGGCTCTTGTGCCTTCAAGATCTTAATAAAACAAAAATGAACTTGAAAGTTGTTCCAAATAGGAATGTAGAATTACTGTGTTCCTGATATCTAATATTTTTACTTACCTAATATTGCTAATGTCCTATCAGAAAAAAAAATAGATTTTTAAGTTGTCTTTGCCTACACTGCTATACATTGACTCCTTCCTAAAGAACCAGTGAATGGGACAACCTTCACACAACTGCATTTTGGCAATCTCTACCCTATAAATTTTCACTCTGTTATACATGTATATATTTATTTTTATAGTAAAAGCACATTTATAGTGGTTGGATTAAATATTTTGAAGCCAAAATATAGTATATAGTATAATAAATACATAGGATTCCATCTTGGCCCACATCTAGTGGACTTTAATTATTAAAGTATTTAAACTGATTACAAGAGAGGATTTCCAAGTAGATGACACTCTCCAGTCAGAGTGAACTATTTGGGAAAAGACGCTTGTCTTTTTTCTATGCCTCTTCATAGATCTGTAATTCATAAAGTTTAACTTTATATAAATGCTTGCTATTAAAATTTTACAACTCACTCCCAGCACCTATAGATGGGAGCCTACATTTGAAACCTCTTCATTTAGAGCTTTCAGAGGAAATTCCTTGTGCTGTTATAGTTTCTACCCCTGTAGTCAGCTCTTTACATTGCCCATGAGAGTCTGTGTTAAGGTTCTGGTGACCCCATCTGCCAACTGGCCCCCAATAACGATTTCTCTCAACCTGTCATGGCAGGCTACATTTGTATGGTTGCCTGTTGCAAGTGGGGACATTCTCTTCCATCACATTAAGATACTGGTGCTCCCAGAGGCTAACCGAAAAGTGTAAACTCATAAGGACATCCCCAGACAGGTCCTATCTTTATAATGCAAGAACTCAAAACAAGTAGAAGATACGCATCACCAGAAACCAGTGCCATCTTTAGAACAATAACAAGGCCATATTGGTCTTAAGCAACGTTTAACAGGAAAAGGGACAAAGAATCAGTAACCCTCCTGTTTGCATTCAGCTTTCACTCACAAATTGCATCATGTTGCAGAGGCCCTCAGAGACCCAGTGACTCAACAATGAGAGTGAGCTAGGGAAGGAAAGGTGACTGATAAAATTACAATACAAACCTTGGGATTTGATTTATTTCCGTATCTGAAAGCCCCAAGTTAGTGTCCACAGACAGGGGTCCATTCCAGATGATTTCAGTGTTTAAGCCTAACATTTAAGGAAGAAAATCTCTGTTATTTAAAATTTAACATTTCACCATGTAAGTGTTTAGCCTCCAGAGATACAAAACGTTAACTGCTGGGGTGCTGGTCGTTCCTCTCTTTGCTAACCACTGCCATCAAAATGACTAAAAGGAATTTTTGATTAAGGTAATTGAATTAATTTAATTCAATTAAATTAATTGAAGGGGGTTGAATTAATTGAAGAGGGGTTGGAACTTGGGTACTGAAGAAGACCTGCTGCACTGATACAATTTTAAACATGAGAGCTCTTTCAAAAGGAGAGTTTTATAAAGAAATGAAATCATCCATTCTGGGAGACTTGAGTCAACTGCTAATATAAGAAATAGTAAAGAAATGGGGCTCAAGCAGGATCCTGAGACACTGCTCATCACATCGAGCAAATGAACCACCACCATGTTCGAGAGAATGCTAGTTGTATTGGACGGGACACTGTAAGCACTCTAAGATCAGATCACAGGAATTTGCAAAGCAAATGGTGCCTACACTTTAAGAAGTAATGGGGGGGGGTGTCAAAAAGACTTAGATAATTTGCTGAACAAAGAACATTTGCCTTTCCAGTAAAATCTCTAACTTGTCATAACTGACTAGCATTAATGCAGAAACCCTAAAGAAAATATTTTCAGAGTTGTGAGGCAAATCAAATTATATTCTCTGGCAAATAAGGTTTAGAAGGAATTATCTGGTGAAAAATGCTGGGAATTGTTAAAAAAAAAAAAAAACAAGCCTTATTTCCATTTAAATACAACTACGGGGTTGGGAGGAGGCATGTTTTAAAGACAAATGCTGGACACCTGCCACCTTTACAATACAAACAAATTCCCAGATACTTAACTGTCCAGGTGTTTTATTTTTTAAAGCAATCCAGTGGTACCAAAACCTGTCAAAACATTGGATCTCATACCACACGCCTATTTTCCACACACTGTAAAGTGGAAGTCCTTTCCACCACCTCAAGTCTTAGCTGACATTAGGCTATGGAGAAAGAAGCAAGGGAGGAGTTATAAATCACTGTTCAGTCAAGTCCAAGTCGAAAGGCAAACATGCAAATCGCCCTGAGGCTAAAAAAGATTCCTCCCTGAGGCAAAAGAAAGAATGTTTGCTTACACCTTTATAAATAAAAGGTCTGTCAAGCTGGGAGGAAAATATACTCGTATCCATAGGGGTAGCCAAGAAGCAAGTCCTGTGAATCTCCAATGTAATCTATTTCCACACAAAGGACATTCTCACCAGCTTCCTCCTGGGCTAGTAAATAATCACTAATCATCCCAGATGGTGTGAATCCAAACTTATCGCTGACAGATAATAAATCAAGGCATTCTGATGTGTGCCATGCTATTACAGTTGCGGTGATTTCACATCGATGGGACATTCAAACTGCTAAGTAGCATAATTAGTTACAGATAATTCCAAGACATTAATCATGCTTGGGATAAATCTGTGAAACAAACATTGAAAATAGTCTCTATCACATACATGACCAAATGCCTGAAAGGGACGAATCTGATAACTAGGCTTGTAAGCGTGCAAGCACTTCAGATGAACAGTGCTTTCGAACACCCAGAATTGATATTCCACCACACAGCTGAGGAAATGAGCTACCCTTTCTCAAGTTTTGTTCCAATAAGCCTATTCATTTTATATTCAAGAGAACTTGAATTTTTTTTTTTTTTTTTTTTTTTTTTTTCAAGAGAACTTGAATTTTATTCTACTATCTCTTTAAAAAAATAACAACTGTCCTTCGATGAAGGAACACAATACCCATCAGGAAAAACTGTGAAGCCAGTCAGGTTAGTTTGGGGATCTCCTCCTAGTGCTTACCTCAATATTTTAGCTTACTTCCACTCAACATGTCCTGTAAAGCTTCTCCCAGTCTATGCAAGCCTACTTTCTCTGAAATCGACCTCTACTTGTTCACTTGCCTTAGTCTCCCTTCAGAGCTCACTCCTCCTGTGTACTCTTCACTCAGTGTACTCTTCACTCAGTCTTCACCAGCCACTCACAACAACCAACCCAAGTATTAACAACAGAGAATGATTTAATGAAAGCTATCTTTGGTACGAATATAACTACATTTCAACCATTAAGCTAGAAAATGAGCAGAGTTTAGGATGTGGTATAATGGTCTATGGGAACCTCAAAAATCATGATACATGAGCAACTAGCTTATGTCCGCAGTTGGTCATGAGGTAATGGGCCAGCCCGGTGTATGGGAGCTACCGCCCATGAGTTGTTGCAAGCATTCAAAAGCACTATGTGTGCACTTCTCCAATGAAGACATACAAATGGCTATCAGACACATGAAAAATGTTCATCATCACTAGCCATAAGGGAGATTCAAATTAAAACCACATTGAGATATCACCTTACACCAGTTAGAATGGCCAAAATTAGCAAGACAGGAAATAACATGTGTTGGAGGGGATGTGGAGAAAGGGGAACCCTCTTCCACTGTTGGTGGGAATGCAAGTTGGTGCAGCCTCTTTGGAGAACAGTGTGGAGATTCCTCAAGAAATTAAAAATTGAGCTTCCCTATGACCCTGCAATTGTACTACTGGGTATTTACCCCAAAGATACAGATGTCGTGAAAAGAAGGTCCATATGTACCCCAATGTTTATAGCAGCAATGACCATGGTCGCCAAACTGTGGAAAGAACCAAGATGCCCTTCAATGGATGAATGGATAAGGAAGATGTGGTCCATATACACTATGGAGTATTAGCCTCCATCAGAAAGGATGAATACCCAACTTTTGTAGCAACATGGATGGGACTGGAAGAGATTATGCTGAGTGAAATAAGTCAAGCAGAGAGTCAATTATCATATGGTTTCACTTATTTGTGGAGCATAACAAATAGCATGGAGGACATGGG
Organism: Mustela nivalis; assembly: GCF_964662115.1. Taxonomy (NCBI): domain Eukaryota; kingdom Metazoa; phylum Chordata; class Mammalia; order Carnivora; family Mustelidae; genus Mustela; species Mustela nivalis. The sequence goes on along the minus strand of NC_139040.1, from coordinate 115,048,568 downwards.
GAGATAGGAGAAGGGAGTTGGGGGAAATTGGAAGAGGAGGTGAACCATGAGAGACTACGGACTCTGGAAATCTGAGGGGTTTGAAGTGGTGGGTGGGTGGGAAGTTGGGGGAACCAGGTGGTGGGTATTATAGAGGGCATGGATTGCATGGAGCACTGGGTGTGGTACAAAAACAATGAATACTGTTGTGCTGAAAATAAATAAAAAATAAATTTTTAAAAAAAGCACTATGTGTGGAGAATGCCAGAGATCACTTATATATGTTTCCTCTAGATGTTCCATAAACTCAATACCATCCAAAACTCTAAGTCTACTCTTCGCTGTTATGTAGCCTTTCATTTAACGTATAGTGATTCTCCAAGTTGTAACATTCTAACTTTTAGGAAATTAAATCTGTTGATCTCTTCTTTTTCTTTCGACTATGGTATATTAGGTAACTCTTGTAAAACCCTTCCCCTTCCCTAAATTACTGGAAATAGTCCCTTGAGTTATTTTCTAGTAATTTTACTTTTTAAATAATATTTAAATCTTCAGTTGATCTGGAGTGTATAGCGGCCATGGCATGAGCCCATTTCTAAACCTGTAGTATATTGTCCTAATGCCATTAATTTGAAGTTTGTTCCAAATTCCATCAATAAAATATACTGTGAATCAATAAAAATATAATTTTATGTTGGACTGTGTAGCTTTTAAAACCAAATTTGCTCCATGTGTAATAATGCCAACAATATATAGAATGAACAGTGACAGTAAGAAAAAACCAATGATATGACCTTTTCAAAATAAGTCTCTAGCTATAACATTATCTATCTGTATAAATATTGAAAAAATTCTGAAGACGTACATGTCAAACTGTTTGTGATTATATCTAAGGATCAGGATTTGGGATGGAGTAGAATCTTCTTTTTGCACCTCTTTATACTTACATAATTTTTAAAATTTATAGTAAGCATATGTCTTTTGCACTTTAATGCAAATCCTGTAAATCTAAATAATTCTTTAACATTAACCAACTGTATAAACTAAATATACTTTTCAAATCACTAAATGCACAAAACATTTGATAAGAACCTCCTCTTTCTTTGTTAGACTATGATTTGAACAAGAAATCCACCTTTACTGAGTTTAGCTTCAGAGGTTTCGGAGTTGTTATGACAGTTGGCCTACAGTGACTACTTACATACTATGTAAGAAAATAAGATATGCGTGTGAAAACTTAAGTGATCAAAGCAGTACAGCACTCTTGAGATTTAGGACTATAGCAATCAGATTAGGAAGAAAACCCCACAAGTGTTTTGTAAAGAGGATGGGATGGAACTGGTTAAGTTTCCTGGCATGTGGAGGAAGTGTGAGAGTAAAGTATAGAATCAGGAAAGTAAACATTAAATAGAGGAGTCTCCTTGGAGAATATTTTTATTGAGAAGCAGTTGCGTTAATTCTGAAATGTAAGTTAGAAGTTAATTACAGAGAATCCTCCATGTCAGCCCAAGGGTTTTGAACTTTGTCATGCAGAACAAGTATGACAAATAGGTATTATTTCTCATGTAAATGCTAATTGCTAGAGAGGGCTACTGTTCCATGAGGTTGAGAAAGATTCTCAAGTTCCAAATCAGTATCATTTAGAAATAACCTTCATGAACAGTTACCAGGGTGTGACATGGGCTAACACGAAGGCACTATCATGTGCTGAGTAGTACAAATCCCCCTAGAGGCAAGCTGGTTTTTGAGATGTGGAAAAATAGATCTGACAGTATTCCCCCAAAATAAAGAGTACCTGATGTGAATGAGACAAGGAAGAGAGATGGCATAGCAAGACTTGGGGAAACTTGAAATCCAAAGTGAGCCAAAGGTTTTGTGCCTGGAGTTCTAGAATGTTGGCAGCATTTTCAAAAATAGTTAATTTGGGGGACACCTAGGTGGCTCAGTCGATTAAGCCTCTGCCTTCACTCAGGTCATGAGCCTGGGGTCCTGGGATGGAGCTCCACATTGGGCTCCTTGCTCAGCGGGGAGTCTGCTTCTCTCTCTCTGCCCCCTCTTCACCCCCACTTGTGCACCTGTGAGCATGCTCTGACAAATTAATAGAATCTTCAAAAAAAAGTTAGCTTGGAAAAGAGTTCATTTGGGGGAGAGGGTAATGGATTCATCCTTTTTGAGCTAGTGGCCATGTGGAAATGTCTTCTAAGAAGTTTGGGGTAGGATACTGAAAATGAAGAACAAAGGAACCTTTTTTTCCTCTCCTCTTCAAGAAGGCATATTGCTGGAACAGAAAAAAAAAAAATCATGACCTACTTAGAAATCATCCCAAATTTCAGTTCCAAGAAGGGGATGGCATAACAATCCACTGGGTAGAATAAAATAAGAAGTTGTAAATTTCTCCCCCTCAAAAAAATGATGCTTTAAAGGAGTACAGTTTTGCAGTACAGTGGTCATTCTTTTTCAACTTTACTACGAAAGTTAAAAATAAAGTATTCTATAAGTTTTCTTTTTTTAAAAAACATTTTATTTATTTATTTGACAGAACAGAGATCACAAGTAGGCAGAGAGGCAGGCAGAGAGAGAGGAGGAAGCAGGCTCTCCAAGGAGCAGAGAGCCCGATGTGCGGCTCGATCCCAGGACCCTGGGATCACGACCTGAGCCAAAGGCAGAGGCTTTAACCCACTGAGCCACCAGGTGCCCCAGTATTCTATATTAACGTTCAGATTCCTTAAAAGTTTAGCCTGACTTCTTTTTAATCAAACTGATGCTTTAGGTCCATTTTAAGTTTATATTCAGGAGAAAAATTTGCCTGGAAAAATCTACCTGTCATCAGGCCATACAGATGCACAGTGCACGGTACAAGTACTTCCACGATCGCTTTTTTGAGCCTCACAGCTCTCCAATGAGGGGACAATGCTGCAGCTACAACCTCCACTAACAGATGGATTCTAATGGTACCTAGAGAGATGCTATGGTTTACCTAAAGCCCATACTCGAAGTTAGTGAGGACACGAGGCTACGAACTGAGGTTTCCCAAATCCACATCCAGTGCTGCTCACCAAACACCTTCTGCCATATTGATGCACTCAGCTTCGTATTGGCCTTTTTACATTTTTTTTAAAGATTTTTTTATTTATTTGTTAGAGAGAGAGAGAGATACAGAGCGCAAGCACAGGCAGACAGAGTGGCAGGCTAGAGGCAGAGGGAGAAGCAGGCTCCCTGCCGAGCAAGGAGCCCGATGTGGGACTCGATCCCAGGACGCTGGGATCATGACCTGAGCCGAAGGCAGCCGCTTAACCAACTGAGCCACCCAGGCGTCCCTCGTATTGGCCTTTTAAAATGTTACATTTTCTCATTTTTCATAAACACCATGGTAGTGGGTTCCTTTTCTAATTCTTGTATTAAATTGTGTTTACTTGCCCCTGAAGGAACAAGGTTATGCCCTTTATGAAAGCCTGATATATTGTCTGTAATGCTCTCAAGAGAGATTTATGATCTCACACAATATTTTACTGCTGTCATTAAAAACAAGTGGTAAGATAAAGTAGCCTCAATTACACAATGAAAGGGGTTGCCCGATTTCAAAGGCAGACTGAATTCAAAATGTTTGAAATCACTGGGCTGCTGTTTTTTCTTCTGTTCCAAGGCATTCCAACACAATGAGAAGGAATGAATTTTGTTTCTTCTATTGTTTATAGCCAACAAATGCCACATACACTGGGAAAATAATATTTCACCACCAAGGCATGTTTATTCTTCTTGTCATTATACCATTCCTTGCTCACCCCAGGGAATGACTTACTCGCTCTCTCTGTGGCACACTTGGCAATCTCGAAAGGCTACCGAATCTTCTACAGGTTTCTTAAAGTGGTATGTTTTCATCATAGCATAAGGTTTATTTAAAATCCCTTGTGCTTTACCTGGCAGGATGTGAGCCTGGGTGAAGGACAGAAAAGGTGATTGAAATGATACACCTTTACAACCTCCAGAAGATTGACTGCCATTGTCAGATTTGTTTACTGTCAACTATGAGAAATAAAATGTTTCCATTTTACACTGGGGTTAAAAATGTCATCTACAAGGGCAAAATCCATTTTATACATGTCTTTTAGGATTATTCGTAGGCCCTAACATAGTCCTAAGCATATAATGACCACTCAATAAATATTTACTTGCCTTAATTAAAAATAATATAGACAGAATTTAGGGTAGTAGCATATTCCACTGGGTTTGAGTGGAGCTGTTCGGGCGGGGTAGAATGCCTATAGAAATGGCACCACCTCTCCACCTCTTATGCACACTCTTTGCAATGTGGTTTGGAAGCTCATACAAACCAAAGGTGTTGTCTCTTTCCCTATCCTTTGAATACAGGCTGTCGCTCTGACTGGATTTAGCTAATAGAATGTGGCAGGGTTATGGACATTGGGGAAGCTATGTACTGTGGTGAGTGCCATTAATTGTGTAAGACTGATGATTCACAGACCTGTACCCCTGGAGCAAATAATACATTATATGTTAATAAAAACTAAAAATAAATTAAAAGAACATGGCAGAAATGACACTGCCAGTTTTGAGGCTGGGCCTTGCTCCTTTTCTTAAAAGAGAGGGTGCCTCTTTTAAGAGAGGTACCTGGGTGGCTCAGTGGGTTAAAGCCTTTGCCTTTGGCTCCGGTCATGATCTCAGGGTCCTAGGATCGAGCCCCGCATCAGGCTCTCTGCTCAGTGGGGAGCCTGCTTCCCCCTCTCTCTCTGCCTACTTGTGATCTCTGTCAAATAAATAAATAAAATCTTAAAAAAAAAAAAAAGCAGCCACCATCTGAGCAAGGTTGGACTATCCTGATGGCGGATGAGAGACCTAACGGAGCAGAGACAAGCTGTACCAGCTGAGGTCACCCCAGATCAGCCAGCGAGCTAACGAGCTCCCAGCTGACCCACAGGTTAATCCCCAATGCATGAACAAACTCAGTTGAGATTAGCCCAAATTGCTGACCCACAAAATTATGAATTAAAAGATGGTTATTGGGGCTCCTGGGTGGCTCAGTGTTTGACTCATGATTTCTCCTCAGGTCATGGTCTCATGGTTGTGAGATTGAGTCCCATCTTGGGGCTGAAAATTCTCTCTCTCCCTCTCCTCTCTTCCTCCTCTGTTTCTCCCTTCCCTCCCTCTCTCCCCCTCTCTCTTAAAAAAAAAAAAGATTATTGTTTTAAGCTCCTAAATTTTTGGGTGGTATGACAGCAAAAGCTAATTAATGCATGAGAGAGAGAGTGGCATAGGAGAAATCCCATATTCCTGTTCAGAAAAGAGCTTCTGCCAAGAATTTACCAGATTTGTAAGCCTCAACAGAGCCAAATTCCACCCCTCTTTTTATCCCTTATTCATTTCTTCCCAAGAGAACAGGCATAGCTAGCTTAATTGGTAAAAGCTTCACATTTGTTGCACATTTTCTGGCAACAGGAATAAGAAGATTAAAGGTGGTTGGTCTGTGCTCTTGCTCTCACCAACTTCCTCTCAAGTAAAACAAGCAGTCTTGATTCTGTTCCCTAACTTTTTTTTTAAAGATTTATTTATTTTAAAGAGACAATGTGTGCAGGTGACTATAAGTGGAGGGGAGGGGCAGAGGGAGAGGGAGGGAGAGAATCTCAAGGAGACTCCCCACTGATCATAAAGCTCCATTTGGGGCTCCATCTCATGACCCTGAGATCATGACCTGAGCTGAAATCATGAGTCAGATGCTTAACCAACTGAGTCACCCAGGTGCCCCCTGCTCCCTAATTCTTTACAAAAGACACTAAATTGTTCATGGGTAAGAAGGGGGCCACCACAGGCATTCACTGTCCTGTTGGTTATGGTGCATGAAACAGGCCTATAGGTCTTTCCCAGTGGCCTGTGAAACTGCTCTACAGATCTGGATCTCTTCTCAGTCAAGTAGGAGTGACCATTAAACCTCAGGCTCACACTGCATTTGCCAACACACATCAGCAACTGGATGCCAATATGTCTGTTCTCACCAGTAGAACCTCAGGAGGAGAAGGGACGGGTCTTAGTGCTTTCTCCTCAACAACATCCAGTAACTGTGAATACCAAACTGAAAACTTTGAATGAGCAATGAAATGGAATTTTTCTCCTAGATTTTCTGTATGATAATTCCACTGTCTTTCATTCTAACTTTCATGGGATTATTATTAGAATGTAACCATAATTCTTTTATGTTTAATTTTTCTATAAACTATTTACATAAAAACCACACATCAACTTCCAATCACACGCTTTTGGTCCTTTTATATGTTAAGAGGAGAAATTACTTAGATCAAACAACAGAAATACCAATTGTCAGGTTTTCTGCTCCATTTTAAAACTCTTAACTCTAGTAGTATAACTGTGTTATTTTTTTCCAAGAAAGAGAAAAGGATATAAAATTAGGTAATGGAGGGGCACCTGGGTATTTCAGTTGGTTAAGCATCTGACCTCAGCTCAGGTCATGATCTAGTTTCCTGGGATGGAGCCCAGTGTCATTCTCCCTGCTCTGCAGGGAGTCTGCATATCCCTCTTTATCTCCCACTACACAGCCCCCCACCTCATGCTCTCACATGTGCTCTCTCAAATAAACAAAATCTTTAAAAAAAAATAAGTAAAATAAATCTAGGTAATGGATAGAACTCAATTTAGCACGTTAAAAGTGTTTGCTTCACAGAGAAGCACACGCACACATGTGCACACGTGCGTGCATGCACACACACACACACACACACACACACACACCCGTAGAGTTCTTTTGGAATGTATATTAATGAACAGTACAAAAACCAAACGTTACATATTTTGGTTTCACTCTCCAAAAAACTCAAGGATTATATGATGTAAGGAAATGTGACAAAAACTGCATTGAATAATCGAGGCCACCATGAAAAGGAAAAAAGCCTAGATTCCCAACTCCAGCTTCATTTCAAAACTGGATATTTTGTACACCCCAAGAAAGCCACTTTTTGTTGCTATCACCTCTATGCAAATGGAATTCAGGAAGAGCCATTAGAACTGTCATTAAGAAAGTATTTAGACTTGCAAAACCACCCTATTCATATCTACTTCTATCTACTCTTTAATAGTGACAAATCTATTCTGGTTTTTAATTTCTCCCTTAGTTTGGTAAAATTTAAGTTGTGTATTACAGAAAATGAACAAGCTTATTGGCATAAAATAGTTCAAATAAACTTAATCAGTATTACAATTAATTTTTTTATTTCCAATATGACTTCTAGATTTTTCTCTTTTTTGTCGATTTTTGTTCAAGTTTTGTATCTAGTAGTCTGTTCTAAGAACTTTGTTTTTGTTCATCCCTAATGTGTTGTTTTCTCTTTCATTGTATTGTGCAATTATCCATGTGTTAATTCCTTCATTCTACTTCCTGTAAGATTATTCTTTTCAAAATCTTCTATTGTCCTTAGATGCTAAGCTCATTGATTCTCAGCCTTTCTTCTTTTTCTAATATAAGGATTTAAGTTTATAAATTTCCTTCTTAGTATCTGTTCAGCTACATTCCATATATTTTAATGTATTCAACTTTTATTATTTATAATTTTGAAGTATTTATAAATTTTGTATCTATTTTTAATGCATTCATGACTTAGAAGAGTATTTATGTTTTTGAAATATAAGAAAGGTTTTTTAAAAATTACTATCCTTTTATTAATCCTCCACACTTAAGGGCATTGTGGTCAGGCTTGCTTTATGGCTCAGTGGGTGATCATATTTTAGTTGTATTCTGCAGGGTTATATTCTATAATTGTTCAGTGCAAGATTTTTTACATATGGCCATTAGAGCAAGACCTTCTAGTGTGATGTTAAAAATTCTCCATTGTAAGCAATTTTTGTCTCTTTGATTTACCATTTACTCAGACTCGTATTTGTCCATTTGTGAAATTTTCATTGAATTTCATCCCACGTTTGCTATATTAAGGCCATGTTGTTAATTTCACAATATTTAGACTTGTTATATAATCCTAGTGAACTGCACATTTTATCTTTATGTGAGGACATTCTTCACTGAAGGCTTTTTATTTCAAACTATTTGATATTTACATTGTTTACAATATTTTGGCTTATTTATGTCCAATAATACGTCAGGTAGAAAAAACTGCTATGAAAATAAAACGGGCTCTGAGAATAAAGAGTCCTGGACAGGTGCTATGGAAAGCCTTCATGTTGCAAAAATCTGAGTAAGGGGAGGACAGAAGCCATATGACTATCCAGGAATAAAGGGTTTCAGGCAGAGAGAACAGCACAGGTAACTGCTGGAACATGCTTGGTGTCCATAAACTGGCAAGGAGGGCAGCATGGATACAGAGCAAAGACCAAAGCAGAGTGCTGAGAGATGAGCACAGAAGGGAAAGGGGCTTACATCAGGTATGGACTTGCAGGCTTCAGAAGGATTTGTGACCTTACTCTGAATCAAAGAGAAAGCTATTAGAGGGTTCTGAGCAAAGAACAAACAAGACCTGACTTACGTTTTGGTATTATCAATGCGACTTCCATGTTTAGGAAAGATTACAGGGCTGGGATACAAGACAGACCAAGGGTAGAAGCAAATAAACTAGTTGGGAGACTTCTGAGATAATTCAAATGTCAGATCGTGGTAGTTTAGATCAGTGCAACAGCAGTAGAGAAGATCAGAAATAGTGTGATCAGAGGGTTTATTTGGAAAATTTAGAACTGACTAGACTTGCTCATGGATTGATAGGGAGTTTCAGAGCCAGAGCAATCAATCTCATAAACTTGATATGAACAATGAACACATGGGGATGACATTTACAATAAGGAGGATTATAAGAGGAGCTGGACTGGGTAAGGGATATCAGAAATTTGTTTTACTACCTGTTAAGTCTGAGATGCTTATTACTCATCCAGGTGCAGATGACTGGTTGGCAATGGAGTTCAGTCTAGATGCAGTCTAAAGACATAATGTGGGAGTCATCACCTCAAGAGTTAGTCTTTAGAAATGTGAAACGCAGTCAGAGCGCCCAGGGAGTGCGTGAAGATGAAGAAAAGAAGAGATCTAAGGATGGAGCCCTAGGGCACGCCAATGTTTAAAAGTAGGAAGATGAAAAGAACACAAAGGCAAGCCATGTCCTGCAGGCCAAGGAGAGAAAGTGATTTAAGAAAGAGAAACTCCACTGCATCTGAACATAAATGACAGGTAAAGTAAGATGAGAAATGAGAATGTTTCATTCCAGGGCTGGCCATGTGACCATCCCTCAGGGAATTTGAATCAAGTTACTGCAGAAGAGTACTTGGGGCTGAATACCACATGAATGTGTTCAAGTGAGAATGAGGTGGGAAAGGAAAAAGAGAAAGTAGACATAACCCAAGTTTTGTTTTGTTTTCTGGGTTTGGAGGGGGTTGATAAAGGAGAATTTTAAAAATGGGGAACAATTGAGATGGCTTGGAGTAGGTTTCTTTGAAGATGGAAGATACTAGACCATGCTACTGATAATACTAGGAAAACTGATTATACAGAAAGAACGGAACTGCAGGTATGAAGTCCTTCTATTTCTGAGGTCAAACGTTTCCTGTAAAGGGCCAAATAGTAAGTATATTAGTCTTTATGGGCCATACTTCTCAGCTCTGTCTTTGTAACTCACAGAAGCAGCCACAGACAGTATGCAAACAAACGACCATGGCTATATTCCAACCCCACTTTATTTTCAAAAACAGGACACTAGCTCAAATTGGCGGTTATTTGCCAATCTCTGTTCTAACCCATAAATATTTTCTCGATTGGAATTAAATTCTTTTGAGTAAATGGAAAATTGCATACTATATAATAATCTATTAGATGGGATTGAACCTCTGTTTTATAGGAAGATTCTAGATTAACGACTTGACATGCTGTAGGGACATTCTGAGATCTAGACCACATCACTCTCTTAGTCATGTTCTATTTAATTCTCTTCAGTATCTATTATAAAGTTAAAGACAACACTGAAGATTACATATAGCTGAGAATATTTTATTTTTGAGAACAGAAAAATAAAGATGTCAATTAACCAGAATACAGGGCTGAAACTAACATTGTAAAACTTAAGGGGGAAAAAGTCAAAATTTCAGCAGACCTAATATAGAAACTTATATACAAAATACACAAAGATCTCAGTTGACTGTCATTTAAACTCCGTATCCCTCAAAAGAGTGACTTCACTTCCTGAATAGCTAACATTCAAAATTACCCTGACAAATACCTCACATTCAGAACAAGGGAGAGAATCATCCCAATACAGAGACTTACACAATATTAAAGAAACTACATTTTAAGGGTGGGGGGGATCTGATCAGTTAAGAAGTCATACAGAGTTGAGTAGGGCGAGGATGGTGAGATGGTAAAATCTTTTCACTTGAAGAATAGTTGAAGTGTAACATGACACTTAACATAGAAAACAGAGTATTTAGGATAGACATGAGTAAAGTCTCTCAACACCTGAAGAATGATTATATTCTTCAAGGGATATGAAAGGGATAATAGAAAACCATTGGTTGTGGGGTATCTTACATCTAAATGACCTAAGGAAAACTCCTCAAATTTCTATGGGCCTATCTATAGAGGCTGCTAAGTGAGGTGGTGAACTCTCTGAAACTAATCAAGCAGAGGATAGATTTGTTTTACTCAAAAGATTTATGCCTTTATTTTCTCATCAGTAAAAGAGAAACAGGATGGGGAAAATGGGGAGATGCTGGTTAAAGGGCACAAGCTTCTAGCTAGAAGATGAGTAAGTTCTGGGGATCTAATGCACAACACGGTGACTGTAGTTAATAACACTGTATGGTATATTCCGATTTTGCTAAATAGAGCTTTAGTGTTCTCACTACACACACACACACACACACACACACACACACACACACACAAAATAAAACAGTAACTATGTGAGGTTATAGATGTGTTAATAAGCTTGGTTGTGGTCATGATTTCACAGCATATACAAATCTGTAATTCTTTTGGTCAAGTATTTCACAATAAAGCCAAAAAAATCTATCATGTGATGTTTATGAGTTAATTGAAATCATGTATGTAAAGCTCTTTGCATAGTCTCTGACATGTGTGCTCTACCCTCTTAGGAGAATTTTCCAATTAATTTGTAAGCCAGCCCTCCCCCCTTTTTAACAGGACTCCAGAAAGGTTAAGATAAATTTAGGCATCCCCTAGGAAGTAACTGAACCATGGAAAATAAAACTTTTTTTTTTTTTTTTTGTCATTAAAGAAGCTCTTCCATCATGACTCTGTTCTGCCTGTTTTATAGATCTTTCTGGAATACTCCACTGGCTAGGGCTCTGCCTGGGCTGTCAGCCGTAGGGTTCAGCAATACAACCACCAAGCCATCATTTTTCCAACTCATTAGACCATATCATTAGAGCTGTTGCCACTAGAGCCTTTATAGCTCAGGGCATAAATATGTCTGAGCCTAAGTTTGGGAACTTAGAGCTTATCCTTCATTTCCTTTTTTTTTTTAAATTTTGTAACACAGTTAATAGGAACATTCTCCCAAGGCTTAGATTATGAGTCTTTTGCCTTTAACATGCTTTTGCTTATGAGACTATTTCTGAGAGAGATGGAAGCCCCATCTTCTTGGGGCTTCTCCAATACAGAAAAGGGCAGGTCATGCATTGCTGGTAGTCTAAGGTGGCTCTGAAATGTCTCATCAAGCACAAAGAATGCCAGGCTTTGATTCTTTCAACATCACAGAAAAGCAAAGCTACAGCGTGCTCTGTTTGGTATTTTCATGTTCCAGATGCTTTTCTGATCATTTTATTTAACTGGTGAATTTTATAACAAGATGCAATTTTAAGGGCTGACTCTTTCTTGAGAGGTATGTTTAGATGTTCATTTCTCACCATTATTTGCTTTGTCCCTGGAATCACACAGGCTAAAAATCTAATTACATTTGTTGACATTCCTCTGACCACTTATTTTTCAGGTGCACAACTATAGAACAATACTGACAACACAACTGTGACTAATAGTATGGTATTTTACCATTGATAAAGTGCTCTCGTGTTCATCACCTCATGGAAAATCCCAGAGGTAGGAGCTTATTAAACACTGTTATTTAAAAGCATTAGCTAGGAGCCCCCACAACTGAAGTAATTTAGGTTATTTTAGGGAGAAACCAGTGATCTGGGATCTGTACTAGCCATCACAATGATTCACATTAAACGGTATATAAAAGACAAATGTGAGTAGACAGATTCCAAGTAAATGCAAGTTGTTATTTTCTCTATGTCCAACATATGTCCCAGCTATGTTAGTTTCCTAGAGCTGTTGTAACAAAGTACCACAAATGGGGTGGCTTAAAACAATAAATTTATTCTCGCAGTTCCAGAGTCTGGAAGTCTGAAAACAAGGTGTTGGCACTGTACGTTCCCTTCAGAGGCTCTGAGGGTTAGTCAATTACATGCCTCTGTCTTAGCTTCCCATAGTTGCCCATAATCCTTAGCATTCCTTGCTTTAGAGAGTAACCATTCCAGTCTTTGCCACTTGCTTCACATGCCCCACTTGCTTCACAGGCCATTCTCTCCTGTGTCTTGGGGTCTTTGTTTGCTCTACTTTTTAGGAGCCATATCCTACTGGATGGATTAAGGCCCACTTTAATCAAGTATGGCCTCATTTTCACTTGATTAACTCTGCAAAGACCCTATTTTTAAATAACCTCACATTCACAGATACCACAGTTTGCAACTGCAAAATTCTTCTCAGCAGACACAACTCAATTCATAATGCAAGACTGACTGACCAGTGACAACATTTTATTTCTCTTTTTATATTCCAAATAGGGTAATCCCTACTTGCCACAGACCTACTTCTTCTGACTTTGCTTCAAGTGTCCCTGCCGTTTGTGTACTGTGGAACAGGATACTCAGATATAGCCCTCCCTTTGCTTCTGGCCTTCCCATCCCGTGGCCGTTAGGCTATATTGGGTTCTGATGATCTTTTTGACAATACCACTCTGTCTCATACAGCTACAAATGTTGCCGATTGCTATCAACTCCCCTGAACCTCAGGTTCAGGGATATTAATGATGGGACCATTATCCTCAATTACAAATGGAGGGAGAAGATTGGCCAACCTGGGTCTCATTCCTATGTCCAATGGAACTGGATTACAGCACTAAAATTGTACCTTCCCTTTTCATGTCATGGAGTCTAAGCCAATTTAAAGCCCTTTATATACCAGAACAATAACCTACCTTCTTTCCTATGCTAGGATATACCTCCTTCCAGGATGATACTATGACAATCAGGAGAAACCACCACTCCTCACCAGGATGCAATCTTCTCCCAAGATCTCAACAATCAGAAATCAGTCTGCCATTCTGTGATTGACATTGTGAGTTGGAAATTCAATATACATTCTTCCCCTTTTCTTTGGTAAAAAAAAAAAAAAAAAAACAACTATTCTGTGGGTATGGAAATAGGCCTAGCAAGAAAATGTTTGCCTAAGCTTCCACTGCAGATAAAGGTGGCAACTAAGATGGAGACAGAAATCTTTTAGCAGGACTGTTGTAAAATTTCCTAGTGAAGGCCTGACTCAGTTCCCTTTTCTTGCTTGGAATATACAGCCAGAGCTGTAGCAGCCATGTTTCCACTGTAAGGTGACCTTAATGAGAGTGGCGCATTAAAGATGACAAAGTAAGAAAACAGAAGGTAACTAGATATTGATGACATTGTAGAGCCTCCAAAGCATCCTTGGACTTCACTTACATCACCACCCACCCCCTGACCCCTGGAGACATTTAACGATATCTGTTAACACTTACCAATGTTTTGGCAGCCACACTGAGGGGGGTGGTTTTACTGGCATCTAGCAAGTAACTGTCAAGGACAAGGTTAAACATTCTTTAGTGCCCAAAACAGAGAATCATCAGGCTCAAAGTATCATTAATTCTGGGGTTAGGAAAGTTTGCTTCTAAGGATAAAAACCTGTTCTTTCAAGCCTATGTTGTTCACAGTCAAATTTAGTCCCTGGTACACAATGGAACAATTCTCAAAAATGAAGATTTTTTTCATCTTTCTCACTGTGATGTTGTCACATGTAAAACCTAGAATGAATATTAAACAAAATGTTTGCATGGTGGGACTCAGGCCGCCTTCATTTAATACTCCCACTACCACAAAAAAACAGTAATTATAAACACTGTAAGGTACTGCCACGCAAGGCACCATTAATAAAGGTGTTGCATCATTGCTGTGAGTTAAAAGCAACAGACATGATTCCTAAAAAATGTAAACACAGAGTACCATACAAGCCAACAATTGCACTCCAAGCTATATGACCCCCCAAATTGTAAACAGGTACTTAAATAAACATTTGTACATGAATGTACAAGTAGCAGCACTATTCACAACAAATAAAAGGTGCAAACAACCTGAACATCCATCACTGGATGAATGGATCAACAATATGTGATATATACGCCCAGTGGGGTATTATTCAGCCATAAAAAGGGATGAAGTATTGATGCATGCTATAAAATGAATGAATCTCAAAAACATTATGCTCAAGTGACAGAGACAGGCACGAAACGTCACAGACTGCATAGTTCCATTTGTATGGAGTGTCTAGAATACGCAAATCCTTAGAGACAGAAAGCACTTTGGTGTTTGCTAAGGGTTGGCGGGGGGAGAGTTGGGGAGTGACTGCTTAATAGATACAGGGTCACCTTTTGGGGTAATAAAAATGCACAAGTACCACACAGAGAGGATGGTTGTACAACTTTGTTAAAATACTAAATACCACTGAATTGTATACTTCAATATAATCAAGATGTTAATTTTTAAGTTATGTGTATTTTATACAATTTTTATAAAGCCAATAGGCTAATCTTGGTTGTCTCTGTTCCTAAATGGTTATTTGGGACCCACCAAATTCCCTAAGGGGTCAGAGTCTTTGGCTAGAAATTAGATTGACTCAGAGGAAATTCAGAATCCTAGCATTTCAACTTCACAGACGCCTAAAGTATAGGATATCGATTCTTTGTAAACTGGAAATGACCCATTTCCAAACCTTCTACCATGACTGCTTCCTCTCTGAATGGCTGATTGGAAAAGGGGAGGAAGAGTGAAGTGGAAATTAGAACTGCAAAGTATTAGCAGCAGCATCTCTGCTTAGAGATTAGGTGACAGTCCCAGGTCAGATTCCAGTGCCTCCTTCTATAAATGTCTTTCAAATTTCAAGAGACCACACCATAACTTGGGGAGTATTGAGGTCGCCTTAGTCTAAAAGATGCCTTGTATCACGCTGGTGAAATTCCTTCGTATTATAAGAGCTCTATTTAAAGGTTCTGTTGAGTACATTTCAGGAATCTATTAATAAGCTAGGTTTGCATGTCAATCTATTTGAAACTAGAATTAAATTCACTTTTCAAACAGCTTTTTTCCCCCAACTAGACTGTTGGCAGAACTCTTAATTTGAACTGAAGTGGGGAAAGTGCATAAACTTTTTAACTTCTTTTAGCTATTTATGGATAAGGAATGATGGTAGGATGTTCATTTCCTCCAATCCTACAACAAGAAAAAAAATTCCCCATCTTGACCTCAGAATTTAATAATGGATTTATGTTTCTCTTTTTTCAGAATATGATCTCAAATAGAAACACCTTACATTTTAATCTTTTTTTTCCTGCCTCCATGCAATGACTGTTTATGGCTACATTCACACAGCAGCTATTAATAACAGCATTGCTTGGGTGAATTTATCAAGGCAAATTTTAGTTTTTAAACTAGGCCATACAATTCATGGTATTGAGCAAATACTGTTATTATCTATGATTCTTAGAATTTAAGGATTAACTGGTCACACCAAAAATTTTTAATATAGATATCTAAGCTTAAAACTGTTTTACAGGTAGCCTGGGTGGCTCAGTCAGCTAAGCATCTGACTCTTGATTTCAGCTCAGGTCATGATCTCAGGGTTGTGGGATCAAGCTTTGCCTTGGAGCTCCTTGCTCAGTGGGACGTCTACTAGAGATTCTATCTCCCTCTCCCTCTAACCCTCTCTAATCCCCCATCACGTGGGTACATGCTCATGCACTTGCTAAAATAAATAAAATTTTAAATGACATTTTAGCTTTACCAAACTACATTATTTGAAGCTAATGAGTCAGCAATTAGTTTCTTAATAAAGTTTACAAAATAACCAACAAATGTTAAAAACAAATATTAGTTTTTACCGCCCAATCCTTTGAAAATTCCTACTAAATAACACAATTACATCTGTCAGCACTCAACCACTCAACCCCAATTATTTTGCATGCTTCCTAAGTTACATAACACATGTGCAAACATACCCAGATTTTAAAAATTATAATTTTGGTTATAAAATTGGTCTCCTTTATTTTAAAACCGTGAATTTTCATGGGTCTAAGTTGTTTTAGAGTAGAATACATATGTTTCTTTGGTGTTCAAGGTTTGGTGCATGAATGGCTGGAAGTTGATAAAGCTATAAAATAAGATATAAAGGTATGCCAACAATTTATGAATAAGTTTACATCAGATGTTGTCAGAATCCCATCCATATTAGTTCCTGAAAGCAGACTTCTATCTGCAGACATCTACCTTTCTTTGCCTGAGGGCTTTTTCTGGCCTCCAAAGTCCACTCTGCACATACAAGAGGTAAGGCCTAAGTACCAAGGAATTACTACCCCACCAGGAACAGTCCTCAAATAGCAATTTGTCAGGACTCAGTGTATGAATACCTGTGGTTCTCTTGACTTTCAAGGGGCCTAAAATGGGGTCATGTTCTATACTACGCGCACACACGCGCGCGCACACACACACACACACACACACGTGTACATGCACACAATTCCACAAAGAAGTCCAAATTTCCCAGTCTCCCTTGTAGTAAATGTAATTATGTCACAATTTCTCACTGTTTTGTTTCTTCTTTCCTCCCTCCTACAAGCAGTAACATAGATATTCCAGAACTGAGCTTCAACCATATATGTGAGGACCATTTTTTCTAATTATTTGAGAGAGAGAGAGAGAGAAAGAAAGCAAGAATGAGAGAAGAGCATTCAAATGTGGGGAGGGGCAGAGACATAGAATCTCATGCAGACTCTGTACTGAGCACAGGGCCTGATGGGTTCAATCTCATGACCCGCGAGATCCTGACCTCAGCAGAAAACAAGAATTGGATGGTTAACCAACAGAGCCACCCAGGCACCCTGTGAGGACCATGTTTTGGGAAACAGAGGAGCGACGTCATGAAAGGTCCCTGTATGAGGTAGAAAAGGAATGTCCTGGCACTGTATTTTATTCTCTGTTATAGCCATTTTCTCTTATCCTACCACAGTACTCAATTAAGAGCAGAAAATCTTCATTCACATGGTAGCATGTTAGGATAGGCCATCACAACAGGACAGCCTCTAGGCAAATACCACAGGTATACAATGATGTCATCAGCCAGCAGACCCCAATCTATCACTGTCATCACATTTTTACTTGTCAATAGTCTTTTCCGTATTTTCTCCAACTCTCATGAAGTGTGACATACTGAGGGAATCATGAAGGCCCTTGCAACAACTGTAGCTCCTAAGTACAGATCTCAGGCTTGCTTATAATCCCCCAAGGAATTAAGAATGAGTAAGAAGACAATATGGAAATTTACTTCAATTTGCTCAAGCAGATCTTTAATGTGTTCATAATGTGAGTTCAACCAAAGCAGCCACATGCAAACACTGACATCATCTGAAATGATGTAACCCTCCCCATTGAAAGCCTGCATCTGAGTGAAAGGCTGTACTCATCAAGATGGATGGGCCACGGAGGGAAGAGGAAAGAGAAATTCATCAACAAAATTGTTTCCTAACCTAAACCAGATGACTTTTGATTGCCCAAAAGAATGCCAAAAGGCAGCAAAGAAACATACCCAGCAGATACAGTAAGTCCCCTCCTGGAAAGAAAGGATACAGTTTACAACAGTTCTTTTTAGGAGTAAGAGCTTTAAAATGATAAATTGTCTAACAATCTCTCTCCCAACAGAACAAAATAACCAAAACAGGAGGATGAAACACCATGTTTTAATAGTTATCAACTAAAACGTTTTTTAAAGAGGTAGTTTCTCCCAAGACTTATCAGAATCTATCTTCATTCCCTCCATGAAATCTGTCTTTCTACTGTTAGCCTCTATGAGTATGTAAGAAAAAAATACAGAACCTATCTGCTTACTACAAATACCAATATTGCAAAATTGTCTGCACACACAAGCTCAGTCTGAGTACCACCAGGTCCCAGCTTATTGAGTACTAATGACAGAGACTCAAGCTTATATTCATGATTGGTTTTAATATTTTGCTTATCCTGGGGGGAGGAGCAAGATGGCAGAGGAGTAGGAGGTTGAAATATCATCAGGTCCCAGAAATTAAGCTAGATAGTTATCAAACCATTGTGAACACCTACAAAATCAACAGGCAATAGAAGAGAAGAAGAGCGGCAATTCTAGGAACAGAAAATCAACCACATTCTAGAAGGTAGGACGTGCAGAGAGGTGAATCCATCTCCCAGCAAGTGAGAGAGCAGAGGAGAACAAAATCTGAACTTTTAGAAGTCTGCTCCACTGAGGGATGTTGCTCCAGACGCTAAGCGGGAGGTGGAGCCCTCAGGAGGACAGTATAGTCTCAGGACCCCTGGGGTCACAGAAAGACTGGGGGTGCCTGAGTGAGGCAGAGCTGCCAGGTATCGGAGAGGTGAACTGAGCCAAGGAGTGAGATCTCAGCTCAGGATTACTTTAAACCATGATCCAAGGCACAGTTGGGCCATGATTCTTTGAGCAAGGACCCTACAAGTGGCAGACTGGCGGAGACACCATCCTTCCTCCTCCAGGAGCAGTGGTGCAGGAGCATGCAGCAGTAATCTGCTGGGTTTGGAGACTCCAAATGGGGCCGTGCGCCAGAGATAGAAATGCTCAGTCACAGGCCAGGTGAGCACGGAGTACGGCCAGAGACCAGGAAGATGGGAGGGATTGACTGCTTTTTTCTGAGGTCACACTGAGGAGTGGGACTCTGAGCTCTCAGCTCCTATGGGGCTGGAGATTGGGAGGCTGCCGTCTTCATTCCTATCCTCCAAACCTGTACGGAAAGTGTTCACGGAACAAAAGCTACTGAGAGGGAACCCGAGCAGATTGCTTAGCCTGGCCCCTGGCAAGGGTGGTACAGTTCCACCTCTGGCAAAGACATTTGAGAATCACAGCAACAGGACCCTCCCTGAGAAGATCAGCAAGAACATCAAGCCAAGACCAAGTTTACTGACCAAGGAGAACAGCGGAACTCCAGAGCTAGTGGAAAGCAACTCATGGAATTCATGGCTTTTTTTCCCCATGATCCTTTAGTTTTGGAAAAGTTAAATTTTTTTTTAATTTTACTTTTTTCTTATTCTATTTCTTTAAATTTTTCTTCTTTCTGATTTTAACGTTTTTAACTATTTTATCTTATTAAGACCTTTTGAAATTTTTTTTTTAATTTTCATTGTTATAGTCATATTTTATCACTTATTGTATTTAACCTTATTTTTTGTAAACATATAGGTTTTGTTTTTTAATTTTGGGATACAATTTATTCTAATAGGTCAAAATATACCCTAGATCTAGCACATGGCTTTGTTCTAGTCTCCAACCTGATCACATTCTTCCTCTTTTATTTTCAACCAACTTCTTATCAATTTCTTAGTTAAAATCTTTTTTTAATTTTCATTTTTATAGTCATATTCCATCTGTTCATCATATTTACCCTTATTTTTGTATATATATGAGTTTTTCTTTAACATTTTGGAAGAACAAACCAAAATACTCCCAAAATCAAATGTGTGACTCTGTTCTATACACCAGTCAAATATATATTTTTTCTATTTTCCTCTTTCTTCTCCCACTGGTTTTGGGTCTCTTCTGATTTCATTAGTGTATATTTTTCTGGGGTTGTTGCTACCATTTTAGTATTTTGTTCTCTCATTCATCTTATCTGGATAAAACAACAAGGCAGAAAAACTTACCACAAAAAAAAAGAACAAGAGGCAGCACTGACAGCTAGGGATCTAATCAACACTGAAATTAGTAATGTGCCAGAACTAGAGTTCAAAATGAAAATTATCAAGGTCCTAGGTGGGCTCAAAAAAAAGCATGTAAGATATTAGAAAATCCCTTTCTGGGGAAATATAACCTTTTCTGGAGAAATAAAAGAACAAAAATCTAACCAAGTTAAAATCAAAAAAGCTATTAATGAAGTGCAATAAAAAATGGAGGCTCTTACTGCTAGGATAAATAAGGCAGAAGAGAAAATTAGTGATATAGATGACTAAAAGATGGTGAATAAAGAAGCTGAGAAAAAGAGGGACAAACAACTACTGGACCCAGAGGGGAGAATTCGAGAGATAAGTGATGCCGTAAGATGAAACATTAGAATAATTGGGATCCCAGAAGGAGAAGAAAGACAGAGAATGGTAGAAGGTATATTGAAACAAGTTATAGCAGAGAATTTCCCTAACATGGCAAAGGGAACAAGCATCAAAATCTAGGAGGCACAGTGAATCCCCTTCAAAATCAATAAAAATAGGTCCACACCCCATCATCTAATACTAAAACTTACAAGTCTTAGTGGTAAAGAGAAAATCCTGAAAGCAGCTTGAGACATGAAATCTGTAACATGCAACAGTAGAAATATTAGATTGGCAGAGACCTAGCAGGCGAGTAAGGACTGGCATGATATATTCAGAGCACTAAATGAGAAAAATATGCAGCCAACAACACTCTATCCAGTTAGGTTGTCATTGAAAAATAGAAGAAGAGATAAAAAGCTTCCAGGACAAACAGAAACAAAAAGAATTTGCAAACACCAAACCAGCCCTACAGGAAATACTGAAAGGGGTCCTCTAAGCAAAGAGAGATCCTAAAAGTAACAGACCAGACAGGAACAGAGACCACGTACAGTAACAGTCAACTTATAGGCAATAAAATGCCACTAAATTTATGTCTTTCAATAGCTATCCTGAATGTAAATGGGGTAAATGTCCCAATCAAAAGACACAGGGTGTCATAATGGATGAAAAAAACCAAGACCCATCAATATGCTATCTACAAGACACTCACTTTAAAATGATGGGGTGGAAAACAATTTACCATGCTAATGGACATCAAAGGAAAAGCTGGGGTAGCAATCCTTATATCAGATAAATTAGATTTTAATCCAAAGACTATAATAAAAGACAAGGAAGGACACTATATCATACTTTTTTTTTTACACTTCACTATTTTTTTAAATTTCTTTTCAGCGTAACAGAATTCATTGTTTATGCACCACACCCAGTGCTCCATGCAATACGTGCCCTCCATAATACTCACCACCTGGCTCCCCCAACCTCCCACCTCCCACCCCTTCAAAACCCTCAGGTTGTTTTTCAGAGTCCATAGTCTCTCATGGTTCATCTCCCCTTCCAATTTCCATCAACTCCCTTCTCCTCTCCTTCTCCCTATGTCCTCCATGTTATTTGTTATGCTCCACAAATAAGTGAAACCATATGATAATTGGCTCTCTCTGCTTGACTTATTTCACTCAGCATAATCTCTTCCAGTCCCGTCCATGTTGCTACAAAAGTTGGGTATTCATCTTTTCTGATGGAGGCATAATACTCCATAGTGTATATGGACCACATCTTCCTTATCCATTCATCCGCTGAAGGGCATCTTGGTTCTTTCCACAGTTTGGCGACCGTGGCTATTGCTGCTATAAACATTGGGGTATAGATGGCCCTTCTTTCACTACATCTGTATCTTTGGGGTAAATACCTGGTCACACTATATCATACTTAACGGGTCTGTCCAACAAGAAGATCTAAGAATTTTAAGTATCTATGCCCCTAACATGGGAGCAGCCAATTATATAAACTAATTAATAACAAAATCAAAGAAACATATCAACAACAATACAATAATAAAAAAAATCAACAATAGTACAGTAATAGGGGACTTTAACACCTCCCTTACTGAAATGCACAGATCATCTAAGCAAAAGATCAACAAGGAAATAAAGGCCTTAAATGACACTCTGGTCCAGATGGACATCACAGATATATTCAGAACATTCCACCCCACAGCAACAGAATACACATCTTCTCTAGTGCACAGGGAACATTCTGCAGAACAGATCACATCCTGGGTCACAAATCAGGTCTCAACCAGTACTGAAAGATTGGGATCATTCCCTGCATATTTTCAGACCACAATGCTTTGAAACTAGACTTCAACCACAGGAGGAAAAGTTGGAAATAACTCAAATACATGGAGGCTAAAGTGAATCCTACTAAAGAATAAATAGGTCAACCTGGAAATTAAAGAAGATTTTTAAAAATTCATGGAAACAAATGGAAATGAAAATACAACTGTTCAAAATCTTTGGGACACAGCAAAGGCAGTCCTGAGAGGAAAGTAGCAATACAAGACTTTCTCAAGAAACAAGGAAGGTCTCAAGCACATAACCTGACCCTACACCTAAAGGAAATGGAGAATGGAGAAAGAACAGCAAAGAAAGCCTAAACCCAGCAGGAGAAGAGGAATAATAAGGATCAGAGCAAAAATCAATGAAATAGAAACCAAAGGAACAGTAGAACAAATAAACAAAACTAGGAGCTGGTTCTTTTAAAGAATTAATAAGATTGATAAACCCTTGGTCAGACTTATCAAAAAGAAAAGAGAAAGGATCCAAATTAATAAAATCATAAATGAAAGAGGAGAGATCACAATCAACACCAAAGAAATACAAACAATTATAAGAACATATGAGCAAATATATACCACCAAATTTGACAATCTGGAAGAAATACTAATACCTATTCTTCTGAAGCTGTTCATAAAAACTAGAAATAGAAGGCAAACTTCCAAACTCATTCTATGAGGCCAGCACTACCTTGATCTCAAAATGAAAGACCCCATCAAAAAGAATTACAGACCAATATCCCTGATGAACATGGATCCCAATATTTGCACCAAGATACTATCCAACAGGATCCAACAATACCTTAAAAGGATTATTCATCACGACCAAGTGGGATTTATTCCTGGGCTGCAAGGTTAGTTTAACATCTGCAAATCAATCAATGTGATACAATACATTAATAAAAGAAAGAACAAGAAACATATGATACTTCCAATAGATGCTGAAAAATCATTTGATAAAGTACAGCATCCTTTCTTAATCAAAACTCTTCACAGTGTAGGATTAGAGGGTACATACCTCAGTATCATCAAAGCCATCTATGAAAAACCCACAGTGAACATCATTCTCAATGGAGAAAAACAGAGCTTTTCCTCTAAGGTCAGGAAAACAGCAGGGATGTCCACTATCTCCACTGCTGTTCAACATCGTACTAGAAGTCCTAGCCTCAGCAATCAGACAACAAAAAGAAATAAAAGGCATCCGAATCAGCAAAGAAGAAGTCAAACTCTCACTCCTTGCAGATGATATGATACTTTATGTGGAAAACCCAAAAGACTCCACTCCAAAAGTGCTAGAACTCATACAGGAATTCAGTATAAGTGTCAGGATATAAAATCAATACACAGAAATCAGTTGCATTTCTATACACTGACAGCAAGACAGAAGAAAGAGAAATTAAGGTGTCAATCCCATTTACAATTGCACCCAAAACCGTAAGATACCTAGGAATAAACCTAACCAAAGAGGCAAAGAATCTGTGCTCAGAAAACAATGAAGTACTCATGAAAGCAATTGAGGAAGACACAAAGAAATGGAAAAACGTTCCATGCTCATGGATTGGAAGAACATATATTGTGAAAATGTCTATATTACCTAAAGCAATCTACACATTTAACACAATCCATATAAAAAATATCCCATCAATTTTTTTTTCAAAGAAATGGAACAAATAATCCTAAAATGTACCTGGAACCAGAAGAGGCCCCAAATAGCCAGAGGAATGTTGAAAAGGAAAACCAAAGTTGGTAGCATCACAATTCCAGACTTCAAGCTCTATTGCAAAGCTGTCATCATCAAGACAGCATGGTACTGGCACAAAAACAGACACATAGATCAATGGAACAGAATAGAGAGCCCAGAAATGGACCCTCAACTCTATGGTCAACTAATCTTGTAACACTGAATAAATAAAATTTAAAAAAAAAAAATAAAGGAGATCTTCAAACACTGAAGACTAATTCATCAGTCAATAAATATTCATTAAGTTCTGACTATCCCTTAGGCTCTGTGGGCAGTACTAAAAAAAATCTGGGAGAAACAGAAACAGAACTTTTCAAATTTTAGTGTGTACATGAGTCATGTAGGGATCTTATCAAATGTGGGTTCTGATTTAGTACTTCTAGGGTGGGGCTTAAGACTGCATTTCTAACAAGCTCCTGGGAGGCATGCCAATGCTGCTGGTCCAGAGGACCCTACATTGAGTAACATGGATAATCACAATGTGAATATGTACTGTGGCCATTTCAGGGTGTCCTAGTATGCCCAAGCATGAAGATAATCCATAATTCTGTGAAATGCTGGCATCCTGTAGTTTCTGTTATCTTTATCCCTTCCTTAAAGTTTTCAACATTTTTATCTGTATATTGTCCCAGATCACCTTTACAGAAGGTTCTAAGAATCTTTTAACTTGTTCAACAATGAGCCCACATAAAACTGTACAAGAAATAATTTAGGAACTAGCATAATAAAACAAGATTTGCAAAATCCAACATTTTTAAATTCACAAGGGAAAGGCAGGCAGGCAAGATCTGGAAAGAGGAAATGTGTGTCAGAGCTGAACGGCAGCTGAGAAGTCAACCTGCCCATTTCCCTGTCCTTTTGGTGAGTCCATAATTCATACTTTCCCCTTTGTCAAGAGAAGTAAAAGGTCACTTGCCCTTGAAAGCAACACTTAGAAACATGCCTTCAAAACCCCAATACCTACATTTTGCCACCCATTACTTGAGAACAATTTTAACATTTTTCAAGGGTTGAAATAGCAACTTTTCAATGAAAGTGAGAGTTCTTAACAAAGATACACCTGCTTATATTGATCCTTCATAATTTTGAAAAGAAATAAAAATGTATTCTTTGTTCTCGGTTCTGAGCAATCTTTGTACATTCTGAATGGTAAAATAAAGTGAACAGTAAGTTCTTGAAGTGTCTCAAGAGCCCTTTGAGCCTATTAGATTCTAGAATGACCAAATACCAGTTACATTTAAATTCCTCCAGGAAGAAGGTAAGAGTGACATGTTGGTATAAGTGGAACAAGGTTTCCTTACAAAGTAAATGATTCCAAGAATTGGATCCCTAGTATAAAAATCTGAAAACCAGATGGAAGAGGAAAAGAAGGAGAAAAGGGTAGGTGGCAGAGTCCAAGAAGGAGAAGTCTTCTAGAGGAAAGAAGTACTCTCCAAGGTAGAACATTCTCACAGTGTTCATGGTTAGACAGTTCTCTTCTGACATACTTACATCTCCATGTGAGTTAGTACTAAGTTCTGGTAACTTACCATTACTGAAAAGAGAGGTTCTTTCCTAACCTGCACTTATTATGCACCTAGTATCATGGGCAGCATGACACGGTACAAATGAATGGTTTCTGGCTCGAATTCCAGCTCTGTGACTTCCTAGATGTGTGTGGTTTTCACTTGGCCAAATTATTTAAATTCTCTGAGCTTTAATTTCCTTCTTCATTAATTTCAACTGGGTATAAAATTTAAGTACGACTGGATTGTTCTAAGAATAGTTCTGTGTATTTCAAGTGCCTAACACTTAAACTTCCTTAAAATTATTATTCCTATTTCCTAATAAAGATGATACGTTTGTTTGTATTGTCACTATAATGCCCTTTGTATCAGTGAGCTTAAGGAATTAATGATGCTGATGCCCTAAGCATTTATCTAAAGATGTTATCTTCCTCTTGTTCTTCCATTCTTGCTGACACAAAATATTTAGGCACTAAAGCAGGCAAATAAGGTTTGTGGGCCCAGCATAGCAAATAAGCTTTGTTTAACTTGCACAGTGTTCATTAAAAATGGTAGATTAGTTTATGGCATTCAAAAATTGGAAGATTTAATAAAAATGTCTAGATTACTAGATTCATTTGAAAAATCAGAAAAACTGGCAACATTTCCCTAGCAATCAAGCTTAGCAGCCATTAACTAGAGCTGAAGAGCAACTACTGGCCCCTTTAGATGGGACATATTCTCTCCCATTTGCCACAGTCTGTATCTGATCCATTTCATTAATTCAAATTAGTTAAGTAGCCCCTATAGTCATTTGAGTTTGAGACACTTACTCTATAGAGAAAAATATGTATTTAGACAAACTATATGAGATAGACAACAAAACTGCTTCTTTGAAACTATGACCTAATTTCATTCAAGTTTGGACACACAGGGAGCACTTTGGGGGAAATAGAGCCAGGAACATGTCTTAAGAAGAGCTAAGGAGTTTCAGAAACATAGAAGAGAGACTTGAGTACTGTTTGTCAATCCAAATTATCTTCCCTGGCCCTGCACCCCTATCCTCACACTCCATGTTGAAGTGAAGATTGTTTATAGAAGGAGGGAAATACTAAAAGATCTGCAGGGCAGGATGCCAGCCTGTTTTGATACCATTAATCGCAGCAGCAACAGGGGCTAATGCCCTTAATGCAAATGACAGCACCTTGACAACTATTATCACCACTCTTGAGGCAGACACCTACAGGAACCAGGAGGGCGTGACCTCTTTGTGGGCAGCAGAGCTGGAGAGCCTTCCATGAGCCTTGTCAACGATAGCTTTTGACATTTCCAGTGGTCACCGTATAAAAGAGAGGAAGAAGAAAATGGCAGGTGGGACAGAAAAGTCAATGGGTTTACACTCAGTACACACCTAAGGTGTCCTGAACCTCTCAGAATTCTTTTGAGCTGAATCTGAGAGCCATCTGCATGAGGAGGGGATGAAGCTAGGGAAATGCTGGTTGGTGATGACGACCCAGACTTGCTGGGCTTACCCACAGCAGGGGGTGACAACATTAAAAGGCAGTTCAGTCATTTTTATCACTGGTTTGGCTAACTCGTCAGTTGATAATTACCAATCTGCTTTGTGTTTTTTAAAAATCACTCTTCATTAAATATATTTAAGCATCTTAAAAAGAAAATTCCTATTTTCAATGCCTCAATTGTCACTGCATTCAAGGTTTTTCCTTGTTCTTTACTGGCAAAGGGCACCACTTGGATTTTGGTCAGGTCTAACAGTAAACACTGTTATTTTTTCTTCCAGTTCTCTACAGGAAAGAAAAGAGGACAACGTTCCTAGTGTTTAGAGGAAACATGCTTGTTGACATTCTTGAGAGTTTCCTTCTAAAGAAAGTCTCTTGGACATGAGTGTGCCTAATTTATTGTGATCAGCGAGTACCCAGGGAAACTGTAGGAAGAGAAACAACTAAATGTTAAAAGCAACCTGCCAAGCTGGGTGAAGGGTATATGGGAACTCCCTGTACCATTCTAAGTTTACAATTCTTCTGTAAATTTAAAACTACTTCAAAAAGAAATGGTTTTTAGAACTTCATTTACTTCGTTTGTTAGCAAAGGTAAGAATTTCAGTAATGCAGAGATTAAGGAAGTTTGGTTAGAAACTTAGGGGCACCTGGGTGGCTTGGTTAGGCATCTGACTCTTGATTTTGGCTCAGGTCATGGTCTCAGGATCATGAGATCGAGCCCTGCGTCAGGCTCCATCCACACTGGGCATGGAGCCTGCTTAATATCCTTTCTGCCCCTCCCACAGCACCCCCTTCTCCCTCTCTACAAAAAAAAAAAAAAAAGCAAACAAATTAAGAAGTTTTTCCAAAACTATATTCAGATGGTTCATTTCATTATCTCACAAAAATGTCTGTGATTCTAACTCTCAATATTTTATTTTAAACTGTCTTACAAATTTATCTTTGAGACACCATCATAAAGCAAATTCCCTGTGGTTGTTGATTTTAACAATAAATCAACCCTCAACTGTATTCACCAGAGCTCTGCTACAGGCAGTAGGCATGCTTTTATTTCAGGATAATAGTATTTTGAAAAACCTTGCACTGAAATGTTTTTTCCTTTTGGATTCTTGGCAGATACCACCATATTTTGAAAGGAAACACTGGAGGGACTTCCATTTGTCTAACACTGGAGCCAAAGCTGCATGACTTCTTGTAGCCAGGGATGCAAATTTCTGATCTATCAAGGCGCTGGGCAAAGATTAGAAAGGCTAAGAATTGAGATTCAGAGGAAACCTAAGCTATGGAAAGAAACTGCTCGATCCAACGCCTATATTTTAAAGTAACCATTCTAGGGATAACTCAGAGGGTATTCTGAAATTCATCTTTAGCCTGCCTTCATTCTGATGATGATCGCCATCATGATGATCATGATGATGACAGACATATTTCAGCCCTTCAGGGCTAAGCATTGTGTTCATGGTTTCAACTACATTATCTCATTTAGTTCTTGAGACAAGTCTATCAAGTTGGGAATGTTAATCTTCATCCACTGCAGTGGTATCTATGGTGTCACTGCTCCTTCTGCTTCAGCAGGGCCATCTCTCTCATCCTCGGCAAGCTACTGGTTATCACAGGACCATAGCATCTCTTTGACCACAGACTCCTACAGAGATCTCCTCAGGGTAGGACTGCCAAGTTAACAAAGGACAGGACACCTGGATAAATCAACTTCAGATAAATGTACTTTTTTGCATAGGTATGTCCCATGCAATATTTGAAACCATGATCTGGTGTTTATGTGAAATTCAAACTTAACTGCGTCTCTTTTACTCTATCAGACAAACCTCTCTGTTAGCAGCCATCATGGCCAGAGGGCTTAGTTTCCAGCCTCTTCCTCGTTCATCCCATAACCATCTTCCATCTGGGGAACAGGCACAAGAAGGGTGCCGTGACTGAAAATGCCATGGTTGTATCCAGTGATCTGTTCCCTACTAACACAGCCATAGGAAGATCAGAGGCTTTGTCAATCCTGACCAACCCACTGAGCACCAAAAACACAAAGTGACAATGAAGAGAAAATACCTCTGCTGAAGTCTGGTGTCAAGGGATTCAGTCTGAAAGCTGCAGTGGCCACATGGCAGAAAACTCAGGTGGACCTGCCTGAACACCATTCCAGCCCAGTCCTCTACAGACTCTGCTGATGGCTCTCAGTCTATGAACATTCACACTGTCACCTCATCCCCAGACCCCAGATAATCTTACCTGGAAACCCAGCTCTGCAAAAGCTCATAAAACCCCGGCTGGCCATTTAAAACAATAACAACTCAGGATTCTTAAGTGGCTCAGTTAAACATCTGACTCTTGATTTTGGCTCAGATCATGATCTCAGAGTCCTGAGATTGAGCCCCGCATTAGGCTATGTGCAAGAATGGAGCCTGCTTGAGATTCTCTGTCTCTCTCCCTCTCCCTCCGCGCCCCCCCCCCAACTCATGCTTTCTCTCGCTCGTGCTCAAAAAAAAATTTAAAAATAAAAATAAATAAAACATTAGGGACACCTGGGTGGCTCAGTGGGTTAAAGCCTCTGCCTTCAGCTCAGATCGTGATCCCAGGGTCCTGGGATTGAGCCCCGCATTGGGCTCTCTGCTCAGTGGGGAGCCTGTTTCTCTTCCTCTCTGTCTGCCTCTCTGCCTACTTGTGATCTCTGTCAAATAAATAAATAAAATATTTTTAAAAATAAATAAAACATTAACAACTCCAAACAAAACACGCTTTCTACTATACAGATAACAGACATACAGATGTTTTTAGTATTTGGTTTCTATCATGTTACTCTTTTACCCCTATGTTCTTTCAGCATTGCTTTAAAAAGGCTGACTTAACTTAAATTGGCCCAACAGAAAGTACTTACAAAAAGGACCTATGAGAGGGATCTTAACCAAGGGAAGCTGAAGAATTATTTCTCCTCCAATTGTTTTAGTATTGGTGCCCTGGGACCATGACAATTCCATCCCTGGATAAATACATGGACAAAAAGACTAGCTGCAAGGAAAAGCCAATAGTATCACATTAAGAATCACCTTCACTTATTAATAAAGAGAAGATCCAAATTTCAAAATAACTGTGGTAACAATGTTTTAAACCTTGCTTCATTTCTTAAATACTAATAAATACACTGACCATATAGTTCTAGCTACAGACTATACTATTACTATATTGTAGCAGGTGTCTTCTTAAAGATAGCTTGATCGTGGAGTAATGACTTTGTTGACCTAATTACCTCAATTTTCTTTAGCAAAATTGAAAACTAGGGAACCATCTGGATAACTCTTTATACAAATAGTGGCCAAAATAAATTTCCAAACAGCCATAATTTATTATATTCAGGGAATCTTTGTCTTAAGTGTTTGATTCAATCACTTTCTGAATCATATTCTTAAAACATTTATGAAAAGAACTGTCCAATAGTAATAAAATCTTTTCCTTATAATAATAACAACAACAACAACAAAAATCAATCCTGCAATTTGTCTCTTTTATTATTTTTGGCCTTTTTGGCTGGATAACAACTGCAGGTAAGTGGAGGCTATTTGGCATTTTGAACATGTGATTAATATACTGTGCTTTTACAGGTCCCTTTAACATGTAAGCTCTGGTTTTGAAACAGGCGGGGGGGGGGTGGGGGGTGACCACCCATGTTAAAGCAATAGGACAGCATGCTAGCATGTTGTTGTTGTTTTCCGTAGCAGAGCTGTTTATTTTAGGCCTTGTCCACCCTTGCTATTTCTTCCCATATTCCAAATGGCAACTGCCAACAAAATGCTATGAAATACATTAGAAGGCAACAGACAGAAAAGCTGAGAAATCCAGCTATTATGAGTTCATCCCATTTTTTTCCCTTAGCCTTTCTCCTCTCCTCAGCCATGGTGGGATCTGACTCAAGTTCATTATTTACTGTCAATTGCAAAGCATTTGTTAACATTATTAATGAGGCAAGGGAAAAAAGGGTGTGTAAGACAGAAGGAAAGGGAAAAACACTTAAGAAATATCTTCCCAATTTTTTCTCCTTGCAGAAATCCTTTGCCAACTCTCCATACCAAAAATTTCTGTTGATCCCCATGCTTCGTGATCATCAAACAGAACCTAGAAGAGCATCTCAGTTAATAATTTCCATGTACAGTTTTATAATTCATTGATTTGACAATTTTACCATAATCTGTCATGTCATGATCATTTAGTATAATAGAGGAATCAAAACCTGAACTATTAGTCTCTGTAATTATATTTATTGACTTAAAAATCTGTGATAGAAAAAAAAGTCCAGGCCTTATACATGTTTAACAGTTGCAAATTAATCATGATTATTGTTAACATTTTCCAATCAACTAAAATCAAGCTGATTCATTTCTTTCAAAAATAAGTATTTTTTTTTTTTTTACAACTACTGGTGGCTTCAGAAAACAGAGTTTGTGACATAGTTTACCAACTTCCTATCAGAATGTGCCAAATCAGAATTCGTGGGGGAAGGGTTATTTTTTTTCAATGTGGTGAAAAGCCCTGCGACACTTGCTTAAATTAAAATATATGCAGTGAACCAAAGAATAAAGTAAGCAGAGCAGGCCCTTGTCACTGAAGTGGTAGGGAGTGAAGCAGAGCAGATGCTGGCAGCACACATTTTCCTCTCCTCAGCCTCCCTATGGGCCCCTCAGAGGGTCTCACACAAGCTGTGGCTTCCTCCATCTCTCTGAGTAGGCAGAATCAGCTGCCCCTGGCAGCACCACTGGTCTGTGCATGGGGCAGCCAGAGATTCCCTCAGGAGTTGGCCGGCACCAGTAAGGGATGGGAGGTGGTGAACAAATACACCATCTTCCTCTCCCCTCAGTAGGACGATTCTCAAAGCTGGTCCACATGGCTCCCCAGAGACATCTCAAAGGAAGTGAGTCCAAGTTACTCATAGTAGCACCTTGGTCAATGGTGAGGTTTTTATTGGCTTCCTCCCTGCCCCATCTTGCCTCCCAAAGGATCATCTCACAAACAAATAGGAGACAGTCAGAATTGTCTTCATCCCATTACCCAACCCTAGATGGCTCATGGAAGTCCTCCACACTTGGAAAATCAGAGCTACTTTAGGTCACATTCTTCATTGTACAAGTGGATGAGGCCTGCTGCTCCCAGCACTTGCCACACACACAGTACGGACCAAGAGTAGCATGTAACCTTGCTCTCCATTGGGCAGGTGCACCCTCTTCCAGTCCCCTGACTACCCTCGAGTTGAAGAGTACCCTACATACCTCGACTACCTCACGGGCAGTGTGCAACAGGCTGAGAAATTAAATGCAGTATTTCTGATATTAAAAAAAAAATAGTCATCTACCTTTTAACATAAGCAAATCACTCCTGAGTATTTATCTCATTATCCATTCTAGGGGCTTCTCATTATTTTAAATGGAAAAAAATTATCATGTCACATTTTAATCTAAAACCCCCAAACGAATTTCTTAAAGCATACTTAAAACACAATAAAATGCATATGCACATGCACATGTACAGTGAAGAGACACAATGTTTAGATTTCTGTTTCATGATCATCCATTCATAGGGCTGTTAACGTAGAGCTTCTTTGCACTAACACTGATACCCCTCTTGGCACAGGCAACACAAAGCCGATCTCATTTCTTGACATTTTGGTACATTTTTCCAAACTTTTACACACGATTCAGGCATCCCACCAATTTTTTGGTACCCAACTTTGGCTGCATGTTAGAATCACCCTGGCGAGCTCTTAAGAATCCCAATGCCCAGAATGCACCCCCAACCGATGGATTCTGAATCTATGTGGGGTCACAGGCATCCATATTAAATGATTCTGATGTCCAGCCAGGATTGAACACCACCATGCAAGGTGAATCTGGAATGCAACTCAAGACTTTTTCCTGTACATCCTTTTGTTAATAATGTATTGAGTTTGAAAGATAAAAATTTATATATATATATATATACACACACACACACATTATGCATATATATACATTATATATACATATATAGTGTGTATATATGTATGTATATGTATTTATATATATATATATATATATATATATATTTATACACTGGTTTGAGAGACCAGTATCACAGACCAGGTTCTGTGATATTAGGTAATACAAAGCAGGAAATCTTTTACCAGGAATAGTCAACAGGAGACACTCTGTGAGGATATGTCTCCAAATGATATGTGAAGTTTTAATTATGTGTACCTAACTGTAACAACAAATTTTGTTTGTGCTTTTATAAATTACTGATAATTCTAAATTAATTTTTTCGTCCCAGACTCCAGGCACTTGGCTCCTCTCTTCATTGTATTATTTATATTCTCCTTTAAAAAATAAGTTTCACCTGAGTACAATGGTAGACTACTGTACTTGAAAAACCGTCCCAATGACCAGGTTCTCTCTCCCCTCTTACCCATGCTTTACTCTCCCCTTAAAAAGCCCCTCCCCACTCCTATTCCATCATCTTCTCCTAGATCACTCTTGCTCATCCTTTGAGATTCCACTTATAAGGTGCCGCCCCTGGGAAAACTTCCAAAACCAAAGGCTAGATTAAGTGTCCCTCCCATGGATTCCCACAGCAGCCTGCACTCACCTCACACTATTATATTTGCTGTATTCCTTTACGCTCTGTGGGCTCAAGGGCTCCTAATAGCTTGGCCCAGAGCAGGTAGCTACAGTTTTGGTTTGGTGTGTAACTGAACACAGAGCTATTCATTTTCAGCACCATCATCACCACAAAACCCCAATCCCACCAACATCTCTATCAAACAGTCTCCCTGAGTCACATGTTCCGACTACTGTAAAATCACACACCCTGGTATTTGAACTCCTATTTACTGGTCTGGGAATACATATCAGGAGGCAATGACTTCAAACTATGCCTCTTAAAGCATGTCTTCCACTTCCTGTACAAGTCCCTTCCCTGTCACTCTCCATGATCAATGCCCTATTGCAATCTTTGGCTCCACTGTCCAAGTACTGGATAAGATGGAGAGCATCCATATTTAGGGGTAGTGGGCAAGGAGACATTATTCCAGGACAGCATTCCTGCAGATGTCACTCCAGCACACAGTCCAGTTTGTACAGCCCCTTGACCCTTTCTCAGTTCCTGACCTGGTCATGCAGGACATAAAACACAAAGGTGAATTCAGTTTCTGCTTATTACCATCAAAACTCTACCTGCCTTTCTTAGTATAAATGAGCTTTTATGGTGAAATTTTTGGTGTCTCTGGCAATCATATTATTGCAGTCAAAGGCAGTATCAACTACCTCAACCTAAAGTCACTGAGGCTCTGAGCTATACCCCATATGCAAACTCTTAATAGTATAATTGCAAGGAAGAAAAAAATGAAAATACAAGACAAAGACATGAATGAGTAATGAGTAAAAGAACGTGTCTTCTCAACTTAAGAATGACTTGGCACTCTAAAATTTATGTTCATAATTCAAATGAAGTATTTAGTGTTCAATTTTATTTCTTGCTAACAAATTCCACATCTTCAACTTAAGGATAAAAGCTGAAAAAGCTTTTTCAGATATCAACACAACATTCTGATGGACAGAAAAGTATATATTAATCAGAAACACATGGGAATAATTTCCCTCAAAAAAATGTATTTAAGAAACTTTAGGGTATAGGAGAAGCACTTGGCAAAACACCGTGTTGTGCTGAATATACAAAATCTATTTAAGGGAAATGCATTTATTCGAATTTAAAGTATACTTACATATTTTTGCTTCCAGCCAACTCAGCAATAATATCTTCATCAGTGAGTATATCATTTAAATTTATTTATACAACATTTTTTGCTAATTGACTCAGATTCCTTTTTTAAGAAATCAGGAAAGGATGGAGGGTAAAGAGTTGAGAGAAAAAGATTCAGCTGTATTTGTAATGTTCTATTTCCTTAAAAAAGATTTGAAACAAAGATGGCAAAGATGGAATCAAATCTGGCTGCTGGGTATGTGCTACATGTTTGAAAAATATAACAAGTTTCTGATAAAAGTGCACAGGCAATATGTCATGTTGCGTAAGAACATGGGACTTGGTTTGAGACACAACTGTTTGTGCTGTTTACTCATTCTGTGACCTTGGCAGTCTCTCTCCATTTCAGTTTCCCAATCTATAAAAAGGAAATTATGAACTGGTTCCCATCTGAAGGGTGAGTAGTATTTGGAAGAAAAAGACATTTTTATACATCCCAGGTTAGGGTCCTGTGGAAATAGACCTGAGGTCAAGATATGTGTGACGTTTTCACTGGGAAGTCCTTTCAGAAACACTACCAGTAAGAGTGTCAAGGAAGCCAGACTGGGCAGAGAGTGAAGTTGAGCTGTAAGACAGTTGCAAGAGAGCCCTTAGCCAATCCCATGGGGGCATACTGGAGTGGAAATGGATATTCAGAATTAGGTAAAATCAAGGTGAGGCGACCACACCTTTATACCCCTACATTGGCCTTTAAGTCATTGAATGAAGGTTACCCCTATGGAAAGCACCTAACTTGGGATAAGGCAGAGCCCTTTAGCCAAGAATAATGCTTTTAAGAGGAAGATGACAATCACCCACAACCAACACTCCGATCAGCTGGGCATGATGGCCTCAATTTGGAAGGAAGGATCTGTGTTAAGCACCACAGCATCCATCATCAATAACTAACACACATCCTCAGTAACAGAAGGAACATGGTGCAGCAGTAGAAAGACAAACAGCCAAGAAATGAAAGAGTAGGGGGCTAGGTCCTTGGGCTCTATGTAGGATTGAATGGGGTCAGAAAGCCTATGAGAGAAGGTGGACTTTGACAGGATCAGAGCCTTCTGTAAGTCAGACTCTTCATATTCCTTGTATCTGTGGTATGTCCTTCTTGTTCTCTAGTATAAAATGTATGTGCACATTCCAGCCAATCGTTACTTGGGCCAAGGCACTGAAGAGAAAACCACCATGCACCAACCACCATCAGTGGGATAGGGTGAACAGGAAGCCAAGCCAAAGAACCTCAGAAGAAGGTAAAATTCAGATGACCAAATTATGCCACTGAGTTAGCCATCCCTTCATCCCTCCTACACCCACCCATACTGAGGAGATCTACTTTCCAGAGCTAAGCCTTTGCATTCTGGATTTCTGGATTCTGTTTTAACAAGGAGAGGCTATTTCCTCATAGTAACCCCCCTTATCATTCAGAATGTTATGGGTCAACTGGGGTGACCATTTCACATCTTGGGAGGGGTAGGGTATGTTTCTGGTTTTTTTTTTTTTATTGTTGTTGTTTTGTTTTGTTTACACACCACTGTGAAACATTCATCCTTTCCAGAAAAGAAAATCTAACATTTAGCACAAGATTGTATTTAGCTAAAAACTCTTCTCTAAAATTAAGACAGCTTTCCCAAGCAGGTTATGTTATCAAAGTCAGATATCATGGCTTCCCTGAGGGAATAATTTGTACATGATATTCAGAGAACACATTTAATTGAGTTTTTAAACACCATATTTGAACCTACCAGTTTTATTGTATCAATGATTGCCAGTCACACATTTATAGACAAATGTCATGTGTTCATTCTATTGCACAAAAACTGATCAACTTGGATTCAATATGGTTTATTTCTAAGGCTTCCAAGAACTTTGCAATTAAAATATTGAAACATCCGAGAGGAGAGTTGTGTACCTAATTGTACAAAGGAAGGACATCTATTTTCACTCTTTCCTTTGACAACACTTCTGTGACAAAATCCTTAAATCTACTTGCACTTCAGTGTTTCCATCTCAACATGAGCACAAGCACTTGTACCCAACTGGCTCTAAACGTATGGACTTGAAACATAAAATTATCACTGGTTGTAGTGAGACTGTATCTTTAGTTCTTCAGATTTCTTTTAAGAGGGGATATAAATAAACAGAAGGGTGCCATGGAATAAGGAGGGTCTGAACCAATCTACTAGTGTGCAATGGTAGTCAGTGGATTTTAAATAATTATGTGATTCATTCAGTCCACATTACTAACTGAGTGGACTTCAGTTTATTTCACTACTCACAACCCCATTAGCCTCAGTCATCCAGCTCTGGTGACTTCATTCCCTATATAGTTGAAGGCCAAACATGTTGTGGACTTGTACCTGTAATTTCTTCATTCCCACAAATGAGATGAAACAATCAATATAAACTACTCTAACTTAACTTCCTAAAGGCTACCCATCTACTCCCCTCCCAACTCTATCACCTCTAGGAGATGCTAGAAAAAACCATGTGAAGGCATTTCTTTTAGACAAAGCTTAGAGAACTATGCTTTCCAATCCTGCTAAAACTAAACTACACATATACATACAAGACTACCTAGAAAGAAACACACTGGACAATTCCTTGCTCTCCTTTAGCTTTGTAAAAGATACTGTTCTTACATTCAATTATGTTTTTGCTAAAACAAAGTGTAGACTGAAGCAAATGTGTATGGGTAGGTTTTCTTTTTCACACTAATCTTTTCAACTGTTAATGCTTGACCATGACATTCTCATGCATTATCAAATACAGCAACCACACAATATTTGAGAGTGTGCTTGGCATAATACTAGGGTTGGCATAGGAGCTACAATCTTAAAGGGCCACGGATTACGGAGGGCTCTCATGAAATAATATTCTTCTTTGAATTCTTTTCTAACCATTTAAAATTGTAAGAACCATTCTTAATTCATAGGCTGTGCACAACCAGGCAGCCAGTGGGCCAGATTTGGACCATAAGCTATAGTCTGCAAAATCTGATCTAGATCACTGGCTCCTAAATTTGTCCTCTCCTAGAATTCCCTAGGTAATATTTCAAAATTGTGCCACTTGAGTCACACTCTAAGTCAATTAATTCACAATCTCTGGGGGATAGTATCAGTAACTTGTGAATCTCCTCAGATGATCCCAGGGTGCAGACAAATTCAGACAAATTCTTTAAAGCAGAATATCCCTTCAGCTACTAATCCTATAGACCATATATATCAGGTTTGGTATCTGGTGTCTTTTCTAGTACCCTAACAAAAGACCTTGTATTCGTGGAAGGATACATTTCACGAACAAAATGTCACAGTTACAAAGTAAGTTCAGTGGCACATTATTTGTCTTTGAGTGTCCCTCCCCAGTGCCCCCAGAAAGCAGACTTGGAGACAAGTTATTTTGCATAGAGACATAGGGACATGATCCCAAGCAGCAGGAAAGAGAGATTGAGAAGAATAAAACAGGGAAGGGAAAAGAGCCAATACAAGGATTAGTTATCCAGCTGATCTCTGTGATGGGTGACTGAGCTTAAACCCACTGGGATCCACTAAGAAGTAGAGTAGAACATTTTTCAGAACTATCTGCCAGGGAAAGGGAAGAGAGGGGCATTCACCCCCCTTGCTCCCATCCCTCATTTGTCAAGGGCTAGCCTAGTACTCCTAGTACTCCCTAGTACTCCTGAATGATACAGATTTAAGCACAACGCTGCCAAATGTCAAGCAACAAGATCGAGGCAGCCAAGACCAGTTGGGGTAGAGTCACTTGTTCTGAAAGCTGGTTGCCACAGCAATGGCTGAAGAAAAGGTGGGCTTAGAAGATGGGGGAGTTTAACAAAGGGGGTGCAAAATGCCATCACAAACTCATTAGGAGCCTATAGTTTAGAAGCTCCTGTGAGTACTTTAATAGGTGACTCAGTGTAGGCTTAGTACAATGCCATCTTGTTAACACCTCTTCACAAAACAATATCAACAATGATACCTCTCCCATTAAAATGTATAAGTCAGACGCAATTGGTCAAAGTTAAATTTAAACTCTTCCTTAATGCCTCTCTTCTCATTAGTCTACTTAATAGTCCTATCAAACTGAAGTTCAAATCAGATTAGAAAGAAAATATAAAACACACAGTAAAAATCTTCTATATAAAAATAACTTGTCAATATTTGGCTTCTTTTCTAGTCTGTTAAGATACGTTTACATGGTGGAGATAATTGGATGTTTGTATCATTTTTGTACTTGAGTTAAATTTCAAGACCTCATGAAAGCTCTTACCTTTCCATCACAGCAGACACAGTGCTTCCATTTGCCCTTCCTAACTGCCCCTTTCCGCATCTTCAAATGTGTTAAACACTCCGTCTTCCACACCAATCTATACCTTTTTAGACTTCTACCTCCCTTTCAAGACCCAGGTCAACTGTAACTCACTAATCATTTTTAATTCCTGCTCTCTCCTATTTGGTTATATGCCCCTCCTTCTCATGCCCACCATCTTTTAAACTTTCTTTCTGCATTTTTTATTTCTATTCCAATCCTATAACACACACTAGTACTGTATATAGTGTAGGGTTTGAGGACTGTGTCCCCTGCCCATGCCCAGTACCCCATCTCTATCTTAATGAACTGTCCTTTTTGTGGAAGCAGGATTTGTCTTATCCTTGTCTTTCCCCTGACTTAGTGCAATGTCTTGCCTGTAGAAGGACTTCCATAAATCCTTGCTGAATTAATGAATGAATGTTAGAATTATCTCAGCTGCAAGCCATGCACCACTAGTCTTGATACTTGTTAACTATACCCAAGCAAATATTAAAACCCTAAGGGATAGTATATGTGTGCTATTGTCGATATGAAAAGCCACAGGGTTTCCAAGTGCATTCTGCTTCAGAGTGTTACTGTGGTAATATCACAGTATGCCACGGATGCCATTAGGAAAAAAAGCATTTGGAGCAATACTGCCTGCACCTCTCTTAACAAATGAGCAGTTTTCCTATACATAAGGCCTAGATGTGCAAGAACACTCTTCACAGATTTCACATAAGCAAGCAAGCTAGGTCAGACCACTTTCTTTTCCCAGCCTTCAAAGTCCTTTGGGAGCCTCTGTTGGCAGAAAGCAGACAACAAGGAAGGCTAGGAGGTACAGTTCAAAGAAGTTAGGCTCCCTGGGTCAAAGAGCAGGGCAGACACAAGTACAGAGATTATTGTTGGATAAAAGAAATGCCAAGAGAATAGGAGCATAGTTGACACTGGGATTCACAGCTTCCATAGTTATGTATGAGCTAGAGCTTCTCCTCTAGATAAGAGATCTACTGTGGTCAGACTCTAGGCTAACCACATAGGATCTATGTGATTTACCTGCCAATTGCATCCCTCTCAATTCAATATATTGTCATAGTGATGCTTTACATTGGGTCATGACTACTGGCACGCAGGACCCATTCTAGGCATGCACCTATTCACTTTTCAATATTAGGACTATGTGACTCTGAATTCAGTGCCCTATAACAACATATCCTCTTTATCCTAACTGTTCATGACCTGGCAAGTAAGGAAGAATACATGAGCCTTTATGTACATCAAAGTGAGGGCCTTAGCTTGGAGAGCGGTAGCTTGCAGTACTCTAAGCACAGCATGGTGATTAGCTCTTCGTTGTTTTTGCATAGTTCTTGCCCCAAAAGGAGTTTCTCCCAGTAATTTGTTCCTGGGATTTCAAGGTTCCAGTCCATCTACCAAACTCATTCTGAGAGCCCAGATATCTGCAGATGATGGTATAATTTCCTCTTCATGGCTTCTTCATGGGACAGGATTGTAACACTCATGTTTGTTCACTGAGCTGGTTTCCTTTTCTTCCCATCTGTCTGAAGGCATGAAAGTACAAAGTGGCCACTGCCTACCAATAGCATGTGCTCTGAAGATAACTGGCTGCCTCATCAGTGACCTACACTTGCTCCTGCTATTCCTGAGCCAATGTCATTTGGGGGTGAAGGGATTGAGGGAGTAATACATGGAAGACTTCAATGCTCTTCCATTTACATATTTTCTGGCACTTTTCTAGAAGGCACAAACCTTGGCGGGGGGGGGGGGGTGCGGCACGGACAGACTAAGAAATTCCCCGCGTAAACCACTTCTTTTTGGTCCTGGAAGCCATTTGGATCTGGTCAATTTTTTTGTGAGGACAGTTCTGCATTGCTTAACCAAGAATGAAAGTATCCAGCAGAAAGTCTGTGGTTTATCATCAGTAATTCTCCCCATAAAGACCTATGAACAGTAACATACTCATAGCCCTTGTTCACAACCTGGGCTTCTAGGAGTCATTAAATTCACAACTCTAGAGTTCACAGGTTTTATCTCTCTATTCGTTTTACCAAAAGATCAAGTAGGCCTGACTGATACTGACTTACACCTCTCAAGTCATGGAATATGTGCACTATGCTCTAATTTTTTCTAGAGTCATGAGCTGTTGTTCTACAACCTACTCAAATTTACGTCTTTTCTACAAAGCTCAGTGATGGCAGCCAGGAGTTTTCCAAGTGATATTTATGAGTTCCCTAGAACGCAAAATCACACATGTGTTAAAGTGGACACTGTTAAAAGCTACCTATTCCAATTAGTAATAGCTCTTTTTATTTCCTATGCACTGAATTCCTTAGCACATAACAGAGTGTATCAGCCCTTCAGCTTCTCCTTTGTTTACTTTTCCATTCTCTACACTGTACACGGTCCCCTGCTGACTCGCTTTGTGACACCAGTATTTCCACCTCTCCCTCGATTAATGAGCAATGTATTGATGTGGTGGTTGACACATGTAAGGAGAGTAGTTTCTGCCCCCCAAGTCTCAAAGAATGTTCTGCCACTAGGAGACAAGTTTCTGTACCTTTGTGGCAAAACGATAAATGTGCCTTCTAAACTTACCCATTTATTTATTTATTTATTTATTTATTTTCACCACACCCAGTGCTCCATGCAATCCGTGCCCTCCATAATACCCACCACCTGGTACCCCAACCTCCCACCCCCCCGCTACTTCAAACCCCTCAGATTGTTTTTCAGAGTCCATAGTCTCTCATGATTCACCTCCCCTTCCAATTTACCCCAACTCTCTTCTCCTCTCTAACACCCCTTGTCCTCCATGATATTTGTTATGCTCCACAAATAAGTCAAACCATATGATAATTGACTCTCTCTGCTTGACTTATTTCACTCAGCATAATCTCTTCCAGTCCCGTCCAAGTTGCTACAAAAGTTGGTATTCATCCTTTCATCACTAGCCCTCAGGGAGATTCAAATTAAAACCACATTGAGATATCACCTTACACCAGTTAGAATGGCCAAAATTAACAAAACAGGAAACAACATGTGTTGGAGGGGATGTGGAGAAAGGGGAACCCTCTTACACTGTTGGTGGGAATGCAAGTTGGTGCAACCACTTTGGAGAACAGTGTGGAGATTCCTCAAGAAATTAAAAATAGAGCTTCCCTATGACCCTGCAATTGCACTACTGGGGATTAACCCCAAAGATACAGATGTAGTGAAAAGAAGGGCCAACTGTACCCCAATGTTTATAGCAGCAATGGCCACGGTCACCAAACTGTGGAAAGAACCAAGATGCCCTTCAACGGATGAATGGATAAGGAAGATGTGGTCCATATAAACTTTCCCATTTAAAGGCGAAACGAGACCAGCTTCTACCATTGATACAGAGTCAACAACAGCTGCCAAATAAATTACTTCATCCTGTGTACCCAGGCCTGAGATCTGGTTCTTAACTATGATCGTGTTGGCTCTGCAAATGACAAAACTGCAGAGTAAAAATGAAAATAACATTATACCCTTTCTTCCCATCTTGTGTATTCTTTTGCTGAAATGCTACTTTATCTTTCTTAAAGTTAGGCAAATGAATCTTAAGCCAATAATTCCTAGACAGAGAAAAGAACACATATTTTCAAAATTCTGTGTGAATACTGGAATCTTCATTTTATGAACCTCATAAAACTGCTGGGTTTTTTTTGTTTTGTTTTTAAAGATTTTATTTATTTATTTGACAGAGAGAGACAGTAAGAGAGGAACATAAGCAGGGGGAGTGGGAGAGGGAGAACCAGGCTTCCTGCTGAGCCCAGAGCCCCATGTGGGGCTTGATCCCAGGACTCTGGGATCATGACCAGGACCTAAGGCAGATGCTTAACGACTGAGCCACCCAGGCAACCCAAAACTGTTGGTTTTTTAAATCAAAAAAGTGTTTGATATTGACAATTACTTATCATTTAACT
Organism: Mustela nivalis; assembly: GCF_964662115.1. Classification (NCBI taxonomy): domain Eukaryota; kingdom Metazoa; phylum Chordata; class Mammalia; order Carnivora; family Mustelidae; genus Mustela; species Mustela nivalis. The sequence continues at coordinate 115,005,570 of NC_139040.1, read as the reverse complement.
ACACTCTTATCATAGGAGACTGACTTCTCTACCCAACATGCATATAAGTATTAAAAGAATGGGTTCATTCCCAAGAAAAAGCAAGGATTAAGATGATGGGCTTGTCCTGGGCCCTATACTTCAAATGCTTTAAATATTTCTCTCAAGAAAGTTAAGTGCTGGGAAGAGAGGATACTTTTTCAAGAAGGAAACACAGATCATCAATAAACTAGATAGTGATTATAAAAGGGTAACACATGCACCACTGTAAGTATTTTCAATGTTAATTTGATCATTGTATTGATAACTTAGGTTATTATGTCTTATGAAATATATATTTTGTTCTTAAAAAGTGGATGAAAATTACATCATGCTACATTAAATTTAAGTATACTGGATCAATTCAGCCCATATACACATTTTCTCCTCATGGGAGCAGTGATTTAATAATGCTGACTTTGCACACCTTTAGGTGGGGTGTATATTTTCCAATTACCCTTAGTTCCTCCATGAAAGCATCTGAACTTGAAACCCCTGCTATTAATAATAATGTCCAAATTATATATGAACTATTCACTTGATGAAAGTGTTGGTGCTGTTTACTCAGAATATGATAGGAAATGTGAAGGAGAGGTTTTCTTTAAACAGCAAGCTCCTCTAATGGATGACAAGCTGCTTTAACTTGGAAATAATTTGTTATATGTTCAACTTTTTAGAAATAGATGATTGCATGAAATAAAATACATGCTTTTTATCAAGAAATAAATTAGCAAGTGAGAACTTATGTGATGTCGAATAAAAGCCTGAAAAATAAAAGCACTTAGAAAATAGTTCACTTGCAATAAAGTACAAGGTAGTCCCATTTCAGAAGGGATGGTATGAGGATGTGTGTGAGTGAGTGGGTGGGTGGGTGTGAGTGTGAATATATGTTTAAGACAACAAAAAGTAAGATTGCCATTAGTCTGTTCATGTGGAAAAAGAGCATTTCTCCATGTAATTATCAAATCAACAAAGTTTATGCCATTTCTTCAGACATCGACACTGCTAAAGTCAGAAATAACATTTTTTTTTTCAATTAGATGAGTCCACTCTTACAAGAAATGTTCCAAGACATCACTCACTGAGGGAACCAGAACTGGACAGGTGATCTTTTTATTTCTGCTTTATTGTAGGGTACAAAATTGTTTTCCCCCACCTGCAAAATATGATGCACATGCTTATTTATGAAGGAAGCAAAGCAAAATGTCAGTTTTACCTCCATGATGAGGAGGGCTTTCAAGTTAAGACAACTGAGTTTGGGCCCCAGCTTTGCTGCTTACAAGCTGCTAGTGCTCAACAGCATCCTTGATTTCCTCTTCTTCCTGAGTCCCACCTCTGGACTATATTCCCCAGCTTCCAATATAGTTCACTGTGGCCTGTGAATGAGTTCTAAAATAGTGATATGTGCCATTCCAAGCCTGGTCCATCAAAACATTCCAAGACCCACAGGAGAATGGAGACCCAAGAACAAAGGAACCCAGGATAGCTACATGAAAAAAAACTTCACTTGCTTCATTCCTCCCACCCCCACTAACATGCATGGGACTGGATATGAACAAGCAACAGACATACTGGGTTGTTTGTTACACTTTTTGGCTGATACTGACAAATACACTGTGAGCCAGTGGCGAAGTTACTCAATTTCTCTAAACTCCGTGTCATCATCAATAAACTGAGAGTAATAATGTACCTAATGGAGGGGGTTGGTATGAAAATTTAATACGACAATGTACAGTACTGAGCACAATACTTGTCACACTGAATAATGAGTAAATATTACCTATGCAAATGGTTGTAGATGCATGTTACATATTACAGTTCAGATTAATTGCAAAAAAAAGATTATCATGTAATTTCTTCTGCTTGGCACCTTTAGGTGGGGTGTATATTTTCCAATTATCCTTAGTTCCTCCATGAAAGCATTTGAACTTGAAACCCCTGCTATTAATAATAATGTCCAAATTATATATGAATATATATATATGAATTTAATATAAAATCTCCCTATACTTGGTCACATGCAGAATGTAGTCTTTACATTTAGCCAGTTCCAATACCATATATACTAATTAAATACTCCTTTGAAAATTTGGAGTCCCACAGGGCTGAGATTAATGTTGGACTGGATAAGTTGCCATTACAACAGATGCTTGAAACACCGGAGTATACCCAATTGCTTTCCAAATTGAAAACTCAGAGAAATCACTATTAAGCATTATATCTTCAAGCATAAAAACTCCCATAAGCTTCAGACCACCATGGAGACAATAGAATACCAAGCTATCTTGACACTACACCAACTGGAAAAGATACTGCCTCTGCTGTCATCATCAGTTACAGTGTACTAAGGTCCCATGGGGTGCAGAACTTAATAAATGGCCTTGCTTAATAGATGTTAACTAATTACACCTAGAAAATCCCCCATCCACCCAAGGCAAATAATACAATATGCCAGGTGGGAAAGGCTGGGTTTCTCACTTACATCCTTCAAATGCCTCTTTGTGTCCTTGAGGTAGGGTCTGGAGGCAAAAGATCTCTCCTTTTTTGAAGTCTGCCCTAGTCTCTATGTCAGGGGCCTGCATATTTTGACTTTAAAACATCTTAATCACCGGGCTTTCAAATCACTTTTTAGAGAATGGCAATCAGGTTAAATTCCTAAAAGAGGAGGAAAATAGGTCAGACCTCAACTTGAGCTGGTTCTCAGCGTGATTTAATCTGACCTCTCAGGTAATGGGCTGTTCAATGCAGCTAAAGCAGAGTACCAAAGAATGTATTTTACTTTGGCACAGGGTTCTATTTATCATAGTATGGAATATAAGAGAATGTTTTTAGCTTCTTGTGGGTGGCAGGATTACAGATTTGAGATCTTGATGAGAGATAAGAATCCTTTCTCTAGAAAAAATTGAAGATGTTTATAGACCCTCCCATTCCCATTCATAACTCCGCAACACTGGTTCACACACTAAATCATGAACGTGAATGAGAATCCCCTAGAGGATTTCTTAAAACTGAGGGCTAGACTATCTTTGCACCCAAGACAGGAGTCCCTAAATATATAAAGAAAAACTATTAATAGATATAAAGGAATAAATTGATATAATATAGTAAGAGTAGAAGACTTTAACACCCCCACTTAAATCAATGGATAGATGACCCAGACAGAAAATCAACAAGGAAACAGAGGCTTGGAATGACACACTGGACCAGATGGACCTCATAGATATATAGAGAACATTCCACCCTAAAACAACAGAGTCCTCATTCCTCTCAAGAGCACATGGAACTTTCTCCAGAATAGACCACATTCTGGGTCACAAATCAAGGTTCAACTGATACAAAAAGATTGAGATTATTCCATGCATATTCTCAGACTACAGCGCTTTGAAACTGGAACTCAATCACAAGAAAACGTTTGCAAGAAATTCAAACACTTGGAAGCTAAAGACCATCCTGCTCAAAAATGTTTGGATCAACCAGGAAATCAAAGAAGAACTTAAACAATTCATGGATACCAATGAGAATGAAAACACTTGAGTCCAAAACCTATGGGATATGGCAAAGGCTGTCCTAAGGGTGAAATACAAAGCCATCCAAGCCTCACTCAAAAAAAGAGAAAAATCCCCAAACCACAAACTATCTTTACACCTTAAAGAACTGGAACATCAACAACAAATTAAGCCTAACCCATGCATAAGAGGGGAAATAATTAAGATTAGAGCAGAGATCAATGAATTAGAAACAAGAATTACAGTAGAACACATCAATGAAACTAGAGCTGGTTCTTTGAAAGAATTAATGAGATCAATAAACCACTGACCAGACTTATCCAAAAAAAAAGAACCCAAATTAGTCAAATTATGAATGAATGGGGAGCGATCACAGTAAAACTCTCTTTGCCCTTCAACAGACAAATGGATAAAGAAAAGGTGGTCCATATATACAATGGAATATTACACAGCCGTCAGGACGAATACCCAGCTTTTGAATCAACATGGATGGGGCTGGAGGGGATTATGCTAAGTGAAATAAGTCACACAGAGAAAGTTAATTATCATATAGTTTCATGTATTTGTCCAACATAAGGAATAGCATGGAGGACACTAGGAGAAAGAAGGGAAAAAGGAAGGGGGGAATCAGAGGAGTTAGATGAACCATGACAGACTATGCATTCTGAGAAAAAAACTGAGGGTTTTAAAGGGGAGGGGGTGGGGAGATGGGTTAGCCTGGTCTTGGGTATTAAGGATAGTATGTATTGCATGGAGCACTGGGTGTTAAATGAAAAAAAAATGAGTCATGGAACACTATATCAAAAACTAATGATCTACTGTATGATGACTAACATAGCAAAATAAATGAATAAATAAATACCAGAGATTTTATATTAAATAAATAAATGATCAAGAGAATTGATAAGTCTTTAGCCAGTCCAGTCCAAAAAAAAATTAGGAATGAACATCTAATACCACAGAAGTATAAAGGATTATAAGAGATTATGAAAAATTATATGCTAACAAATTGGAAAATCTAGAATAAATGGATACATTCCTAGAAACCTATAACCTCCCAAGACTGCATCCCGAAGAAAAAGAAAATCTGAATAAGCAAACTCCAAGAAACACAATTCAATCAGTAATCAAAAAACTCCCAACAAACCAAAGTCCAGGACCAGATGGCTTCATAAGCAAATTCTACCAAACATTTAAGGCAGAGTTATACCTGTTCTCAAACTATTATAAAAGATATAGGAGGAAGAAAAGCTTCCAAATTTAATGTATGTGAGCATCATTACCTTGATATGAAAACCAGATAAATACACTACATAAGAAGAACTACAGGCCAGTATTTGATGAAATAGCATGCAAAAATCCTCCACAAAATATGAGCAAACAGAATCCAATAATACATTTAAAAAAATCATTCACAAAAGGGGTGCCTGGGTAGCTCAGTTGGTTTGTCATCCATCTTCAGCTCAGGTCATGATTCCGGGGTGCTGGCACTGAACCCGGCATCAAGCTCACTGCTCAATGTGAAGCCTGTTTCTCTCTCTCCCTCTAGTTACTGCTCTGCCTGCTTGTGCCTTCACTGTCTCTCTCTCTCTCTCTCTCTCCCTCTCTCTGTCAAATAAATAAATAAAAATGTTAAAAAATATCATTCACAATGATAAGGTAGGATTTATTCTTGGGTTACAAGGGTGGTCCAGTATTCACAAATGAATCAACATGATATATTACATCAATAAGAGAAAGGATAAAAACCCCAGGATCATCTCAATAGATGCAGAAAAAGCATTTGACCATGTTCAACATCCATTCATGACAGAAACTCAATTAAGTAGGTTTAGAGGGAACATACCTCAAAATAATAAAAACCATCTATGAAAAACCTACAGCTAACATCATCCTTAATGGTGAATTACTATAATCTTTTCCTCTAAGGTCAGGAACAAGACAAGAATGTCCACTTTCACCACTTTATTCAACATAATACTGGTAATCCTAGCTACAACAATCCAACAAGAAATAAGATGCAAACAAATTAGTAAAAAGTGTAACTGTCACTCTTCTCAGATTACATGATACTCTATATAGAAAACTCTGAAGACTCCACCAAACAACTACTAGAATTGATGAATGAATTCAGTAAGGTTGCAGGATATGAAATCAACATACAGAAACCCATTGCATTTCTACACACTAATAATGAAGTAGCAGCAAAATAAATTAAGTAAACAATCCCATTCACAATTGCACTGAAGAGAATAAAATACCTAGGAATAAACTTTACCAAGGAGGTAAAATATCTATACTCTGAAAACTATGTAACACTGATAAAAGCGAACCTGATACAAATAAATGCAAAGATATTCCATGCTCACAGAACCCAATAATATTGTTAAAATGTCCATACTACCCAAAGCAATCTACACATTTAATGCCATCCCTATCAAAATTCCAATAACATTTTTCACAGAATAGGAATAATCTTAAATTCATATACAACCACAACAACCCCAATAGCCAAGGCAATCTTAAGAACAAAGCTGTAGGTACCACAATCTTAGATTTCTAGATACACTACACATGCTCTAGTCATAAAAATGGTATAGTACTGGCACAAGAACAGACACACAGATTAACAGAACAGAATAAAGAGCTCGGAAATAACCCACGCTTATATGTTCAATTAATCTATGTCAAAAGGAGACAAGAATACACAAGGCAATGTCAGTCTCTTCGACAAATGGTGCTGGGAAAACCAGACAGCTACATGCAAAACAAGGAAACTGGACCACTTTCTTACACCATCCACAAAAATGAACTCAAAATGGATTAAGAACCTCACTGTGAGACATGAAACCATAAAACTCTAAAAATCAGGTCACTCATCATCAGGGAAATGCAAATTAAAACCACAATGAGCTATCATCCCTCACCTGTCAGAATGGCTAAAATAAAAAACTCAAGAAATAAGTGTTGGTGAGGATGTGGAGAAAAAGGAATCCTCATGCATTATCAGTGGGAATGCTAACTGGTACAGCCACTGTGAAGAACAGTATGGAAGTTCCTCAAAAAATTAGAATTATCATGATTCAATAATTCCACTACACAGTATTTACCCAAAGAAAATGAAAACACTAATTCAAAAAGATATATTCACCCTTGTGTTTACTGCTGCATTAGTTACAGTAGCCAAAGTTTGCAAAGGAATGGATAAAGATGTGGTATATGTACACAAAATCGTACTCAGTCCTAAGAATGAGATCTTAACATTTACAACAAGATGGATGGACCTACAGGATATAATGAGCAGTCAGAGATAGATATTATAAAATTTCACTCATATGTGGAATTTAAGAAACAAATGCACAAACAACAAAAAAGACAAATGAAAAAAAGACCCTTTACATTTAAACAAACTAGTGGTTGGCAGACAGGAGGTGGTGGGGTGATGGGTAAAATAAAGGGAATGAAAAGTACATGTATTTTGACGAACACTGAGAAAGGTACAGAGTTATGTCATATCATACACCTGAAACTAATATGATAATGAATGTTAATCATACTTGAATCAACAAAACAAACAGCATTAGAGCCCACACTCAGAGTTTGTGATTCAATGTGTGGGTGGATGGAGCCGGAAAATTTTCATCTCTAACAAGTTCTCGGTGTTGCCTAGGCCCTGGGAACCACAGGATGGGAACCACCACTCAAGTAGGACACCACAGTCCAGGATGGGAACATCTGCCCCAAGGAGCCCACTTGAAAGTATTTTAAATGCTGAAAGGAGGGATCATGAACAAGTCATAGGGCAAAAAATGAAAGGGTGCAAACTCTCAGCAACATAGAGCTCTGACCTGTGATCGCAAGGGATCACTCACCTTAGAGTGGTTGAAATCATTGAAAAAGAAATCTTTTTCTTCTGATTCCTATTTCTCTTTCCCCTCCCCCTGCCCTCCGCCTTTTTTTTACCCCTGTTTCAGAGCTTCCATGTTTCGGGATCGTTTTCCTTTCCCTTCTGTCCCAGTGTGTGCACGTACATGGGTATCTAGATGACAGTTTGCTTTTTTTCCCCTCATACAGTCCCCAAATTGTCTCCCTTTTTACACTATCATAATAGGAAACTATTTTCAGATTTTATAATTTTTGTAGATATTCAATAAAGTTTTATGACTCATTAATTTTGAAGTAAAAGGAATATTTTTTTTATTTCCCTAGGGATAAGAAAAAAAATACCAACAGCTCTTGATATTTTCCTAGAATAATTCATATCTTGTTTAATGGGAGGAAAATATTCCCATCGCATTCTCTACACAAGCATTAGATAATAGAACTTTCCACAATGACAGAAATGTTGTGATTCTGCACTATTCAGTCCAGTAGCCATTGGCCATATGTGGCTCCTGAATACTGAAAATATTGCTAGTATGACTGAGAAAGTAAAAAAAAAAAATTACGATTTTAGAGAGAGGAAGGGAGAGAGCACATACATACATACTCATACACACACACGTCAATGTGTGTGTGTGTGTGTGTGTGTGTGTGTGTGTGTGCATAAGCAGAGGAAGAGGCAGAGAGGGAGGGAGAGGGACAAGCAGACTGAGAAAGGAGCTTGCTGCAGGGTTCAATTCCATGACCCTGAGATCATGACCTGGGCTCAAATCAAGAGTCTGATGCCCAATCAACTGAGTCACCCAGGTTCCCCAGAGAAAGTAAAAATTTTCTTTGAATTTTTAAATAATTTTAAGTAGCCACACACTGCTATTGGCTACCATATTGAACAAGGCAGCACTATATTATCTACCTTGAACATTATACAAATTGTGTGTGTGTATGTGTGTGTGTATGGTACAGATGCATTTTTTAATCTCTCAAGCTATGCTAGATCACAGTGACATAAAAGAAATTAGAGATGCATCCATTTCTGCAGTCTTTCCATGAATCTGATTATAATTGCACAAGGAGTTATTTTTTGATTTAACACAGAACTACTAGAATAATAATGTAATTATAAATGAAGCCATGTTAAATGAAGAGATTTTTCTCTCAGACACCTAGGCGCTGAAACCCTTTTCTCCAGAGAGTAATATAACCATCTGTGTGTATCAGCTGGACCAGCTCTGTTTGCTTCACTTGAATAGGGACCAGGAAGTGGTAGCACGAACATCCCAGACTTCAATTCCTGTTTTTGTGATGCCTTGGGCTCTCAAGCAATATCAAAAATTCTAAGAACCCGTCAAATAAAACTTGCTTTAATTCCACTTTAATTTCAAGGTAAATAGATATATGCCATGCAGCCTCTTCTGGTAATGTGAGAAACTACCTCTAAAGATGTAACATTTTTTAAAAGATAGTGGAAATCTTGTCTCACCCCTTGTCTAAAAATCCCTTAAAAAGCACCCAAATCAGAAAAGACCTAACTGACACTATTTGCAGCTAATCTGATGTTACATAGAGGAAACCATCAAGAGTCCACCAAAAAAAAAGAAAGAAAACAACAAATTCAGTAGAGTTACAGAATACAAAATCAATATGCAAAAATTTGTTCCATTTCTATACACTATCAATGAACTATTGGAAAGATACTAACAATTCCATTTATAACTGCATCAAACAGAGCTCAGTGTCTAGGAATAAATTTAACCAAACAGGTGTAAGATCTCTACACTGAAAGATATTAGCAATCCCATTTATAACTGCATCAAAAAGAATACAGTATCTTAGGGATAAATTTGACGAAATAAGTGAAAGATCTCTACATTGATGAAAGAAATTGAAGAGGACACAAACAGATATTCCATGCTCATTTACCGAAAGAGTACTGTTAAGACATTCATACTACCTGAAGTCATATACAAATTAAAGGCTATCTCTATCAAAATTCCAATGGCATTTTGCACAGAATTATAACGATCCCAAAATTTGTATGAAACCACAGAAGACATTTAATAGTCAAAGTAATCTTGAAAAAGAAAAACAAAGCTGGAGGCATCACAACTCCTGCTCTCCAACTTTATTACAAAACTGTAATAATTAAAACAGTATGGTACTAACATAAAGACAGACATACAGATCAAGGAAAGAGAATAGAGATCCCAGAAATAAACCCACACATATATGGTGGGTTTAATTTGCTTATGACAAAGGAGTCGAGAATAGACAATGCAGAAAGGGCAGTTTCTTCAATAAAAACTGTTGAGAAAACTGGAAAGCCACATGCAAACGAATGTAACTGGACCATGGTCTTACACCATTCACAAAAATGAACTCAAAAGGGACTAAAGACTTGAATATAAGGCCTGAAACCATAAAATTGCTTGAAGAAAACATAGGTGACAAGTTCCTTCACATAGGTCTTGGTGATTACTTTTTTTAATTTGACACCAAAAGCATAAGTGACAAAAGCAAAAATACCAAACAGGGCTGTATCAAACAAAAATGTTTGTGCACAACATCAAAATTAAAAAGTAACCTGCTGACCGGGAGAAAATACTTCTAAGTCCTGTATCTGATAAGAGAATAATATCCAAAATATATAAACAACTTATACAACTGAATAGCAAAAGTTAATCTCATTAAAAATATGGACAAGGACAGACTAGAAATTTTTCCAAAGATGAAACACAAACAGCCAACAGATTCATGAAGAGGTGCTCAACATCACTCATCAGAGAAATGCAAATCGAAACCACAATGAGGTATCACCTTGCATCAGTTAGAATAGCTATCCTCAAAAAGACAAGAAATAACAAATGCTGGCTAGGATGTGGAGAAAAAGGAGCCCCTGTGCACAACTGGTGGGAATATACATTGGTACAGCCAGTATGGCCTTCGGTAAGGAGGTCTTCAATACTAAAAACAGAACTACCAGCAATTTCGCTTTTGGGTTTTCATCCAGAAGAAAGGAAAACGCTAACTTGAAAAGATTTATGCACCATGTTTATTGTAGCAGTATTCACAATAGCAAAGTTGTACAGGGAAACATCCTAAGGGTCCTGGATAAATGGATAAAGAATATGGGTTATATACATACACACACAAACACACAATGTGAAATAGATTGATTGATAGGTAGATAGACACATACAATGGAATATTATTCAGCCATAAAAATGAATGACATTGGGGTGCCTGGGTGGCTCAGTCGTTAAGTGTTTGCCTTCAGCTCAGGTCATGATCCCAGGGTCCTGTGTTCGAGCCCTACTTCAGGTTCTCTGCTTAGCAGGAAGCCTGCTTCCCCCTCTCCCACTCCCCTTCTCCCACTCCCCCTGCTTATATTCCCCCTCTGTCTCTGTCAAATAAATAAATAAAATCTTTTAAAAATATGAATGGCATCCTGCCATTTGTAACAACATGGATGAACCTTGGGGGCTTTACGCTTAGTGAAATAAGTCAGACAAAGACAAAGACAAATACCATGCAATCTTATTTACAGGTGGAATCAAGCAACAACAGCAACAACAACACAAACTCAGATACAGAGAACAGACTGGTGATTGCCAGATGTGGGGGTGGGTGAAATAGGTCAAAAGGTATAAAACTTCCAGTTATAAAATAATTAAGTCCTGGGGATTAATACATAGCATGGTCATTATAGTTAATAATAATCTGTAGGTTTATTCAAAAATTGCTAAGAGTACATCTTGAAAGTTCTTATCACAAGAAAAAAATTGTAATTGTGCATGCTAATAGAAATAACCGGACTTTGTGTTGGTAATTTTGCAATATATAAAAATATCAAGTCATTATATCGCATACCTGAAATAATGCAACATTGTACATCCATTATGTCACCCCAAAAATACTTCAAGAGGATACAGTCCTTCAGGTAGTACAGCCTCAGAATCTTTGTCAACCAACTTCTATTTTTTCTGACCCTAGAGTTTGGAGCTGGCTTAGAACGTGTGAAAATTAGATCTTATTGGAAACTACATCTACCAGTGAAGGCCTTGAAATCCATGCCGTGAAAACGGAAAACAAATCAGATCTCACTGTCTTTAACTATCATCCCATAATGCTGCCCTCACCCAGGATTCCTACCATTGACCGAAGTTCTTTGGAGGAAATGTGAGTTTTCCCAGTGTTTATCAGAATGGTACTGTTTCTGCAATCGTATGTTTGCAGGACACTTGAAAACTTACTGCTGTCATCAGCCCTCACAACACTGGGAGGTGGGTGTTAGGGCCTCACCTTTAGAGATGAGGAAATTTAGGCTCCAAGAGTCTAAGTGATAAGGAAATGATCCCCTGAAACAGGAAGATAGATCAAAAAGAAATCTAAGTCTCATTTACAGAAATATGTTTGGGTCAGAGAACTAGGCAATCATACCCATGTCCCCCCTCCCTTAAACACAGCATGTTTTGAGCAGTGAAGTCACCATTTCACATTGACTGAACCACTTGGACACCGGTCCAGGGTGTCCCAAGGCAGATTAATGGAAGCAGAATTCGAGAAAATGCTTTTGAGCTTTCTTGAAGCACAGGATGCTGTATGTAAGACTTTCACATCATTTTTTTTTTTGCTATTTTTATTTCTGAATCAATGACTGGCACATTGTATGAGCTTTATATGAAGGTGGGGCTGTTTTCCCTGAAACCAGTTAGAAGTGGGAAACGTCAGTAAGTGTTTACCATAATAAGTCTCCTTAATATCTCACTTTGCTAAGTTGTTATCCAATTAGTATAATGAAAGCCAAGTCCATGGAAGCGGCTAGCTGACCTCCATTTAAACCTATCAAGAAAATGTACTTACCCCCTGAATTGACCTGTTTTGAACACTGAGCTGTATTTTCAGGGACAGATTAAGAAACAGATTCCATCCTGAATATAGCAGACTCTTTTTGCCTTTAAATTAAATCTATATGAGAAGCATAAAACTTTTACAGCCTTTATTTGAAGTTGCAACATGAAGTGATATTCTGTTGAACACTTTTCGGGTAGCTATAGCAACAATGATTATCACCACATACTACCAACCAAAATACCACCTGCATCTACATCTATTCTAAACCCTTAATTAAAAAGAAAAGCCCAGTTCAAATTTCCAGTTGGTAAATTTGGGAGAAAACTTCAAAAAAAAAAATGTTGGGGAATCTATTTAGGTTTTGCTTCTGTGTTTGGTTCATGGAGACTTTTTTTCTCCTTCCAGGACAACTTAAGTCTGACTCTCTCTTCCTGCCCACACCAGAACCACCCACACTGTTAAGTTTCTGGAGAAATAGAGGTTTCAGCATTTCCTTTTTTAAGGAGTTAATCAGTAATGAGAGCTCCAGGGACCAAAAGAAAAGTATTCCTTTCAAACAATTACCCATGTGCACGAAAATTTTAGGCTTTTTCTTTCTCTTTAGGAAAGAAAGAGAGGGGGGTAGGGAGAAGAAAAAAAGAGAAGGGGGCCAAGACTTAACGAAAACTAGGGAAATGAAAGAAAATTGGATGAAGGAAACATGGAAAATGAGCCTATGATCAAAAGAGGGGGCAAGCTATTGATTTTTTGAGGGGGACGTGGCGGGGAGGAAGCATACATGACCCGCAGAAGGTATAAAGAGTCTCCACAAAGGCTGAGAATATTCTGTAGTAGTGTGCAGAAATCAACTCTTATTTCCCTGCCCTGTGCCCTATTATTTGAAGTGCCCACTGACTCCTCCACACTGTGACTTGCTCTGACCTACAGGATATTAACAAATATGATGCAAGCAGAGGGTTTGACAAGCGCTTGTGTGTGTAGGCTGGCTTGCTTCTGTCCTTTGCCCCTGTTGTGAGCACATTCTTGGGCTAGTCTGCTAGACTGTGGAAGACACGTGGACTAGAGCTGATGTGCTCCTGTCTTCCCAGCTCACTGAAAGCTAGCATGTTGAGAGAGATTTGAGCAACACCGGCCAGTATCAAGAAGGCTGCCTTGGTCAACTAGCAGCTGAACATAAGCTACGAGAGTTAGCCCTGCCTGGATCAGATACATAAATGTATACTGTTGGCGATCACCAAGGTTGTCTGTTGTACAGAGTTACTGTGGTAACAACTAAGTGACAGAGGTACACACTTGGTTAACCAAGGACTTTCACTCTTGGGTGGGTGGTTGAGGAAGGAGAATCTTGCACATTAGCTCATAAATAGGTGTCAAGAACCCATAGTAAAAAATGGAATCTAGGATGACGGAAAAGTAAATACAGTAAATGCAAACTTTTGAACATGATAGTTGTTAGTCACTCAAATAAAACCCAGGACATTCCATAAGATAAGGTCACCAGCATTCTGGAACTACAAAGAAGTTGGCAAGAATCCAGCCAATCCGGGCATAAGATAAATTTAAGTTAAGTAATTAAAAGGAGACAAGCAACCTTTATTTGTAGTCACAAACACTGCACCAACTAATGGACTGAAGAGTTTGCAAATTCTCAGGTGCCCTCTTAATTGCAGCTGAATAGCTATAATAGTAAAAACAGTTCTCTCCAACTGTGGGCTTGAGGGTAAACAGGGTAGGTGGTCCCTAGTGTATCTGTGCTGCCAACTGCAAGAACAGAGGGTAACAGCTGCAATCAACACGACACTCCCTAGCTTACCATAAAAATAATAAATGAATTGTCATTGAAACAACAACCAAAAAATCCTTGAAAATGTATGTGGACAAGCACTGTGTTCACCTTCTGGCAACTGTACTACTCAAAGAAAAACATAACAGGAAAACAGACAATACAAGCAATTAGGTTGGAAAGGTTTCTTTTCCTATAAAGCTGGGTTACATTTTCTTTCAACTATGAGGTGCTTCTGGGCAGGGTGGCGGGGAGCATAGAGAGGGTCAGTTGCAACGGGCCAATCTGTTTCCAAAGTGAATGAGACACGACTGAATCCCACACCATGTGTTTAATCAAAGACCATCTTAAATATGCAACTGAGTAAACCAAGTGACATATTGAAATAACTTCAAATGGACCCATGATTGACTGCAGTAAACAGGGAACAGTGGTATGAACAATCTCTGAATTATTTCATGATGACCTTGGAATGTAGTCTTCGATTGACAGTAACTCCAAAAGAGAAAACAAAACAAAACAAAAAACCACTCTGAGATAATCTGAAGAATTTCCAATTTTATATTCTGATCCTTGTCCAACTCCTCTGTGGACCCCATTGTATGGCAGAAATCACCAATCTCTCTCCTCAGCAGTTAGAATCCTACTCTTATACCTTCCTTGGGTGGGTGGTAAAGAAAAGAGAAGATAACAGATGGGTTTAGAAGGCCATTGCTCATGTTGTGAGGGGTGGGGAAGACTGCTGCCCTGGTTCCCTGAACCCTTTCCTTCTTCCCCAGTTTTTAACGGTTTCCAGATGCCAGCAAGTTAGTTCAAAGAATGTACGGCAATCAGACGAACGCAGTGAAAAGCAATGAGGCTTACAACCTCTAGACACCTGTCCCTTCTTCCATTTATCCACTCAACAAACTCCTTTCAAATACTAACTACTCTGTGCCTGTCGTGTTAAATACTGTAGAAATACGGATGAACAAAGGTAGTGGCCTTCCCAGAGGAGATGCTAGACTGAGATAGGGAGGTGTAATTAGTATGTACAGTAGAGAATTGGATTGTGACAGAGAATAAAAGTACTCTAGCAGGGGACCATCAGTGAGAAAGGATTAACCAAATCCATAGGACAACTGGAGCTGGGGAACCTTCAAGGCAGAGAAGTCAGGGTCCTTCTTAAAGAGTACTCAATAAAATCAGGCTGACAATGGAAAGTTGACTTCAAAATTATATAGTAAGTGGATCTGGTCTCAGTAGTCCATCCAACTCACCCCTATCTTCCCTGGACTTCTATCGATAAACTCTGTAATCTCAATCTTTCTGAGAACTACAGATGTAATGGACTCAATACAAGTCCTAGCATGAATAATTGCTGCCACTTTGTGGGCCTGAGTATCTGTTGAGTACCTGTTAGATTCCAGAAACTATACTGGCCATGGTGCCTTACTTGTTTAAAAGAAGAGTGGGTGTTCTGTTCTATTGCCTGTGATTCATATGAAATCTAAGATCTATTATAATAGGTTTATCAACCTTTTCATAACTCCATGAATAATAAAATACAGTTTGGATTTAGATTTTCCTTTCTTAAAAAAAAATTAATTAGGAGGGAAAGGTTAGTGTTAGTAGTAAAAAAAAAATATGATGTATCTTCTTTCCATTTCAAGTATGACTTCGAGGATGTTATTTTCAACTGAGAAATCTAATCATGTAAACTTTTAACCCCAAATACTAGTTTTCCAAATTTTATTCTTTGTCATTTGGAAGAAAGACCAAGGAAACGTTCCACTACCTAAGAGGGAATTCAGACTCAAATACAGTGCATTTTGTTAAATTAGTTCCTTGCATTTATGTGTTGATTTCATTTTTTTATCTTTATTTTTTTATTTTTTATTTCTTTATAAACATATAATGTATTTTTATCCCCAGGGGTACAGGTCTGTGAATCACCATGTTTACACACTTCTCAGCACTCACCATAGCACATACCCTCCCCAATATCCATAACCCCACATCCCTCTCCCAAATCCCCTCCCCCCAACAACCCTCAGTTTGTTTTGTGAGATTAAGAGTCACTTATGGTTTGTCTCCCTCCCAATCCCATCTTGATTCATTCATTCTTCTCCTACCCCCTTAACCCCCCATGTTACATCTCCACTTCCTCATATCTGGGAGATCATATGATAGTTGTCTTTCTCCAATTGACTTATTTCGCTAAGCATGATACCCTCTAGTTCCATCCACGTCATCACAAATGGCAAGATTTCATTTCTTTTGATGGCTGCATAGTATTCCATTGTGTATATATACCACTTCTCCTTTATCCATTCATCTGTTGATGGACATCTAGGTTCTTTCCATAGTTTGGCTACTGTAACATTGCTTCTATAAACATTTGGGTGCACGTGCCCCTTCAGATCACTATGTTTGTATCTTTAGGGTAAATACCCAGTAGTGCAATTGCTGGGTCATAGGGTAGTTCTATGACCCATAGAACTATGAGTCTATGACCCAGCTTGGAGGTTTTCCAGAGTGGTTGTACCAGCTTGCATTCCCACCAACAGTGTAGGAGGGTTCCCCTTTCTCCACATCCTCGCCAGCATCTGTCATTTCCTGACATTTTAGCCATTCTGAACTGGTGTGAGGTGACATCTCATTGTGCTTTTGATTTGTATTTCCCTGATGCCGAGTGATGTAGAGCACTTTTTCATGTGTCTGTTGGCCATCTGGATGTCTTCTTTGCAAAAATGTCTGTTCATGTCTTCTGCCCATTTCTTGATTGGATTATTTGTTCTTTGGGTGTTGAGTTTGCTAAGGTCTTTACAGATTTTGGACACTAGCACTTTATCTGATATGTCGTTTGCAAATACCTTCTCCCATTCTATCAATTGTCTTTTCGTTTTGTTAACTGTTTCCTTTGCTATGCAAAAGTTTTTGATCTTGATGGAATCCCAACAGTTCATTTTCGTCCTTGCTTCCTTTGCCTTTGGCGATGTTCCTAGGAAGATGTTGCTTTGGCTGAGGTCGAAGAGGTTGCTGCCTGTGTTCTCCTCAAGGATTTTGATGGATTCCTTTCTCACATTGAGGTCCTTTATCCATTTTGAGTCTATTTTCATGTGTGGTGTAAGGAAATGATCCAATTTCATTTTTCTGCATGTGGCCATCCAATTTTCCCAACACCATTTATTGAAGAGGCTGTCTTTTATCCACTGGATATTCTTTCCTGCTTTGTCGAAGGTTAGTTGACCATAGAGTTCAGGGTCCATTTCTGGGCTCTCTATTCTGTTCCATTGATCTATGTGTCTGTTTTTGTGCCAGTACCATACTGTCTTGATGATGACAACTTTGTAATAGAGCTTGAAGTCTGGAATTGTGATGCCACCAACGTTGGCTTTCTTTTTCAATATTCCTTTGGCTATTTGAGGTCTTTTCTAGCTCCATATAAATTTTAGGATTATTTGTTCCATTTCTTTGAAAAAAATGGATGGAATTTTGATAGGAATTGCATTAAATGTGTAGATTCCTTTAGGTAGCATAGACATTTTCACAATATTTGTTCTTCCAATGGAAAAATGGAAAATTTTTCGATTTCTTTGTGTCTTCCTCCAGTTCTTTCTGGAGGAAGAAAAGGCTGCTGCCTGTGTTCTCTTTCAGTTTCAGACCTCTTTCAGTTCTTCCTTCCAGTTTCTTTCATGAGTACTTTATAGTTTTCTGAGTATGTATTCTTAGCCTCTTTGGTTAGGTTTATTCCTAAGTGTCTTATAGTTTTGGGTGCATTTCTAAATGGGATTGACTCCTTAATTTCTCTTTCTTCTGTCTTGCTGTTGGTGTAGAGAAATGCAAATGATTTCTGTGCATTGATTTTATAATCTGACACTTTACTAAATTCCTGTACAAGTTCTAGCAGCTTTGGAGTGGAGTCTTTTGGGTTTTCCACATATAGTATAATCTCATCTGTGAAGAGTGATAGTTTGACTGCTTCTTTGCCGATTTGGATGACTTTAATTCCTTTTTGTTGTCTGATTGCTGATCCTAGGACTTCTAGTACTATGTTGAATAGCAGTGGTGATAATGGACATCCCTGCCGTGTTCCTGACCTTAGCGGAAAAGCTTTCAGTTCTTCTCCATTGAGAATGATATTTGTGGTGGGTTTATCATAGATGGCTTTGATAATATTGAGGTATGTGCCCTCTATCCCTACACTTTGAAGAGTTTTGATCAGGAAGGGATGCTGTACTTTGTCAAATGCTTTTTCAGCATCTATTGAGAGTATCATATGGCTCTTGTTCTTTCTTTTATTGATGTGTTCTATCACATTGATTGATTTGCGGATGTTGAACCAACCTTGCAGCCCTGGAATAAATCCCACTTGGTCTTGGTGAATAATCCTTTTAATGTACTGTTGAATCCTATTGGCTAGTATTTTGGTGAGAATTTTCGCATCTGTGTTCATCAAGGGTATTGGTCTGTGTTCTCTTTTTGATGGAATCCTTGTCTGGTTTGGGGATCAAGGTGATGCTGGCCTCATAAAATGAGTTTGGAAGTTTTCCTTCCATTTCTATTTTTGGAACAGTATCAGGAGAATGGGAATTAGTTCTTTAAATGTTTGGTAGAATTCCCCTAGGAAGCCGTCTGGCCCTGGGCTTTTGTTTGTTTGGAGATTTTTGATGACTGTTTCAATCTCCTTACTGGTTATGGGTCTGTTCAGGTTTTCTATTTCTTCCTGGTTCAGTTGTGGTAGTTTATATGTCTCTAGGAATGCATCCATTTCTTCCAGATTGTCAAATTTGTTGGCGTAGAGTCGCTCATAGTATGTTCTTATAATTGTATTTCTTTGGTGTTAGGTGTGATCTCTCCTCTTTCATTCATGATTTTATTTATTTGGGTTCTTTCTCTTTTCTTTTTGGTGAGTCTGGCCAGAGATTTATCAGTCTTATTAATTGTCTCAAAGAACCAGCTCCTAGTTTCGTTGATTTGTTCTATTGTTTTTGGGTTTCTATTTCATTGATTTCTGCTCTGATCTTTATTTCTCTTCTCCTGTGGGGTTTAGGCTTTCTTTGTTGTTCTTTCTCCAGCTCCTTTAGGTATAGGGTTAGGTTGTGTATTTGAGACCTTTCTTGTTTCTTGAGAAAGGCTTGTACCACTATATATTTTCCTCTCAGGACTGCCTTTGCTGTGTCTCACAGATTTTGAACCGTTGTGTTTTCATTATCATTTGTTTCCAGAATTTTTTCAATTCTTCTTTAATTTCCTGGTTGACCCATTAATTCTTTAAAAGGATGCTGTTTAGTCTTCATGTATTTGGGTACTTTCCAAATTTCTTCTTGTGATTGAGTTCTAGCTTCAGAGCACTGTGGTCTGAAAATATGCAGGGAATGATCCCAATGTTTTGATACCAGTTGAGACCTGATTTAGGACCCAGGGTGTGATCTATTCTGGAGAATGCTCCATGTGCACCAGAGAAGAATGTGTATTCTGTTGCTTTGGGATGAAATGTTCTGAATAGATCTGTGATGTCCATCTGGTCCAGTATGTCATTTAAGGCCTTTATTTCCTTGTTGATCTTTGCTTGGATGATCTGTCCATTTCCGTGAGGGGAGGGTTAAAGTCCCCTACTATTATTGTATTATTGTTGATATGTTTCTTTGATTTTACATTAATTGGTTTATATAGTTGGCTCCTCCCACATTAGGGGCATAGGTATTTAAAATTGTTAGAACTTCTTGTTGGACAGACCCTTTGAGTATGATATAGTGTCCTTCCTCATCTCTTACTATAGTCTTTGGCTTAAAATCTAATTGATCTGATATAAGGATTACCACCCCAGCTTTCTTCTGATGTCCATTAGCATGGTAAATTCTTTTCCACCCCCTCACTTTAAATCTGGAGGTGTCTTTGGGTCTAAAATGAGTTTCTTGAAGGCAACATATTGATGGGTTTTGTTTTTTTATCCATTCTGATACCCTGGCTCCTTTGATTGGGGCATTTAGCCCATTAACATTCAGGGTAACTATTGAGAGATATGAATTTAGTGTCACTGTATTGCCTGTAAGGTGACTGTTACTGTATATGGTTTCTGTTCCTTTCTGACCTACTACTTTTAGGCTCTCTCTTTGCTTAGAGGACCCCTTTCAATATTTCCTGTAGAGCTGGTTTGGTGTTTGCAAATTCTTTCAGCTTTTGTTTTTCCTGGAAACTTTTTATCTCTCCTTCTATTTTCAATGATAGCCTAGCTGGGTATAGTATTCTTGGCTGCATGTTTTTCTCAGTTAGTGCTCTGAATATATCATGCCAGTTCTTTCTGGCCTGCCAGGTCTCTGTGGATAAGTCAGCTGCCAATCTAATATTTTTACCATTGTATGTTACAGACTTCTTTTCCCGGGCTGCTTTCAAGATTTTCTCTCTGTCACTAAGACTTGTAAATTTTACTATTAGGTGACAGGATGTGGACCTATTCTTGTTGATTTTGAGGGGGGGTCTCTGCACCTCCTGGATTTTGATGCTTTTTCCCTTTGCCATATTAGGGAAATTCTCTCCAATAAATCTCTCCAATATACCTTCTGCTCCCCCTCTCTTTCTTCTTCTTCTGGAATCCCAATTATTCTAATGTTGTTTCATCTTAGGGTGTCACTTATCTCTCGACTTCTACCCTCATAGTCCAGTAGCTGTTTGTCCCTCTTTTGCTCAGCTTCTTTATTCTCTGTCATTTGGTCTTCTATATCACTAATTCTTTCTTCTGCCTCATTTATCCTAGCATTGAGGGCCTCCATTTTTTATTGCACCTCATTAACAGCTTTTTTTATTTCAACTTGGTTAGATTTTAGTTCTTTTATTTCTCCAGAAAGGGCCTTTATATCTCCCGAGAGGGTTTCTCTAATATATTCCATGCCTTTTTCGAGCCCAACTAGAACCTTGAGAATCGTCATTCTGAACTCTAGATCTGACATATTACTGATGTCTGTATTGATTAGGTCCCTAGCCTTTGGTACTGCCTCTTGTTCTTTTTTGTGTGTGTGTGGTTTTTCCGTCTTGTCATTTTGTCCAGATAAGAGTATATGAAGGAGCAAGTAAAATACTGAAAGCGTGGCAAAGACCCCACGAAAATGTGCTCTAACCAAATCAGAAGAGACCCCCAAATCATGGGAGGGAGAAAGGGGATAAAAAGAAGTTCAGAAAAAAAAATTAAAAAAGAAAACAAATGAAGAAAAATTATAAAAAAGAAATATATATATATTAGATAAACTAGTTAAAAATGTTAAAAAAAGAAAAGGGTAAAAGTTAAAGAAATTTAGTAGAGGAAAAAAAAACTAAATTGAAAAAATTTTAAATTAACTTCAAGACTAAAGAATCATGGGGAGAAAGCCATGAGTTCCATGCTTTGCTTTCTGCTCCACTGGAATTCTGCTGCTCTCCTTGGTAGGTGAACTTTGTCTTGGCTGGATTTCTTGTTGATCTTCTGGGGAGGGGCCTATTGTAGTGATTCTCAAGTATCTTTGTCCAAGGTGGAATTGCAGCGCCCTTACCAGGGGCTGGGCTGAGTAATCTTCTCAGGTTTGATTTCAGGAGCTTTTGTCCCCTGAACGCTTTCCGTAGAGTTCCAGAGTATGGGAATGAAAATGGCAACCTCCCAGTCTCCAGCCCAGAGGAGCCAAGAGCTTGGGGCCCCACTCCTCAGTACGCCCTCAGAGAAAGAGCCCAATCACTCCCATCTCTGTGGTGTCCATCCACACTCTGAGCTCACCCAGCCTGCAACCTGTTCAAGGTAACCCTGAGCTGAGAGCTCACTCCTCGGCTCTGTCTCTGTAGCCGGCTTCCCTGGTCTAATACCTGCAAGCTCTGTGACACTCAGACACCCCCGATCCTTCTGTGACCCTGTGGGTCCTAGGGCCATGCTGGCCCCGTGTGGGCTTCACCCCGGTTTAGCCTCTGGAGCTATGTCCCTCAGTGGAGCAGATTTTTTAAAGTCCTGGTTTTGTGCTCCAATTTTGTGCTCCATTGCTCTGCCGCTTGCCGGGACCTGACCCTCCCCCCATGGTCTATCTTCCCATCGCTTTGGATTCACTTCTCTGCCAGTCCTACCTTTCAGAAAGTGGTTGATTTTCTGTTTCTAGAATTGCTGTTCTTCTGCTCTTCGATCTCCCGTTGGATTTGTAGGTGTTTGCAATGGTTAGATAAGCTATCTAGCAGATCTCCTGCTACCTGATGTAGTCTCAGCCTGCTACTTCTCCGCCATCTTGACTCCTCCCTCTGTTGATTGCATTTAGAGGGCCAGGTAAATGTAGTTTGTCATTACCTTGTGACTTTTCTGCTTCACTTCATAGAGAATAAACTCAAAGCTCATTACTGTAAAGAAGCCAATTGTGACATTTTCAAAAATATATCCAAAACATACTTTTGACCAAATCATGGAAAAATTAAGAGGCAATAATTTAAAGGCTATAATTTATAGCATTTATGGGATTTCTCTGCTCAAAGTTCAAAATGAAGCATAGTCGACCCTTAGATCTCATTTAATCCTTCAAATAACCCCAAGACACAGTAATTATCACTATTTTACACATGAGTCAACAAGCTAAGAAAGGTTTCAGAGAAAGTTGGATGTAAAGCAGCCAAGACTGAACTGTAGGACTAACAGACTTTAAAAATCATTTTTGTAACACATTACCTGTGGTTAAACCATTTTTTGTTTATTAAAATACCATATTCTGTTGATCTAGCTATAAGCCAAGTGAATCTGGAAATTGATAATGCTAACCAAGGACAGCGTGAATAAGTAATCTCACTTCTCTCTACTGAAGCAGGAGATAACAATTCCCATTGTGGACAGAGAGAAGACCTGAGCAAGCTCATTTCCTGGCAGTCAAGTGTCAGGGCAGGGAAGGGTCAAGTACCAAACCCAAAATGAAAGACAAAAGAAAAAGAACAGTTTTGACTAAGTCAAAGAAACTTAACCCCAGAAACGTATAGCCCTTTCAGACAAGGCACCAGTTAAATATTTCTCTTTCTCTTAGAAACAGTGTTTGAACCAGAAACATGCCTTCATACACATTATTGCATTTGATTCTCACAACTATTCTACCAAATGGAATTTATGAATACCTTCATTTGAGGGGCACCTGGGTGGCTCAGCAGGTTAAAGCCTCTGCGTTCAGCTCAGGTCATGATCCCAGGTTCCTGGGATCGAGCCCCACATCGGGCTCTCTGTTCAGCAGGGAGCCTGCTTCCCTCTCTTTCTCTTTGCCTGCCTCTCTGCCTACTTGTGATTTCTGTCAAATAAATAAATAAAATCTTTAAAAAAAAAACACCTTCATTTGATAGATGGGGACACCAAGTTCAAAGCAGATAAACAACTTGTTGAAACACGTAAACCATGATCAAGACAGCACTCAGGGGCGCCTGGGTGGCTCAGTGGGTTAAGCCGCTGCCTTCGGCTCAGGTCAGGATCTCAGGGTCCTGGGATCGAGTCCCGCATCGGGCTCTCTGCTCAGCAGGAGTCTGCTTCCTCCTCTCTCTCTCTCTGTCTGCCTCTCTGCCTGCTTGTCATTTCTCTCTGTCAAATAAATAAATAAAATCTTTTAAAAAAGAAAAAAAAAAAACAAACAGCACTCAGTGCCAAGTCTTCTGATCTCAAGTCTTTTCTTGGGAAAACACACTGCCTCTCCCGCTTGTTTGAGCCCAAGACAAACAATTTCAAAAATAGCTGGGGGGAAAATACCCTAAAATCAAGTAACTCCAAAGCTCAATTGCCCAAATGCATTTGGCATTGAATTAGTATTCAAGATGATTTTTAAAAGGTTAATCTTTGGTTAGAGTCCACATACAAAAAAAATCAGTCTCAAGTGTTTGGTGGCTTTTTCCTTTTCATTTTTCTGACATTAGTTGGCATGAGGGAAATAAAATCAAAACCAAAATGAGATACCACCTCACACCTCCTGGAATGGCTAAAATCAACAACTAAAGAAATAACAGATGTTGGAGAGGATGCAGATAAAGAGGAACCCTTTTGCACTGCTGGTAGGAGTGCAAAATAGCGCAGCCACTCTGAAGAACAGCATGGAGGTTCCTCAGAAAGTTGAAAGTAGAGCTACCCTAGCACCCAGAAATTGCACTACTCAGTATTTATCCAAAGGACACAAACATAGTGATTTGAAGGGGCACATGCACCCCAATGTTTATAGCAGCAATGTCCACAACAGCCCAACTATGGAAAGAGCCCAGTTGTCCATTGGCAGATGAATGGATAAAGAAGATATGGTATATATAAACAATGGAATATTTCTCAGCATTCAAAGGAATGAAATCTTGCCATTGGCACTGACATGGATGCAACTAGCAATGTAAGCCAGAGAAAGACAAATACCATATGATTTCATTCTTATGTGGAATTTAAGAAACAAAACAGATGAACATAGGGTTAGGAAAGAAAAGATGAAAACAGGGAGACAAACCTTAAGAGGCTCTTAACTGTAGGAAACAAACAGTTTCTGGGAGGGGGAGGTGATGAGCACTAAGGAGGGCACCTGATGGAATGAGCACTGAATGAGTGTTATAGGCAACTATGAATCACTACACCAAAACTAATAAAAACAAAATATTTGGGATGTCTGGGTGGCTCAGTCAGTTAAGCAGCTGCCTTCGGCTTGGGTCATGATCCTGGCATCCTGGGATCAAGTCCCACATCGGGTTCCTTGCTCCTTGGGGAGCCTGCTTCTCCCTCTGCCTCTGCCTGCCACTCTGCCTGCCTGTACTTGCTCTCTCTCTCTGACAAATAAATAAAAAAATCTTTAAAAAAATATTTGGGGGTTAATAATCAAGTAGAAAAAAATAGTATCTCAGAATATGTTTAATACTTTTCCCACATTGCTTGAAGTTAGATTTTATAAAGTACTAGAGATATAGAAGATATTCACTGTGTCCACTGAGAATTCTTAGTATAAAAAAGCCTACATAAGAATTTTATTATTACATTTAGGCAAGCTTGGACCTGCCATCTGTAGTATTAGGCACAATTCCTATGGTTTAGAATTATCTACTACACCATGAATAATTCTCAATTTCAGCAGCCCTCAAGCTCAAAATTTTTTTGCTCATGGGTTTGTGGGTAGGCTGTATTTCTTGACTAGGCTTGGCAGAGCCAGGTTAGACTCCAGGCTCTATATCAAGTTCATGTGTGTAACAGATGTCTTCAACAGTCTGGGGCCAGAAGCTGCTTGGGATATGTTCTTCTCATGGTAGATGGCAGAACTTCAAGAGACCAAGCCAAACCATCTGAGCACACTTAAACCTTTTACTCATCCATTAAGTGGTATTCCATTGTCCAAACCAAGACACATGGCCAAGGCTTATATCGATGGAGGGGGAAATAGACCATTTCCTCTAGTTGGGAGTACCACAAAGCATGTACACAAATTTATGAATCTCTCAGAAGAAGGAAGTAAAGAGTTGGGAAAATTCATTCCATCTATAATATGGGAAATTTTATTATGTCAAACTTGCATTAACTATAGTCATTAAGTAAATCTCTTTCAAAAAAAGTATTTCCCAGTTTGTTCTTAGAGTGTTGGTGTTTTGTGTGAGAGAAGGACCCAAAAGTGAGATTAGAAAAAGTATCTTGAGAACCATGCCAAAGAATGTAGCCTTCTCCACAAACAATGGGAAGCTACAGAAGCCCCTTTGACTTTGTATTCAGAGATTTCCCCAAACCACCTGCCCCCTATACCTCATTACAATGTCATCCCCAAGGACACATCCCAACCAAACTTTTTTTTGGTCTGCTTGTTCTTATCTGGTGGGGCTTTCAGCACACTGGGAAGGTAATAACAAAATAAATGTTGCTGGTCTAGTTTAATTACAATTTAAGTAGTGACACTGACAGTAAAAGAATTTGTTGTTTATTAATTCTTATTTTAGTTTCAATTCACTGTCATGATTTTAACTGACTTAAAGTAGTAGAATTCACTAAAAATGATGTTTTAAATGGTGTCAGCCCTAGTTCTATTGAGATCCTGCCCAAGATAAAGGGATTCTTACTGTCTTCTCCCTCCTTTTGTCTGTGCCAACTTTGCCTGTCTTCATTCCCTTTCTCATCTCACTATCACCTATTATCTTAACAGATCAATGCACATGATTGAGGCAATCTCCAGAGCCCAAGCATCTCATTGTTCTGGTCTACCTGCATGTTGTAGTGATGCCAATGATATAAACTACAAACAATAGTACACCAAGCACATATGGCATTCTCTCTCTGCAAAGAAGACACCCTGTGTCTTCCACCTTATATCCTGACAAATATAATCTCTTTGCTTCCCCAAAGATGTGATAAAGGCTGAGTTTCACCTTCACATATTGGAATGGATTTTGATTGACAGAATATAAGTGCAAAAAGTAAGATAATAAACAAGGTCCACTCATCTTACACACTTGATTAGAAAAGCTTTTACCCTCTAATACAGATATATTTCTCAAGTGCTTAATCCATTCATTCATTCCCAAAGTTATTCATTCAACCTACAAAATGTATGCAATGTTCCAGGAACAGTGGTCCCAGGCTAGGACCTGAAATATTATTATGAACTACAACAGACACCTTTGTAGCTATGGGAGTAAAGTAATTCACTGGTTTTTTTAAATGATGTGCTTTGAGCCAAAAAAGGACAGTAGGCTCACAAATAATATTCAACTTGGCTTAAGGAGATCATTTTGCTTCTCCAATTCTATTTTCTAGTCTGTAGAATGGACATAATGATACTTTTTTTGTTTCAAGTTTTATTTAAATTCTAGTTAACATATAATGTAATACCGGTTTCAGGAGTAGAATTCAGTGATTCATCAACATACAACAACCAGTGTTCATCATAACAAGTGCCCTCCTTAATCCCCATCACCCTCTAGCCCATCCCCCTCACTCCTCCCTCCATCAACCGTAAGTTTTTTCTCTATAAGTAAGAGTCTGTTATGGTTTGTTTCCCTTTTTCCCCTTACCCTATATTTATCTGTTTTTTTTTAAGTTCCACATATGAGTGAAATGATATGGTATTTGTCTTTCTCTGACTGACTTATTTCAGTTAGCATAATACATCCTAGCACCATCCATGTCTTTGCAAATGTTAAGATTTCTTTCTGATGGCTGACTAATATTCCATAAAATGTACATGGTGATACTTAATCTACTTTTCTCCAGAGAAAACTATGCCATTTATGTGTGAGCACAGTACAAATGCTTTATGTCAGTATTATTTTGAGTTTTAAGTAACAGATTGCCTTCAGCAGATCACCTCAATGTAAGGACTGTTAAATATGTCCATTACTATTCCTGTGTAACAAGAAACCACAAAATCTCAGTAGAACATGACCATCTATCTTTATTCTCATAGGTCTATAGGTGAGCTAAAGCAGCCCTACTTCACACTGCAGATCTGTGGGTTGACCAGGATGACTCTACATACCCCTCACTGTACACTGACCAGTGGGACCCTAGGGAGGCATGTTGTTTTTAGGGCAGTGGCAAAATAAATATAAGATAAATATAAGCAGAAACATGAGAGGCTTCGTAAGGCTTAGGCTCAGAACTAGTATGCTATCATTTCTCACATTCCATTGCTCAAAAACAATCATGTGGCCAAACCCAGTATCAGTGAGGTAGAGAAATTTATGCCCACAGTGGCAAAGTGAAAGGGTAAATACTATCTGAATGATAATCTAGATCATCCTGGCTCTCTGTTTCTCTAAGAATTTTCTGAGAAAAACCTTGGGTGGGATATTGGCTTTCAACATGCCATTTCCCTGCTCAAGAACCACAATGACTCTGTAGCACATATTTCTTTACTAACTCATTAGCTATTAATAATCTCCTTGTACCCTGACATCTCCATAGTAGAGGATGAAAGCTCAATACGTCATTTCTCAGCTTCCTTTGCCTCTAGGGGTAGGCGTGTGGAATGTGGCCCAGTTCTGTTTAATGAAACAAAACCACAAGCCTGACAAAGACCTTTAGAAAAGATTTTGATCCATTTAGAAAAAGATAAGTAGGAAAGGAGAGCTGGTAGGTAAACCATTTTCCCCTTTTCCCCCAACAGGAAAGTAGAAGTGATGTCTAAAGCTGTAGCAGCCATCTTAGGACTATGACATGGCAACTATTAGAACAGAAGGCCAGGATGTTCAACACTGATGGCATCATTAGGCATCATCCGTAAGTAAAGAAAACCTTTTTTGTTAAGGTCACTTCTGTATCACTTGCAAGTAAGTCCAACTTATACAGATTCCCAATTATCTATTTGTAACATTTAAACTCTTCTGCCTAGTTTTCTGTATCTTTACTAACCTGGTCCCAATGCATCATTCCATCATTTACAAAACTGCTCCCTCAACTCATGTCAGACTGCTCTCTTCACATGTCTTTGTTCCTGAATTTTCCTCTCCCTGTTCATTTGCCAATCCAATTACAATCTGTCCTCCAAAATAGAACTCATATCTAACTTTCTCCATTAAGTTCAACCCAAAGAGAATGCTTCCCTTTTCTGAAACCCAGTTGAGAGCTGATCTTTCAAAAACCCAGCTTAGTTTTTGGGTTCTCAATTTTTCTTAGATGATTGCTTCTTAATACTTAAAGAAGAGTGACTATGCTTTCTGGGCTACAGGGACATGCCTATGCACACCAAGAAGGTTGGAATATCTATCAGTAAATATAGGACTTATTACGGTGCCTCCCTCAGAAAAAAGGTGAAGAAGATTGAAATAAGCCAGCACACTAAGTGCACTTGCTCCTTCTGGACCAAAACCAAGATGAAAAGATGAACAGTGGGGACCTGGCATTGTGGTTCCTGCCTGGATCTACAACACCATTTCTGCATCACAGTAATGTCAGCCATCAGAAGCTGAAGGAATTCAAAGACCAACAGAAGCTCCACCATTTGAAACATTGCTAGCCTATAATAAATGTGTTAATTTATGTAACAACAGTGACAACAAAAGAGCAACCATTTCTTATGGATGGATCTCCATGGTCCCAAACAGTACAGGTCTTAGAACACAGCAAAATACACGTTGATTATGATTAATAGGACATAGTCTCTCATATACCAACAGGCTGGCTGGTATGCATGTAATTTTTAGTTAATCCTCTGGAAGTTAGAATGTACTTTGCATAGAAAATCCAACCCTACTTATGTAAACATGCCAAGAGAAAGGCAACTCCACAACCCAAGGCAATATTCATCCATTTGTCCATTCATTTGTTCACCAAATAATTATCAGGTACCTATGTCATAGAACTATTTTCATGAGATATATTAATACATCTCCACCTCCATCTCCTGCTCTACTACTTTCTAGAACACACGCATTTTTCTATGACCATAAGCTGCAACTCAGACTTCCTCTCTCCTATGCACTCCATATTGCCTAAGTGATCTACATCCATCCCCCACAGGACCTGGTTTTTCAGACAGTGATCTCAGGGGCATATTAGGAGAAAAGTAATCGGACTGTGCTCACTCACATCAGCTGTGCATCACTGAGAGCCCCTTTATGGGTCCCAGGTGCTCCTGTCTCTTTTATTTATGTATTATCTTTCAATTCAGAAGAATTTCACTCTGGATACAAGTTGAGGAAGTTCAGAATACATGTAAGTCATCATACCTCTCCTCTGAACCCAGTGGCAAGTCAAGCATGAGTTTATTTATGAACCTAAAAGATCCTTTTAGAAAACAGATTTATTTAGGTATGCTTGACACACAATAACCCACCATGTTTCAAGTGTATGACTTGATAAATTCTGATGTGTGTATACTCATGAAATCACTGAGACAATCAACATTTCCAACACCTTAGAAAGTTTTCTGTCTTGGGGTACCTGGGTGGCTCAGTCATTAAGCCTTCAGCTTGGGTCATGATCCCAGGGTCCTGGGGTCGAGCCCCGCATCGGCTCTCTACTCAGTGGGAAGCCTGCTTCTCCCCCTCCCACTCCTCCTTCTTGTGTTTCCTCTCTCTCTGTGTCTCTATCAAATAAATAAAATCCTTAAAAAATTAAAAAATAAAAGTCTCCTGTCTTTTTGTATCCACTGATCTGCTGTCACAATATGTTAGATTGCATTTCTTATTTGACATAAAGGGAATCACATAGTATAGATAGAAAGAATCCAGAAGAAAATCTATCCTTATCTATCAGTATAATCATTTTTATATCCATTCATATTTTTAAAAATATATCAATAGACCATTCCTTTAAATTTCTAAGCAGTATTATATGGACATACCATATTTTTCTTATCCATTCACCTGTTGATCAATATTTGGATTTTTACTAGCATTTCCAAGGTATTAGTATCAGAGGCCCTGTTAACAGGTTGCAGAGGTGAGAGACTTCATATCATGTATTTATAACTAGGGAAATACTTATGGCTCAGAAACAATTCTCCATATGTGTCTCACATTCTGGCAGGTCTTTTGAGCAAAGGCATTGACAGCTGTTGTTCCAGAGTATCTCCCCAATGCTGTTTGTGTATCACAGAGCCCGGACTAGAACGAGGCAAACATGGCACCTAGGGTTCCAAATTAAGAGAGATACTCACCCCAATGTTTGTGTAAGTGAAGGACCAGCACCAGTGAAAAAGCAACTCCTTAAACGTCGTGCTTAGGCTCCTCTCTTGCCTTACTTACCCTGGCCCTGGACTACACAGCCAACAATTTTGGCAGATAGTGCTTCCCCCCAGAGCAGAAGGCAGGTACATTTGCTCTCCAGGATTTTGAAGGTACTAGATCCCTCTGGGGCAAAGATAGGCAGGTTTGCCAACAGTCCCCTTTAAAAGACTGCATTTCCTGTGTTCAGCGCTCCTACCCTGGCTATAAATGCACCATGTATGCAACATTCAGCCAGGCCCACCTCTGTGTCACCTCCACAGGTCTTCAAGGAACTGGTACAAATATGAAGCTAATCCTGACAATTGTATCATGAGTAACGAAGTCCCTTTTCTGTGGCTGAGGAACTGGCTATTTCTTTCTGCATCTATGAAACTATGGCTGGCTCCATTGTTACTTGCAAGTAGGGAGAAATCTCAGGCCCTTCAGTTTTGACAACTATTAGCACAGAGTGATGCCAAATCCATTATCTTGAAACCCAGCTGAGAGCAAACTTTTAGGTAGTGCAGGCACCTCCTGCATGCTCTTGGGTAAAAGCCTTGACAGATTTCATTCTAACCCTTCTGTATACTCCATTATTGCACTCATTTATTCACTTGGCAAGCATTTATTAAACTCTTACTACATGCCAAGCACTGTGTTATAGAAAATGGAATTTTTGCCTTCCTGGATTCACTACTTGGTGGAGACAGCAGACAAATGAAAATGGTAATTCATGGAATAACTGCTGTAACCAAGATGAGCTGTCAGGGAAGACTTCAGAGGAGGTGGTATTTGACTTGAGTCTTAAGAGAACTGCAGGCATTCGTTGAGATTGAAGATGAGAGCTGGGTGGAGGGAAGAGGCACACGCAAAGTCGTATGTATCTGTATGAGAGAGAAACTTCCATTCAGAGAATGATGAGGGAGTTACTGTGGCTAAAGAAAAGTTTGTGTGTTGAGGGGGAATCAAAAGAGAGGGAGAGACTACAGGAGGAACGGTGTGGTATTGGGAGAGAAACTCTAAAGACTTAGATATAAAAGAGAAGGATCTGGAATGCAAATCTAAGGAACTGGGGCTTTAAGTAAAATGGATTTATTTTTTAAGTAGGGAAGTCTTTACTTTTTAAGTGGGGAAACCATGCTATTTATGTTTATCACATTGAATTATAACCATTTGTACTGACAGAAATTCCCCCTGCTAGCACTGAGCTCCTGTGGGACTTAAGGACTCCATCTTGTTCACTCTTGCCCTCCAATTCCACCCTAGTTGCTACTCAAAAAGAAAAAAAAATGATATTAACAAATGAGTTACTCAGTAAAAATTAAATTCTCCTCTCAGGTAATCTCTGCATCTAATGTGCCTCAAAATATCCCATTTGTGAACACTTAAAATAAATAATGAGAAACTGGAATGTTTCTGGTATTTGGGGGAAAAAATTACTATTCCAGGTTATAGCTTACAACTTTTCTTTCACTTTTTAATTACTTTATTCATGAGATGGCTTTTTTTTAATCACTTTGTGTAGGATACTAATACAGTACTTATCTCTACTCTAAAATTTTATATTCTTTTTAAATATACTTCTTTTAAATTTATAAGGTACCATGTATTATTCATTGACAAGTCTTGGCTCATACCACAGATTATATATCACTTTTTCTCTGTATCATAAGTGGTCATTTAGATTGAAATCAAAATTATGTTTAACTGAACTCATAGCTGGTGAGCTATTCTCTCATTTCAAACTTATTTTCTGGCCCCTTGTTTCTACCAAATGCTATAGATGAAACATCTTTCATTAAAGCACTTGTAGTAAAGAAGCTAATATACCAATATTTGTTTTATCCTAAAATATTTTCTTAGTTCTAAAAGTTTTGATATGCTCATACTGTGGAAACGCCAGGTTGAAAACATATTCCTTATTCACAAAGAAGTGAGATTATATGTAGATATATTCCACTGAAATATTAGAAACCCAAAATTCACTTAATTCTGTCCTTTTTCTTTCAAATATATTTGTTCAAATAAAATAGTATTATAGAAAACTTCCTACTGATCAAAATTATTCTTGTTTTAAATGCATTGTAACACCTTAAAAAGTTCTTCTGCGTATGCATTTGCCTGCAATGACAAGGACTTATATAAGCACAGAGTCTCTCTAGACAACTTTCCCTTTGACATAAACTTGCATTTTCTACTGAGGGTGATCGAACTCAAATGGGAGTAAGAAATACCTAAGACAAGAGTTGATCATCATAACCAACCAGACACCTTCTCTTTTCCTAAGGTGATTTTGCCCTCTAGAAATAGAAGCCCCAGCTTTGCTCCTCTTTCCCTGCTTCCTTCTTGAAGCAATTGTAATTGCTTCTTAAAAATAGCACTGTTGGGGCACCTGGGTGGCTCAGTGGGTTGGGCCTCTGCCTTCGGCTCAGGTCATGATCCCAGAGTCCTGGGATCGAGCCCCACATTGGGCTCTCTGCTCAGTGGGGAGCCTGCTTCCCCCTCTCTCTCTGCCTGCTTCTCTGCCTACTTGTGATCTCTGTCTGTCAAATAAATAAATAAAATCTTTAAAAAAAAAAATAGCACTGTTATGTTGTGCCAGCTCTCACCAGTGATAGTTATTACCACATTTCTCAGGACATTTTGAAGTCTGGCAAAATAAGGGGTAAAGAGTAACCAAGCCTGTTTTGTTTTGTTTTAATCAACCAACCGTTTTGTTTGGAGAAACTTGTTGGCGGATAAAAACAGTACTGGAAGTTTCATCTATTGGGAACTCAACTTGGTTCCATTCTGTAAGCACAGGCCTACTCAGGTACCCCATTGTGACGGAAGCTGCTTGAGAGTGGAGATGAAACCCAAGTCCACAGCTAGCACAAATGAATGACCCAGCCTCGGGGGACAGTGTCCTATGACGGAAGGAAAAAAGCCTAGAGTCTTCTCTGAACCACAATGCTTCCTACACATGTCATAAAGCACCCTGAACTTCCTTCTTATGTGGAACATAGAAATAATTAGAGCCTATCTCAGAAGACAGTGTGGAGTTCAAAAGGCACAATTCAAGGAAAAGCAGTTCCTAAGTTCAATCTAGTTTGGGTTCTGTATTTTTTCCCTACACACGTGTACTTTCAATATGTCTAACTTCTATACATACATACCTTTTAAAACCCCAGACACACTCATATAAATAAAACCCAAATCCCCTGGGACCTCCGGCCTTAATCACAGTATTCATCTCCCCTTTCACGGAGCAACCATTAGCAGTGGTTCATTAGCTGGCACGTGTTTCGTGCACCTAACCACATGGGTTGCCTGGAGAGCTCCAATTCTGTACTCTATAACCACAGTGTGTTATTCCATTTTGTGAAGAGACCGCATCTTATGGATTTACTCTGGACAGATATTTACAGAGTTTCTTACACTTTACCCACATAAATAAGACTAAGATGAACATCCTAGTACTCTCGCTGGAGAGTGCAGGGCGTGCAGGGCAGGCCCCTCAAGGGAGAACGCTCGAGTGGGTATTTTATACTTGCAACTCATGGTGAAAGCCTTTCCAAAGGGACTCTACCAGTTGGCATTCACCAGTGGACATATTCGCATATTCTCAGCCTTTTCTGACTGAAGTTTGGTCATCCTGATGCAGAACTGACAGCTTGTTGGTTGAGAGTGAAAATGAACTTTTCACAGGTTGTATTAAATATTTCAATATCTACTCTGAATTCAAGGTGTACACTCTTGCCTGTGTTTCTCCTATAAGTTTCTTCTTTTATTGAGGTACAGGGTTTTTTTTCTGTGTTTTGGATACTAATCCTTTGTTATATATGCTAAAAATACCCTCCCCACATGTTGCCTGTCTCTCAGTTGTGTGTTTTTAAGTGTCCTTTGACTTAGAAAAGTCTCCACCTGGACCTACTCAAATGTACTCTTTTCCTTCTATGCTTAGACATTTGTATTTTAAAATGTCTTCTACTCTTCATGGTCATAAAGATGTTACTCCACAATTCCTTATGAATATTTTAGAGTTATCTCTTTAAACTTAAACATCCAGCTTCTCTGGAATTATTTTTTATGTATAGTCTATTGGGAAACCTGATCAAAAAAGTCCATGAC
Organism: Mustela nivalis; assembly: GCF_964662115.1. NCBI lineage: Eukaryota > Metazoa > Chordata > Mammalia > Carnivora > Mustelidae > Mustela > Mustela nivalis. The sequence goes on along the minus strand of NC_139040.1, from coordinate 114,970,818 downwards.
CACCTTTTGACCCAAGCACTGGACCAAGGAACTCAGACTCCTCACCCCTCCCCCGTCCTTGGAATGTGGCTTCTGCTTGCCTTTCCCACTCCCAGAGACTGCTCCAAGAACAGAGCCTTGAGACAGTGAGGTTACGTTGAAAACACTGACATGGTATCTGTGACTGAGTTCAGTTAAGGGCATCTCTCTGAACTTTGAAGATCCAGAAGGCACGTGTGGTGATCCATGCATATTCCTGGGGCCCCAAGACAAGCCTCATATGACCCTTCCTCTTGCTAGGATTAAAATTGCCACCTACCACCATGTGGTGGTCTCTCTCTGCCTCTAAAAGGGCTGGTTTCAGATTACACAAAGCTCCCAGGAAGGTCATGAACTCACACAGTCTTAGGAAGCAATCTACTTTTTCAATATAAAAGTCCTTTCCCAACAGCATTTATTGAACAATCCATCAGTTCCTCACTAATTTTTAGTGCCACCTCTTTCACAGAGCTATCTTCCATTTCTTCCTACGCTGTCTGCTTGGATCCCGAGCTACTGGTCTCCTCCTTCTCCAACAGCATGCTATGCTAAGTACTGCAGTTGCACGATGCACCCTAAGCTTTGCTAAGTTCGTTTTACACACTTTTTCTGTCCGTTTACTATTCTGGAAGTATTTCAGAATGTTTGGTGAGTTCCATTAAAAATCTGAAGGATTTCTTGTATTATAAGACATTCCTAAATTAATTGGAAGATAATCAACATCTGAGTGCTCCAAGTTAGTGTAGCTTATATACACATTTTTGTATGGTAAGATTTAATTCTTTTTTAGAGATCTTTCACGTGTATCTTAGTAGGTTTGTAGTTTTACCAGGTTTCTATTTTTATTCCTATACTGAAAAGGATATTTTCTCTTATCTCTTTCATTGTTGTTGGTATAGAATCATTTTTTTAAAATACTGATCTTATCTCAAAAATCCTGAAGTCATAATATATGTTTATCTTCTTGGATTTTTCTATTAACAGTCCACAAATAACAAACTTTAAACACTTAGGAGTTTTCGCTATTAAATTCAATCTTGAAGACCTCCGCTGAAATATTAGGTAAGAGAAACCAACATTCTCCTCATGTTGCAGACCTAAGCTGAATGGGCATACTTAATTATCAGCATCAAGTAGGATGTTCAGGCATTCTTAGTTCCTATTTCCCAGGAGATTTTATCACTAATGAGTTTTTAAATCTTTCCTCTTTTCTCAGCCATTGATTGGGGGTAGATGTGTATATATTGGTTTTATTTTACTTTGCTAAGGTAGCAAATTCCACTGATAGCTTTTCTCATTTCTGAATATTCTTTAATTCCTGGTATAAATTCCCACTTGATTCTACAGCTTTGCTGTATATCCGATTTTTATTTGGATTTTCCTGTAAATGTTCATAAGGTGAGACTGGCCCACAATTTTTATTTGACTTTCTTTGGTTGAAGTTCTAGCCACAGAAAATGTTTTATGCATTTTCCTTTAAATATGCTCAATAGCAAGTCTTAAAGAAAAAAAGGGCGGGGTTGCTCAGTCCTTAAAATTTCCATCCAAGTTTACTACTAAAACTGGATAATCTTCAAGTTATTTTGAGGGAGAGGTGTATTTTAAAGAACAGCTTTTGTGTATCATTGAACTTTTTATTCATATTTGCTACTTCTTGGTTCAAGATTGTTATGCATGTGCACATCTATGCGTGTATATATATATTTACACATTGGGATCTCTCTATGCATACTTCTAGGAAATCTCTATTACCTAAGTTTAAATTCAATGACCCCCTTTAACTATGTATTCATGTGCATATTATACCTTTTCTCATTCCAAATACTGGTCTTCCCCCAAAGATTTGCCTCTATCACTTTTTTTTAAAGATGTAGCTGTTAAAAAAAAAAAAAAAAAAAAAAAAAAAAAGATGTAGCTGTTGGTTGTACAGGTCCTAAACCAATATTTCTTTTATTAAATTTTCTCTTTACTTCCTCTTTGGTTTAACTCTACTTTACTGTTTTTCTTTCACCAGTTTCTATAGAGTTCTATCTTAAACATGTTTCATTTTATTTTTAAAGGCAAGCAAGGAACTTCCCTCTTAGACCTTCTGTGGCTGTCCACAAGTTATGCAATATAGAACTTTTTAACCATTTAATTTGAAATAGCATTTTACTTTAGAGAACATTTGAGTTTCTAGAAATGAGGACAGTGTTCACACAAGGACAAGCTATTTCTTCACTGTTTTTAATTTTGACCTGGAAATGGCCTGTGACTGGTTTTCAGAATTTAAGGCTAACATTTGACCTTGTGCAAACCTCTTGTTTTCGAGAGTATCCTATGTACACTTTGAAGAACGTATGTTCTTTATTATGTTTACGATTGTGTTATTGAGATTTTTGGGGTTTTATTTTTTATTTTTTAAAGATTTTATTTATTTGCCAGAGAGAGAGTATGCACACAAGCAGGGGCAGAAGCAGAGACAGAGGGACAAGCAGGCTCCCCGCTGAGCAGGGAGCCTGGTGCAGGACCCCATCCCGTGACCCTGGGACCTTGACCTGAACTGAAGGCAGACATTTAGCTGACTGAGCCACCCAGGTGCCCTGAGAATTTTTTTTTTTTAAACACACACACCTCTCGAGGCACCTGGGTGGCTCAGTCATTAAGTATCTGCTTTGGCTCAGGTCATGATCCCAGGGTCCTGGGACAGAACACCGAATCGGGCTCCCCGCTCAGCAGGACTTTTTCTCCCTCTCCCACTCCTCCTGCTTGTGTTCCTTCTCTCGTTGTATCTCTGTCAAATAAATAAAATCTTTAAAAAAATAAAACCCACCTCTCCATCAGATTCATTTTCATAGATAGCTACACTGTGCTCAACTCTCCCACCAGAATTATACTTTGCTTATTTCTTGTAATTTGTCAGTTTTTGTGTTGTCTTTGGGCTATGTTGTAAAGTTTACTTAAGTTTATCATTGCTGCATGTCATCAATTAGTCCTATCTTTTTCAGATGGCCCTCCCTTTTGTATCGTTCATGTTCGTGTTCCTTAAATTCTACTTTGTCTGATATGCCATTAAGGCAGCATTTTTTTTTTTAAAGATTTTCTTTATTTGAGAGAGAGAAAGCACAAGTAGATTGAAGGGCAGAGGGAGAAGCAGACTCCCCACTGAGCAGGGAGCCCAATGTGAAACTGGATCCCAGGACGCCAGGATCATGACCTGAGCTGAAGGTAGACGCTTAACCGCCTGAGCCACCCAGGCGACAAAGGCAGCTTTCTTTGCCTTCTTCTCCTGGCATATCTTAACCCCTTTATTTTTCAAGCTTACTGGTTTTTACATCTTCTCTCACAAGCTGCATATAATTAAATTTTATATTCCAGGCAAACCCTTAACTGAGAATCTTAGTCCACTTGTGTTTTTATGACGACTGAATTTCAACTTCATTCGGCCACTCTCTTATTTTCTATTTACCATACATACTTCTCCTTTCATTTCTAGTTTCCTGACTTCAGTTCAAGTGATCTTTTTCCTTCATGCTTTGCCCCCCCTTACTGATTAAGAGCCATAGTCCATTTCTTTACTTCTAGGGATTACCCTTAAAGTTTTAGCATATTTGAGTCTTTCTTTTAAATACCGGGTTAAGCACGTACCTATTTCTTCCTCGACCACAAGACAAAAACTTAAGCATATTTTCTCTAAATGTCTCTGGAATTCTAACACTTACTGGGTTATCATTTCCTTGTAGATTATTTCTTTTTACCCACCTCTGGTAGCTTCTGTTCTTTTTTCAACTGGAGATGGTCTTAAGTTTTATACCAATGGTGTCTAGATGTTTCATGGGTTTTTTTTGTTTTTGTTTTTGTTTTTGTTTTTTAACGTCCTGCTTCAAACCTGCAATGTTTGAAGATCAAACCCATCCTTCAGTTTGCTACACTAATGCTCTGCATACCACTTTTGGCTTTTGGGGAAAAAAAAACCTGTGAGATAGACATTAGATATTTTTTCCACCTCCTTAGCTACACTGTGTTTCCTCCATTATGTCCATACCAGTTATGGATGTCCTACAAGATGCAGTTCCCACAACATCATCTTCTAGGTGACGCCATTTCAGGCTTAGATTTGTCTCAATTCCAGGCTATGGCCCATATAGGAAGTCAGTTAGAATCGAAAAATGTTTAAAAATCACTGTGAGCATTTTCGTGGTGAGAATGCATCATTTTATCAGCTAGCAAGGACAGAAAAACTGTCTTTGGTGTGGGCAGTGAACACTAGGTTATAACTAATATCTTTATCAAAAATTTAAGATCTCTCTACCTCTATGAATTATATACAATTATCTATGAACACCTCTATATAAAGCTCAGTCATTATATGAACTTAAGTTATGTCTAGGAAATCTTCGTTTTCTCATCTTCATCCCTTGCTTTAAGGCCACTATCCCTCCAAACTGCCACATATATCCTCATCTTTAAGGCAACTGCCTTCAACATGAGGATTAAGACTTTGCAAAGTCAATGAAATCATGTCCTGTGACCACTCACCTCCAAAACCCAATCATTTGAAGTACTTTACTGTATGCGTGTTTGTGGGTCTCCTACTTCCTTTGAGAACAATACTCAACACAATCACAATCACATGAATGCAGCCAAAGCCTTTAAACCAAATTGTCCAGAGCAGGACAAAAGGGTTTTAAAGGGATCAGCTTTCTTTAAAACAGTAGAGTTCTGGTTCTTAAAACAGTCCCTATTCTTTTTTTTTTTTTTTTAAGATTTTATTTGACAGACAGAGATTACAAGTAGGCAGAGAGGCAGGGAGAGAGAGAGAGAGAGAGGAGGAAGCAGGCTCCCTGCTGAGCAGAGAGCCCGATGCGGGACTCGATCCCAGGACCCTGAGATCATGACCCGAGCCGAAGGCAGCGGCTTAACCCACTGAGCCACCCAGGCGCCCCAAAACAGTCCCTATTCTTATTCAAGTTTACTTTAATAAGTCAGAAGATTCTAACTGCAGTAGGATTAAGATAATGCTCTTGAATAAGTTTTTAGAGTGTCCTTTTACATACATGAAATTTACTCTTCACAAGAAGCATTTATTCTACTGGACTAAGCAAGGTAAAAAGACCCTGTGCAGCCCCATCAACAGCCCACACTGAACCAAGACTCCCATCTATGACACTCTGTCCTGGGAGTTTATGGCTTCTCCCAGTCCAGCTTTTCAAATTACTTTCATGGGAAGTAGGTGGGGGAATCACAAGAGCCAACAAAACTTTGAAAGATTCACTTAATGACCCCTTAAAGTTTGCCACAAGAGTTCAGTGCCACTAAACTGCGAGATGCAAGTTATTGTGATCACATCCTATTTGCATTTAAACAGCCAACTTTGTGGTCCATGATTTGAGAGATTCCACCCTAATAGGAAAATTTCCTTGGGATATCAGCAACAATCACCACCATCCAGTTTTAGAACATCTTCATCCCCTCAATAAAATCCTTCTTGCTTCTTACATATCTGCCCTTTACTTCCCTGTGCCCCAACCCTAGGCAACCACTCGTCTCTTTTCTGCTCCTTTAGGTTTAGAATCCAGAGTGGGCTCTTGTGCCCGGCTTCATTCACTTAGGATGTTCCTGAGGCTCATCCATGTATCAGAAATTTGTTCCTTTTTATTGCTGAATATATCACATTTATCCATTCATTAGTTGGCAGAATTCCCAGCTGCTTCCTCTGTTTCCCCAACACATTTTTATGACAGGGTGGTAGCTTATGGCTCATGCTTTGAATGTTCCTTTCTAGAACTCCAAGTAGCTAAATGCTGTGTATAGCTACAGAACACCATATCTGATACCTCAGCTCCCTCTGCCAACTCTGACACCCCTCAGCCACCAATCCAATGGGTTTTAACAAAATTGGCTTTTAAAGGACCATAAGACCATTACAGGACTTCATTCACCTCCGTTTTTAATGACCAACTATGAATGGGGTCATTTATTTAAGGCATTTTTCCAGCATCTGAAGATATGGTTATCATCGTGCAACTCAGTGATTCTCCTGAAAGTCATGGAACGGCGTACATAAAATGGGTGCGCTTTATGGTATATAAATCATTGCTCAATAGTTAAAAAAAAAAAGTTAAGGAAGATAGATGATAGAACCCACAGAATGATTCAGTTAGGTATTTATGAGATGCAGGGAAATCTTGCCAGTAGAAGCCCACTATCTGTTTTGAGCTCTGTACGGTCACTCACATGCCAAGCCTTCGCCTCTCCCACAGTGGCCAAATCCATGCCAGTAGCATAAAAAGGGAACAGTATACTAGGTTATCAGAACAAGTTTTGAACTATCAAAACTACCTTGGACTTGTACAATTGCCACTTTTAAAGCAAATGAGATTACCCAAGATTTAGGATAGATTTAACAAATGAAAATCTAGAATACCATGCTAAATTTCAATTTCTGATGGGCAATGGACAATTGGCCAGGCTATACATATCCCATCCAACACCCAAGGCATATGAAAACTAAAGTGTACTTGGTACATTCTCAGCGACAAGCTATTTATTAGTCTCTCTGAAATGTCAGTATAACCTGTATTTTATCTAGCAACGCTACAAAATCTAGTACCCCCTTGTTAATAGGGGAATATTAAAACCACCTTATAAAACAGTGAGATTACACAGGCTATTTAGATACATGAGCAAGTTATCTCCAAGAATTAGCTTTTCATTTAATGGTGCTTCTGCCTTAACTGCCTGTTTAGATATTCCATCATCCTCTAAGCGTGGAGCCCCATCCTGAACCACAGCTGGTCATGGTGGAATGTTAAATCACTCAGGTCTTGCTCCCTTCATCTCCTAATGGATGAAGTCTTGGCGCCAGACAATAAACCTGGCACGCACCAGCCACTCACGATGGTGTCAGTCCCGGCTGCGGCACACGGGATTTAATTCCTGTCAAGACAGAATCCAGTCTGGTACAGGAAAAACGTGCTTAGAACAGAGAGGAAATGAAGAACATAGGTATGTGCAGGACAGCCAAGAGAAAGGAGTGAAGCCGTCATGAGATACTGAGTACAGTTCTGGGACTAGCCATCCCGCCCTGGACTCTTAGATGCCACCACCTATTTGTACCTACACTATTTTATGAGAACTTCCTTTTATGGGGACACCAGTTTAAGTCAAGTTCACGTATGCTAGATTTTTTTTCAGATTATATATGTATTTTTATCTTTTATGTAAATTCAATTAACATATAGTATATTATTAGTTTCAGCAGTAGAGTTCAGTGATTCATCAGCCTTATATCTAATAATACCCAGTGCTCATGAAACCACGTGCCCTCAATGTCCATCCCCCAGTTACCCCACCCCCCACCCATCTTCCCTCCAGCAGCCCTCGGTTTGTTTCATATAATACAGAAACTTTTATGATTTGTCTCCCTCTATGATTTTGTCTGATTTTACTTGTCCCTCCCTTCCCCTATGATCTCTGTTTTGTTTCTTAAATTCCACATATGAATGAGATCATACGATAATTGTCTTTCTCTGATTGACTTATCTCACTTAGCATAATACCCTCTAGTTCCATCCACGTCATTGCAAATGCCAAGATTTCATTTTTTGATGGCTGAGTAATATTCCTGTGTGCATGTGTGTGTGTGTGTGTGTGTTCTTTATCCATTCATCTGTTGATGGACATCTGGGCTCCTTCCGTAGTTTGGCTGCTATGGACATTGCTACTATAAACATTTGGGTGCACGTGCCCCTTCAGATCCCTACATTTGTATCTTTGGGGTAAATACCCAGTAGTGTAATTGCTGGGTCATAGGGTAGCTCTATTTTCAGCTTTTTGAGGAACCTCTATACAGTTTTCCAAAGTGGCTGCCCAGCTTTCATTCCCACCAACAGCCTAAGAGGGCTCCCCTTTCTCTAATGCTAGATTTTAGACACAGTTACTGAACTGACTCTCTCAGGGCCTGGAATAGCAACAATGCAAAGCTAGACTCATTCATCTGCCCTGACAGCAACAGAATCAATGAGAAATCAGATCATTCAAGTAACTCATTCACCACTTTGATTCTAAAAGCAATAGTAAGAAGTATAGAAAAATTTTAAAAAGAATCCACAGGGAACATGCAATTCTATTACCTAATGACAAACTGTGAGAAGAAAAAGGAATGCTACATGCAGTTTTATACATCTTGGATGATATTTTATTTCCCCCAAAATAGTTTCAAAATATTTGAATCTTAATGAGTATGTAATACTCCAGAAGGTAACACTATACAGCAATCATTTTATTTGTGACCCATTTCCTACTAGTCATTGTACTAATAAAATCTAGTCTTGTACATATACCTTTATTCACCTTAACCTCATTTCCCTTATGACAAATTCCTAGAAAGCCAATTTGTAGATAAGACAATTGCCAGCTTTCTTTCAAGATAGGTTACAATAATTTATACTCCCTTTTGTACTGAGGATATTTAAGAGGCCTGCTTTTATAATCTCCACATCTCCCTACCAAAGCCATCTTGCAATTTTAAGACAAAAAAAACCCTGCTATCCTTTTAGGAGCACTAGAGGAACTCTGACTTAACCTTTAGCCCTGCCCACCAAATGGTCTTGGTCTTCACTGAATATCTAAAAGGAGGGACCATGAAGTTCACAAAAATGAAGCCAATGCCTGCACTCCATCTTCTAGCGGCCTACAGACTTCTATAGAAGTCAAATATAACTCTTATGTAACACTTAGTTGACTCACTCTTTGGGGTTTCAAGTAGACATATGATCAAGAGTGTGAAAGTATATTGGGGCACCTGGGTGGTTCAGTGGGTTGAGCTTCTGCCTTCAGCTCAAGTCATGATTTCAGGGTCCTGGGATCGAGCCCTGCATCAGACTCCCTGCTCAGCGGGGAGGCTGCGTCCCCCACCCTGCCTGCCTCTCTGCTACTTGTGATCTCTGTCAAGTAAAAAAAAAAAAAATAGTGTGAGAGTATAGCCAGCAAGACAGTCATAGAGCGAATCAAGAGCAGTGCTAAGCAGTTGTGCTATATGCTTAGGTATTGGGGTTCCAAGCATGTATCACTGAATGGCCCACACATGTTGGTGTCCATCCATTGGAGTAGGTGCTATCAGTGAACAGGAACAACATGTAGTTCAGAGAGTAAAAGTCTAAGAGCATTGACAGAGACAGGCACTCATGAATCCCAGTACTCAAAATCCATAACGTGGTCATAAAGAAAGAAAAAAAACAAGATTTTTTGTTTATTTTTATTTTGAGCAGCCAAGCAGCAGGCCTATTTAAGTCTCCAACTAGTTCCCTCTGACTAGCCACCTGTAAGGAGAGAGCTGTAGATCTCTTCGAATGACAGGATATACAACCTTCTTTAATAACAAAAAATAAAAATGTGATTTTAGTTAGGGAAGACTTAAGGAGTCTATAGAACCAAAAGGATTTTAAGACAAGAATCATGGGACCTGACAATTCTAGGAGGCCCAGGCACAGGCAAAAGCAAATCTTCTTAGAGAAAGAAGACTAAGCTACTTCGAGGCTATCTGTGCTTTGGGAATAAGGGGAACCCCAATACGAAAAGGCAGGGATGCCGGAGCCCAGAAGTCTAAGGATGATGGTTAATGCTGAGAAAGGCCTTCTGGTTGATTCAGGATGCCTTTGGGAGGGGAATAGCTATCGTGTGTAGTTACATAGCATTGTGTAACAGAGCAGGCCACCCTAAGTCTCCCGAGATCAGGGGAATCTATAGGATTGCTGAACACCAAGGTTACATGGCATCAAGACAGTCAAAGCTTTCAGATCCAGGGAACCCCAGCCAAGTGGTGGGTTCTTCCTGGGTCTGTCTGGGTTCTGCCTGGCTGAGATAAGCTTGAAGTGCTTTGTAACCCTAGACTGCCTGGCATCTCTTAGTCTGGACTATTTCATGTATTGTTGTTGTTTTTTTAATGGGGATTTTACTTCTTAGGAAATTCTCTCAACGCTTTTAGGTTGGATGTATCACACCCACAAAAACAAAACAAAACAAAACAAAAACAGTCCAGACCTTAAGAATGTATTCCAATAGTTTAAAAACTCCAGACATTAGAGTTGTTGAAACATTAGCTGGCCCTTGATCTTAAAAAGAGAAATTATACTAGCAGCCATTAATGCTGACATTTGTAGTTTTGTGTTAAGAGTCCTTAAAATCTTGAGCTATTTATGAGGAGTTATTTGGCTCTAACAGGACTCTACATGCTGGACAATTCTGTATTAAGGATTTTCATTCTTGTGTACCCACTTATTCATCTTCCCTCTTCAGGCTACAGAGACCCAGAGCAGCACAGGCAATGGAACAGGAATAGGCCGGGCATCATTTGCTCTTTGGTAGGTCTTTCATCAAGTTCAAGTTGGTCTTTTGCCTCGTCCTTACCTTTTTATTTTGCTGTTAAGTGTTTTTCAAGAATGATTCAACATTATCTCTGGACAAAAATAGCACTGAAAATTTAGAATCACAGCAGTTCCCTAGATAAACTCACTGTCGCTCAACCAGTGGTGCTCATTCTTCATTTTCCTATGCTCAAATTAGAAGTGTTGTAGTTTTGTATTAATACCATATGCCATTAGTATCCTTGGGCTAAATTCTTTCATTTTAATCTAATTGTTGGAGAAAGCCAAGAGAAAGACAAATTCCAATATAGAATATACTTCTCTAGATCCATTTCTGTACAAGCTTGGAACAGAATCCTGAGTTCTATTTTAATGAGTATTAAAATATGTTGTTAAATCCTTGTCTGTTGCTTAAGACCTAAGTAAACCCAAGCTGGGGATTCAGATCAAAAACCTCTCATGTAAGACAGATGTACATTCATACATGATTATCAAGAGCTGGTCAACACAATTTTTACTTCCCTGCTTGGTATTCCATAGTTGAAGTCAAAATAGGGTCTTTGCAGATCAAATTCAACCTTAAGAGCTATTTAAGACCTTTGACAATTTTCTGAAGTACTTTTTATCTCACACTGGGAGGTGGGAGGAATCCCCTACAGCTCTAGCTTTTCCTGCCAAGTTGGGAGGATCTGGCAACTTTAGGCAACATTCCTTCATGGCAACAGTCAGCTGGGTCTCCTTAGCTGCTGTCCTCTTAAGATACAGCACATGTCTCCATTCACTATAATTCTCTTTTCCCTACCACCACTCGCAGCTCACTTCCATTTATGTAACTTGTTTGCCACTGCAGATCTTTGAATTAGCCACTCACTAAACTAGGCAGAGAGGGCCTCAGGCTTTCTGATTTAGCCCTCAACAGCCACCCTCCCCACACCAGGACAATGATAATGAGGCTAAACAAGACTTACAATATAGCCAGTGGGTGCATCACCATATAACCCATCTCCCATCTGGTTGGTCCAAGCTTAACTTCCAGGCTCAGGACTAGACCCAGAAGGTGTCCAGGTAAAATAAGAGAATAGATGGTGAAGAAACCAGTCCAAGGTCACACAGCCCCTCAAAGCTGTGCAAGGCATAGGATGCAAGGGCACTTTTTTCAGGTTTTTTGTATTCTTTTTGTTGTTGTTTTAACTTTCTGGGAATCTACTCACCAGAGGACCAAGAAACAATGAGGAATCTTCCCCAACTCAAATATGAGGCCTCTCTAGGGTGGCTGACCTGAGGATTCCTAGGTTAGACATAGGGAGGGGCATCTGCCTCCACCCCACCGGTGAATCATCACTGGGGTCAAACAAGCTATAGAGCAAAAGGAAGAAGATTCCTGGAAGAGTCTGTAAGACTCAAATTTTGACATCTGTCACTTCTGTTTTTATTTTCTACTTTGGGTTCCAACAAAGGGTTTAAAGAACAACAAATCCAGCAGACCTCTGGTTATTGAGCCTTCCACTGATGCTTTTGCCCAGCCTCCAGGAGATTCAAAGGAGAAGCTCTGAAGTTTTTCCATGAAATAAACCTTTTTTTTTTTTTTTTAATTTTCCATGCTCACGATTGCCCATCCACAATGGCATCTGACTCATGGGGTCTTCAGAGTAAGGGTAAATCCTCCCCCAGGCTGACATGAGGGTGACCTTGGTCACTTCTTCCCTTATCCTAGGAGGAGAGCAAGTGAGGGGAAAAGGAAGATGCCCAATTTTGACTGGCAAACAGAAGATGCCACTAGAAGCTGGAGGATAATCAGACTATAGAAAACAGCACACTGCTCTGCTACTCAACCTGGGGATCTTGCTGGAAATATAAGTTCTCTGGCTTGACCCCAGGTCCATGCAATCTGAGGATGCAACCCAGGAGTTGAGCTGAGCAAGCCCTCCACGTGATACGTTTGCGCAACTGCTGGAATAAGAAGCATGAAGAAAACATATATCTACGGCATCCACACAGTGAAACGCATAGGACTCCAGGAGACTACAAAGGCCCTCACTTAGTCCTTGGGTGACCTTCAGTATTCTTCCATTGAAATAGGGTTCTGCTACTCATACAAGCTAGGCAAATTCGCTAGCAAAAGAGATCCCATACAGAAGGAGCACGCTCATGAAAAAGCCTGCTTGTCCATTTAAGAAGTCACTGTAATGAAAAAAAATTTCCATCTGCTTTCAGACTTCATCCTTTTAGAAAAGTACTACAGGAGAAGGATCGACAGTCCCTTTCCGTCTAGTCTCTACTGCAACGTGAGAGACTCGTTCCAGAATTTCAGAAGGTTTAAGAGCAGGGATGAGACTCAATTCTGACATTCAGTGACAGTCCATCTCCCTCACTACCAGGGCTCCATCAAGCTGACCACTTGCAGATTGAAGAGGATAGAAGAAGCTACACTTCAGTTTAAGTCTATAAATAACCCCTTACAAAAGCTACATACAAGGATGAAAATTATACTGATTCATCTTACACATAGATTTCCCACTAAATTTCACTATACAAGGAACACCTGTTACAATATGAATTGCCCATTACCCGCAGGGGCATTTCATTCAAGTCCCCTATTTACACATGAACAAAGTGAGTGGAGTAATAAACCTACTTGTCAAAAGCCGAAGACCTCAATAGCAGCATATGCATATAATTCAGCCTTTGTGACTACCAGTGGCACCATACCCCTCTCCATTTTTTAGTGCTGCCCACTTGGCACTAAGAGCTCTCATCACCTTCTCCAATATACCTAAGCACATGTGTTTTGAGTATGCACTCTCCATTCTGCCCAGCTACTGGCCAACAAGGCAGTCCATTAGCTATCCAAACCTCCAACCAACTGTCAGCATTAGTTTTGTTGCTCTAACCTTAGGAATTCAAAGACTTTGAACATTCTTGAGGTCCATGTAGTCACCTAAGAATATGATTCTCTCGACCTATAATAAGCCTATTAGCAACTGAAATTTACTTAAGCACATACTCGAAGCCTTTAAGATGTAGTCTTTTTTTAAAGATTTTATTTATTTGACAGACAGAGATCACAAGTAAGCAGAGAGGCAGGTAGAGAGAGAGAGAAGAGGAAACAGGCTCCCTGTGGAGCAGACAGCCAGATATGGGGCTCGATCCCAGGGTCCTGAGATCATGACCTGAGCTGAAGGCAGAGGCTTTAACCCACTGAGCCACCCGGGAACCCCTTAAGATGTAGTCTTATTTGACTAGGAAGACCATCTGAGATTAGCTGAGTTACTCAAAGTCACACAGCTAGGAGGAAGGAGGCCTGCGATATGGACCCAAGTTGGAGTCTAGAACCCATGCTCTTTCGACCACACTGCTTATAAGGGCCTGTCCACCTGGGTCTCCATCTCGATGTTTCAGGTATTCTGGCTTTGGGGATGTAGCCCTATTCTGAACCTGGGCAGTCTTGACTGAGGTCCTCAAACTCCACACAGGTCTTCATCACCCTCTCCCCACAATGACTGGCTGCCAACAAGGCAGTTACTTTCACCATTCAGACAACTACTGCTGGCCCCATTCACCAAAAAAAAAAAAAAAAAAAAAAAGCCCTGGGGTAGAGTCAGTTCACCCAATCTGATCCACTTTCAACACTTTTCCTAAGTTAAATGCTGGTGAGAGAGGTCTGTCCGGTCACCTGCTATGGACCAGCATTAAACTAAGCACCAGAAACATAGCGTTGAGTGTGGGGTGATGCCCATCCACCATGGAACCTCGGGCTGCCTCTCATCTAAGCCCACGTAAGACCTTGGCAAACAAACATACAGCAATACTCCTTATATATGTTGATGACATTGGCTGGGCCTGACCCAATAATCATCCCAAGTAAGACATCTCAGGCATACACAAAGCTCTTCTGGGTCCCTGCACAATTGTGCATTTTTGTCATAGTCCGTACTGTCAGTTGGAAACCCACCCACAAATAGTTCGTGGTTATTACATTAGTCATGATTAAGTTGGAAAAAGTTACAGAGTAAGATGGAGTCACATTTACTCAGGTGGTAGCAATTGATCTTACAGGAGCTATACCATGGACGAGTTCTTTCTGATGTGCATACACTACACCTGGAGCTCCTGTTAAAATGTGAATGCTGATTTACTAGATCTAAGGTAAGGTCCAAAGCGATCCATTTCTAAGGAGTTCCCCTCACTCAGCTGATGGTGCTGATCCTCAGACTATACTTGGAGTGGCAAGCTCCTACGGATCATTGAAATGGGCTTCCAAGGTAGAGAAAATGGAATGAAAATGCACCATAGGGAATGTAGTGAATAATATTACATCTTTGTATGGTGATAGATGGTAGCTACACTTTCCATGGGGAGCACTGTCTCATGTATAAATTGTCAAGTCACTAGGCTGTGCACCTGAAATATGTAACACTTTATCTTAACTACACTCAAATAAAGCAATACCAGTACTAGATAAATATTTAAATACCAAAAAAAAAAAAAATAAAAGGAGAAACTATAAGATACACTTGACCTTAGAACAACGCAGGAGTTAGGGGCATCAATCCCCGCCCACAGTTGAAAATCTACATGTAACTTTTGACTCTCAAAAAAATTGCTATTACTATACAGTTGTCTGAAAGCCCTACCTGTAACAGTCAATTAACTCATATTTTGCATGTCCTATGTATTATATACGGTATTCTTACAATCAAGTAAGCTAAGGAAAAGAAAATGTTAAGAAAATCTTAAGGAAGAGAAAGTACATCCACACTATTATATCAAAACAAATCCTTAAGTGGACACATAGAGTTGAAACCCGTGTTTTTCAAGGGTCAACTGTGCTCAATTTTGAGCATAGTTATGTATGTAGATGGCACTAGAACCTTACAGCCATGTTGCATGATCTTATCAGAAAAGTATGCATTCGTCTAAAAAAAAGCAACCAGAATCGATTCTCAGGACATGAGAGAGATAGAGGCTGGGGTTGAGGACTCTGAAAACAACAGAGAAATCAAGAAAGCAGGGAAATAAAGCAACAGTCATATAAATAGTAACCGAGTTGTTCAATGGAATAAATATTCAACATTTACAAAGCAAAAATAAGGGAGCCTGGATTACTTACCAAAGTCAAGCCTGCCTCACACAGACAAATGCCCCATTAGAAAGAAGCAATCCTGAGATGTCAGCCACACTGGCACAAAACAGGCAAACCCTGGCACAAAACAGGCAAACCCTATGGTCTTAACAACAAACAGGAAGAAATCAGTACAGACAAACCCACAACTCCAGAGTAAGCGCAGTCACAAACATAGAACTAAGCCAACAGGCAGATTCGCAGATCCAGGAAGGAAACTTACCTTCTGATCTTCAGCTTCCAGAAGGAGCTCAGCAATGGAAAACAAAGCATTCTCGACCCCCAAGAAATAAAACGTCCAACCAGGAACCCAGCAAAGGATAAAGTGTGGGAGGTGGAGCACTGAGCAGAGGCCCATGACACACTACGATGAACCACTTGTAAAGTCACTCCATACTGGCCCACCTCCAGGCGTCCTATTCCTTCCTAACTGTGTGGCGCAGAATCACTAAGTGCGCGTGAAGTGGCTGTAGTGAACAGTGGCCAAGCGCTAGGCATGCTAGGAAAACGGGCTCCCAACGTGCAGTCCCCTATCATCAGTATGGGCATCACCTGGGAACCTGTTAAGAAATGTAAATTCTGGTAAACAAACTGAGGCTTTTGGAGGGCAGGGGGTGGGAGGTTAATACCTGGTGGACGGTATTAAGGAGGGCACAGATTGCATGGAGCATAAACAATGAATTCTGGAATACAGAAAATACATTTTTAAGAAAGAAATTTTTAAAAAGTAAATTCTCAGCCTTACTCCAAACCTGATGAACCAGAGACTTGGGGAGGACCCCAGCAGTTTGCGTTTTAAGGAGCTCTCATGGGATTCAGACGTGCATCCAAGTTCAGGAAGAATCGCTCGGGGGTCCCTGGAAGTCAGGGTGGAAAGAAAAGACTGGGCGCGGCAAAGCCAAGTCTCTGTAAGCAGCCATTAACAAAGGTCCTTGGAAGAAGCTAGTCAAGACTGGAGCCAGTTGGCAGGGGGAAGGAAATCCAGTAGAGTAGAGAGAATGTCAAAAAATAATAATAAAGCATGCTCAGGGACTAACAAAGTTGGGCGACGATATTCAAAGTTAAGCGTTTTGTCAGGGTTGAAGAATCATCCAATCATGTGTGTGATACTCATATTTTTATTCTGATAAGGAGCGAAATCGTGAGCGTCAAGAGGGGTCAACTCAAAATATGTTTTCAAAAATTTTCTCACACAGTGAGAATAGTGAGTCAAGAGACTCACCTAAAAAAAAAAAGTCCTATATGGCACAATGCGTGTGAAGATATCTTCTCAGAGGGAGAAAAACAAACGCAGTGGTCTAATGTGATCTACTTGACAAAAATACTGAGAAAGAATTGTTTTAAATATGAATACCGGGGTAGGACAAAATTAAAAAACATGTGCAGGTCTTTAATTATAGTGTTGATTCAGCAAATACGTGTTGAACATCTACTCTTATTGGACACTAAGTATACAAGACCAAATAGAATGTAATCTCTTTCCAAATATTTGCAGTATAGTGATAAGGGTGTAGAGAAGACAATAAATTAACAGTTGACAGAGCTGCACTAGAGGGTCACCCAAGGAGCTGTGGGAGCGTAGAGTTTCTCCAGAAGGCACCAAAAACCTCTTTTCAAAAGACGGTTATGTCTGCTTAGTTTGGGTTTGGAGAAGGGGAGGTTGAAAGAACATCTTTAGCAGAGGGAATGACCCGTGGGGAGATATGGAGCCAGGGAATGCCTTCTGGGAAGGAAATACTGGCCACTTAGAATGGCTGGGGGGAGCTGGCAAGAGGCTAGAGCACTAGCAGGCAGCTCCTGGGGACACCGGGTGCCACCCTGATAATGCTGGTGGGCCACAAGGACGAGGATCACGTACGTGTGCCCTTCAGAAAGACCACTCTGTCTTAGTTCTGTGGTGAATGGATGGAAGAGAGGGCCACAGGGACGGCTGGCAGGAGTGATAAGGAAAGGTGGCCATAGGGCAGGTGACGGGCTAGGATCTCATAGCTCAGGAATACAGAAATGATGCTGCTATTGGAGCGGCAAGGCTTAGGACAGCCCAGGACTGAGACACACTGGTGCACCAGGATCAATTGGGGGATGGGCCCTAGCAATTTGTAACCAATATTAGCAACAAGTTGGGGATCAATTTCATTATTTTCAGAGACTACAAACGATTTAAGGATATCTCTGTAACAATGTCCTTTTAACGATTCAATCTGCTTCCTGGAGTAGAAGGAGGAGGACTTGGTGAGCCCACAGTGTATTGCTGGACGTCTTTCCTGAGTCAGGTGTGTGAGCACACGGCAGGGCTGGGATGGAAAGGCACACCCTCCTCCTCGGAGCTGGCCAGATGGCCACAAGCGGCCGCAGGCTATACCCCTAGGGGCCAGGAATCAAGGTCACCTCACCTCAGGCCACCTGACCTGTGTTCCAGCATATCACTGAGAGAAAGGAAAGGCAGTCAGGCCACAGCCCTCTACTTCTCCCTCTAACCCCAAGGGGGAGAACTCTGGCAGGCACTGAAGAAGGTCACCTTTAGGACCCCCAAAAAACAGTGCTCTGGCGTTAGAGGCTTCTAACCTTCATAACCTTTTTCTTCTTCCTGCCCCTGATCCCCTTGGGATTTGTATCGAGAGATAGAAACTATGGGTGACTTCAGCTTCGGAGAGGGGTACCCTTACCTTGAAAGGCCAAGCAGGGCCAGGGAGGGGTCCTCAGCTTGGTGCTGGCGGTGCCCCAAGTCTCAGGGAAGAGTAGGTGTGAGAGGAGGATATAAAGTGATTTGCTAAGATTCCTGCAAATTCTCCATCAGCTTACCAATTAGGAAAGAAGATAGGATTTTGCTCAACACTGAGGTCTGGGCTATGAAAACAGAGAGGGGGTGCCTGGGTGGCTCAGTCAGTTGAGCGTCTGACTCTTAGTGTCAGCTCAGGTCATGATCTCAGAGTGGTAGGATCGAGCCCCACATCCCACTCTGCTGAGCACTGAGTAGGTTTGAGATTTTCTCTCCCTCTGCTCCTCCCCCTGCTCTCACACACTTGCTCTTTCTCTTTGTCTCAAATAAATAAATAAATCCTTAAAAAAAAAAACGGAGATAGCACATAGCTCAGGTTATTTTGATTATGTCTTAGACCCTCAATCACAGGGTACTCACACTCCGACTCCTCTGCTAGATAGCCGACTAGCACCAGTGAGGTCTGGAGGATAGACCGTTTAATATTAAGGAACAGATAGCTGAAATGTTCTAAAGGCCCGGAGGGAATTTACAATAAAATATTAAGTAGCAGTTTTTCCTGTGTGGCAGGACTTCAGGTAATTTTAAAATCTTCACTTTGATCATTGGAAACTTATATAATGAATATGATTTCCATTAGTAAAAATAAAAATTAAAATTATTTAAAATATTTCATTATTTATTATCATGTTGAACAAAAAACTCAACATTCAGAAATCAGTATCATTCCACATACATATGATGTATATGAGCACTTAAGAAAAGAGCAGATGCAAAGGGACAAATCTATAATAGGGAGCAAAGATTTGAGAAAAACCGATCATAACTGAAAATACTGGCCATTCTATGACTCAGAGATATGTAAAATCCAACCAAATGCTACCACAAGGTTACTATCCACAGCTGAAAATATACCCGAATGTAAATTCTCATACAGAAGTTCTGACATGCTAGAATCCCATTAGAATGCACTGAATTATATATTAGTTTCCTTAGATACAAGAGCTCTAGTAGAAAGTCAGCAGCTCAAAGACTAATGGAAGTGAGTTTAGGAGCACCTGGGTGGCTCAGTGGGTTAAGCCTCTGCCTTCAGCTCAGGTCATGATCTCAGGGTCTTGGGATTGGGTCCTGCATCGGGCTCTCCACTCAGCAGGGAGCCTGCTTCCCCTTCTCTCTCTCTGCCTGCCTCTCTAACTACTTGTGATCTCTGTCTATCAAATAAATAAATAAAATCTTTTTAAAAGAAGAAGTGAGTTTAAAAATGGGAGACAATAAAATACTAATGGTTAAATAAATTCTGGTCTATTCACACAATGGAATATTACTCAGCCATAAAAAAGTACAAACTATCAACATACACAGTATCACAGACAGATCTAAAGGCATTATGCTTAATGTATGCCTAACTGTATGCTTTCATTTACATAAAATTCTCAACATGATAAAACTACAGAGACAGAGAGTAGATCAGTAGTAGCCAAGCCATGCAAATAGAAAGGGGCAGCACAAGGGAGTTATTCTGTGGTGATGGGATAGTTTTACATCTCAACTGTGGTTACACTGAATAAAAGTGAGTAGAACTACACACACACACACACACACACACACACACAAATGAGTGCATGTAAAAGTCATGGAAAACATGTAGAACTGTAGTCTAGTTAACAGTGTTTTAGCCATGTCGATTTCTTGGTTTGATATTCTACTCCAGCTGTGTAATACGCCACCATTGGGGAAAGCTGGAGGAACCGTACACAGGACACTATGTGCTATTTTTGTGACTTTCTGTGAGTCTGTAATTATTTCAAGATACCAAAAATTTAAAACGTGTCTAAATTGGTACATGAATTCTATGCGCATATTTTATCTTTCTTCTTTTGCAAATGGAAAATTTCTCATAAAATATTTAATAGTAAAGTAATACAGTATAAAGGTGACCACCGGATAAATTTAGTATTGTAGCGTAAGAAATGCCCCTTTAAGAACTGGTGTGTGGGAACAAAGATGAAAATATAGGAGCCTGATAAAAATACACTCACTATAGAAATGGCCAAACACAAATAAAACTAGTTAACTGTATTTTTAAAAAATTATATAGCATACCAATCCTTCGTATTTCCCAAATTACCCACACATAAAAGCCTTATAGTTGTGGTTGTATTTCTATATACAAAAGCAAAGTGTGTGTGTGTGTGTGTGTGTGTGTGTGTGTAGTGTGTATATAGATGTAGATATATATAAATCTATCTCCAAGTGCTGCTTAGAGAGGGTGGGTAGCAAAGAATATACATTTTTTAAAGCGCACATCTCTCTTTACAACTTAAGCTTGTAAAGAGAACATAGAATTACAGCAGATGGCACAGCAGGAGTGGAGGGCTTCACAGTGAAACTGTGAAAGATAAGGAAAGCTGAGGGGACAGAGATCTGGTCCCCAGGGTAGCATGGAGGAAGAAATTAGCAGAGAGATGCATAGAGGCATGCCCCAGAGCAGGAGACACACAATGGGACCCTGAAAGAGTCAGACAGACAGGAAGCAAGCATTTGAATGGAGAATTTTCATATTACCCTGCAGAAAGCAAAATGGAAGCGCAGACATCTTATTGAAATTCAAGTTCTGCCACAGAAGCAGTCCCCTACTCCAACCCTACACACAGTCTGCGCGTGGTCCTCAGCTTGGCCCTTCTGCCCTGTCTTGGGAAGGGGAAGAGTGGGCGATGTGGGCCATGGCAGACAGACACATCTAAGAGATTGCTGGGCTCCTCTGGGGGAACTTCTAAGGAATCGATTACAGGTGCCTCTTTGGAGAATGGAGTTTCACATTGACATTGGTTGAGAACAGGTTCTGTTCCTGAACATGATGCTGTTTCTAAACACTGTATGTTTATAAGAAGCATTGGCAGTAACCATGAGGCCAGTTTCATTTCATTTTAGCCCTCTATGAGGTCCTGATTCTTTTTGAATGGATCTTGACAAAACCCACCGGTCTTTGGCCTCAACATAACCTAGAAATAAACAATAGGCACACAAGGAGGAATGCAACATTTAAAAGGTAGAATGGAAAAAACTAATAGCAAGAACATTTATTTAGCACTTACTAGGTGTCTAGTTCTAAGTGTGTTCAAGTGTTACCTTAGTTAATCATCACAACAAACCTGTGAGGGGGGCACTATTATTATCACTATCCCCACTGTACACGTCAGGGAACTGAGACACAGAAAGTTTCTGCAATTTCCCCTAAGTCACACAATCCCGCATGGAAAATTTTGATTAAGCCCTATCTCAATTTAAATGGGAAGTGGGAAAGTAACAAAAAAATAAGAAATGGGGCTTCTTCCCCAAAGGGATGCTGTCTTCAATCAAATATTTGTCTGTGTTCTAGTGCTGGTATTTCCTACTTAATCCCACAACTTGAATTCATAAAAAGCACTTTTCAATAAAATGTTCTCTGCTCAGAAAACAACTTCAAAGAAAATGAGTGCAATAAACCAAAAATAGAGGTCAGGGGCAAGGTAACCAACATGAAAAGAAATTTTTTTAAAAATTCTATTTTTCTACTTTGAGTAATTCAGCTTCAAACAAGCCAAAGTCTCTTGAAATCAGATATCCTACAGCAGATCCTAGGCTACGTTCCAGAAAGAAAACTCAGAAAATAACTGGCACATGCATCATATTAAAAATCTAGTGGAATGGTGTGGTGTTGGTCCACAGCAGTGGTTCTGAAACTTAAGCTTGTCTGGGAATCACCTGGAGAGCTGATAACGAACACAGAGACCCATTTTTGTTCAAGCGAGGCAGGGCCTGGGCCTTGGTCTTCAACTAGGTTCCCAGATGACTCTTACATCTACCAAAGTTCAAGAAGCACAGTCTATAGGTTTCTGGGTTCTGGTCACCGGTAGATGAGTGTGGGACAGCAAAGCAGCTCCTTTGGCTGGCACAAGCATCACACATTACGGAGAGTGCCCACCTCTTGGGTGTGTGTACTCATCCACCCCACAGAACTGCAGGTTACTTGTCTGTATCTCTCAATGCTAGCTCAGTCTTGCCCAGGGTTGTGTCTCCAAAATGGAACCCAGAGACTACATATCCTAATTACCAAATAAATATTTGTGGAATGAAGGAATAGATGGAAATATACCAGCATTAAAATTATAGAATGGGAGCATTTAGGATAGTATTCAATTGTCTCTAACACTAACTCCAAATAGCATATAGTTCAAATATTGAAACATTCTTGCAATGTGTGCAGCCACTCCAGGGGTTATTTCCTTTCAGTACCAAGGAACTGACTGAATGACTTGGTAGTGATGCTGGATTCTGAAACCACATTATGGTCTTTCAGTAGGGAACCTGGGTACATATTAACCTCCGAGGATCTCCTTAACTTCTCCCTAAAATAGGGATTATTCTAGTAGTCATCCACCACAGAAGGGGTATTTGAACAAATCAGTTAATGACCTGGCCATTTACAAAAAGACCAAGTGCTTTTATCAGATGTTTATTATATGGTCCTGGTTCTAATAATGCTGCTAGAGGAATTTCCATCATTGAATTATATGTTGTTCAAATGTAAAAGAATGACCTTTAAATCATGAAACAAATGAATTGCCATCCATTGAACAAGAGTGATCTTTTTCACAACTTGATATAATCCAATCTAAATTATCTAATACAAGAAATGCATACAAAATTGGCAGCACACTCTCTCTGAATGGCTTCTACCGAATCACAGAACACTTCCCAGTTCCCATGCCACATGGGCATGGCTGTCTACCAAAAGGAAGGCTGTGTCGGGGTGACTTAAGGGCATCAGATTAGAAAAAACAAGATCGGCGCTTGCATTCAGCGTAGACAGCCACTGAAGAAACTGAACCTTTGTTTTCTTCATCTCTAAAGTAGAGAAAATAATTGTGTACTCCTTAATGGGTTATTAGAAGAGATCGTGTGAGAGAAGTGTTGAGCTTAACGTCTGACACAAAATAAGTGTTCAATAAACGTTGTTCTGTTGTTACTGCCTTTCTTCCACGCCAATCAGTGTCTAGGGCTTGGGTAAGTTAACCAGTTTATGCCTCTGCCTGTTAGCTCCCACCCATCAATATCACAACACCATCTAGGTCCATCCTATCCTAATGGCCTCAACTGTTAGGGAACACTTTCTGTCAATGGTAACACTTGAACTACATCTTAAAAGAGGAGCAAGATAGACCAAAGAGCTTTCACACTCATCCAGGGTCTAGTCAGCTAGGGTCAAGGAAGGCTGAAGACACATGGAGCAGAATGTGGCCACCTAAATAAATTTTCTTTAAGTGCGGACTCTTAGTTATAAAATGGGGCTGTGTGGAATGCCCTTCTGAGCCTCCCTGACATCCCACCGATCTTCAAGCTTAGTTAGCTTTCTATACTTCCTAGACATATTTGTGTGCCTGCACATGTAATAAACTAACAGAAAGTTCTGGTAGCTAATCCCTTCATGTTTTACACAAACTCAAAGACCTTCTTCAAATCTATAGCAGCAGGAAACATTTCCATTTTCAATATGGGCCTGCCATCTGTCCAAAGCTATCTTCTAGCTTCTAGCTACCTTTCCCCTATGGCCCTTCCTGACCACACAGGGATGTTTCCAGCAGTCTTTCACAGCATCATAAGCAATTTCTTGCTATTTGCTAGGTGCCTGTTGGAAGCCATGCACTTTACACACGATTTCCTTGAGGTATGTGTAATTATCCCATTTCACAGATGAAGAAATCAAAGGCTCTGAGAGGTTAGGTAACTAACCCAAGGTCACACAGCTGGTAAAGCTGAGCTTGGTTTGATCTGAGATCTGTATGCTGTTGTAGCAACGCCCTTGTCTCTCCCCAGTGCTTGCAGTGGGGGAGTGAAAGGATATTTTGTTTGAGGCATTTTCTGAGCCCACCAGGTTGTGCTCACGTCACTTTGTTTCACCATAGCCACATAAGCAGAAATTGCTTGGGAACCTGCTGTCCCTGGACTGGGCTTCCATCCAGCTCCGAGCTGCACTGTGTGGGGAGCAGTGCTTCTATTAAATTAATATGCGCCAACACGAGTGCATCATTCCAGTCACCTGAGAATAGGAAAAGCCTTATCAAGAACTTGCTATTCATTTCAAGCCACTTTAATCCCCTCTGGTTTGATGCAAATTCATTTCATTAATAATTAACAGTACTTGGCAACGCTTTCCTTCAGTCCCAGTTCTCGGTCAGCATTCCACTTTGCTGAACCTGAGAGAAATGAGGGTCGAACCAAGGGAGAAAAGAAAATGAGGGAGCCTGGATCTAGCATTAACCCACCCACCCCGACCCCCTATGGAAAAGGCAAGCTAGCTATCGAAGCAACAGACATTGGCATTATCTGTGAGACAGTAGGATGATCCCTGTAGTTCATCTTCTTAATATTACATCTTTAATGAGCTCATCCGTGCTTTGATAGCATGGCTTTAAACCTTCCTTTTGGGTAGATATTATAGATCAGTGGTTCTCAGCCTTGGCCAGGAATCAGAATCACCTCTAGCACTGAAAAAAAAAAAAAATTACACAAAACCTAAAGCTTAACATCCACCTACCTTGTGACCCAGCAATTCCACACTGAGGCATAAGCCCTACAGAAATACACTCCTCTGTGCACTAAAAGATGCATTCGGATGCTCAGAGCAGCACACACTAGCCCCAAACTGGAAGCCGTCCAAATGCCCATCAACAATCGAATAGGAAATACATTTTCACACGATGGAATAATATACAGCCTGTGAATGAATGATATACAAATTGACGCGGCGGTATGGAGGAATCTGATATACATAATATTGAGGATAAAGGCAGGATGGAAAGGAGTAGATACTGTATGATTTTATCTAAATAGACAACAAAAACGGGCAAAACTAATCTGCAGTGTTCGAAGGCAGGATACTGATTAGAGCTGGGGGATTAGTGATTGGAAAGGCCTTCCAGGCTGCTGATTATGTTCTAATTCTTGATCCGGGTGCTGGTGACTTGAATGTGTTTACTTGCGAAAATTCAGTCTAGACACTTACGACATGTTTGTGCCTTTCCATGTATATATCAACCCCAAATATAAAGTTTAAAATATACACACATAAACCCATTGCCTCCAGCCTGGTAACCTCCACGCCCTCCACATGTACCTGCGTACACATCCCCATTTTAAACTTACTTCCCCTAGGGGGCCAAATTTGACAAACTTGGGGCCCTCCCACACCCTTTTCTGAAGCTTCTCCAATAATTTGACATGAACAGTGCCGTCTCGATGTCCTCAGCCCTTGCTGGCCTTCCAGCATTTGCAGTAAAATTTTGTGGGAAAACTAATTCTCTTAAGAGCTGCATATTAAAACATGGGAACTGAAAAAAATCAAATCAATTTACTGAGCAAAAGTAACAACTGAGAATATCGTAAAGGTCCTCAACTTCAGCTTTTCCTAAAAAGAGGCATGGAGGAACTTGAGCGTTTTGGCTACTGGGGCCCTAGTGAAACTGACATAGCCTGTTTTTCTACCCAGGAACAGTTCCAAAACAGTAACGGCATAATACCTGGGCAAGGCATTGCTATAAATGTATATAAATTTATTCATTTACACATCATAACATTGTTTGAGGTAGGAATCATTATCTCCATGTTTCAAATGAGGAAACCAAGGGACAGAGAGGTTAAATAACTTGCACACGACCATGCGCTAGTAAGCCAGAGAATCATGATTTGAATTCTAAGAGTTTGGCTTTAAAATCAATGCTTTTATCCACTTCCCCATATTCCTGTATATGCTATGTTGTTTAGTATCTTCTTCCCATTTTAAATGATCTATATTTAATGCATTTATACAAATGGCAAGCTATGTCCACTTGAATACAGGCATCTCTACTGAAAATTACACATGAAATGACTGAGATCAGTAATACAGGTTTCCACCTCATATCTGTCAGAATGGCTAATATTAACAACACAAGAAACAACAGGTGTTGGTGAGGATGCAGAGAAAGGGGGACCCTCTTGCACTGTTGCTGGAAAGGGAAGCTGGTGCAGCCATTCTGGAGAACAGTATGGAGGTGCCTCAAAAGTTAAAAATAGAGCTACCTTATGTTCCAGCAATTGGCACTACTAGGTGTTTACTCAAAGGATACAAAATACAGATTCAAAGGGGTACATGCACCCCGATGTTTATAGTAGCAGTATCAACAATAGCCAAACTATGGATAGAACCGAAATCCAAATGCAGGTTTCGCCTCAATTCTTTTTTTCCAGCTTTATTGAGATATTATTGATCTATGACATATGTAGTTAAAGGTGTACAGCACAATGATTTGATACACATATATGTTACAAAATGTTTAACACAAGAAGGTTAGTTAACACCTCCATCCCCTCACATAATTACCATCTTATTGTAGCGATAGCATTTAAGATCTACTCTTAATGACTTTCGAGTATACACACAGTATTGTTCATTATAATCACTATATAGTATACATTAAATACCTGGAACTTACTCATCTTATAGCTGGAAGTCTGTAACCTTTGACCAATATCTCTCCATTTTCTCAACCCCTGAATCCCCAATAACCACCAGTACTCTACTCTCTGTTTTTATGAATTCAGTACTTTTAGATTCCTCATATAATTTAGAACATACAGTATTTGTCCATCTCTGTCTGACTTTTAACACTTGGCATAATACCCTCCAGGTCCATCCATACTGTCCCAAAAGGCAGGATTGCCTTCATTTTTCTGGATGAATAATATACCACAGTAAATATACACCAAATTTTCTTTATCCATTTATCTGCTGAGGGACACTTAGGTTGTTTCCATGTCTTGATTATTGTGAGTAATGCTGAGATGAATCTGGGGGTGCAAATAAATATTCAAAATGCTAATTTCACTTCCTTTGTGGACATATACTCAGAAGTGGAATTTCTAGATCATAGGGGAGTTCTATTTTTAATTTTCTAAGGAAAATTAAAAGTTAAAAAAAATTCTAAAGTGGCTGCACCAATTTACATTTCCAGCAACAGTGCACAAGTGTTCCCTTTTCTCCATATTCTTACCAACACTTGTTGTCTCTTGACTTTTTGATAATGGCCATTCTACAGGTGAGAGGTGATATTTCAATGTGGTTGTGATTGGCATTTCTTGATGATTTGTTATGTTGATCATCTTTTCATGTACATGTTGGCCATTTGTATGTCTTCTTTGGAAAAATGTCTATTCAAATCCTTTGCC
Source organism: Mustela nivalis (assembly GCF_964662115.1). Lineage (NCBI taxonomy): Eukaryota > Metazoa > Chordata > Mammalia > Carnivora > Mustelidae > Mustela > Mustela nivalis. The sequence continues at coordinate 114,943,367 of NC_139040.1, read as the reverse complement.
TATTTTTAAATCAGATTATTCAGTTTTTATGCCATTAGCATACACTTTTGATTACTATAGCTTTGCAATAATGTTTGAAATTAGGAAGTGTGATGCTTTCAGCTTTGTTCTTTTCTGGATTTCTTCAGCTACCCAAGGTCTTTCCTGTTTCCATAAAAACTTCAGGATTTTTTTCTATTTCTGTGAAAAATGCCATCTGATAGCAATTTCTTTAGATGGCTTTGGGTAGTACGGACATATTCACAATATTAATTCTGCTGATCCATGAATACAGAGTATCTTTCTGTTTATATACATTTTCTTCAATTTCTTTCATCAGTGTCTTATAATTTTCAGTATACAGATCTTTCAGTCACATCCTTGGTTAAATTTGATGTTATTTTACCAAAAATAATAAAATACTTTGGAATAAATTAGACCAAACATGTGACTAGGATTTTTTTCTTTATTTCTTTTTCAGATAGTTCATTGTCTGTGTGCAGAATGCAGCTGATTTTTTAATGTTTTGTTTCCTGTGACTTTACTGAATTATCAGTTCTAACAGTTTTTTGGTGGCATACTTCAGGTTTTCTGTATATAAGATCATATCATTTACAATCAGAGACAGTTTTACCCCTTCCTTTCTGATTTGAATGCATTTTAGTTTTTAATTGCCTGACTGCTCTGGCTAGGACTTCCAGTATTATGTTGAATAGTAGTAATAACAGTAAGCGCACCTGTCTTGTTTCTGATCTTGGGGGAAAAGCTTTCAACCATTCACCACTGAGTATCATATTAGCTGTGGGCTTGTCATATATGGCCCTTCTTATGTTGAGGTATGTTCCTTCTATACTCAATTTGTTCAGAGATTATATCATGAAAGGATGTTGACTTTTGTCCATAGAGTTAAGGGTCCATATCTGGGCTCTCTACTCTGTTCCACTGGTCTATGTGTCAGTTTTTATGCCAGTACCATGCTGTCTTGGTGATCACAGCTTCGTAATAAAGCTTGAAATCAGGTAACGTGATGCCCCCAGTTTTATTTTTGTCTTTCAACATTTCCTTAGTGATTTGGGGTCTCTTCTGATTCCATACAAATTTTTGGATTATTTGCTCCAGCTCTTTGAAGAATACCAGTGGAATTTTGATCGGAATGGCATTAAAAGTATAGATTGCTCTAGGCAGTATAAACATTTTAACAATGTTTATTCTTCCGATCCAAGAGCATGGAAGGGTCTTCCATCTTTTTGTGTCTTCTTCAATTTCTTTCATGAATGTTCTGTAGTTCCTTGAATACAGATCCTTTACCTCTTTGGTTAGGTTTATTCCCAGGTATCTTTTGGTTCTTGGTGCTATAGTAAATGGAATCGATTCTCTAATTTCCCTTTCTGTATTTTCATTGTTAGTGTATAAGAAAGCCACTGATTTCTGTACATTGACTTTGTATCCTGCCGCGTTGCTGAATTGCTGTATGAGTTCTAGTAGTTTGGGGGTGGAGTCTTTGGGGTTTTCCATATAAAGAATCTTGTTAAGTCAGGTCTGGTGGCAATAATCTGTCTCAGCTTTAGTTTGTCTGGGTAAGTCTTTTATCTCTCCCTCATTCCTGAAAGACATGTTTGAGAGATGAATTATTTTTGCTTGGTAGTTTGTTTTTTTCTCCCAATACTTCAAATGTATTATCTCATTCTCTCCTGGTCTGCAAGGTTTCTGCAGGGAAACCCACTGATAGCCTTAAATGGGTTCTTTCTTATGTAAAATTGTTTTTTCTCTTGATAATTTAAACATTTTCTATTTGCCCAAACTTAGACAGTTCTACTATAATGTGTCTTGGAGAAGATCATTTGGAGTTGAAATTCTTGAGTGACCTGTTAGATTCATGAACATAGATGTCCAATCTCTCCCTGGATTTGAGAAGTTCTTATCCATTATTTCTTTCAATAAGCTTTGTACCCCTTTCTTCCTCCCTTCATTTTTTGGAACTCCAATAATTCATAGACTCATTCATTTTTTTTCCTTTTTTCATATTTTTTTTAAGATTTTATTTATTTGACAGAGAGAGATCACAAGTAGGCAGAGAGGCAGGCAGAGAGAGAGGAGGAAGCAGGCACCCTGCCGAGCAGAGAGCCCGATGTGGGACTCGATCCCAGGACCCCAAGATCATGACCTGAGCCGAAGGCAGCGGCTTAACCCACTGAGCCACCCAGGCGCCCCCTTTTTTCATATTTTTAAAATTTATTTTCAGCATAACAGTATTCATTGTTTTTGCACCACACCCAGTGCTCCATGCAATCCGTGCCCTCTCCAGTACCCACCACCTGGTTCCCCCAACCTCCCACCCCCCTGCCCCTTCAAAAACCCTCAGATTGTTTTACAGAGTCCATAGTCTCTCATGGTTCGTCTCCCCTTCCAATTTCCCTCAAATCCCTTCTCCTCTCCTTCTTTTAATAGTGTCCTTTAATCCACAAAGGCTTTCTTTGCTCATTTTCATTCTTTTTTTTCCTTTCCTCATCTGTGGATTTCAACTGATCTGTCATCAAGTTCACTAATTCTTTCTTCTGCTTGACTGAATCTTCTAGTGAATCTATCTATTATGGACATTGGGGAGGGTATGTGTTTTGGTGAGTGCTGTGAAGTGTGTAAACCTGGTGATTCGCAGACCTGTACCCCTGGGGATAAAAATATATGTTTAGAAAAAATAAAAAATTATATTAAAAAAAAAATCTTCAGTTCAGTTGCTGTAATTTTCAAATCTAGAATTTCTGTTTGCTTATTTTTAACAGTTTCTATTTCTTTGTTAAACTCATTTTGTTCATGCATTGCTATGCTAATCTCTTTTTGTTGTCTGTTTTCTTGTTGTTCATGGAACTTCTTTAGGAGGATTATTCTGAATTATTTGTCAGAAAATTCACAGATCTCCATTTCTTTAAAGTCAGCCTTTGGAATTTTAATTAGTTTCCTTTGGTGGTGTCATGTTTCCTTGATTATTCATAATCTTTGTGGCCATTGGTATCTGTATATTTGAGGAGGTAAACAACTCTTCCAATCTTTACAGACCAGCTTGGCAAGCAAAGCCCTTCACCACTCAGCTGGTCCAGAGACCCTGGGTGGGCCATCCACTGTTGTCAGTGGGCTAGCTTGCTACTAAAGTACTCTTGGGCAGGCAGATCTTGGACATGGACCAGCAACTGGCCAGGCTTGGTGCATGGATACTCAGGGACCAGTCTGATTATGTCCATGGGGTGGGTCTGGTGCTAGGCCTGCCAGGGATCCTGGTTCACAGGTACCCACCTGGATCCTATGTTTACAGGGGAAAATTGGGAACCTGAGGCCACAGAAACTTCCCAGACCTGCAGAAGTTAGCTGATGCTGAAATATACCAGGAGCTTGGTGGTTCAGAAGCCACCCCAGGTCATGGCAATTGGCCAACACTACAGAAAGCTGGGATCTGGGGTTTATGGGAATCCAGTGGAAGCCCAGTATCACAGGGGCTGCCTGGAAGCCTGAATTTGCAAAAGCCCATCAGGCCCATGGGGCCACTGGAATCAGCAGGTACTGGGGTGAGCTGGAGCCTGATGCCAAAGACACCACTTGGCTCCATGGGAGCCACCTGAGGCCATAGTAGTTACCAGCAGTTGCTGAAGCCAGCATAGACTAGGGTGAGATGGGGGCCTGGTTTTCCAGAAGCCTACTGGAAGCCTACATCAATTCATCAAATGTTGGAAGAAAAGGGCAGGTCAACCATGAAACAAAAATTCCCTGACCTCAAGAAGTGTAGGTATTCATTCATTAGCAAACAGTGAGTGATGCCTCCTCTGTGGTAGTCATTGTATTGAGGCAATGGACCTCATGGTGAACACAGTCAAAGGCAAGGTTGAAACCACCAGGGATCTAACTCCTCATCCAACAGAGACTGATTCAATACCAGAGGAGTTATTGGAAGTGATCACTACACCACAAAAGTATGTAAGATAGAAAAGATTCCTAGTTAGGGAGATTAGGGAATGCTTCCTTAAAGAAGTGATGACAACATGAAATCTGAAGGATGAGTAGGAAGCCAAAGGGAAGGTGGGTGGGGCTACAGAAAGAGCTTACTATGCGTACATAAATAACTGTAATGCAAATCAGAATGAACAAGTACTATAATAGACATAAAAGGCACAATAGAACCTTAGGATCTTGTTCCTTTTTCATTATATAAATCACATAAAATTATTATATTTCAAGTATGAAGCCAGAAACCCTTGCATTAGGTTTGCAATTGTTCTCAAAAGGCTGGAACACAGTAAGACAAAAGCTCTGCAGGACAAGAATTAGAAATATTATTTTCAAGTCAGCAAATATTGAAAGATTCAAGACATCAAAGTAAAATAGGAAATAATGGTATTTACCTTTTATGAAGAAAACGAACAACAAAGAAGGAAAAAGAAAAGGCTAAGATGCTAAAATCATTAGTCACAGAAGGCCAGAACCTCCCTACTTCCTCACCCACCATTGCTGTGGTTAGTTCTAACTGAAAAGGAAGGACATCTCATTAGGCCAAAAGACTTCATGCAATATATGAAGAATTTGGTTAAGTGAAAGTTCTGAGACTGCTTGATAGGCTCAGAATAAATCCAGATGGAAAGAATGAATAATCTCTGCAACTCTAAACCAGTTCTATAACACCTCTTGATGTGGCCAACTTCCAAACTGTTCTCTATGTGCCACAATCAACTAATGTGATCTTTTAGAAATATAATTCTGTCATGGGCCACATACACCGCACCAAAAAAACCCACAAAAACAAAAACAAACAAACAAACAAAAAACAAAACAAAACAAAAATCCACAAAACCATCAATTCACCCACTGCTCATAAAGTAAAGATATATAGCTCCTTAAAGTAGCCTGCTTTATGGGTATTAAGGAGGGTGGGTATTAAGGAGGATGGGTATTAAGGAGGGCACATATTACATGGAGCATTGGGTGTTAATGCAAACAATGAATCATGGAACACGACATTAAAATGGCGTACCGTATGGTGAATAACATTAACATAATAAACAATAAAAATAAAGAAGAAAAAAAAGTAGCCTGCCAGTGCTGTCTGGTATAGCTTCTGTCAACCTCTCCAACCCTGTCTTGCACCCCACTCACTTTCTCCCTGAGTGTTTCCCCAACAACAGCCTTCTTTCAGTCTCTCATATTCACCACGGTCCTTGTTACCTCAGGGCCTTTACATATGTTGCTCCTTCTAACTAGAATGGTCTCTCATATTCACCATGGTCCTTGTTACCTCAGAGCCTTTGCATATGTTGCTCCTTCTAACTAGAATGGTCTCTTCATCCCATGCTTCCCCTAGTTGATTGCTACTCATTCTCTAATTCTTGGCCCTTGTTTGAGACAAACAAATCCTGACTGTCTTAACTCTCCCTATTACAAGCTCAGGTACCTCTTCTCCATGGCATTTGTACATACATCATCTTGATTATTCGATTAATGTCTGCCAGATCCTTAGACATAAAGGCTGGAATTTTGTCTGATTTTCTTGACTTTGTGTACACAGTCCCAAGCATACTTGTTGACTCATAGTAAGGGCTTCACAAATATCCAGGGTATGAATAAAAGGTTTCATGGAGCTCTTCCAGTTCCTATGAGTCTTTGGTTAATCTATCACTATGCCTCCACATCATTCGCCCAAGAACCAAGTATAAACAAATATATTTTTAAGTAACAGTATATTCATATCCCTGCAAGAAGCATGTATGAAGGAAGGCAAACAAAAGTTGAGGATGGTTTGTTCCTCTAGTCATATGGCACATTCTCATCATCTTGGTTTCTTTGAAGTCCAGTCCAGTCCAAAGTCTTACAGTGGAAATGAGAAGGAAATAGATATTTAGCAGTTTTAATGCAATGTTAGTCAAATACTATCCCAGCTGTAACTGCATGTGGTACTTCTTTTATATAAACCTAACATGTTTAAGGAATGTTTTTTCCCTGACATGAGAAAACACTGAGTTCTTGCTATGGAGTGCGAAGAAAGGGAAAGAAGAGCAGGATTCCAAAAGGGCCTTTGCTGCTGATAATTTACATTTTAGACTAGTGTTTGTTTTTCTCTTTTATAAAATTAAACATAATTATCTGTACTCCCTACCTGTCCCATTGGGAGCTTGGAGGAATTAATGAGATGATGTTTGTGGAGTGCCTGGGGCCCCTTGGATACACTATTATTAGAACCGTTAGGTAAAACATTGCTTTCGGTAACCCATGGGGTGACATCCAGATAAGCAAGGCTGACACCAGAAAAAAATGGTAAAGTGAAATGTTAAAGACAAAGTGCTATTTGATGATTTTTCAGAGATGAAAAATCACCCTTTCTTTCCGAAATTGTAACAGCACTCTCCCATCCAGTAGCCACTAGCCACCTATATGCATTTAATTGAAACTGAGAAACTGAATTTTAAATAACCTCCCATGACCAGTGGCTTACTCACTGGATAGTGAAGATACAGAGTATTTCCATTATCAAAAAGAAAAAAAATTCCAATGGACAGAACAATAAATCTTGGAGGGTCCTTTCCTATTGACGCTTTGCTTGTAAATTCTGCTATGTGACACTTTTAAACCCTCATCCAGAGTAGGGGTTTGGAACTTTATCAGCTAGGAGAAAAATTACTCATAGAACGGAAGATACATTGTGCTTAAAAAACAAATGGTTTCCTTTCAAACTCCTTTGTTTTGCCTTTCATGTCCTGTCTTTGCCGGGTCAACGCTAAGAATGTGGGTGATGCAGAAGGGGTTAAATGGTTCTCGTTCTTTCCCTGTCTCCTGTCTCTCGGGGTCCTATCCACATACCAGCACTAAAGTCTGGGCAGACAATAGACTAAACCCATCGGAGTAACCGTGAAAACAGAGTTTCATAGCTAAAAACTGCTACCTCCACTTGTCCGGAAGAAAAAACATAGACCATTAATATATTCTCATAGGGAATAAATCCCCTCCGGTATGAAATACTGCTGCATCTCATTTTTCTCTTTATACTATTTTAATCTTGTTGGGTTGGGGGTGGGGTGGGGAGCAGAAATGAGCCCAACGCATTCTAACTTTGTGTGGGTGTCTCCCCAGCTTGGTTACCAAAGAAACCATTATGTTCCATACTCTTCAAATAATGGCTCTACTAGTGCTCTAAATACTCTCTTCTTTTCTAACCTGACTTCGCTGCAGATTTAGAGCCACCATCTGTTGACCAGCAGAAGAGAAGGGTTTCTGGAAATGCCATGGCCCTTCCCACACTGTTTTAAGCCTCGGTCTCAAGATTCCAGCCTGAGAAGTCTGCTTCCCAGGCCAGGATTTCCCAAGCAGAGGCAGGATGCTGTCTCCAGGCACCACCACGCTGCCAAACCGCATCAGTGAAAGGTATTTGCAGGCCTCCCTGAGGCTGCCAGCAGCCTCCTGCCACCCCAGGCTGTGAGGCTTCTCTACTGCTGCAGTTGCAAGGGCACTGCTGCTCCATCCCTGAAGCGGGCCCCGCGCTGTGAGGTCGTCCTGGGCGCCCGAGGCTGCCCTGTCACCCTCCCATGAACACCCGCTGCTTGTCTCTAGAAGCAACCAACATAGCAGCTGGGACCACCTGTTCCCATGGCTGCCTGATTGGGCTGTGGCCTCCAGAGAAAAACTCTCACTTCAAAGAAAGCCCCCTGGGAACCCAGGATGCTAATGTCCCTATGGGGTTTTCTAGAAAAGGACTCTGTTGTCAGCCCTTATCAACATTTGCCATCCCCCGCCTGCTTCCCACCCCCCATGCTTTATTGAGATATTACTGATAATATGACATTAGTAAGTTTAAAGCATACGATATGATGACGATATACATATACATTGCAAAACGATTCCCACAGTTAGGTTAGCTAACACTTTTATCACCTCACATAATTAGGGCGTTTTCTTTGTTTTGTTTTTGTTTTTTTGTGGTGAGAACATTTACGATCTCTCTTACCAGCTTTCAAGTACATAATACATGTACTAGCTATGGTCCCCATGCTACTCATGAGATCCCTAGGACACATTCATTCTATGACTGAAAGTTGGCACCCTGTGACCAACTCCTCTTGTGTATACGAAGGCACGGCGCACTTGGCAAGTTCCCCATGAATCTGTGGCAGCCAGGAACGAGGGAATGAGGTCTTTCTGTAAACTCCCAGGTCTCTGTAACAAAGGGTTCTGAGCTACTCTCTCAAGCAGTGTGGCTACTCTTTTGGAGGTTTTACATAGATGTTAAAGAGCTTCCAAATTTCTCTGTTATAGGCATCTAAGTATAAATCTGGTGAAACTTTGCAATCTGTTCAACCACAAGAATGTTACTGATTGCAGCTTAAGAACAAGCAATTATTCTTAAAGCTAGTAGTTGCTTCCACCAAGATAAACCCACACCCCTGCTTATAAAACAAAACTTTAAGCAAGAGTCATCCAAATTATTTGGATGAAGCAAACATCCTACCCATACAAGCGATTTCTGTATACCCTTGTACCTTTACTTATAACGCACATATTCTATTACACTAGTATATTATCACATTACAAAACATGCTCCCAAAATTGAAATATTAAATACATTAAAAAGGAAAATACAATATTTTTGAAAGTATGCTTAATTTCCTTTTACTTATTAGAGGTACAAAAGTTACTCTTGCTCTCACTGGCAAAATATGAAATTTTTGAGAGCAGTATGCTCATTTTCTTCTTTTCTTAATTTAGTTTAGTTCAAAAGTTGTGCTAAGTTCCGTTAAAGCTGATTCTTGGTTTTAAAGTTATGTCAGTTCACAGAGAGAGAGAAAGCCTCCAAAAATACAGATCCAAATGGAAGAAGTAAGGGTCATTTAAGAACCTGGTAATAGCTGCTATAAAAATCTAATTTAAAACTTTCTATCATAATAATATGTTCTAAAAATAGATAATATTTATGAGCCCTTAACCAGGTACATGTAAACTTTAGTATGTGGTAACTCCCTGAAATTCCACAGATGAGCCACAGGACCACAGTCAGTACCTCTTCTCCCTCAGGATACACGATAGGAGACCAAGTAACATAGAGACCAAGGGTGGGCATCTGCATGCATCTGGATATTAAATACTGGCAGAGTGACCATACTGTGAAAATAAAAGTACTGGGTGCCTTATTAAATTTGAATTTCAACTTCCTGACAAATACTGCTTTATGCCAACAGGGCATACTTACGCTTCAAAATTGTTGTTTATCTGAAACTCATATTTAAGTATCTTGTATCTTATCTGGTAACAGTAACTATTAGAAAAGCTTAACTTACTTCTTCTCTTTTTGTCCCTTTTTTTAAACCTAGCGTAAATATAGATTGGAGTGCTAATACTGTTTTCCTGTATGCTCAGCAGGGGAGACCCCCTTCTACAAAGCTATCCCCAGAGTCTGGACAAAGCGGTAGCCTCCTCAAATAGCTAACACAGTCTTGGCTGATTAAAAACACACCCCCTTTCACTCAAGTTCCTTAAACTATTCCCTCCCAACCCTCTCACTATGCTTTCCTAGCATCCCAACTCAGTGCAATGATTGACTGATACTGAGCCCTCTTTTTTCTGGCCAGTTAAGTGTATTCACGGGCAGAGGAAAATTGCAGGTAAAGCCGGAAGAGGTTTGGGCCACAGGTGTGGATGTGGGTATGAACTTGCCCACCCTTGCTCCACCTCTGGTTTCCAGGGGTACCCTTCCCACCCCCATCACCATAGCCAGTATGCCGCTGATCAACACAGAGAAATGCCCTGATTCAGGCCTAAGGAGCTCAAGAGGACATGGGGTTGGAAGATGTGTCTTTGGGCATGAATGCTGTAAAATCCTCAGAGGTAAATTTAACACGACCTTAAAATGACTTATCATTCACACTTTCCTGCATACTTTGTCCAGCATCAACAAAGCGTGGGAGACAAGCTCTGGGAAAATCCGAGCAGCCCGTCTTCGTGACAGCGTGACGGCTGAGGCAGCAGCACGGGTAATGAAAGAGCCTGCATTCAATAAAGGGTTCCTGGGAAATGTAGGGCAAGAAGATCTAGGTTGTTCCAATGCACACAGGTTCCAAAGAGCCATAGCATCATGAGTCCCTCTCTCTCAGGAAGGAAGCAAGGGGTGCTAGGTGACATTAGCCAGGAATGGTGTACTTGACAATAAAGAACACTAATTAGGTGGGACGCAGATCTGAACGAGAAGAGATGATGGCTAGACCCGACAAAGAACCTTCACATGTAGTGATCCGACATAAACAAATATGTAAACAGCACATCTCTACTCATCCGCTATGGTAAATCTTCATTAGTAAAATGCTATACCTCACATGCGCCCATGTGTTTTTATAATACATTTTTTTTAACTAAATTGCTTACATAGATAGAGGCCACACACAAAATATTTGTCAGGTGCCCCCACACATTCTAGGGGCAACCCTAATACCCGGCAATCCCAAAGTTCTCCTGTGTGGCCCTAATGGTGTGGTTTCAAAATGGTGCGTAGCCTCGGGGTAGTTTCACAGCCAAGGTCATTCTCTACTTTTAAGGGACAACAATTACTGAGTGCTGGCTCTGTGCCTGCTACTGTGCTCAGGGCTATGCATACATTATCTCATTGTATACTCACAGTAGGCCAGGGGACAGAGCAAGCTACTTTGTTTTACGCCACCCCAGCTGAGGATACTGTGTTAAGCCCCAATATAGCACTGAAAGAGGTTAATCGGAGCTTTTTGTTTCAGTCATTTCCCCTGAACTGCTGTGAAGCAAGCAGATCTCAGATCTTTTCATCTCTGCTTTACAATTGCAGAACTTACGTCCTAGGAAGGAACAGGAAAGACACTGGCAAGAGCAGGCTGGCAGATTTCCCATAAGGAGGGGTGAAGACTGCAGAGGCAGAATGAGAGGCCTTGGACCCCAGACTAGATCCAGACCCTGCCTTTGGACCACCCTGCCTCACTAACAAATGGGAAGTTCTGCAGTGACCTGACCGCCCAGGGCCCCACAGCGCCTTAAATGTGCCCAGACCAGGACATCGGCTTTTCCTTGCCCTGCAGCTGCACATGTAACGTCCGCACCGGGTCATCTGTCACCTGTATCATTGAGCAAACCTTCATTCTTGCTTTTTGATGACTTTTTTCAGAGGCAAGATAGTTACAGAGTGAGTCTGGGCTCTGCAAATGCATCTAGGCCAACAAACATGGAACCAGGGGCAGGTGACATGAACGGCTTCTTCATCATTCCAGCCAAGATCTCAGTGCCGCTCCCTGCCAGCTCCCTTCTGGCAGAGAATGCAGACGGGGACTTTCTCCCCTCTCACGTGACCTCAACCAAGACAATCCAAAAAGTTCCTCGTTAGTGCCTAGTGCTGGGAAATGGGGACTGCTTCCCCAAAGGTTCACGTCGCACAAAAATCTCCAGAGTGACAAGAAACAGGGGAGTATTAGGAACTTTGTCCTTTCTCCTCCTTGCCAATTAGTGCTGACCTTTATTTCTAAGGTGTTTTTAATTCAGTAAGACACAGGCCAAAGAGAATAGAAGCCAACTTATAATAACAATGTTCCTGTATAATGTGTGTGTGTGTGTGTGTGTGTGTGTGTGTGTGTGTGAGAGAGAGAGAGAGAGAGAGAGAGAGAGAGAGAGAATGAATGAATATAGACTAAAGGAGTAGTAGAAGTGTCAGTCACTATTGGTCTCCCTGTTCATTCCTCTACAAGCTGAATTGTTTAGGAGGGATCAGAAGATCAGAAGATACAGCAGGGAATGAAACAGACAAAAATCCTCAAAGAGCTTACGTTACAATTGTGGGGAGAAGTGCAAGAGATTCACAACAGATAACATACAGAAATCACATAATATGTTAGACACTGGTAAGTGACTCGGAGAAAAATAAAGCAGGGAGCCAAGAATGAGGAGTACACGTAGGGGGATTATTTTTAAATGGGGGGAGGGGGTGGGTTAAGGAAGACCTTAGTGAGGACAGAGAAAGCAGCATTTACCAAAGTTCTTTGCCCGAGGAAACTGGCACAGAGCAGCTCACAGAAATTAGGAGATGCTGCTTTGAGAAGTGGTTTCAGCTGAGGAGAAGTGTACCAATTAGGAAGTATTGCGCTGCTAAAAAGTAAAATATCAGTGGTTTCAATAAGATAAGAGCTTTTTCTTTTGCATAAAAGCAGCTCAAGGATAGGCATTTCAGAGACATAGGACACCTCTGAAAGACCCTTTCCCCAAAGTGTCAATGAATTAACCGCTCTTTTGCTTTTCTGTAACTGCTTGGCTTTTAGGATATAATGAATTAACTGCTCTTTTGCCTTTCTGTAACCGCTTGGCTCCCCCAACACAATGATAGCTGGTAGTTTCATAATAACTGTTTCTTAGCAAGATATGGCATTCCCTGCAAATAGCCTTCTCATAAAATATGGCCTAATACCTGACCACATAGGCAGGGGGCTGCATAGTCACGTTAGTCACATAGGCAGGGGGCTGCATAGTCACGTAGACAGGATGTCTTTCTGCTGAGTAATAAGGTCTAACTTCCCCTCTTTGTTTCCCCTTCCCGCCTTTTTCTTCCCGCTCGGGGGTCTTCCAAAGCCAATCCACTAACACCAAATATGCCCTTTTTCAAATGTTCAAATTGTCAGCCAATCGGCCCTGTCCCATCCGGGACTTGTATGGACCTGTCTATAAAAATCCTGCACCACCCCAGCCTGGTGTGCTCAGCTAGCAGGAGCTGCTGACCCACCCGCAGGCGCCCGCGCTACAATAAAGAACCTCTTGCTGTTTGCATCCTGTGGCAGTGTTGAATTCTTGGGTAAGGGGATCCGCGGGTCTTTCACCTCCACGTGTCATCCGGGGCTTGGTCTCCTGGTACCTTCTGCCTCCCTCTGCTGAGTTCCTGGCTGCCACCTTCTTCCTTCCTTCCCTCGCTTCTTTCCTTTCTTTCTTAAGATTTTATTTATTTATTTGGCACACACAGAGAAAGAGAGAGAGGGAGAGAGATCACAATGGGGAGCAGCAGGCAGAGGGAGCTGGAGAAGCACTTCCCAATGATGACCAGGGAGGATGCCACAGGGCTCGATCCTGGGAACCTCAGACCATGAGCTGAGCCCAAGGCAGACGCTTAACCGACTGAGCCACCCAGGTGGCCCTGGCTGCCATTTTCGAGCATGCTTCAGGCCAAAGTAGTTTCTTTATCACCAACCATCACACCCGTGTTCCAAGCAGATCTTTGCCTCTTACACTGTCTTCCCATAGGTCTCACCCAGCATGTTTGGCCTACGTGTCATTGGCCACCCCTGGTAATAAGGGAAGCTGAGAATGTATTTTAGCAAGAATGTAACTTCTCATAATAAGATGAAGCTTTATTTTTTATTAACTAAAAAAATAAAAAAAAAAAGAATGGCAGTTAGCCTTATGACTAGGGAAAGGAGGGTAGTTTGGAAGGAGTGTTCCAATCTGCAAAACGGCAGCTTTCTATTCTAACACAGCGGATAGCGCAGCCTCCCGAAGACTGCGGCCAAGGCGGCAGAGCCCACAGTACCTGCAGGGGCCTGTGTGCTTAAGGCTTCAGGACACAGAGCCTTCAGGAGCAAGATCACTACACCCACAGCCCATGGGTCAGTGCCCCACTGTTCTGCCTCTCATCAAATCACCGGCCTTTAAGTTTTAAAGAAACCGAAAGCTCACCTGGATGAAACCCCACCCAACCCTTGAATCCTCCCTCACCATTCCACAAAGATTTCCACCCAGCAGCTCATATCAAAAACCTACAAGTAGGGACACCTGGGTGGCTCAGTCATTAAGCATCTGCCTTTGGCTCAGGTCATGATCTCAGGGTCCTGGGATCAAACCCCTCATCACGCTACCTGCTGAGTAAGCAGCCTGCTTCTCCCTCCCCACTCCCCCTGCTTGTGCCCAACCCCCACCCCATCCCCACCCCCGCTCACCGGAAACCCTGGTCAAATAAATAAATTCTAAAAATCTAAGAAAAAAAAAGTCTTTCCCTGACTTACTCTGTCTAATGACATTCCATCCCTACTAGACACTCCCTAGCACGTCACTTTACGTTCCTCAGGAATATACGCTAGTTAAATCTAACTCGCTCATACATTTGTTTTCTTGTTCCTTATCACCATTACTAAGTTCCATGAAGGCAGAAACACTGATTCCTTTGTTCCCCCCCACCTCCAGCACCATAGTGAATGGCACATGGTAGGCCCTCAACAGTGTTGAAGAAATAATGTTATATGAAATGCCCCCACTCTCCTAATCATTCTTCCCTGGACACCCCACAGTTTATTATAAGTCCTCAAACAGGTTCCAAGAAATACAACTCAATTCTTAGAATTGTATCAGTAGTGAAGAACAGCAAAGCACTTTTGGGCATTACATAATATCCCCTGCCCTGTTTCAGTAGTTGATTTAGAAAATGAGTTTTTGATGGAACGCCTGGGTAGCTCAGTTGATTAAGCGTGTACCTTTGGCTCAGGTCATGATCTCGGGGTCCTGGGATCGGCCCGCGTTGGGCTCCCTGCTCAGCGGGGACCCTGCTTCTCCCTCTCCTTCTGCCCATCCGCCTGGCTCATTCTCTCTCTCTCTCAAATAAGTAAATAAAATCTTTAAGGAAAATGGGTTTTTGCATATGGATTCATAGATCCACTTTGAGAATTTTCAGGGGTCAGAGATCGCTGCCCCATATCCTGTCCTTTAATGATAACTAATTATGAATCAAGTCTCCAACAGCCCAACAACTGAGAAAGTCTCCCTAAAACCAGCTTCAGATACACAGGTGTATATTGGGGGAACACCTCAAAGCCAGAATTCTTACCATATAACCATTCTTCTGATTTTAATGTTGACTTTCTATTTTTAGAAGTAATCTAGATTTTAGACTTTTTATTGCATATTGTTACAATTTTTTGAGGGGCTACACAGACTTTTATGCATTCACAATACATCATTTCTCTTCCTCCTGGGCATATAGCTAGATTATTGACAAGAGGGGCCAACAAAATGTGGGTGGAAGTGATCTATACCACACGATGGAAGGGGACTGGGTCCTTGAATGATTGAGTGGAACAGAGTCACCTACACCCTCTACCTGAGTTGGAATGTGACATCAGTGAGAAATAAACTCTCCTTGTACTAAACCACTGAGGTTTTTTGAATAGTTTGTTATAACACTTATCCTGCCCTGATTTACACAGAGGAATAAAATAAAGACCCTGCAATAATAATAAAGTCAAATTTTCAAAGAGAAAACAATTCAGCTTTTTACAATCTCAGCCACTGCAGCGGTTATGAATAATGTAGTTTTTACATCAGTGGGTGATGAGCAGAAAACTTGTGGCTTCCCAGACAACATAAACATAGTATATTTGCTCTTCAGGTGCTAGAAATGTGTCTGACTACACATGAAAGAAATATTTTAAAAGGGTGGCTTGGGGAAAATGCTCAACATGGAGAGAACAAAATTTTTCCAAAAAGGGAAACAACTCAATCTGATCCCAAAGCCTTCCCCAGGCTCTCACTGAGGGACATCAAAAGTGAAATAAAATGTCTGCACTTATTCTGAAATTTAAGGAACATTTTTTCATGAAGGTAGGGTGCTATTTAGTTATTTAATTTAACTTACTTATTTTTCTAAAGTGATTTTTTTTAGAGGGAGAGAGAGAGGGGAGGAGGGGCAGAGAAGAGGGAGAGAGATAAAGAGAGAATCTCGAGGAGCCTCAACACCCAGTGCAGAGCCCAGTGCAGGGCTTGATCCTACGACCCTGAGATCGTAACCTGAGCAGAAATCAAGGGTCAGACACTTAACCGACTGAGCCACCCAGGCACCCCAAGTGATTCTTTGTATTCAAGGAAACTGTCCAAAGTCTTTATCCTGTTCTCTTTGGGGTTTATAGGATCCAACTGAATCACTCTTCTCTATGACCATCACCTTTCAAATATTGCTGGCTAACACTATATATTCAGGCCATTAGATCTTCCTACGAATCAGGAAACTCTATGCAATTTGTTTTTCTTACAGACTTCCTACCTCTCCATATATTTAGTAAGCATAATAGCAATGAACAGTAATAAGACTAGCATCTGCAGTGCACATCAGATTTGACTAAAAGCTTTCACGTCCATTATCAAGTTATAATACTTAGTAATACGCTACATAACCCATCTCTTTCTGTTTTCCATGTGTGCCATTTGTAAAATTGTAATTTCCCAACTTTGTAATGTTTCCTGGACTAGCACAGCCCTACTCACTAATTATATGCAGTAGTTAGTATGTATTATAATTTTATTCATAAAATATGGATGTATTTTACCAGAAGAGCAAAAGCATCAATTATCTACATCAAAAATTCAACTTGCAATGTTTTTCTAAAAATACACTCACCGCATTTCTATAGTTTCTTTCTTTGAATCCTTTGTTTCTCTTATCATTTTCAATATGCCCCATTCGCTTGTCCAGTAGTATCAAGTTTCTAGGTTTCTGGCCTCTGTTGTGGAGTCCATGGCCTGCAAATGTTTCAAATAAAGCAGAACTATAGAAAAATGATTACATGAATACAGAAGAGAAGGCTATCTTTGGGTAGTGTGATTGCTTTCTGACTTAACGTTCATTTGGGTTTTCCAAGGGCGTTTTGTTTTGTTTTGTTTTGTTTGCATTGAGCACATAATTCATTTTGTAAGTAGAGAAAAAGTAAAAGATAATTAACCATAAAGCATGTCTTTGAGCCATTTAGCTTTACTACCTCATTACATATCAGAACTGGCTTGGGTTCATTTCGGTCTTAGTTGTCTCTTGCCCTAAACTTCATACCGGAAAGAAGTGAAACAGCAAAATGCACTGTCTCCAGCAGATTCCTCTCCACTCCAAAGAAGACTGTTTAGAAATGAACATTTTTTGAGGCACCTGCTTCCTTTCAATGGGGATGACAGATAAAGTTTGACTGAGAGAAATGCCAATCGTGTTAGGAGGCAGATGAATTAACTTTCTAATATTTCTTTCCTGACAGTAAATCTTGAGTTTTACGCCTATGCTTAGCAAAATATTTTTAGAAATATCGTTTGTTCAATAGAGATGATGCATTTTACTACTTTTTAGAGCACACCATTGATCCCTATCACCAAGGCATTAGGTAGGCCTCACAAATCATCCCGGCATCTGCCCTCAGCCTCAAATAAATCATTGACAGAGTGGGAAAGCAAAGGGAAATGCCCATCGGAACTAAGGGGCCAAGAGGAAAAGATTGTGCAGTATCTCTCTTTATGAAATTTCCTTTCTCTGAAAGTCTTTGGATATTCTCATTTCTTTTGCAACTTCCCCTTGAGAACTTCTCTCATGAAATATATTTTAGCATAATACAAATTTTCCCAGCAGGCATTTTTGGGCTTTTGAAAAATTCTATACAGATTCTCACTAAATATAATCCAGAGTGAATCTTTACATAATAGGTCAAGCAATGATCAACAGAATGTATGGACCTTACATACGTGTGTGTACACATACACACATCATTAAGTTCCTATCTTTAAAAATCACCCATTCGCCAACTAAAAAATTCTCGTCTGCTTTGTTTACATTCATTTTATTATCAGGGAGGCCTGGGTGAAAAATCTTTAGATATAGATGAACTCCCTCCAAGTTCCTCAGGATTATCTCTTAATTGCTGGAGGCTTCCTTCCTGGGCAAAGTAAGTTTCTCCGCCTTTCCTCCCAGTTTATTCCATAAAGGTTTTCTCTCCTCAGACCAGGGGAATATACTTCCAGGGCTTTCTTAGCACAAAAAGAACGAACAGGGAGAGATGCTGGCCCACGAACCCAGGACCCATGATTAGGCAGCCCTGCCAAAGTCAGTCTTGGTTCTACAGTGGTCTCTGCTCCCAATCATGGAGATTTCTGGCTACCAAGAACATGGTCTCGCCTTAAGAAGTTTTGGCTAGAGCATAAAAGGATTAGTGATCTGTTCAGAACCCAATTCTAATCATTTCACTTAAATACAATTATTTTCTGTTATATTTCCACAGAATCTCACAGTAACTTTATTCCCAGCCACAAAAATAAAGGTGGAAAAGAGAAAAATAAATCAACACAAGCGTGATCCACAAATCAAAAAAGAAACAAAATTCTGAGTAGTAAAGGGGAAAGTCCTACTGCAGTGGTATTTGAGCTTGGGTAGGATAAACTGCTGCCGTAAATAGTCTCACAGACACATAACAGTTCAAACACAATAGAAGTTTATTTCTTGCCCTCAGCATAGTCCAAAGTATGTTTCCTGGTCAGTTGGTGGCTCCTCCCCCATGTGACAATTCAGAAATTCAGACTCCTTTTGTCTGTGGCTCTGGAATCCCCTGGATTTTGTAGTTACCTGCCCCCAGCTCACAAGGAATGAGAGTTATGTTGGAGCTGCCTAAGGGAGCAAGTAACAAGTATCTTCCACTCATACTCCATGGGTGAGAACTAGTGGCATGACCAAACTTAACAGCAAGGGAAGCTGAGAAACGTAATCAAGCTGCGTGCTCTAGAAGAAATGGAAAAATAATTTGGTAAACAGCCAGCAATCTCTGCTATAACCGGTCTGTATCCATCTGTTTTACTCATTTATTTTTATTTTTCTTTATTCATTTATTCATTCTGGAATCCCTAACATTTTTGTTCAATACCTATCAGGGCAGACATTTGATAAAATGCTCAATGAATGTTGCAAGTCGGGAAATAAATCACCGTGACAGGTCATTCTATTATTTATATTTTAAATATGGTATGTTATGTTATCTTTTTATATAATTTTATGTTTAATATTTAATACTAATCTCGTATTAAGACAGTCTAAACCTTAGCCTTCCCTATTTTAAAATTCCAATCTCATCTTTGATTCAGTCTTCCTCCCATCCGGGCTGACTCGTGGCGCTGGAGACTTGGAATGGGGGAAGGGGGTCAGACCAGAGTGAGAGAAACTGTTCTCTCACACACTGCCTTCTTCCCTCCTGAGGGATTAGGTGGCGGGCGGGGTGGAGAGAGAAGAGAAAGAAGAGTTCTTTTCATGTCTTCCCTCTCCCTTGTTGGTTATAATCACAGCTCCCTTCTGTGGTGAGGTGAGGTAACGGTCACTTTTCTATTGGTGTCACTGTTATCCTGTGTAAGCCTGACTGCCCTGAGTTCCCTCTGCAAGGCAGGAACTGAAAATGCTGGCTCCTTGAAGAGAGAGAGCACATTGGTTCTTCAGAGGACCCCATGGGAGGTCTCCCCTGAACAGTGCCCTGGAATGGAAGATCCAACTGAGGTTGGCCTCTTTCTCACCCGTGCTTGTGTCCTCCCCACAGTGGGGAGGGGCTCATGGGACCGCTTCCCTGAGGCGGTGCAGGTGCACAAACAAGAGAGTTTATGTTCTTGCCACCTTCCATGGCGTCCACACAGGCACAGCCAAGTCCCACACTCTTGCCACGCCAGACAGTCGAAACGCCGGCAGCACCTGGCATCTTGCCTCTCAGTTCTGACGTCTCCTCCTGCTGTGATTCTGTGCCCCAGGATCATCATCCCAAAGGGATGAGATGCAGCAAGCCCTCTGCTGGCTCGGGGGCTCAGCGATCTTGGTAGAGTTGATGATCTCACTCTCAGAACTGGAGTGGGGAAGTTGAGGCGGTCCTGCTACCTTCAGTCTTGTAGAAGGAAAGAGACAAACAAACTAGATGCTCCATGGCAGGGTAGGGGGTGGTGGTTGCCACTCCCTGAGTCTCTATTCGCCCCCCCACAAAGATGTCCTCCCACTCCAGAGACACATTTTGCCTGACGGAGGGGAAGTCAGCAAAGAGAGGAGGGCACTGGTGCCTGCTCTGCGGAAATGATGCCTCTCAGCAGGCCGACTCGGGAGGAGGCGGCTGCTCCTTTGGATTAGTAATTCTCTGAACTTAAAATTCAGACGGCTTGGTGCCTTTTGTTCTCAGATGTGAGTTCTAGTCAAAATTCCAGGAAAAAGCCTACTTTGCACTTCACACCATGACTCTGAAATGATTTCTTTGTCAACCAGAGCTTTGACATTTTGGAGCACTGAATGTGATTGCTGGCTGTCTAATCTGTGGGGTACCTCCAAGGGAAAGACAGCAGTCCCTTGTCAAAAAATGTAACTATTCTGTACAGGTCCTTCCTGCCATCCATCCAGAAAAATTGCTGACCTTTGGATATAAAGCCCTGCAGAAAGCAAAATCTTGAGCATTTTCACCCATGATGTTTTATCTAGGATAAACACAGAAATATCTATGTGAATCCACCCAGCACATGCTTAGAAAATACCACTGAATTGGCCCAAATTATTAGGAAGAAATGAAGCTTTTTTTTAAATTTTTTATTTTTTATAAACATATATTTTTATCCCCAGGGGTACAGGTCTGTGAATCACCAGGTTTACACACTTCACAGCACTCACCAAAGCACATACCCTCCCCAATGTCCATAATCCCACCCCCTTCTCCCAACCCCCTCCCCCCAGCAACCCTCAGTTTGTTTTGTGAGATTAAGAGTCACTTATGGTTTGTCTCCCTCCCAATCCCATCTTGTTTCATTTATTCTTCTCCTACCCACTTAAGCCCCCATGTTGCATCACCACCTCCTCATATCAGGGAGATCATATGATAGTTGTCTTTCTCTGCTTGACTTAGAAATGAAGCTTTTAATTGCTGCATGTAATTTGACTAGGAACTCTCCTCCTTTTAATCCCTTGGGAAGATACTTGCTAAGAAAAAAAAGTGTTAAAACTGTTCCAAAATGAGTTCTGAGAAACCCCAAATGAGATCCACGATTTGATGTTCTAGTCAGAAATTGTTTGGGAAATAACAATTTTGTAGAGCAACATATAACGGGCTAGACAAACACCCCCCCACACACACACAGTATATATGTGTGCGTATCTGTATATACGCACACATATATAGTTCTGTGAGTGGTGGAGTTCTGTTTCAAATTTTGCCATGTCACTTTGCCATATGATATAACCCCTGTGGGAGAACTTCAGTTGGAGCTCAGATCAGAAATGGCTCCACCAGGATCTACATGTCCAGGTTTATGTTAATGAGGTGAAATGAAACACCGTGCGCTCCACCCAAAGAACAGGAGATGGGCAGAGAGGACGCAAACGAGGTGTCTGCAAAGTTGGCTCTGGCTCCCCTCCGAAGCATATCAAGCAATGTGCAGTGAAGGGAGATGAATGATTTGGGTCCACACTCAAGACTACTTCCTGTGGACAGGAAGCCAACAATTCAGGAAAACCTCACCTAAACCGAGGTCCAACTTGCAGCGGCCTCAGCCACTCAGTTGTAACCCAGGGGGCTCCCGAATTAAGGGACTTTGGTGCAGCAATGATGCCCCCCAAAGCTATGAGCTTATTAATAATATAAATGTATGGAAAGACTACTGGCCTCCTCCAGATGACCATGTGTGTGGAAGACCGTGCTGATTAGTTACAGAACACGCTCACCGTAGCCAAAAAGTGTCTACTGGGGTGAGGAACATGAGACCAACACTGCAGGGGGAAGCACTGAGGGAGAGCAGCTGGGGGGGGGGGGGCATTCTGTGAATGGACCCTGTGAGTCCTTCCCCTTCCAATGGCTGCTGAAGACCTCACTTTGGAGCAGCGCGATAAAGAGCCAATATGAGAAGCAGAAAGAACACTGGGGGTCACCGGAGGTCAGCTGGACTCCTCATCTTACAGTTGAGTTGATGAAGTAACAAACTATCGCTGCTTGTAATGACAGCCCTGGGTCTTTAAGAGGCAGTAATGATTCTATCGAAAACCTATGTTGATGAATGCTACCGAAAAGTAAAAATCAATGTAATGGAATTTACACACAGAAACCAAGATGTTCTAAACAAACAAACAAACAAACAAAACGGGCTTTTCCAAAATATCTTTCTCTGATGAGGTCAGATCTATTGGTCATTATGGTAAAACTTGGTAATAACATTAGCAGAGGACATGGAGCTTTTGCAGAGTCCACCAGTGCTTTTCATCTTCACACCCTTCCTGCAAAATTACCAGGATATGTATTTGGAACAATTATCCTTGCTTTATAGATCCATCTCACTGAAGCCACTGAAGTTTGACAGAACCACTGTTAAAACCAGAGTCTCCTAACTAACGGCCCCAGGGAACTTCTTTTTTTTTTTTTTTTTTTTTTAAATTTCCCAGGGAACTTCTTCCAGGTTTCGTTCCCTGATAGCTTCTTCAGAAAAGTGATGCTGGAAAAAGAAATAGGCACCTAAGAACGTTTGGCCATGGGACGTCCTTTACGCCTTCATTCTTTCAGCAACTGTTCATCAAGCATCTGAATCAGTTAGTCGTTGCCACAAATAGCAATAGCAGAGGTATGAGAGGTTAAGCCTCACTGTCAAGTGCTTTCCAAGCCTTTGGCTGCTTAATATTCCATTGGCCAAAGCAAGCCATATAGCCAAACTCAAAGACAAGGGGCAGAAAAACAGATTCTGCCTCTTTAATGGGACAAACTACAAAGTCAGAGACCAAAGGATGTGGATACAGGAGGAATGGAGATTGGGCCCATTAACGCAGTCTACAACACCACCTACCATATTCCAGGCGCTGTGCCAGGCACTGGGGATACAGCGCTGATCATCACAGAAGCTGGCCTCCTGGTGCTTACACTCAAAACCTGAAGATTAAACTTCCACCCCCATGAACTCCACTGCAGCCTGTTACAACTGTAACCAAAATTTAATAATGAAGGCAAGTCTACCGTCCCTTGTGGCATTTCCGGGAGGAATAAGTGCTTTGAGGGATTATCTATTATTCTGAACTCCTTTCACCACAGCTCCCCATGTATTGTCATACATTATCAAGATGGTCTCCTCTGATAGATACATTCAAATGAATAACTGAATTTATTTAGAGAACCAATCCAATAGCTCTTCTTCGCTCTATTGGAAATGGGTCCATGTTGAGAATCCTCAGGTAGGATGGAAAAGCCTTTAGGAAGCTGAAGATCTGCATTCCAGGCTCCTCCCTGTAATCATCCTATTTGCATCACAAAATTGTTAATTAATTCGAAGACACTTCCTGAGAGCCATGTCTGTATCAGTCTCAGGGATCAGGGCTTTTCCATCTAAAGATTCCTCTAACCCTCCCGATAACATTGTGAGCAAAACTAGTGCAAGATTTATCACATATTCAACAAATGGTTATTAAAGCACTAATTATATGCCAGGCACTAGGCCTGCCAGATGAGAAATATATATATTTCTGGCCATCCAGGAGCTCAGTTTCTATTAAAGGTGACAGACCTGTGAACAATACAATTAAAATATAATGAGGTAAGAGTCTTTATAGGAGACAATATACTTTACAACATTATGCAAATATAAGGTATTATAATCATAGCTGTAGGTCTCAAAGACCTCATCCTGTTTTCAGAAGCTGCCTAATTTATCTACAAGGAAATCTGTGGTACTGAGACAATTTTAAGCCGATGGAGAAATAACCTGACCCAAAACCATATGCCACCGCCATTTCCATCTTTCTGAGAAAATCCAATAAAAAAGGCGGGGTGGGGGGGGGGAGCATGATGCTTGTCAGCTCAGCAGGTAAGTAACAATCTTTGGGGATTCAAGAGAAGACTGAAGAAACAGATGTATCCAGGAAAGGGAGTAAGAGAAGAAATTTCAAAAATCCCATAGACTGAGGGAACTCAGGGCATAAACCTAATGAATGGAATTAAAGTATGGAGTGATCTCCTCTAGCAATTGGTTCTAATTTCTTTGCTATGAAATCAAACCCTGTGAGATGTGAACATAAAAAAGCAGTTTTCAGGGCCCCCACTTCACAACCATTTCAAAAAATAACCAACCCAAATATTTCCCCTTCTCCCTATAACCTTTTTCTCTACTTCTTTCATTCCTTCCCCCCAAGAACTTCCTAAAGTAAAACGTGCTAATTGCTGGCAGGTACAAGATGACATCAGCCACTGAGTCAGCTAATCTTATCAAAAACTGTCCTGACAAATAGTAAATGTTTTTAATAAAGCACATACCCTTAGACGTAAACAGAGTTATTCATCACAAATTTAAAACCCCTGTAAAGGCCAATCACTGATGCTTAGAGATGTTACTCAGAATATCAGTGCTACCATCTCAGTACTGCTTTCATTAAATGACTTTGCCAAAGTTATGAAACCTTCCTAACTCCATGAAAAATGGGTGTCTCTAACAATACCATGTATAATTAAGCATATATTGCTGCGCGGTTGGAAAATTCCATTGTCACCTGCATCAGCCTCAAAGATCAATTTGCATACACGGATCAAAGGGAACCTTGCAGCTTGCTGGTTCATTTAAAAGTGAACCAGGGATGATTTTAAGACCTTATTAAATCCCTCAAATTCATCAGAATAAGAGTGTTTTGACTTGTAAACAGCCAAGAATTTTCTAAGGGATTATGAGGGAGAGGCATTCATCTACTGCTTTGGTTGAACTTTTCTGATGTGTTCATTTTTAATTCCTTGTCTCTCTCAAGCCTCAGTATCCTTGGATCTTGTTCAGATTAATGATGTATTTTCCAGTCAAATCAAAATGCTATTGTTCTGTTCCATCGAACATGCATGGCTGCAGCCGGTCCTCTTGGCCAGAGCTGAGAAAACACCAAGGCTGTGTGGTCGGAACCAAAGCCTCCCCAGCTTCATTTTGTGCAACATCCTTCTGGAAGGCCAAGCAAGGGCCAGGCGAGGCTGGGGAGTTCTTCAGAGCTAGGACAGAAAGCAGGAAGGCAAAGCGCAAAGCGGAGTAAAGGCCAAAGGCCCACTCCTGTTGGTGACAGAGGCTCACTGTGACAGGTCTTTCCCTGCTACTGTCCCACCTTTCCATGAGCCCAGACCAGCACGCTGCAAGCCGAGGTGCCCCAATGCCCATGCCAGCTGGCCTCCCGTGCCACCAGTGGGAGATGGGACATGGAGTATCTCCCAAAGGAAAGTAGAAGATGGGAGAGGGGGAGAGGGACTTCGTCCTTCTTGCCCAGTCGCTGTCAGTGCCATTTTGAAAGCAGGCTCACCTTGCACCCCCAAGGTGCCAGAGGACCAGCCGTCTAAGCTCCCTCACTCCTAGGGCCGGGCCACTTCAGCGTTCCCAGGACCCACCACACCGCCTACTTATGGGCCCCAGCAGTGGGGCACCTGCTCCATGGAGATCCAAGCATGCCCCCCCCACAAGCACACACACAGTCCTTCTCACTCTTGTCCTCCCAGCCCCGGCTGGGAACTGCTTCCTGCTACTATTCTTCTATGGCTTCCCTAGACCTCTCCTTTCTGCTCTTGGGTCTTGTGACACCTGTGTGATGAGTTCCTATAATGCAAAGCTTCCACTTATGTTCCAAGTATAGTTTCTTTTTTCCTAAGTAGACCCTCAATGATATTCTCATCAAGGCAGCAACAGTCAGTGAAAGAAGAAAGTGGATTTTTCCATTGCAGATGAAGGATTTGGGAAAGATCAATATGTTATTTTTAGAAGCTGTAGAGGTGATTCTGATAGTATCACCATCCCTACCATTATACTCTCTGCCTTTCTTCCTCCTTCAACTGTAATGTGGTTTCCAGGCCATCTTACAAGGGCGTGCTGTGGACATCTAAAGGTGGCTTCAATGGAAGAGATGTATGCGAGTCTTCAAGAAGTCCCTTTGTCCAACAGCCCCCTCGGTCAATCCACCCAGTGCAAACGTGTGGACAGTGGAGATTTGTAATGACATTGGACCGTGTATGACCATACCTCCCTCCCCTGTCCTCAACTGCCAGGGGCACTCGAGGTACTAACCCTCACAGAAATCAGAGGCCACACATGGAATCAAACCTATACTCTGCCACGAGGACACAGTCGGCCCCACAGAGAAGAACACGAAACAGAGCCTCAGCACGGGGCTTAGGAAAACGTTCCCTGCCCTTGAGAGTTGACAGCCCCATCAGTAACTGCACTTTCCAAAACAGACAGAACACCTTCCACGCTGCCATAGAACAGAGCCCAGAAAGGAATTCAAACTGAAAGAATCATTTAGAAAGCTGAAGAAGACGCTTGAGTATTGGTTTTTACACACGAATGCCATAATTATGTTGTTATATCTGTAGCATCTCTTTATTTCTGTGTTTTGATCATGTTGTACTTTGATTAAATATGAACCAACAAATATTTCAAGCAATGTAGGAAGATGATTCCCTAAATAAATAACTTTGGTTTTAAAAAAAGATCCCCTCTAAAAATTATTAATGCAGTGAATCGAGGTGAGCACTTAAAAACTAAGCTCAGGCAGACGCTGACAGCAGCGTTTAGCTTCCCTTTCTGAGCATCACTGAGCCCCTCATGCCCAGAGCTAATATGACCTCAACAAAATGAAGCCAGTCTTTGGCTCAGTGATTTAGAGCAGTGGGGGGAGTTGGGAATAAACGCTAATGGTTTTCAGGCGAACCCAAAGCACAAAACAAGCCAGCCAAAATAAATATTGTTTTTCCGTACGCTTCCATTTGGCATTTGTGTGGCAGGATAAGGCCTTACCCTGATAAATAATTTTTTGAATTAACAGCCCTGCTTCAGCTTACCTTTTCATGGGGGGAGAAACACAGGAGAGCATATAAAGGAGAGAGAATAGAAGACAAATGTTTCTCAGTGGTTCTACCTTATATACCAGTCACTTAGGCTAGCTGCTAGCCCATCTTCAGTTCTTGTCTTTACTTCCACCTGCCTCCAACATGCACACACCCAGAGCTCTGCACATCAACGTTTTCTCCATTATTTACTACTCTTCCTCTCAACTCTTCTTCATTCTGTGTCTTTTAGTATCATAAACCTAATCTGTAGGATGACAATCAGTGTAACAGCTCCTTGACTTGTACGAAGCAGGCAGAAAAAATATTTTTGGTAAGTTTATCAGATTAAATGCATTCATATTTTCCCTAACAATCGGTGGAAAGTTGTACCGAGCATATATAAATGTGAGGATGAGTATTTCTCTGACAACTGTTTTGTAATGTCTTGGAGATTTCTTAAATCTGCCTCACACCCAAGACCCTGCAAGTTTATCTACAGAATGAGAATGGGGCTAGAGTTGACAGGTGTAACATACTGATTTGTATTCAAGGCACGTTCCTTCTCTGTTGGCCTATGGGTCTGTATTTGCTGAAGAAATGTTTATGTCCTGAACATTTGTTATATATTATGTGTCCTACTTATCTATCGGAGTCATCATCCATCTGAACTCATAAGCGTCCAGCAAAATAGTTAACTTTTTTGCCCCTCCCAACAACGTGGCGCACACGGAGCGAGCTTCAGGATAGCAGATACAGCAGAAGCTGCGGGCACCCCGCCCATGTGCTCTTGCCATTCATTATTCTCTACATGCCCATGGCTTTCCCAATAAGCCCCTGTGGCCTTGCTCTGTCCACACATGGGGCAAGCTGGAAGGGCCAGGAGCTAACACCTCCCCTAGTGGCTGTCCGTCAACCAATAAAGGACGTGAGTGGGAGGACACTCCGCCCCCCACACCCCCCCCCCCCCCGCTCCCTCCCCGCTTAGGTAGAACAACCCTAAACCAGGGTGCAAACAGTCTCCCAAAGGCCCATGGGACTGAGCAGCAGCCACCCACAACAGTCATGCTGTCCTTAAGGTGTGTCTGTGTAGGCTCCCTCCTCTCCCCTGTCACACTCTGCCCCTTCTCTACCAGGGCTTCCTGGGCCCACTCCCAAGGAGAGTAGATGCATCCATAGATCACCTCAAGGTCTGCTTATAAGGGACCCCATACTAAAACCGCTGGGCAAATGCTTTCCGAGAGATGCATGGCCTTTCAGCCCTACAGACACAAAAGATGGAAGGCTTCATATTTAAGAATAGGGAAATAAAAATGACCTTGGAGCTTTGTTTTCTAAACATGCCACTCATTTCCCCCACAGGAAGTGTAGCCAGGCACCAAAATCGTACTATGTATAACTACTAATATAATCCTGCTTCTGACCCATAGACCACCGAAGTATTCTGATAATGAAACACCTCAACTAAATCGGGGCTTGGGCCAGCGGCACTGAGTCAAGCCCCCAGCGCAGACGTTGGGAATGCTGCCTACACAAATGGCCCCAGCTCCTCCGCCCTTGTGCCACTTCCGAGCCAGGAATCTACATGGAAGCTGTATAGAGTCTCTTAGAAAGAGCAGTCCATTAGGGAGGGGGTGTGCTATGATGAGCGCTGTTTCTTTAAGACTGACAAATCACGGACCTGTACCCCTGAAACCAATAATACATTCTATGTTAGGAAGGAAGGAAGGAAAAGAGGAAGAAAGGAAGAAAGGAAGGAAAGAAGATAGGAAGGGAAGGCTGTCCAACATTCCAACCCTTTCTGTGTGGTGTTCAACATTATTAAAACTACTTGGTGGTCCCGGCCAAGGCCAGATAACAGAAAAGTGCACAGAGACCACAAGGGTGGCTGAGAGTCACCAACTGACTGGATCGGGCATCAAGGACCCAGTTTGGAAGACGACAGTCTCAGAGCCCTTTGGGAAGCTGACACTGGAATGGTCTCCACCTACAGTGCACTCCTGATTGAGTCGAACACTGAGGGATATTGTTCACCCCTGTGCTTTCAACAAATTTTGTTGTACTGGGCTAGGCACTGAGGACGTGAGGGAGAGCAAAACAGACCTACCCCTGCCTTTGTGAACTTATGGTAGAGTGTGGAAGATAGATATTCAACAAGCAGGCATGTAGGTCGATAGACACCTACAAAAGGAATATCAAAACAATACCAGGAATCAGAATTTCAAGGCAAACGGGATGTGGCAGGGGCTGGCTAGAGGAAGTAACAATGTGTGAAGGCCCTGAAGGGGCAGAGAAGGTGAATTCTTTCAGGGAATAGAAAAAAGGCCAACGTGGCTAAACTGAGAGTAAGACAGAAACAGATGGAAAGAGAGAGTGGGTCCTTGTTCAAGTTTGTGCTCTTCAACCTAATTGCTATAGGAAGCCACTGGAAGAGGACTTCAGCCTGGGATTTTCATGATGCAAGACCTAGGAAAGAGTCCTTGCCAAGGCCAGCCACAGGACTGAAGTGGGCAGATAAGTCTGAATCATAATTCCATGGATTTCCAAAATTTTAGCAGATGGTACACACAAGCACAGAGACAAAAGAATGGGGAGAGAAGAGAGAGAGAATTTAGAACACTGTCCGACACACTGACACATGAGTATGCAACAAATATTAGCTGTTGAGGGACTCTTAATAGAAAAGCCCTTGCTTCCTCAAGTGAAAGCTCCAGCTTAGGGATAAATCTTTACATCCCCTACCATCGTTCTAGAAACACTAGTGGCTACTTGATGATTATTAATTAAATTACAACTGAACATTAGTTTAACAGGGGTTCTCAAACGTAACTGCTTACTAGAAATACCTAAGGAGCTTTCAAAAATAATGAACCTTTGACATCCCCAACCAATCAAATAGAAACCCTAAGAAGGTGGGGAGTAGGTTTGAGTACTTTTTAGAACTCTCCAGTTGCTTTTCTGTGGGACCAGCTTGGAGAACCAGGGCAACATCTTCACATGATTTAGTTTATTAGTGAACACCTAGCCAGGCTGTCACCAAGCCAGGACCCAAATAGAATACAAGAGAAGTAAATTGAAATCGAAGTCGGGACGAATGAGCTCAGAGCCTGCTCTGGGCTGGGCACTTGTCATTCATTGTGCTATTCAGTCTTCAAAGAACTCTGCAACATAACTCTTCTCATCCCTTTTCATAGATGATAAACAGCTGACACTCAGAAGCAAATTGCCCAGGTGACACAACAAATCAATGAGGGGGCCAGGATTCAAGCTCTAGTCCTTTTGTGTTCCACATCCTCCCCTCTCTCTATGGCCCTCGCGCCTCATACGGCTTTCTAAGGAAGAGTGTATGGTTACAAACCTTGAGAAGCCAAAAGTGAAAATGGAGACCTAGAAGGTAGTGGTGTTGAGATGGGTCATAGGACAAGTCTCAGAGGACACAAGAGGAACCCTAGAGAACTCACCATTTACCAGTTACGGCAGACCTCTAGGTCGCCTTCCCTTACCGGCAACTGCTCCCTGCGTGTCTGAGCAGTCCTCCCTGATACCGCTCTTCCTCTCATACATCTAATCTAATTCAATGCTAAGTCCTACTATCTAAGCCCCTAAAATATCTCCAGAATCTGGGCAGTTCTCACTGTCCGCACAGCTACGAGGCAATCCAAGGGGCCCAACTCCCCATCAGGAGACTGTGTCTGCCTCCTTCCCACTCTTGACTTTGACAGTCTGTCCTTACCCAGCGGCCAGAGCTACACAGAGAAACAGAAGTCAGAGCATGCTGATCAAGCAGGCTGCTCTGCTTAAAAACCCTCCAGAGGCTTCCCATTTCAAGCCAGCCACAGTCCCCACTCCTCATGGTGACCTTTGGAGCCTTGTCAGCTGTGGGCCCGCCTCTCCCTCTGGCTGTGACTCCTGCAATGCTCCCTCTCACTCACAGTGGCCTTCTACATGTCCCTGTCCCCCAACACAGCCTGCTCTCTTGGGGCACTGCTACACGCCGTTCCTTCTATTTGCAGCACTTTTACCCTGATCTCTGTACGGCTGCTTTTCCTCACTGGGCTGTCAACGACAATGTCACCTCCTCAGAGAGGCCGTGCCTGACCATCACAGCTGAAGAGGCCCCCATCCCCACTTTGCTGGTCATGAGTCACGCATTCGGTAATTACTTGCTTACTGGTGGACATGCTTTTAAAAGTGTAACTAACTGCATCCATGGCCAGAAGGATTGTGATTCTTTGGTTGGAAATTCTATTCATCACACTCTGTTTGTCATGCTCCTCAGCCTTGAACTCTTCTCCAGTCCTCGTTCTCAGCTTGCAAAATGAGAATAATGATTAACATGAGTCTTGAGGTGACCTTCTGACTGAGGACTCGATGTGTATTAGCAATTAGACTCCCAGTGCCATATTCAGAAAGAAGGACGACCCAAAGCCAAATCTTTTTCTTGCACCTTTCCCTTTGTGTTTGATGTTGGCTTTTCATTTGCATTTAGCACATTCAGGGAGGAGGCAAATAAACATTACACCGGCTGACACTGTGTGAACGCTTCAGATCCAGCCAAGGCAGGAAGGCTGAGAGCAAACCTTCACCAGAAGCCCTCCCAGGCTTGGAGCAGACGTTAAGTCCATTAATCTCCCGCAAGATAACCAAGTCCACTGCCAATAAAAAATGAGCAGCACCATTTCCTGGACTTGGCATTATCTGTGAGTCCACACAGACCCAGAAAATGGAGTGCAGCTTCTAGTCCAGGCCATTCACGGAAGGATGGATAGAGCCCCCGTGGCTTCGGTGTGGTCTTCTGCACACCCTCCTTAATTGTAGCATTAACCAGCCACTGGGTCTTCTCCTCTTTCCTCCTCTCTGTAGTCACGAGTTCTAAAGCTGTGGACCCCCCCTGAGGTCCAAGGGTAGATTTCAGGAGGCCCATGACTTGGAAGGGAAATTTTTACCTTTCGGGTTTTAACCCCTAACCGAAATTAGGCATTTCCTTCAATTCAACATAGGCAGGAAACCTCGGAAGTCCTAACAGTGTCTGTGACTTCGTCCCCAAAAAAGCTCACAGTTATTTTCATATTTCCCATCTCAGTTGTTGCGGCTATCTGAAAATACTATTAACACTCCTCACGGCTTCAAAATTACAGCAGTTGTTAGAACTGTTGCTCAGTCTTGCTATTTAACATGTTAATAAAGAAGCACATGCATCTGTCTATCACAGACCTGAGTACTTTTTTAAAATTTTGATATCTGTATTTCAATATAGTAGATTTTTCATTGTTATCCTATGTATTTTGTTTTACTCATGTTAAAATCAGTTTTTGAGAGGGAATTAATGGGCTTCACCAGACTTCCAAAGCCTAGCTCCCCTATTAGGTCACACAGTAAAGTGGCCAAATCCTCTCACAGATACTTCAGAGAAGATATCTTCTCTTTTGTCTAAAGCAACTTTGCAACAAAGATCAGGTTTATCTTGTCTCCCTGTGATGCCCCACTCTGTGTCACTGTCCCTAGCAGTGTTTCTCAGCCTTTCTGGGCCACGCTACCTCTTCATAAACATTCATGCCCACGTTTAATATTCTCTGAAATGCAAAATAAACACTGTGATTAAAAACCACTCCATGGGGCAAAGTGCTGCTTTGTTTTAAAGCATCACATGCCAACTTAGCCAGAAATTCCAATTCCCTAATCTCACCAGTGACCCTGGTTGAGAGTCCCTTCTAAAGGAATGCCCTTATAAGAGGACGGTAGAAATCGCCCTTGTCCATGGCTACCCTCTCCAAGGTATTTACTTCCCTAACCACGTTATTCTTACCTGAGTCTCAGGCTAGGACAATTTGGCTTCTCTCATTCCTGGCCAGGGAGGGAAGGATGAGGGTCCCATTGTTGTGATGTGGGCAATTTCTTTTTTCTTTTCAACCTGAAATGATAAGGTTGGGGTTTCTGGAAAAGTATGCCAAGAATCTAAAGGGAAAGGCAGAAGCCATGAAGAAAATGCTTAAGTCCAGATCCAACTTGTCTTCAGAGAACAGATTTCTTATCCCAGGTGACTATAGTCTGGCTTCCCACTAACTGGCCTGGCACCAATCACTGGGCACTCGAGCCCCTGTTATTTTCCTCCGCTCAGGCTGGCTGGGATGTGAGGCTTGGCAAATCTGAACCTTACCCAGAGGGAGCTTATGGTTGGCACAGCTTCTAGGCCTGGCAGGAGACTCAGGCCCTGCTAATGTCGGCTTCCTGACTTCTCTCCAGGTGTGTGCTGAGTGAGAAGAGAAAGAGGCCAATGACAGCATGGAAGTGAAAGCCAACATCTGAGAGAAAGGGCGAGGATCTGGATTCAGGGCGGAGGTAAAGAAGCAATGATGGTGGAGAGGAGAGACCCAGAGTCATGAAATGAGCAGTGTGGGGGCCCAGCTGTGTGTCCTTCCCTTTGGTTCCCCCTTGAGGCGGCTTCTGGTACTGCACCTGGTCCCTGTACCCCAGCTCAGGCCAGAAGTAGCCCCAGCAGTTCTCCATGTGCCCCCCAGCCCCCCAACACAAATATCCTAGTTCTTGCTTGGTCCTCCCAACACTCATTTACAATCCCCTTCTCCCCTTACTGAGAGGCTAAAAGTCCTAAACTCTCTCAACCTCTCCTGATTTTAGGAGTGGCCATGTGCTACAGGTCTAGCCATGAAGACATAAGGGGGAATCTGTTGGGGGGCTTCTATAGAAAACATTACTTTTCTTATTGAAGAAACAGATGTAACTTCGTCCCTTTTACCTGTCTGAAGTGCATGTCTGATGTCTAGAACTGTGAATGTTATATCTCAACCATGAGGTAACAAACATGACGAGAAGGCTGAGAGAATGGGAGAGATGCCCTCTCTGACATTCCTGAACCACTAAATCGGTGTCCCAGGAGCTAATTCCAGATTCTGGATTATGCAGGAAAAAAAATCAGTCCCTTTCTTGTTAAAGTCATTCTTAGTTGGGTTTTGTCACTTGCAAACAAAAGCAGTCCTAACTCATACACCAAAATCAATAGCCCCCTTCTTCCAATATTCATCCATTACTCCAGGTAACCACACTGTTCCATTCCCAAACCCATCTGCTGAGAGGCCTAAGCTTCCTTACCAACCCTTGAACCTACACAAATACTGATGACACAGGTGACGGTTCGTGGCTATCGCTGCTAGCTGGGCTCAGATTCATTGTCAAATCCAACTCTCCTAGCTCCAACCTGCACAACATCCGAGGCTTGTCTCATCACCCAACTCCCCATACAGTCTCCACAAAGCACAGCTGCAGAGTGACCAGGTATGAACAATTCTTGACCTTCACCTACACAGTTTATCTCAAACCCCATCCCCACTGCTCCATAAAGTCACTGAAAGTCCAAGGCATTGCTGGGCATGTTCTCAGGAAAGAGAGAGCCTTGTAAACCACAACCCATCAGGACACCAAAGGCTGACCTCTCAGACATGATGGTGCTAACCAAGGTGATTATGATATTTAAAAGGATTCTCAGCATCCCCTTTCCTCCAGGTAGAAAACAGTAGCCAAGCGATTCTTCCAAATTCAAGGATAAAGCCCCACAAGGGTGACGATGGGGTGGAGCCAGCCATGGGGTTGGCTGGTGGAGGGGACGCAGTAGGGAAACTGGGGCACGTGTTCTCAAATAAAGTAGAAGGAAGGACTCAGAGCCCGTGTTAGATTAAGAATATGAAAATTCTTGGGGAGAATACCTCCTGTGGGAGAGAGTAATTTTATAAAAGGTCAAAATAGAAAATACCCATGAGTTTTCAGAATTTCAAGCTAGCCTGGAAAACATATGAAACAAGCTAAGGAAGAATATACTTGGATTATGATCTTCAAGCCTAGGGGAGACCTGAAGCAAACTCAGAAATTGTGAGAAATTCACCAAATTCAAGCTTCTCTTGGACCCCAAATCTTAAAGCAACTTTTAGTCCCAATCCTCTAAAATGTGGAGAAGAAGTATAGAAGGGCATTAAGTGAAAAAAAAAATATGATTAAATGGTGACAATGGATTTCTACTTTGTCCTTATTTTCACCCAAAAGCATCAAATCAATGATGACTGTTGCCAGAGCTCACAGAGACCTTTGGGCCTCTGTAGAGGTGGTATTAATCACTTACCAGATGTTATAGCCTGAACTGTAGCCACCCCCCTCCAAAATTCATATATTGAAGTCCTAACCCCCAGGACGTTATGTAGAAGTAG
Source organism: Mustela nivalis (assembly GCF_964662115.1). Lineage (NCBI taxonomy): Eukaryota > Metazoa > Chordata > Mammalia > Carnivora > Mustelidae > Mustela > Mustela nivalis. The sequence continues at coordinate 114,908,611 of NC_139040.1, read as the reverse complement.
GGTCATTGTAGATGTAATTAGCTAAGATGAGGTCATACTGGAAAAGAGTGGGTCAGTAACTAACTCAATGTAACTGATGTCCTCATAGAAGAGGGGAAAGTTGGAGACAGAAAGACACAGGAGAACACCACATGAACATGATGAGTCTTGGTTAAGGAAAGCCAAAGGTTTCCAGCAAACGACCAGAAGCTAGAAGAGAGGCATTCTCCCGCACAGCCATCAAAAGGAATCAACCCCACTGACACATTGATCTTGGATGTCTAGCCTCCAAAACTGTGAGACCATAAACTTCTGTTGCTTAAGGTCCTCGGTCTTGGGAATTTTGTTAAGGAAGCCCTAGGAAACTAATACAGCAGATTAATCTTTGCAGCCTCCAATGAGCAAATTGCCAAGTGCCATCTCCTCCAGAGAGGGTCTTACCACTGCTAGAGAATTACCACTGCCTCTGTTTTCAGAGTTATCTTTAGGTTGCCTTCTGCCTTTGGCCTCTTCTTATGTATTTACTTCCTTTCTACAATTAGAAAAATCTGTGTTTACTCATTTCTAAGATGGGATTGATGCAAAGCCATCTGCTTAATGAGAAAGATTCCTGTATACATGAGATAATCAACAAATATGGCTCCAATTAATGATTTTTCAAATTACTATTTAAATATTGACTTGGACTGTGCCCATATGATGTCAAAATAACTGATTTGCATGTGAATATTTCAGTCAAACAATTAGCTGTTTTGTCTACATAGCTCCAAATAATGTGGTTGATTGTTGTTCTATTACGAAATTGGATTGACCGGTGATTTTGGCATCATAAAGCATAGCCTAGATTCCTTTATGAGTACCAGGAGATCAAGCTAGAGAAATAAAAAAGGTATTTCTTTTCTTTAAACTCTGAAGGACTATTAATAATGAAATATTACAGTTAAGGGAATTTTCACTAAGAAAGTATCACCTAATAACATTAGTTAATAGTCTTTCCTGTGGGATTTTGTTACCACCTTATTTCACCTTTATTGTTCTATAGGGCAGTTCATTACCATGGCTTGAATGACTCTACTGCTTCATAGAGATCAAAGTGTTACTGCTTCAGGTTAGGCAAATTAAACAGAACGCCTACCAGACTGATAACAAATAGGGAGCTGAAGAAGTGGGGGAAGTGTCGTGAACACAAACATCTCAATTTTCTTTTTCCCATTCCCCAGTTTTTCTTACCAGCCATTGGCCAGAGTGGAATGGATGGAGAAATGTAAGGTGGAACTCGAAGGAGTAAACTGGGGAGAGTGGGCTGAACTGGAGAAAGCAGAAGAAGTGAAATGAGCAAGCTTCCAAGTGGTCAGAACAAGACCCAGTATTGTACCTGGGGCGCTGGCCCCCTGCTAAGTTCGAAGCTATAACAATGGTCAGAACGTTACATCTTTGTGGCCTTGCCCAATTCCCTCTGAGTCTTTCACCTCCTTTTGCCCCTCTCTCCTTTCTTTCCTCTTCCCAGTGTAAAATAAGAGACCATCACATGGTCCCGATATTCCATCTTTGCTGTTCCAGGGCTTAAATGAATCTCCCCTTGGGAGGGGGGCAGGACATCTGACTCTTGATCTCAGCTCATGTCCTGATCTCAGCGTCATGACTTCAAGCCCCACTTTGGGCTCTACACTGGGTGTGGAGCCTACTTTAAAAAAAAAAAAAGAATCCCCCCAAGTTGGAGACTTTATGGAAGATTTGGCTTTCCACAGCAAGATGTGGACATTGCAATCTGAAATTGAGAATTCCCAAACAATGAGCTAAGTAATACACTCGTCTAGTCTAGTATAATTTCCAGATAATCTCATTATCCTAATTCTTATTAGGTTATTATGGGGATTTTCAACTAACATTCTAAGATGTTAAAGAAAAGTATTTCACCAAAAAGAATTTAAAAGGAAGACAAATGAAGAAAGAGACTGCAAAGGTTTTGTGAAACTAACATATAACAATAAGTAGAGAAAAAATGATTATATCATAATGATTAAAACAAACAAACAAACATAAAATATTGCTGGTAAGAATGTAAAATGGTTCAGGTCCTTTTGTAAACTTGGCAGTTCCTCAAAACGTGAAGCTTGGAGTTACCATAGGACCCAGCTCTTTCAGCAGTAGTTATATAGCCAAAAGAAACAAAAACATAGACCCACACAAACAATTGCACATAAAGGCTAACAGCAGCATTATTTATAATAGGACTAAAAAATATTTCATTAATAAGGTCTCCTATTTACAGTGTCCCAACACAGGTGTCAGTGAAAGAATGAGTGTCTAATAGTATAAAATATCGGTGCCTTCAATGTGATTGCTAATTGTATCAGTTAAAGTACACACATGTGAATTGTGTGTGTGTGTCTGTGTGACCTAACAATGTATAAGGTGTCACCAGAAATGGGGCTCTATGTATAGAGTATGTTCTTTGGTCCTGTCCAGGGATGGGTTCCAGAGAATCAACAGAGGGGAAACCGCAGTGTGCATTATAAAGATGAAGTGAATTGAGATGAAACAAAGAGGGAGGTTTCTGGGGAATCTCACCCACGAAAGCCACACATTTCATTTTCCCAACCCCCACTTCTCATTGATCTCCTTTCCTTCTCCTCTAGATGAAATTGCCATTGGTAAGCAACAGCCCTAAGCTATAACTCAATTCCCTTTGAAGCAAGGACATTCATCAATCCATGTGAATCACCATATTATGGGTTTGACCTGATCAGTTTTCACCTCCACCTTGTAAACTCCTCCAGGCCACTGACCTCTCTTGTCCAGCTCTCATCCCTAAACCTTTACATTCAACCCTCCTTTGTTGTAGCTTAGAGCTTAACACAGTCCCCCCCACCCCCACCCAATGCTTTTTCCTCACTCTGACAAGAGGCTCTGATCTCCAGTGGAATTTGATAAAACACACTAATATCTCTAGGGTTGTGTATGGTTTAGCATAATTCTTTGGAACAACATGGTGTCTTCAGAAATCATGAGGCAGTATCTTAGCTCCATTCTGCAATCATCTAAGTCCTGCCAATTCTATTTTCTGAAAAACCTATCAACCCTTCCTTTTCCATCACACTGGTCTCTACCTTGCTTCAGGGCCTAATCTCTTCTCATCCTGATTATTATCATAACCTCCCAATTGAACTCTTTGTCTCTAGTCTTGCCCTTCCTTTATCCAGCTTCCATGTGGCCACTGGAATAACTTTATAGAACACAAGCTTGGCCATAAACTCCCCCAATTCAAAGCCCTGGAATGGCTTCCCATCACCTTCTGAGTGAATACCCAGCTCCTTATGGAGTCTTACAAGCCCCTTTAACCCAGTTCCTGTCTACTTTTCCCAACTCTTGCCTATCTATCCTGAATTATTCGTAGTTCCCAAAACAAGCTAAGCTCTCTATCTATCCCATCCTTAGAATTTAAAATGATATTTCCTCTGCCATGAATACTCCAAGCAGCCTTGAATATTCTTTCCCTGCATGGGGGGGGGGGTAGCTAATTCTCCTCTTTTTCAAACAGCTTTACTGATAATTAATTTACACACCATGAAATTCACTAGGCTAGACCACTAACCTTTCAGACTCCATTTGGATGTCATCTCTTGTTTTTGATTGGTCTCCCTCAAAAACAGATCTTGAAACAAACTGCAGGTGGAAGTGGTTTATGTAGGAGGGGGTTCCCAGAAAACAGAGTGAGGGCATAGAGATGGGAGATGGCAAAGAGAGAAAAGCTGACAAAGTGTGTGCTTGAGAGTGGGTTACTGCTGTGGGCAACTAGGGTGGTCAGCTCTGCAGGGAAGTCTTTTAGAGCCTGCGTGAAACACATCTCTGAGTTGTCCCACAGAGAGGCAAAGAAATTGAGGTACTTATTTTCCCGTTCCTCGTTACTTGAGAGTCACACCCAGGGCTGTTAGGCCCCCTGGCACTTCCAGCCTACCCCATGGCCAAAGAATATCTCAAACAGAGAAAGGCAGGAAGCCATTAGTGTATATAGGAACCACCTAGAATGAACTTGTAAGCCAAGATGGTGAGGATGGAGGACCAGACAGCAGTCCATGTGCGCTCTCCGAAGCTTTTCCGACTTTTCCTGCTTTTCAGTTTGGGCTAGGGGAACATTCTCACTGTCCCATAGAACCAATGTCCTTGCCACACTCCGCAACTTTGTGGTTTCATTTGTTGGCCTCAGTCCACTACACTGGACTCTTCAAAGGCAAGGCCTTTATATGCCTTCATGCTCCACATTAAGGGAAGTGCCTTGGACCTCCTACCTGGCCCAATAATGTGCGAGGTTGTTTCAAAGCACTTTATATTCATTATCATATTTTACAGCTGCAAATCTCCTTACCAGAGAGAAAGCATCATCATCTTTATCATTCTGATTTTATGGACAGAAAGCTGAAATACAGTGATGAGACACAGCTAGGTGAAGGACCACATTTGCTGATAGCGAGGCCAGTAGCCAAACTGCTTTAGTTTCTGCTCCTTGGCACACTACAGGGAGTAATGGCATTCACCTGAGGCTAAATCTTTCAACCCATGGTAGAACAAACTTTTCCATATCTAGAATAATCCACTTTTACAATGTTCAGAAGATGCCTGAAGGTGGAAGCAAAGCAGGCCTAGAAATGCTGAGTCCTGTGCTATATCTGAGAAAGGAACTTTTGATTTTTTTTTTTCTCCTCTCACTTAGCCTCTCTGAGGAACTGCCTCCTGATGTAATTTTTCTACAATTCTAATATTTGTGAATATGTAAATCAGATTTTACTATTAATTAATTCACCAACATAATGCCATTCACTGGAAGGAAGTGATCAGCCATGGGGAACAGAATGCCTTGTAGCTCTGTCATTTTTAAAAGTCAAAGCAAGAAGTACACAGTTCTAATAACAGAAGGGATAAAGTGCTTTGTTCTTAGGTTATGCTCTGGAGTACAATTTTTAAAGGGATTAAATATATAAACATCAAAGAAAGACTGCCCTGAAGCTAAAAGTTGTATCAGGAAACCCCCTGCTTTTTTATGTCCCCTATGTTCAAACATAAGACAATGGATCTGGTGATTATAATGGTGTCTATTCACTTTACACAGTAAAGTAAAGGAAGACAATTAAAGAATTTTTCCCTCTGCAGTATAGTGACTATCACTAAAAAATGAAAGAATTTCAACAGGCATAAGGTCAGCCTATTTGGTTGCTTATTTTATTATGTATTTTCAAACCACTTAACAGTTTTCCATTTTAACACTTTGAGGGATTTTTCTTGGTAGAAAAATCCAGACAAGAACTGCAGAAGTTTTACCATCTGCAAAAAGAGTGGGTTGGATTAGATCAGCAAACATTTTGGGTTCCATTACAATATTTTTGTTGGTCCACAGAACTCCTCTGAGGAATACCAACATCAGACATGAATCCAAACACTGAAAAACCGATTAATGGATAGGAGGCAAATTGCCACTCTACAACACTATTATATGAATAGGAAATACAGAAATAATATAAAATTGTTTATAATATTCATAGCATATTATATTATCTGATTAAGAAGTGTTTGATGTATTATTATACCCAGTCAAGGCATTTTAGGAAAGGAATAAGTCAATTGTGCTAAGAAGAAGAATGAGTGAACAGAAAAACAGATTTTGATATCAGATAGGCCTATATTCTATTTATACTTCTATTGAAGTAAAATATTTCACAAGATATTTAATCTCCTTAATCCTCAGTCTCCTCTCTCTTTAAAATAGGTTTGACAATTCTTAATAGCCCATGGTAATTTTGCAAATTACAAAGTTAACATATGGGAAAATGCCTAGGGTTAAATTTATTTATTTATTAGAAGATTTTATTTATTTATTTATTTGACAAAGAGAGAGAGTGATCACAAGTAGGCAGATAGACAGGCAGAGGGAGAGGGAGAAGTGGGTTCCCCACTGAGCAGAGAACCTGAAGCAGGGCTCGATTCCAGGACCCTGGGATCATGACCTGAGCTGAAGGCAGAGGCTTTAACCCACTGAGCCACCCACGTGCCCCGTAGGGCTAAATTTAGCACATAAAATCCATTAAAATGTTCTTTCCCCCATGTTCTATTCTTTCTATAAGTTTTCTGCTGAATTACTCCGAAAATTCAAGAGATTATTTGTTAATGTCAGTTCTTTTGTATCCCTTTAAATGTCCCTCTCCCCATACAAGCACATCACAAAGGCATAAATGTATTGGGCACAATTAAATATGATCCTATTAGATTAAGTGTTCCACTAATTTAAATATTTTTCCATTTTAATTGGCCTGGATTAGGAAAAAAATTATCAAACCCTGTATTATATTATTCTAAAGAATCTTTTTTTAGCTCTAATTTTTCTCTAAAAACAATTTAGAAGTGATGAGGGTTGGAAGGGGGAAGAGTAGCTGGGGTTAAATGGACCTGTCCCTGGTGCTGAAACTGAAAAAAACATACCTAAACTCTCCTCATTTAGGTGTGGTGGATGGAAAGCTAGTTTAACTTCATGAAAAAACCTGAGTTGCGCTTAGTTTGATATCAAGAAAGTGGTATTACTCAGGACTTCTCAAAGCTTTAAGATGATCCCAAGGGAAGAGAGAAGGGGTCCTCCAGCAGTTCAGCCAAGTGATCAAAAGGCTGTAAAAAAATAAACCTGACACATAATATCATTAACATGTAGATATCTATAACATTAGATAACAAAGATGTTCAAGTCAACAAGATGCTAATTCTAGACTAAAGGCATTCTAAAACTAGAGACTAACCATATATCATCTATGCCTTTTTTAAGACCCCACACCATTGTTGTGACCTCTCTCCTCTGGCATTTCCCTTACTCAGGTTCATATTTTAACCCTCAGTAGATGTATCCAACCCTATTAAACTAAAAACTCCTCGAGGGCGGGGAATCCCTTGTTCTATTTCTCCAAGTTGTTGACTACCGTAGAAACTTACTGCTAATCGGAATAAAATTACTCCATTTAGTTAAATTAATCAATGTTGGTGAGCCAGTCAAAGAAAGCTTATTAGATATGTGGGCTGGGATTTTTAAGAGAACCTTGAAGGATGGAAAGATTTTGGAAAGTGAAGAGAAGGTAAGGCCATGTTTTATGTTAGGAGAAAAAAGTGAAGCACAGATTTGGACCTGGATGACCACAGACACTCAGCTAGTGTGGTCCAAAATGTCTCTTTCTGAGAGGAAGACAAGTCCTAAGAAACTCTTAAGGATAGATGAGCGGGGATTGGATTAAATGGGTGATGGGCATTAAGGAAGGCACTTGTTATGATGAGCGCTGGGTGTTGTCTGTAAGTGATGAATCACTGAATCCTACTCCTGAAACCAATATTACACTGTATTTTAACTACCTAAAATTTAAATAAACAAATAAATGAATGTAAGAAAGAAGGAAGAAAGAAAGGGAGGGAGGGAGGAAGGAATCTTTAAAATCCCATCTACAAAAAAACAAAAACAAAACAAAACAAAATTAAAAATGTTTCTCCCTGACTGAGTGCATCAAATAGCCCTCTCTGAGTCCCGAGTCCTATGTTTATTCAGGAAAATGATTCTGCGTGACATTTTTTTTCACTATGTGATGATAAATCGCTTTTTTAAAAGAGTCATGATGATATTTACTGAGTTGGCGGAATACCCTGAAAAACACAGGTATCCAATTAGCACACTTTCCTTTAGGATGGCACAACACCCAACACTTAAAAAATATGAGTGTTACTGAGATTGGAATAGCATAAAGAAGTGATGAGCACACTATCCTAAGTGCCACCCTAAATTACAACTGTTCAAATATCCTTTGCATGATCCTGCTACGTATAGTGATGTCATGGTTTAGATTTAACATATATGCATGAAGGTATTGTGTTGTTTCTCTGGTAGAAAATGGTAGTATGATTATTGAAAGCGATGGGTGACACACTTGTTATACAAGAGTAGACCCATGTTTCTAACCTTATCAAACCAAATACGATTTTTTTTTTGAGTCCACACTCCCTCCACACCATGATTAATCCCTTACAAGAGACTTACTTCAAATATAACAGATGATAAGAATCCCCTCCCAAGTGAGAATATTTCATTAATTTTATCAACAAATTTAATCCTGGTGAAGTAATGCCCTTGTCCCTTCCAATTTAACAATAATTATGAAGTCATCTGTAAGGAGCAGTCTACTTAAAAAGTAGTGGTGGATATTTGACCTTAAGAAAATAGAGATGTAGTCAGAGATTTATGTAAAGGATGTTCATCTCAGTCTTATTTATAACAGCAAAAAATTGTTTTTAGAGGGGCAGAGGGAGAGAGAGAATCTTGGGAAGGTTTCTCATCCAGCACACAAGCCAGATGCAGAGCTAGAACTCACAACCCTGAGATCATGACCTGAGCCAAAATCAAGAGTCAGACGCTTCACTAACTGAACTACCCAGCACCCCCCAACAGTAAAAAGTTCTTTAAATGCCCAAAAATAGAATATAAGTTAAATAAATCCAGTTTTAGTCATTTGGTGGAATTCTATGCAGCCATTAAAGTGTTTTATAGCAATATTAATCAATATGAGAAAAAGCTTATGATCTATTTAACAGGAAAAAATGCTTATAAAACAGAATGTTTACTATGACTTTCAGTTTCAGGAAAAGTGTATAAATACTTAATATACATTGCCTAAGCCCTCCTGCCAAAGACCGCCAGGAACACACCAGTAGTTGAATGAGCTGGGTTTATTTTTCCTTGTAGCCAAGGAGAACATGCACCATGGGGAACTGAAGTACATCTCAATAAGAAGGGGTTGGGTTTGTGTTAAGTAACTTGGGGAAAAGTTTAAGGCAGTGGGGCCTGCTGTGGATTGGATGCTGTCAGGAAGCAGGGGTAGTTTTGTGATTGGATGTTTAAGCAAATCTGTATCTAAGAGAGAAGACTAGACCAAAGCTAAAGCTGAAATTTAAAAAAAAAAAATTTAAGACAATAATCACTCCCATTAGCCAAAATAGGGGCTTGTTTGGTCATTTTTGAGATTTGGACAATGCTCATGCTTCATCTGTGTCCAGACATGATTATGGAGTGGTCCGAATTTTGTCTGGATCCATGACAGTCACCGAATGACCTTATCTGACAACAGTGTTCAGGAGAATAGTCTTTATTCAAAAGGAGAACACGGAAACTTAGTTGTGAGTACCAGGGCAGCTCCTAGCCACACAAAGTCCCAAGTGGTAATACCAGGCCAGCTTCGGGATGGCAGGGAATGATTTTCTTTTCCACACACACACATATTCAAGAAAGACTAGAATGATGTCAGATGTCATTAACTAGGTACTTGTGGTATTCCAGACACTGTTTTAAGTGCCTTACATCTTTTAACCAATTTACTCCCCACAGCCACTCTATGAGATAGGCACCATGAATTATTCCCATTTTCCAGAACAGGGAAGTATGGCATAAGAAGTTACTACTTACCCAACCTATCACAGTAAGTAGTGGAGCCTGGATTCCACTTAGTGGCTATGCAACCAACAGCCTGAACCTCTGCATTAGACTGTCTCTGTGTACCATAAATGATCACAGAGGCTACCTTTGGGAGGCAGTGTGAGTAACAGGGCTACGGAGTCGTTTTGATTCTTTGTTTCTAGTTCTTATTTTCTAAATTTTCTACAATTAAAATGTATTAATTTTTAATCAGAAAAAGGAATTAATTAACGAATGTACTAACGGAAGCTCTAGTCCCAAGGTCATTGTCCCAAATGCAAACCCAGGTCTTTGGTGGTGGCCACGCTCCCCCCCAACTTCTGAATCAAGAGAAGAAAAATCAAATCGGGAGGAGGCAACGCCCCCACCCTCTGGCTTCAGCTCAAGTTAGGTAATACTAACTGAATTTCCCGCAATAAAAAGTGGCAGCAAGATCCCTTCTGAGGCCGTTCAGTGTCTGTGAATTAAAGCAGGCGGGGTGGAAGTTGCCCCACATATACATCAAGAGGATTAGGAACAGAGTAAGAAGGACTAGAGGCAAACGCCTTGGTCTCAAAGGAAAGGCCTCTCTGTGCGGGAGAACAACATACCCCCCCCCCCCACACACACACACACTTCGCCCTCCCTGGCCAGCTGAGCATCGCTGGGCTTCCCCCGCTCTAAGATTCAGCCCAGGCGCTGAGAAAGGGGATGCCTACTCTTCAGCCTGCGTGAGCGCTCACATTAAAAGGCCGAAAATTCTAGGGATCGGAGTGAACCAAGCTTAGGAGGGAACCATTTGGAGGGACAAAGAACAAAAAGAGCTTCGCCAAAATGTTGAAGGCTCCCAAGGAGACTTGTCGGTTGGTTTCCCTTCTCTTACTTTCGTCGCTGCGCTGGCATCAGGGCATATGAAACATCCCTGTTCGCTCCCCGCGCCAAGACCGACTTCAGGCCTCCAGAGAGGTGCCTACCCACCAGATGCCGCCCGCTCAGCGGCAAAGAACTGGGCTCGCAGTATTTCCCACTGCTGCCGCACCCCACCCTACCCCCCCCCCCCCCGCCCTTTCCGCCTTTCCTTCTGCCCCGGCTGAGAGCCACGCAGGGCATCCACCCTGCCATTTAGCACCTCGGCTGCGCAGTGGTGGGTGGTTTCCCAAAGCGTGTGCCCTCGCAGCCACTTGCTCTTGCCTCGCCAGCTGCAGGGGCACAAGTCAAAGAGGCTTTTCCCTCCGCGATCATCGTGAATCAGCAAAGCGCTGCAGAGCAGCGGCGTCTCCTCAAGCAGAAATTACGGTGCTGGGGGAAGGGCACAAGGGTAGTGTTGCAGGGGGATTTCTAGCCTCTCCCAACGTGTCCCTCCCCAGGACGACGGCACTGGGGCGGGGGTGGGGGAGGTGTTGACTGGAAGCTGCTGTTTGAACCTAGGCGCCCGGGGGAGCCTCTGGAAACGGAGATCGGTGTGGGGGAAACAAGGGTGAGGAGAGAAAGTGGACATGAGTACAGATGGGTAGAAGGACCTAGGGAACTGACAGAGCAGAGCGGGTGCGCCCCCGGGGTGGGCAGCGCAGCAGTTGCAGGTGCTGATGAGGGAATGTAGGAGGGAGGGTCTGGTGTGGGGGAAGGGAGGAGAGAAACCAAAAACGGCGGCTTTCCCAGCCCAAGACTTCCTGTTTCTAACAGGCAAGTTCCCAAGTTCAGTTTGAGAAGTGAAGGGCCGTTTGGCATTGGGGAGTCTGGAATGGGAACGTTAGGGGAATACCTCCTTGAATCGCATTCTCCCACCCATTTCTCTCTCCCTCTCCTCTTCTTCCCCCCTCCTTCCAGTCCTCCTCCTCCTCTCCCTATTCCGTCTTCCTTCTTCAGTATGCTTGTCCACGCTCCGTAGTGCGGACTACACTCCAGGGACCGCGCCTCCAGTCGCCACCGCCTCTTCTTTGACCCTTGGCACTGGGAAGCCAAGTGGGAGCGACAGGAGGCGTGGAAGGGAAAAACCGAGCGTTAAGAGCGCAAAACCTTGGGACCCCCTCACCGCGCACCGGTCCCCACCCCCCTTAGCCGGACCGAGCGCCTCAGTGGCCCAGACTCCGAGATCCGGCTCGGTTTGAGTTGCAATGGATGCACCCCGGGGCTTAGAGCGCACAACGAAACGCGCTAAATTGTACCTGTGCGTGGCCGTTCCCGCCGCCGCCGCAGGTCTATCCCCGGCCCGAAGCCGGCGCCCGCCTTCCCGGGAAATTCTCTGGAGGGGGAGTGCGAGGGGAACCATAGTGGCTGCCTGGTAGCTCAAGGCTGGCGCGCACACGCACACGCCCAACTTTGCCGAGACGTCGGCGCCCCCCGGGCTCCCCCGCGCCCCCTGCGGCTCGGCATGCTCGGAGACCAGTATCTCTCCAGGTCTGAGATAAGGTGTCCCCCACTCCCACGCTTGCGTCTTTGAGAATGAGAGGGCGGGGTGTTGGAGAGAAGGGGAGTAACGCTACGGATTCCCGGTTCACAAACACTCTACGCCCGCCCGCAGGGGCGCCTGCTCCAGCCCCGCCGCCACCAGGTCCCCCAGACCCGCCTGTGACGACAGAGGGAGGAGGAGGAGGCAGGGCGGAGAGCCGGGAGTCCGGGAGCTCCACCGACTGACCATCAGGACCCGCACTTTTGTTATTGGGGGACGGGGTGGGCGCGCAGGTTGAGGGGCGCACAGGAGAACTGCCCAGCCCCAATACACTCTGGAGCAACCCTAAATAAGGGCGAGAAGAAAGAGTCTCCCCAGACGCCTTTTGGGTAGACGTGCCCCAGACGCACATTCGGACCCCGTGGTCCCGCGGCAGCTGCAGTGTTGGGGATAATTTAAATGGCTCTTACTTGAGAGGAGGCGTGATTTCCACATTCGAGCGTCTTCGCTCCCCACCCCCTCTCCGCACCAGCCAGTGCGCGCCACCACCTGAGCCTGGCGAGAGCCCGGGCGCACGCAGTCTTCAGCCTCCTCCTTTCCGCCTCTGGGGGTACTTGGCTCTGAGCGGGTCCACCCGACGCCCCCCGGGAGAACTCTTTACTTTTTGTTTGGAAAATCGGGGCCATTTCTTTATTCATCTCTGGGTCTCCCTGGAGGAGGACAGGGGAGGGGAGGGCGTGCGAGGCGGGCCGGGCCGGGGGAGGGGAGCGCGGGCAGGGGAGGGGACTGGGTGTAGCCTGGAATTCTCCGTCCTCGTGTTCCTAGGCTGGCGCGCAGAGTCTCCCCGAGATAGCGCCGCCGCCGCTCCCCGCGCCACCCCGTCGTTGGCCTTGGGGGTCGGGTGAGTGGGGTCATGACGCGCCGCGGGGGCTGCTCCGGGCCCCTCCCGCGCTGAGCCGGGACGCGGCCCCGCCGCGCGGAGCCCCTCGGGCTGGGAGGCGGCGGGGGGTGGGGAGGGCGCACGGGGTAGGGCGGGGTGGGGGCGGCGCGGAGGCCGCCAGGCTGGGGGGCTCTCTGGGCCGGCGCGGCCGCGGGCAGGAGGGCGTGTCTCCGGCCCGAGGGGACCCTCCCGAGGCGCGGCGCGGGACTCCCCGATGGTGGTGCCGCGGCTCCGGGAGAGCTCCGGGTCTCGCCTCCGCCGCCGCCGCCGCCGCCGCCGTCGCCGCCGCGGGCGCCACCACCGCCGCCGCCGCCGCCGCCGCCGCCCGAGCCCGCGCCGAGCGTGCGCCTCGCCCTCCTCCCGCGCCCGCTCTGCTCTAGGATGCTGCGGCAGGTTCTGCACAGGGGCTTGAGGACGTGTTTCTCCCGGCTCGGCCACTTCATTGCCAGTCACCCGGTTTTCTTCGCCTCGGCGCCCGTGCTCATCTCCATCCTGCTCGGCGCCAGCTTCAGCCGCTACCAGGTCGAGGAGAGCGTGGAGCACCTGCTGGCGCCCCAGCACAGCCTCGCCAAGATCGAGCGCAACCTCGTCAACAGCCTCTTCCCGGTCAACCGCTCCAAGCACCGACTCTACTCGGACCTGCAGACCCCCGGGCGCTACGGCCGGGTCATCGTCACCTCCTTCCAGAAAGCCAACATGCTGGACCAGCATCACACCGACCTGATCTTAAAGGTGAGAGGGGGGCGGGCGCGGGCAGCCTCCGCCGGCGCCGCTGCCGCGGCTGGGCTAGCTCTGCGCGGGGGTCCGGTCTGAGAGCGCCGCCTCTCCCATCCCAGGCGGCTGCCGCAGGGGCTCCCCTGCACCGCGCGCCCCTCGGAGGCCGCCCGGAGCCTCCTAGCCTCCTGGCGGGAAGCGTCCGGGTCCGGGCCCTGCCCTGCCCTGGCCGCTGTCGCCGCCACCCCGGCAGCTGCTGCAACAGTTGGGGCGGCAGCAGCCACGGTACTGTGGTCGGTGCGCTTGTTTTGGTCGCAGTAGTCTTGGGGGTAGGGAGGCTTGGGGGTAACTGGGCCAAGAAGGAGCAGAACAAGAGAAGACATTCTAGAAAGTCCTGGTACTTGAAAACAAAATATTACGCTTGGGGGGGGGCGATATTCAGAGACCCCTCTCCCCATTCTTTACTCTCTTCCTCTGACCTTTGGAGTGATTTCAGAAAGGCTGCCCTGAGGGGCCGGGAGGGGGCAAAGGAATGAGAGGCGGGATGGTGAGGAAAATGCCTCCTACCCACCCTGGAATAAGTGTGGTCCCTGGCGAGGACGCGGGGCTGCCCTGCTGCCCTCTCCCCAGAGCGAGGTGGCCATCTCTGTCTTCCTGGGTAGGAAATGATGTCTGTCATTCGCAGTTATTTTGTCTTGCACAGTAGCTCCCCTCTTCCGAAATGCAAAAACTTCTTTGGGAAAACAGGGATTCGATTAATCCACTTTTGTTTGGGTGCATTTGGGTGTGAGGGTGAGGGGCAGAGCCAAAAGGGTGAGGACAGAAGCCAGGTTGTGTGGCCCTGAGAAGAGCACAGGAAATCTAGCAGCTGGTTAGAGGGTGACACTTGTGGAAACAGGTTGTGCTGTCAACCCGAGGTGGAAATTTGATGTGAAAAGTGAGGTTAATGGTGATAACTTTCAAGAAGTTCCTAAGAAAAGCAGAGGAGTGAGGACTAGAGATGGGAAAGTGGAGACCTTCAGAAAGAAAAGCAAAAATAGGTGAGAATGTTCCATCCAAGTCCCTGGTGGGAATTGTGGGGCTTGTTTATTACTTAAGGTGCCCCTGTGCGGAGGGTGACGACAACCAGTCCCAGCTGGAGCCCTGGGGCAGAGGCACAAAAAGGGCTGGTTTTGTGAGGGTCTCTGGTCCAGATCGGGGATTAGAAGAAGCCAGTTAGATTTCTAGTCCTCTTATGCCACTGGGAGTCAGCCAGTGAACCTAGGGAACTCTCTCTTCTTTCCCTCTACAGGTAACCCTCTATATCCCTGGAGACCCACTAATTTTCCTATGTTACTTCCCTCCCTCTCTCTGTTGATGTGTTACCTATCGGCAATTAGTAATGAGGGGAATCCAACCAGGAACCCAGTAGAATTAGGACCTTCCCACGTTGGATGGCTTGTGATATTTTAAATGGCACACACATCATCACAGAACCTTAATAACAGTGGTCTGGAAATATTTGATTTTCTCATGATTATGCTTCCAATATCGAAGTGAGGTTGTTTTGGTTTTTTTGGTCCCAATACTTCAGTGAACATATTCTGACACACAGAAAAATACTGCCCCAAATGCTTTCCCAAGAAAACACATAGTAGTTTCATCGCTGGCTTAAGGAAACTATAATTTAGCCAGTCCTGACA
Organism: Mustela nivalis; assembly: GCF_964662115.1. Lineage (NCBI taxonomy): Eukaryota > Metazoa > Chordata > Mammalia > Carnivora > Mustelidae > Mustela > Mustela nivalis. Next base: position 114,893,444 of record NC_139040.1, on the reverse strand, counting down.
GCTGGAAAGGTACCCTATATTTTGATAGATGATCTACTAAATGATGTTTCTCTTTGTATTTTTCCCCCCAACGTGATGTTTCCACTGGCTTCCCCCCGCCCCAACAAACCATCACGCCACTGTGACAGGCAGTCACCGGTTACATTCACTCTCAAGGTTAATGAGACATCAACAGGCACATCAGACCTCTTTTCAACAGGATTGTTTCTCTCCTATTTGATTTTGATCTGTTCAGGACACAAAACCATATTATCAGAGAAAGTTGGTACTGGAGAGAAAGAGGGAAGCTGTCTTTGCCTCCGTGGCTAAAGGGCAACTTTAAAGGACAGCGGTCTTGTCAGTAAATTGTTTTCGGATTCGAGATGGTTTTTCATGTGCTATGTGTCTGGGGAAAATCAGAACCAAGTCAAATAGTGGTCAGAAGCCATTTCAAGCTGATGGCTCTCTGGTCAAGTGAATTCATACAGTTTATAAAAACTGAAACCTAGAAAACTGAGGGAATTGCCTCAATTTTATATATCCATTTTTTTCTTTCTACATCTAACTCCTGTATCTGGACAGTTTGGAGGTGGGGGACAGAAAAATGGACCTCCAATAGTCATGGTAATATGAAGTGGGGGAACGATCACTTATTGTCATCTGTCTTTCTTTCCATGAGATGAAGATGTGTCCTTTACAAAAGGTGTTAAGAGTCAAAGAGTCACTGTTTCTGACCTTTCTAGTGTTATTCTGATACTTCGCTGCTGGCATGAAGGGTAGCCCTGACAGCTAACATTGCATACAGCACCATCCAGCTCCTGCCTATTCGATGGCATCGCATTTGAAACGAAGTGAACAAAACACAAGCTGGGTTTTATGAAGGCTTTCTCAGGCCCCATTATGAAACCAGAGGAAGTACCTTGCAGGGCTGCGTCCTTTACTCCTCATGGTTCTCTGTGGTTGGACCCATTCTATGAAGGAGATCATTGGGATATTAGTCCAGCTACTTTCTGAGAAAAATAGAATGGGAAAGGATGATGACAAAAAGTACAAGTCCGGGTTGATTTTTCTGAAATACAACTGAGAGTAGCAGCAAGAAAAAAAATCTAAACTGATCTTATTTGGAGAAGCTTTCTCAAATTTGTGCAGGTGACATGGTGCCATGCTCAGTCTGTGCAGCATAGATTTCCACCCCAAACTATGAGAGGGGTGACTGTCCCTAGCAATGGTTTCCTCTGAGGTCTATGAAGCAAAGAGGTGATGTGGGGTTAAGGGGGGGTGGGACCTGATATTGCTAGTAAAGGATCAACCACTAATTTCTGGACATCTCTAAAAGTCTTCATTTCACTAGAAGATTAAATTTAGCTCACTATTATATTTTAACAGAAAATCCAGGATGTTCATCTCAGAGCAAATTTCAGAGTAGCACCTCATGAGCTTTTATAAATCTGTTTGTTCTTGATCACCGAAAATGAAGTGTAAGAAGGTCTTGTTGGTAATTGATCTAGGCTGTGACCAATACACTAGTTGATTTATCCCAGAGTCATCAGGTAGAATGAAGGACCAGTTTAGCCCAGTCCTCATAATAATAATATCACCTTTATATCACTCTGTACATTAGAAACACACAGTACATTTAAATAGAGCAAAAACCTCAGGGTAAAAGTGCTGCGATCCCATTTTACAGAGGAGAAATCTGTTCCTTACAAAATTCACTGAATTGTCCACAGAAAGAAGACAAGGACAGAAACAGGACAGGACGGGGTTTTGATTCCCGGTCCAGTACTCTTCACTACAATTTACTGCCTCCCATATGATAAACTACTTGAATGATTAAAATGTACATTTTTTAAATCCAAATGAAGTATACTTGACTAAAGTCTCATTCCTATCTCCCAGTGTCATCTTAGCAGTGGTAACTGGATGGTGAAGACATTTTCTTGACTGATTCTGTCTGGTGTCAGGGAAAATCCCCATAGAGAAACTCTAGATGCCCAAAGTAAAGCATAAGATACTTGGAAGTAACAATACACAAAGATAGAAAGATAAATGTTTTACTGGCAGAATCTCTGGATGATTGGATGAAGCTATTCCCTATCTGAGCACAGTTCACTCTCCGGGGAGATTCAACTCCAGTGCCTTACACAGTACCTGGCACATTGTAAACCCTCAGTACTTGTCAAAGGGACCTGCCTTAGTTCATTCAGACATTTATGTGATGGGTAAGAAGACTCCATAGAAACTACCTTGAAATGTATTTTCAAAATGACTTGTTTTTATTTTTGCAGTTTCTAGGCTTCTCTTTTTCCATAATACCCTTCTTCTTTCCTCGATAACCTCTGTAGTCCTATTAAAACGTATGTCAGTTTTCAAATTGTGTGGGGGCATTTCCTTTGTACAACTTCTTCTTCGAAGGAACCTCCTGGGGTATTTTACTCCAAACCAATGGAAGGACACATCCTCACTATGCAGACATTCTCCCGCTTACAGAGGAATCTTATTAAATTCAAATATTGAGTTTCAATTAAAAAAAACTTTTTACGTTTAAATACATTAAATAGAACTAAGTGGCAAAATGAGATTAACAGCATTTAACTTGGAATTAATTAACTCAGGCTTTCCAAGAAGGGCAGCAGAACTGCTCGCTTGGGGTCATGAAGACCTGGAAGCTGGATCCAGATTCCAGTTGTCTTCAAATACTGTCTCAGCACTAGTAGTCTCTACCGGAAGAGCCATTGTTCCTCTCTCTACAGTCTAAGAATGGGCCAATTCCAGCTGACTTTTGAGTTCAGAAGGAGGTTTTTTTTTTTAATTTAATTTAATTTAATTTTTTTCAGTGTTCCAAAATTCATTGTTTATGCACCACACCCAGTGCTCTATGCAGTCCGTACCCTCCTTAATACCCACCACCAGGCTCACCCAACCCCCCAACCCCTGTCCACAGTCTCATGGTTCCTCTCCCCCTCCAATTTCCCTGAACTCACTTCTCCTCTCCTTCTCCCTATGCCCTCCATGTTATTCCTTATGCTCCACAAGAAGGCGTTTTTATATTTTCAAAATATTGTAACAAAACAAAACAAAAACAAAGAATATGAGGCAGAGATGGCATATGGCTCTCAAAGCCTTAAACTATTTACTCTGTGGTTCTTTACATTGAGAAGTTCCTGTACTGTCTTCCAAACCCCTTTACTGGAGCAATTTCTAGAAGTGAATACTGTTAAGTCACGTGGAAGGCAGCGGTTCTCACCCAGGGGGTAGTTTTGCTCCCCAGGGAACACTTAACAAGGGTAGGACACATTTTTCACTGTCACGATGGCGGGGGCGGGGGTGCTGCTGTGGGCTTCCAATGTGTGGAAGTCAGGGATGCCGTTAAACATCCCGCACACACAAGGCTGCACCCCATAGCAGAGAATTATCCGGCCCCAAACACTGCTTGAAGGGGTTCCTCCGTGTTTCTCTGGCTTTGTTAGGGTTTAAACTTTTTCTGCTGCATGGATTACGTCAAATGTAAAATTGCCAAAGAGAAGTTCACATCTTACAGGACTTCGGCTGGAGACAAATACTAGGACCTCTTGAGGAGATGCTTTCAGGCGCGGTCGGGCAGAGAGATCAGATTCTCCCGTGTTATTTTCCCCAAGATGCTATTTTCTTGCTCTCCCTCACACCTCTCTGTTCTTTATAGTCTAAAGCCAAGAGCCGCCCAAAAGGCAAAGCTGCTCCATTGACACTGGCCTTGAGACCCGTCTGAGTGGCCCTGGCTGGCAGGCCAGATGGGTGAGCTGTAGCAGTCGTCCTAGCACACTAGGCGGGGCTCCTCCTGACAGTGTGTAAGCCCCCACCCCCTGGAGCCTGAGGAAGCAGGAAGCAGTGCTTTATTGCCTGGTCCAAGTGCTTGGCTTTCCAAACACAAAATGAGAAAGGAACGAGCTTGTATCCAAGGAACAGTGGACCAAAGGCCCCTGGGTTTGGAGGCCGCCTTAAAGGTCACCTCTGCCAATGCTGACACTGGAATCTGCTCTTAGCATCTCAAGGTGCTTTTCCTGGTGACAGGTGCCATGGCCATTGGAGCACTCGGTGAGCTCTGGGAGCAGCAGGTACTCTGAGAAAAGATGGAGTCTGAGCCTGAAGGGGCAGCGTGTGTGGAGCTCCTGGGCCAGCCACATGCCCTTTGCCCTTTATTTCGGCACTAGGGGAAAATTAAGGAGAGACTGAAATGACTCTTCACTCTCCTTTTCTCTCACAGGAGGTGCATCCCAGTGATCCAAGCACTGTATCCTTCTAGGGCAGTCTGCCTTCTAAACACATTTCCATGGCGTGAGTAGTAGCCTTGAATGCTTGTCAGGCTTGTCTCCTTTAGATTTGGGGAGCAATCTCTTACCTCCCCAGGCAGATGAGCACTGGGTGCAAATTTGGGTAAACCATTCCTTCACGCTGGAATGTACAAATAAAGCCGTAGCAGGAGACGAAGCCCACCTTTTTGATGCCACACAGTATCTTGATAGATGCCTATTAGAGTGAGAGAAGCGTGGTCCTAAAAAATTTACACAAAAACAGAACCTCTCAGAAGTCACCAGACTTACAAACCTCACAGAAAGAACAGCTGAGCCTTTAAGGGGTGACTCCTTCCACTAAGAGGAGAAGGAAGCTAAAAGAAGCTGTCTGTTTTCTGCCCGAGAGGGCACAGCATCCCCACCTCTCCCTGCACGGGAGCCAGGAAGGCACAAGGGACCAGGGAACGTGATCAACTCTGACTTTGTGAGATGCGCCATCTGGTACCTGACTTTGGGGCTCAGTGTGAGCCCCAAGTGATACTTGAGATAGGCTCGAAGCGGCCCTTTGAAGTCAGCTGCTTGGTAGCACATCTCAGCAAGCAGGCCTGTCTGCCGTGCTGCCTGTGCCGCTGCCACAGGCCCGGAAGGCCGCAGAACTTCCGAGGACTCCTGCCAGACTGATTTAATGACCAGCAGGGGAGGTGAGTAATCTCTAACCTTTAGAAGATGAAAAAAAAAAAAAGGGAAATCAACACCAGTTGTTATTTCATATGGGAAGCCCTGAATAATGTGTCGTGCCTTCAACTTCAGAATTCATATTTTGAACAAAAGGATGCAATGAGGGATGAGGGAAGCTATTTTTATCCTCTTGCTCTCTAAGAAATCCTCCTGAGAATATTGTTTCTGGTATTTTGAAAGATCCCCATTGTTAGGTCTTACACTTTAAGTTTGACTTGTGGGTTCTAAGTATAGTTGAGAGGAGGATTTCCATGCAAGCGGATAGCTTGGGAGGTGATATCCAAAAATCCCAGTAAGAAAGTGGGGACATGAAACAAGGGAGTGGCGGGCAGCCAGTCAGGGGAGCCAGAGGTCCACTGCGGGCACCTGGGGCTCGGTGTGTCTGGGGATGCATGAGAGACACTGTAGAACACATGTCCAAGTTACCCCACTGGTGGGTGAAAACGCCAGATATTTATTCCCCAATTCTGCAGCCATCATCAGTTGGTCCAGCTGCATCTGGGGGCACTAAATGAGCCCGACAGTTCCAGATGCTGTATGTGCCCCCTAGAATCAGAATTCTCCTTGTTGCTTTCTGAAAGCCTCAGGCAAAGAGCTGCAGGTGTTTACAGTAAGAGGACTTGGCATGCAGAGGGAAGGGGGAGCTGAGAGCGTGCAAGTGGGGCCCTGACAGCGGCTGTCTGCCCCAGGGTCTCAGCCCATCTAGGGTTACACGTCTCGGAACTCAGGGCCCCCATTCCTAGGCCATGTTCATCCTTTCACTCAACAAAATGGCCATGACCGCATCTCCACGAAGCTACAGGCAAGAATGATCCAGCAGAGCTGTTTCGTTATTCTCGAATCTGAAAACCCATTTTCATTTTTAGTTCTGCCCCTGGATGGTGGTAAAGATGATTCCCAACAGGGCTTGGACACCACCAGGACTGGGGGTTTCTATGCCAAACCCCCAGGAGTGAGGGGCCCAGATCCAGCCACTTTTCATGAATACAAGAAAAGTCCACAGGCTTCTTCTCAGAGCTCCACCTCCACCCGTGGACGCGAGTTGCTCTCCTCCCTAGAATCGCATTCACTCCTTACTTTGGGTCCAGCTGGCGTGCTTCCTACTTTGCGAGGCCTTCCCACATTCATGGCTCCTTCCCTCCCTCAAGTCTATCTGGCTTTCAGTCATCTCCACATTCCTTAACACTTAACTATACCGTTATTACATAATGTGCTGTATTGTCACCTGATACTCTCTCTTAAATAAGATCATAAGCTCGTCAAGGGCAGGAACAATGTCTCCTATTCCCAAATTTCTCCTGGAACCTAGAGTATGCCGCAGGTAGTTAATAAAATATTGCCAGTTCATGCTTTATAGGATGGAAAAGGCGCTCTCCCTTCCATGTTGATTTATTTTGGTCACACTAGAACTGCTAATTTTTCAACATTGAAAGTGAAATTCTTTTGCCCAGTTTTCCATGGGCACCACAACTTTGCCAAATACCACAGCTGCGCTAAATCCTAATTGTCTCAAGGAAAAAAATGCATCTCTGCTATAGCATCATTATTATAAGTACTCAAAAAAAAAAATCTTTGTAACATTCAATACCTTACTTTTGTGAGGTTCCCATCATTGCCTCTTGTCTTTGTTCTTGTTTTGGCTTGGCATCTAGGCCAGTGGTCATGTGGAGTAAAAGATGAATTGTTCTTGGACTCTTTAAGAGGCCAGTCACCTGGACACCTTGGGAAAACACAGATTCCGCTTCAGCCCCGGGGTGGGACCCGCAACTCTGGATTTCTAACAAGCTCTCAGGCGATGCTGCTAGTCAGTAGAGTGCAGGCTGAGTAGCAAGGCTCAGACTTAGTCCTTGTGAACAGAACACTGGATTTCGAGTCAGGGGAGCCAAGCTGAAGTCCCAATTTCCCTAACTTTCAGACTTTGAACAAGCTGCTGACACTCCCTGAGAAGCAGGTTCCTCATCCGCAATAGCGTCCTCTGCACCCACTCACGGTAAGGACACACTGAGATAAGGTATATGACGGCACTGTGTAACCACAGCCTTCTGGAACCTATGTTATCATTATGGCTCTTGGCCTTGAAAATGTCTGTTATTCCTTCCTATGTGCCAACTCCTCCAGAGCCATCGTCGTCCATTGAGTAAATAACACATGTAAGCATTTATTTCCCTTTGATCCAGCAGGCCATAATGGGTGCGCGGTCTCCATTCTTAATACTCAGATTGGCAATTTGTTGGTTTTTAATGACTCCATCTGAGTCGTAACAGAAGACCGGATTCATCCTACTGCTGAACACGCAGCTCCTAACTTCTTGGGCAGGCAGAGCTGTCAGTGGGGATGGGTGGATTGCATTTTGCCCCCTTGAGGTGCTTCCCTGGGGTTCAGAACCTCATCTTCATGCTTGACAGGGATTCACAGGCAAAGGAAGCCTTCACTTCCTGCCCAGGGAAATGTCTGGAATTAAAAGCTCTGGGAGGCTGTGGGCTCCCGCTTCAGTGCTCCCTTCAGCACTCCTCACAGCATGCCAGACAGGGATTCTCCACAGCTCTCTAGGTGAGACAGTTGATAACTCTCCTCTCTCACTTAATTTACGTGACTACAGTGTTTCCCTGCGAAATCTTGCCCACATAAGTAGATCTGCAAGCACTTCAAAGGGAAAGGTGTCGTCAGAATTGCCAGAGATCAGGAGAACCAGGCAAAGTGATAATTGTAAAGCCCTTTGAAACTGTGAAATGTAAAATTTTGCTGACTGGGGTTTTTATTCATTTAGGTCAGTGCATTTCCCTACCTTCCCCTTTCTAAAATTTCTTTTATGGGATTATAAAAGAAATCTATAATTATTTAGGATCAAAATCAAATCCACCAAGGAAAATTCCCTTGCCTACCTGGTTCTCTACAGCCTGAACTCTTCAAATGGAACTAACCTCAGTGTAAGTGAGGATTAGTACATCTTCTCAAATTTGAATATGCTTTCTAATTCCCTGGGAATTTTATTAACATGCATATTCTGATGTAGTGTCCGTCTGAGACAGCAGGCCTAAGATCCTACACTTCTGACAAGCTCTCAGGGCTGCTGCTGCTGCTGGTTTGAGAACCATGCTTCGTGGACCCAAGGAATCTTTGTGTATCCTAACTTATTACTCAGTGCCATTTATTTATTTATTTATTAGATTTTATTTATTTATGACAGAGAGAGACAGCAAGAAAGGAAACACAAGCAGGAGGAGCAGCAGAGGGAGAAGCAGGCTTCGAGCTAAGCAGGGAGCCTGATATGGGGCTTGATCCCAGGATGCTGGGATCATGACTTGAGCTGAAAGCAGATGCTTGATGACTGAGCCACCCAGCCGCTCCGCTCAGTGCCATTTAACTGCCTCCATATTTATTTATTTATTTATTTGACAGACAGAGATCACAAGTAGGCAGAGAAGCAGGCAGAGTGGGAGGGGGAAGCAGGCTCCCTTCTGAACAGAGAGCCTTATGCGGGGCTCGATTCCAGGACCCTGGGATCATGACCTGAGCTGAAGGCAGAGGCTTAACCCACTAAGCCATCCAGGCACCCCAACTGCCTCCATATTCTAAGGAAGGGGCTCTCCAGCTTGAGCAGGGTATCCCCTGGAAGGTCTGTCCCAACACAGATTCTGTGTCTCACCCGAGTTTCTGATTCTGTAAGTCTGAGCTAGGGCCTGATAATTTGCATTCCTAACAGGTTCCCAAGGTGATGCTGTTCCTGTTTGTTCAGGGAACATACTCTAAGAGCCACTTCTATAAAGTTGCTTAGTAATTAGCTGCCAGGTCTAATTCCAAAAATACAGTTTCCCTGTCTATAGAACCCAGCCCACAGGTATAAGCAGGTGCAAGATGTATTTGCTCAGCAGTTAATTCTGAATGCTGTGTAAAGGCTACTTCGTAAGTAGGAACCTTTTAAGTTTTCAAATTAAGGCAAGTGTATTGGACAGAGAGGCCTGCTCTGCTGCCTGTCTGCAGGAGCTGGAGTCTGGGGGGAATGGGGCTGAGAATAAGAAAAGAGAGTCTGAGATGGAGCAGGGGGTGGGGGAGGACACAAAAGCCCCCCTACCCAGCATATGCTGTAGATGTTATTGCTACCATCACTGTGTGATTGCCCAAGTTTCCTTTTTCCAGAGACTTCCCACACAGGGTCACCTGCCATTTGCTTTTGCAGAAACTTTCTTTTACATCAAACCAGAGGCACAGTGGGTACAAATAGGAGCTGCATGTTGCGTTTCTGAGGCAAGGACCCAGCTCTGTGGTTGCCAGAGGCAAGGTATCCACCGGGAGGGCCCTGACAGCTACTGTTCAGTTTCAGCTACTGTCTGATGTCAGTGCTGTTAAAGAGAGTTAAAGTAGAGCTGGAGTGAAGTTCAGTAAGTACTGGTTTGGGCATAGTAGAATAACAACTTCAGAGCCCCCAAGTTCCATGTTTGGGGCTGGAACTGTTAACATGTCCTTGATCAAAGTCACTTAACCTCTCTTCAGTTTTTGCTTCAACGTGTTAAGAGTTTGGAAGTTGTGACTCCCATCTTTACACTAAGAAAAGCAGACAACCTGAAAATCAGTGACTTCTCTTGGACACAACAGAGAACAGGGAAACTGTCTTCCCCAAATCTGTAGAAGCAGGCACATCCATACAGATGTAGTCACAATCTGCTTACCTGAAGCAGAAGGCTCCAGTATAAACACTTAAATGGTATTTTGATAAATTGATGGAGCCTGAGTATGAACTAGCATGAAAATGAGAGACTCCTGGGAGCTGCAGCCACTGTCTTTATAGGGGGAGGAATCAGGAGGCTCATATTTTCTTGGGCCTTATCTCCAGAAGCCCCACCAGATTCCCAAGGTGAAGATCTGGCAGGGAGAGGTGGACGAGTAATCACTGTGAAATCCACCTGATCTTCCCCATAACAAAGGCCTGCTCTGTAAAGAGGATTTTGCTAGAGCACAATTCTGAAATTTTGTCCTAGGTTTCTTCCCACCGAAGCCTCCTTCAGCCTTTCTGTCTCACCTACGTGGGGTGGGGCGCGGTGTAAGAGTCCATATGTGTCAAGACTACAAGGAAATAGACTAGAAGCGCTACATCCAGGGAAGGAAACAGAGGGTGATGTTGGGAGGTGGGTACAATACCACTGAAGAAATATTTGTGAAAGTCATGCCCAAAACACAGGCCCATTAAAGACTGACAATGCATCAGGAGATAATTATATAGCATTTCCCCTCCCTAAATCTTACCACCATATCAACAAGTTTCCAGTATAATAATAGTAGATGTCAGCTGCAAGACATAAATTCTCTCGAGAGGGAGTACTTTAGGGAAGTCCAAAGTCAACAGTATAAACAAAAACTGTGACAATTGAGGAATTTGAAACTTCTGGTACATATAGCCACAATAAACATTAAATATATCCTGACCCTAGAGTAATGTAAGTCCTTACTGTAAAGGCCTGTTTACCTCCGTTGGTATTAATTGATAAAACATGAACAGCTTTGGAAAAGAAAACAAGAATGCTAAAAGAAAAAAATATAGTCTAAAGAGACAAAGGAAACACTGGTACCATACTCAGATATGACACAAATGTTAGAATTATCAGATAGCAAATTTAAAATAACTATGATTAATATGTTATGGGCTTTAATGGAAAAAGTAGACATTAAGAACAAATAGATGATGTAAGTAGACAGATGGAAACCCTCAGGATGAATCAAAAGGAAATGCTAGAAATTGAAACTGTAGCAGGAATAAAGAATGGTTCTGATAGACTCATCAGTAGACTCAACACAACCAAGGAAGGAATCAGTGACCTTGAGTACAAGGTAATAGAAACTTCACAAACTGAAGGACAGAGATACAAGAGTGAAAATGCCCGAGAACATAAAAGAATTGTAGGATAGTATCAAAAGTTATAATACATGAACAATTAGAATGTCAACAGGAGAAGAGAGAACCCAGCCGAAAAAGTATTTGAAGTAATAATGGCAAAGAACTCTCCAAAATTAATGGATACAAAATTACAGGTCCAGGTAGGATAAATACCCATAAAGCCACACTTAGGCAAATCATATTCAAACTAGAAAAAAAACAAAAACAAAGAGGAAATCTTGAAAGAAGCCTGGTGTGGGGGGCAAGGGAAGGAACACTGTGCATATAGCATACAAAGATAAAAATTATAGAAAACATCTCATCAGAAACCACACAAGTAGGAAGACAGTGGAGTGAAATATTTATAAAGAGTTGAAAGAAAAAAATCTCACCAACCTAAAATTCTATATTCAGCAAAACTATTCTTCAAAGAGCAGGAGATAGAAAAAATTTCTCAAACAAAAACTGAAAGAATTCACTGCCTGCAGACCTGTCCTGCAGGCAGAACTGTCCTGCCTGTTCTTCAGGCAGAAGAAAAATTATATGGGTCAAAAACTCATATCTCGGGGCGCCTGAGTGGCTCAGTGGGTTGGGCTGCTACCTTCGGCTCAGGTCATGATCTCAGAGTCCTGGGATCGAGCCCAACATCGGGCTCTCTGCTCAGCAGGGAGCCTGCTTCCTCCTCTCTCTCTGCCTGCCTCTCTGCCTGCTTGTGATCTCTCTCTGTCAAATAAATGAATAAAAATTTAAAAAAAAAAACTCATATCTAGGGGCGCCTGGGTGGCTCAGCGGGTTAAAGCCTCTGCCTTTGGCTCAGGTCATGATCTCAGGATCCTGGGATGGAGCCTCACATCAGGCCTTCTGCTCAGCAGGGAGCCTGCTACTCCCTCCCCCCATCCCACCTGCCTCTCTGCCTACTTGTGATTTCTGTCTGTCAAATAAATAAATAAAATCTAAAAACTCATATCTACAAAAGAAGAGTGTTAGAGAAGGAATAAAAGTGAAATAAAGTCTTTTAAGTTTTCTTTTTCTTAATCTAAAAGGTAACTGTCTAAAGCAATAATAGTAACAATGTATTATGTGATTATAACATATAGATTAAGTGGAATGAATGTCAGTCACGTCACCACGGACAGGAGGGAGGAATTGGAAATACTCTATTATAACCCAACTGTACTACACATAAAGCATTACAGTATTATTTGAAGATGAACTTAGATATAAATATATATTGTAAGTACTACAGCAGCCACTAAATTTTTTTAAAAGAAGTAAAATTGATATCCCAAGGGAAGAGATAATGTGGAATAACTTAAAATTCTCAATTAAAACCAGATGAGGCAGAAAAAGAAGGGGAGAAAAAGAAACAAAAAACAAATGCAACAAATAAAGAATAACTACAACTACGGTAGATATTAACCTAAGTGTATCAGTAGTTACTTTAAATGTGAATGGTGTTAAATATGCCAATTAAAAGACAGAGTGACTCAGAGGAAGCCAAGAAAAAACAAGAACCAACTCTTTCTTGTCTATAAGAAACCCACTTTAAATATAAAGACTGAGACAGGTTAAGAATAAGTGGGTAGAGGAAACTATACCATGTTAACAATATCAAAACAAAGCTGGAATAACTCTATTAATTACAGATGTGGCTGACTTTGGAACAAGGAAAATTATTAGGAATAAAGAGGGCATTACATTAAAGATAAAGGGATCAATTCTCCAAGATATTAAATCCTAAACATGTATGCATCTAACAACAGGGCATTAAAATACATGAGGCAAGAAAATGATAGAATTGAAAGGATAAAGAAGCCTACTGTTAGAGTTGGAGCCCTCAACATTCCTCTGTTAGTAAGTGACAGGGCAAGCAGGCAAAAAATCAGTAAGTACACAGATGACTTGGACAGAAGGAAGTGGCAGGATGTTTAATAATCTGGGGAGAGTCATGACTCAATTTTTATAAGGACAACTCTTCTAGAAGTATAGGAGTTAAGTTGGAAAAGCAAGATGTTGGAGATAGGGAGATCCCCCCTCCTCCACCCAGAGAACTTTCGCTTCAAGTCTGTAAGCAAGAGGTTTTGAATAGGATTGCTATAGGAGAAAAAAGGACCTAGACTAGACCACCATTTTCCAAAATGTGTTTCAGGAAATTTTCCTTTGATGTTGCAAAAACAACAACAACAATGACAATAACAACTGGATTCTGTGACAATATAACATTGGGAAACAATGTTTATGGTATCTCCATATCAGATCCTCCATGCTTAATGCAAATTAGCATATCAAATGCTTTCAGAGGAAATCTATTTAACTCTGTCCAGCTCAGCATTTCTCAAGTTTATTTGGTCATGGGTACTTTTTACTTTTTTGGTGACCATTACTAACATCCCAAGGAACTAATATGCTTCATAACACACTGAAAATACTGTCCCTAAAATAGGGAGGTGCAATTAATAGGACTTGATGTTCATTGGATGTGTGAGTAAACAAAGGGGAAAAGGTGGCATTGGCCTAGAGGTTTCCCACCTGGGTAAGTAGAAAGAGGATGCTGTTAACCATAACAGGAAGCAGGTGGGAGAAAAATCTGGAGGAAAAGATTCTGGTATATAACTGTTGGATATATACCAGTTGAAATAGTGCCATAATATGGATTTGCAAATCTTTAGGAGGCAACTGGAAATTCAAATCTGGAGTCTAGAAGAGAGGTGAGGTATTGATGTGAACCTGTGATTGGACAGCATAAAGGTGAAACACCAAAGCATGGCCATGGAATTCATTGCCTAAGAAGAGTGCATTTGAATGTGAAAAAAAAAATCAGAAGTGCCAGAGACAGAATCTTGAATAATATCAGATCTAAAAAGTAGGCAAAGGTAGAGGAGTCAGACAGATACTGGAAACCAAGGTTAAGAGGTAGTAGGAGAGAAGAAAGTCATGTCATGAAATTCCTCATGGCAGAGAGGTAGGGTTCAGGTCAAACCACATGTATTTACTGAGCACCTTTGTTTGCCAGGCATATGGTAGATGATGCAGCAGTGAAGAAAGCACACCCACGCTTTAATTCAAAGGATTCCCTTTGAAAAGGTCAAGATGCTTAATCATCTTAGATGTTTTTTAAGTATTACTTGACCCCATATTATTGCCTTAACTGTAAATATCTGCCAGGAGTTAAGAAAGGGAGGACTGAAAAGTAGCCGTTGGATGTACATGCTTAGAAGTCATTGTTGAGTTTTGGTTGAGTGCTGGGATAGAGTCTAGTCTGGAGTGGTTTGAGAAGGGAGTGGGAGGTGAGGAAATGAAGTTAGCAAGCATGAATCACTCTCTGAAGTGTAGCTGGAGACAGAAAATGTAAAGAGCTCCTTACAGAAGGGGAGATGTGGCAGAAGCTAGAAGTGATGTGGGGTCACTGAGGCCTTTTTTCTTTTTTAACATGAGGGAGACATGAGTGTATTTCAAAGCTCATGGGAAGGAACTAGTAGAAACAGAGGATGTATTAGAGGAGATTAACAAGACTAGGAAGAGGAAAGGAAAGCCAGAATCCAGTGGAAGAAACAGATCTTAGAGGGAGGGTCATGGTCTTGATTTCCACAGGACAAGAGGACAGAAACGGATGTGGTGTCAGCAAGTTGAAGGTAATATCTAAGTGATGGCTTGGGTTTTCTCTGCAAGACAGAAAATAAGGTCGGTAGTGGAAAATGCATCTCGTCAAGTGCTAAGGAAAGTGAGTATTTGTCTAATATCTAGGTGCTTGGAAGCCAGTTGACAAGGCAATGAGGTAGTAACAGGTAGTAAATTGGAAGCCATCTCTTGAGCAGAATTTGGGTTTGAAAACCAAGAGTTTTACTTTCCCTTTTGTCTCAAGATGGGCAAAAAGTATAGAGAAGAAACTGAAGTGCAAGGCAAGTTAAGAAAATTCACATTGGGTAGCTCTAAATTTCAGAAAAACAACACAGGTTATGTAGAAAGAAGGATTTCTTTTCTTTTTTTTTAAGAATTTTATTTATTTATTTGAGAGAGAGAGAGATTGAGAGAATGAGTGGGAGGAGGAGCAGAGGGAGAAGCAGACTCCCTGCAGAGTAGGGAGCCCAATGTGAGACTCCATCCCAGGACCCTGAGATCACGACCTGAGCCGAAGGCAGATGCTTAACCAACCGAGCCACCCAGGTGCCTGAAAGAAGGATTTCTTAACTCTAAAAGTTGCTTGGTATTTGGATGACTCATCAGAGGAGACTGACATGACCTAGAATGGTTCAAACAGAGGTTGGAGCTGTGACCTCCAAGGGTGACAGTCTTCAAATTCCATCACATACCTAAGTGGTTCTCAGCCCTGACTACATGATAGAATCACTGGAGGGATTCACATATACCAGGCCTCGGTCTCACTCCCATAGATTCTCATTCTATGTGTCTGGGAACAGGGTGGCCTCCTCCACATCCAGATTGGCAGCAAAAGCAGCGACATCCCCAGCACGGTGTGAGAATGGCAGAATCCCAGGTTCCACCCAGACCTACTAGATCAGGGTCTGCATTTTTACAGGATCCCCAGTTGATTTGTGTACACATGAGAATCTGATATATGCCGGACTAAAGCATAGTCTAGAGTGGGGCCAGACATGGGTATTTTTTTTATAAACATATATTTTTAGCCCCAGGGGTACAGGTCTGTGAATCGCCAGATTTACACACTTCACAGCACTCACCATAGCACATACACTCCCCAATCAGACATGGGTAATTTTTTAAAGGTCCCTGGGAACTTCTGTGCAACCACAGTTGAGAACCACTGCTACACAGAAAAAGAGATACTTTTAAAGCTGTATTTAGCTCATGTGATAAAATGTCAGCGCATTCAATGTGCAAGCCCACCCATTCAAGCCTGGAGAAACCCAAGTAAGACCCGTAGTTAATAGCAGTGTAGCAAAGTGAGTTTCATGGTTTCGAACATGTGCTTTCATTATATAAGAAGTTATCATTGGGGGAAGCTGGGTGATGGATACATGGGAACTCTGATGTATACTGACTTCTTCTTGTGAATCTTAAATTATTTTAAAATAAAAAGTTAAGAAGAAAGCATTTTAAGCAAAGAGAGAGCCTGCCTGGGATAAGGAACAGCTGTTCTCCATCATCCTCTAAGAAATAAACAGGCTCCGTCATTCATTCGGAAGGGAGCCATTGGAGGATTTAAAGCAGAGGGATGACAGGTTTGAATTTGTGTTTTGGAAAAATAAATCTGGTGGCAGTTTGGAGGACTGACTAAAAGCAAAAAAAAAAAAAAAGTGAGTTAGGAAGCGGAGTCTGTCGTCCAGATTATCAGGGCCAGAACCAAATCAGGAGGAAAGGAAATGGAACACTGGAACACAAGAGGATGGATTTGTGAGATCTGGGAGGTGAAATCAACAGGATTTGTTGAGTGACTCAAAGACTGTCAATGCCGGCTGTGTGTATAGGCCCCCAGGAAGCTTTTTACAATACAGATGCCTGAGCCCTCGCCAAGAGATTCAGATTCCAAGGGGTGAGGCTGGGCCCAGGCAGCTGAGTTTGTAGCGTTCTACAGGTGGTCCAAATGAGCAGGGTTGAGAGCAGCTGGCTCCGGCTGAGGAGGCGGGAAGTGCAGGGTAAACCTCACAGGTTTTCAATCCAGTCCTGCCGCTAACCAGCAGAGGAGGAGGAGGAGGCAGCAAAGAGACAGCCAGGATAAATTAGGGAGGTAGCCCTTCCTCTTCCACTTGTTTTATGTTGAGTAAAATTGTAAAACTTGGGAGTTAAAATGTATAAATCCATAATCCTTGCAATCTAGCTCTCTTCTTGTGCCTTACATAAACAAATCTATTTTTAACTGAAAATAAAACCTTAGTTCAATTGTGTCATCTAAACATCACCTCCGCTTATTAAAAACAACTTTCCGTTAACCCCAAATTTTGAAACACTTATACAAAGAAATCTTCAGGAGGCTTGGCTAAATGCTTTGACAAAGAGGTGAAATTCCTTGTTTTTTACTGCTCCTGGTCCCCCTGCAGACTCTAGAAAAGCCTTCCCAACCTCTCTCCTAAATCCACCCAGATATTCTTTCCATCTTCCTCCACCCAAGTCTTTCATGTCCGATGGGTTGGTTTTGCTCCTGTGAGGCTGCGTTTTCGAATCCATTCAAACTCTGCAACAGGTGTGGAGTGTGGTGTTGGTCCCGCTCTCTTGGGGGCCTCAGGCTCACGGAGCTTCTGAAGTCAGCACTCTGGGCTACTAAACCCCCAGACTGCATGGAAGGTGTTCTGGGAGCATGCACAAACTTTCAGAGCCGCAAGTGGGAAGCAGCCGATGGCTAAAGGACTGTCTTTTACAGGGCGACCTGCCAAAGCCACCAGTCTCTGCTCATTATAACAATCTGAGGTTTCCCTACTGAGAGTTGCTTGCTGCCTATTGGGAGCTGTCTTTATAAAGTTGTGTACAAAGCGCCGTGAAATGCTTCCATTTCAAAATGGTCTGCTCTTTAGCATTTCAGTTTTCCCGTTTAAGGGCTTTTTCTTTTGCCCATTTTTTAAAAAAGATTTTATTTATTTATTTGACAGAGATCACAAGTAGGCAGAGAAGCACGCAGAGAGAGAGGAGGAAGCAGGCTCCCCGCTGAGCAGAAAGCCCGATGCGATGCGGGGCTCCGGGCTCCATCCCAGAACCCCGGATCATGACCTGAGCCGAAGGCAGAGGCTTTAACCCACTGAGCCACCCAGGCGCCCCTTTGCCCATTTTTTAGCTTAAAAAGAGAAGTTACAGAACCCACTCGTAACCATTATAAAAGCATAGAAGCACATCGCAGAGTTTATTCTTTTAAATGGTTAATGTGAAAAAAATGTTAAGATACAGGGATACTTCTTTGTCCTTCTAGTCCATCTCAGCTTTCTACTAGCTTTGTTATTTACAAGGTAACAGAGTAACACCTAAGCTCATCCATTTCTTAAATGAATCTAAACCTAGTTTGCAATCTGCAGGCTTGTTTATATTGATTTTGATAAAGCTACTAAAGCTTGGAAAAAGAGTGGAAATGATAGACTGAGAGTTTAAAAAGCTCTTTATTCCTAACTCTAATGTCTTGTTCTTTCAGGAGCTGCATATATTAATATCTGCCCGTGTTTTCCCCTGAGGGCTGGGCTGGAAAAGCATTGCTATGCTATTTAGTTTTCCGTGTAAATTGCTGCATCTTTACCATTCCACATACCAGGACATATGCTCATTGTAGCCGGCATCTTTTCCAACCTGTTCCGTTTCCCCTTGTGTGTTTGCCTTTTTGTTTTGCTTCCTCCCCGCCCCCGCCCACCAAATCTTGGCGAACTAGCTAGTACTTCTGCTCAGTCCAGTCAGTCACAGTATTTAAGCAGGTTTCAGGACACAGACATGGCACCTGTTTAATGCATGCCGGTGACGGCAAGGCGATGGAACGAGAGTTCGTTGGCTTGTCCAGAATGTCTCTGCTTTGGGTACAGTGTGCCTGCATGGTGCTGGGAGGAGCGACGTAACAAAGAATAAGGCTCAAAGAGCTGAAAGAAGGTGTCCTTATGATGTGGCAAGTGATGACAGATGTGGCCCCATGCAGAGGACCAGTGAGGACCTCATCTGCTTTTCCAGGGCAGACTTCCTGGAGGAGGTAATGCGTGAGTCAGGCCCGTCACTCCTCCCAGTGCTAACAACTGGAAGGGAGGGCTGGGGACGGGGACTTGACTGCTCATTCGGCAGCCCTTTCCAACGCAACCCGCTTCTTACAGCTGCTGGGCTGCAGCCGCTCCTCCCTCAAATAGAGGACGGGGCTCTGAAAGGTGCACTGCAGATCCTCCCTGCCTCACGTCAAATAAGGCACGGCAGAACATCGTGACAGCAAACCTTGCCGTCACGCACCCCCCCCCAAAAGACACAAGCTGCTTCTCACAAAGAACAAAACCCTCATGTCAAGAAATAGGCAGTTGCCGTATGACGAGAATACCACTAGTCAGGCAGGAAGAATATGGGATTTCCAGGCATTAAATGAAAACTATCACGTGTTTCATGAATAGCAACCCAGGGGCGAAAGTGCCAGCTGCTCTTTCTGACTGAGGCAGGGAGAGGTTCCACCATTTACTAAGAAGCCGTGATGTGCTCTTCTGCCAGGCGCTCTCTCTCCACTGTCTCACTCAGAACTCACCGACTCTTCTAGATAGTAATGCCATTTTGATGAGGAGGAAACAGGCTCAAGAAGGAGACTCTGCTCAGGGTTATCAGGTGGTCACTAACTTAGTTCGCTATAAACACAAGTCTGTAGGACCCCGATGTCAGGTTCTTTCCAGCATACCAGGCTGCCTCTGGAGCTCTTCTTTCTGGAAGTCTTTCCAGTCAATCTTAATTGTCTTGATGTAGATCTTCTCTTACAAATCAACAAGGAAAAAACAAAACAACCTGCTCTCTGAAGGGGCAAAAGGCTGGAACAGGCCCTTTGCAAAAGAGGACAGCCACGGGGCTCATGTGATTGTGCAAAGGGGCTTCGCTTTAGGCATCGTGGAAACGCAAATCAAAACCAAAATGAGATACCAGCACACACTCACCAGAACGGAAGACATTTCAAAGGCTGATATACAAAGCGGTGCTGAACATATGGGACAAATAGGACTTCCACCCATTGCTGGTGGGAATGTAAAATGGTACAATCACTTTGGAAAACTTTAAATACAGGCTTACTCTGATCCCAATTCCACTCCTGGGTCTATCTACCCACCCTGTGCTAGCCTGAGACTGGAGCCCCCTACTGGCTCCCGAGAGCGGGGCTGGCATTTCTCTCCCCCCCCCCTTTTTTTTTAAGATTTTATTTATTTATTTGATGGAGATCACAAGTAGGGAGAGAGGCAGGCAGAGAGTGGGGTGGGGTGGGAGGGGGGTAGCAGGCTCCCCGCCGAGCGGAGAGCCGGATGTAGGGCTTGATCCAGGACCCTGGGACATGACCTGAGCTGAAGGCAGAGGCTCAACCCACTGAGCCACCCAGGTGCCCCTGGCATTTCTCTTCCTAATTCACTTCCCCCAGGGAGCTTGAAATTGGGCCATCAAAGCTGTTTTTATTAGAGAATTCACTGTTAAACATGTAGCAACGTGCCACTGTATATACCTGAAAGAAACATCTGTGCATGTCCACCAAAGGTTGTGCACAAGAATGTTCGCAGCACCTTTATTTATAAAAACCCCAACCTGGAAACAACACAAAAGGTCCTCAAACAGGAAAGAACAATGACCTCTGGTATCCTTCATGCAATAAAATACCAGACGGCAAAAAGAAGTAACAAACTACTGACGAACACAACACGGATGAATCTCACGAGCTGTGGGTTGAGTCAAAGGTGGCAGACGCAAACAGCACTGACGGCTGCACAGATCAGAAGCTCCAGAAAAATCAAAGCGAATCAAAGTGCCTAGAACTCAGAACAATTGTGCCCTGGGCGGGGGTGGTGAGAGTATTGACCGGGAAGGGAGCTGCAGCTGTCCCGTCCTGATCTGAGTAATACTTACATAGGCATGCACATCTAAAATTCACTGAGCTGTACTCTTCTGATGTGTATACTCTGTTATATCTCAGTGATGAAGAGTGTACACACACACAATCTACTCAGTGATCCTGTGAATGAGGTCGAAGAGTTAGACTACCAGCCCAGCAGTGCAAAGCATCTAGCCATGGTGGGGAACGACAAAGAAGAGGGCCTGAATTTCGCTGGACAGGTCATCCCAGTTTTCCTGACATGCGACACCGTGCCATCATGAAGCCTGTCTGCACCTGTCCCACAGTGGGGCCGACGCATGAAAAGCTGGCCGCCAGCAGCACACACTCCCCGGGCACATCGCTGCCTGGGAAGGAATCCAGTGAGCACATCAGCTGTCTCTCCCACACAGAGACCGCCATCACAGCAGAAATCCAGAAATGTAAAGATAGGGACTCTCATCCAACTTGGGCAATATTCCAGCATTTGCCATCCACCGAGAACACTGAAGCCTGGGACCTTACCTGCTGACATACCCCAGAAGGATGCAGAGAGCCTGCTGTGTCTCAGAGTGGGGTTTTTTTTTTTTCCCAAATAAAGTAAAAGTCAAAGCAGTGCCTACTTCCTTCCTCATCAGCAAGAAGAAAGAGGAGAGATCATGTCATCTTACACTTCCCTGCTCCCAGCAGGATGCAGGCCTAAGCCCTTCTTGAGGAGTTATGGTGCCTTCTTGTCATCAGCATACCCTAGACCCAACATGTGATTGGCTTCACACTTGAATGAAAAGACTGGACTATATCCCAAAGGAGGGGGAAGCGCATCTACATTCATGAACTTTTCAGAGCCACCTGAGAAATACTGTTGCGTACCTACTGTAGGCAGCTGGGATCATCCCCCAAAATGTGTCCGCCGTCAAAGAGGAGCTCGAAAAATCCTGACTTTACTTCCCATGGGTTGTTTTATTTTGATATAACCATATTTGGGTTTTGAGAGGTTTTTTGGGTGGGGGGCTCTAAATAATTTTTTATTTTAAATTTCTGTTAGTTATTTGCATACCAGTGTACTGTTCACTTCAGGTGGACAATATAGCGACTCAACACTTCCGAACGTCACCCAGTGCTCACCAGGACCAGTGCCCTCCTTCATCCGCCTCACCTGTCTCACGCAGCCTGCCCACCCACCTCCCCTCTGGCAACCATCAGTTTGTTCTCTAGAGTTAAGAGTCTGTTTCTTTGGACATAACCCTATTTCAATACACAGGAAATTAGCAGTTGGTTTTAGAATGCTTTAGTGTTTTGAGAACAGTAGGAAACTCTAATTCTAGAGGCTTTAACCATTGTTAGACATTATCTTAGCTTGGGTTCCCGCAGAAGCTGACCTTGAATCAAGAAATCAAGTAAAGGTAGTGTCTTCCGGAAGTGAAGGGCAACCAGAAAGGGGTGGGGGGTGGTGGCGGTGAAACAGGCTAGCAAGACAGAAAGGGGAAGGAACCTAAAAGAGTATGTGATCAGGCAGGCCATGGCTGAAAGTAAATGGAGCATAACCCCACTGGGAAAGCTCTGGGAACCAATTTAAAACACACTCACCCATGAATTGTCCCACCCATAGGGAGGGAAACTGGGTATTTCCATGCCAACTCCCATCTGTCATTGGTTGAAGTCTGTTCCCAGGGGGTGTTAATGCCCCAGAACTTCTGGTCTGCCGAGCAGATGGCAAAGTGGGCTCTCTGACAAAGAAGCATGGGTGCCGGCATTAGCAGGCAGGCAGGTGTGCTCTCAAGAGGTAAGCACTAGAGGAAAGAAGCAGGAGGCCAAGTGCCTCTGCTCCAGAGGAACTTGAAGCAACTGACCAAGATCTTCTGAACCTGTGTGGTCCATGACTGCATTTTAGAAAAGTAGAAGGCCACACATCAGCTGGCTCTGCACATTAATAAATCCACAGTGGACAGATGACACATTAATACCCAGACCTAGGAAATGGGAATCAAATGTTGAATCAGTATCATGGATCTACATTCTGTCATCAAATTTGAGTATGCTGGCTTATTCCCTGGGCTAAGGTGTCCAGATCTCTAAAAAGGTAAAGACGTCAGTGTTCTGCCTCCTTCATGCCAATATGTACACTGTGGTTCAGACCTCTTTTTTTTTTCCATCTCCCTGCCTCTGCTTTCCAGCTTTCCCACTGGCTGTCTACCATACCGCAGAGAGAATAATCTGCCCACAGTTCTGATCATCTCATCCCCTGCTTAAAACTCTTCATTGGCTCCCAGTTGGCCTGTAGGACAAAATCTGTCTCTCAAGTTTAGCAGACAAGGCCCTGTGTGATTTGGACTTGGTTTGCCTCCAGCTGTCCTGTGTTCTCCCACCAGCTTGAACCACTTCTGTTTCCCCTGACATCCATTTTGTACCTTTCAGACTTTGCCCAAACTGTCACTACTGGTACCATACCACCATGCCAAGCCTCTGCCTGTAGTTAATTTCTCCTCATTCTTCAGGTGCTAATTTATAAGTCAGTTCCTCCAAGAAGTCTTCTGTGGTGCCGGCAAGGTTGCCATAGATGCCCTTTCCCACTTCTCCTGTCTTTAGAATTCCACTCAAATCTTGTAAATTTCTTGTTGGTGTCTTTATCTCTCAGAGTTTGAATGCTCTGCGAAGGCAGAGCCCTATCTGTCTTGTTCACACAGCTTGATAGAAGATTTACTAAATAGCTACGAAGAAATATTCCTTGAATAGGTGAATGGGAAGATCTTCCCACATCTGGCCCCATTTCCTCTCCAGCTTTGCATTTCACCGCGCCCCTCCCGCTGCTACACACATGCTGTGCACATGCACTTGCACACACACATGCCAACATACTGGTCTCCCTAAGAGCCCCTGAACACCCTTCAGCTGCTTCTATCATGGAACTGTAACATTTTACTTCATTTTGTGGTTTGTATATGCTAACAAATTCTGAGACCCTGCCTGGAGTCCTTCCGCTAGATTCTTAAGTTTCTTGAGGGTAAAACTGTCTTGATGTTCTTAATCTTCCTGGGGCTTATATTATTATCCAACTTAGTGTAGACACTTAATACATGTTGAGTAAATGGTTCGTTGCTATAACTGGTGATGAAATGGAAAAGACTTTCTCCCAACAAAACAAAAATGTTCCAGCCTCCCACCTGCTGCCTAGCACGGACTTTACATGTGCAAGCCTTGAAAAATTTAATCAGCCAATCTGTGAGCCATTGCCAGCATTAAAGCAAGACAGAATCACCCAGAGTGACATCTTTGGACATGAAAGCAATCTTCGCTCCTGGCTGGGTGAAACCATGTCACCGAGACAACCGAGTGGAAGCCATCTGTCAATTCCAGCAGGGCTGGTGTGCTTAGGGCACGTAGATGGGATGTTCTGAAGATGCTATAGATGCACTCCACCTCTGCATTAGCAGAACTGGGCTACATGAGAGCTGAATTCAGCAAAACATCAGAGCCTCACCATGGAAGGAAGTTGCAGTGGTGGGAGGGTAGGAAGTAGTTAGAGGCGGAAGTAGTTTTCCCAGATTCCTTTCCTGGAAGACTGGTGACAGGTTAGTGTTACCTGTAGTAAAAGTCCAGGTTCCATCAGCAGGGATGGATCTGCAAACCAAAGGATGGCCCTCTCTGCACACTGGAGGCATCAGTCAATGACATCACATCAGTGCTCACATCCCCTGAGACACTCAAAGATAAGGAGAGTGGATCTCTTGTGATGGTCCCACACTATGCCTGGTGTTTCTGTGAAATTAACAGTGCCCTCCTGCACTCTTAAAAGTGTTCCAGTCTGGATGATAAATTATATGATAACCCTACCCACCGAGAGCATTAACATCAGGCAGGGGGTACAGAATCTTCAAATAGACATGACATTAGATGTAGGTACATGAGAGTTTTTATATTAGTCTCTAAACTTTCTTGTATTTAAAAAGAATGCCCTCCAAAAACAGAAAACTAACAGCTATACAATAAAAATTCAAACTACTCTAGAATGAGGTATAATATATAATTATTTCAGTACCCAATCTCTTACCTAAAGTGCTTCTGCTCTTATATTTTTTAGATTATAGTCTAACCATATCCACTTATCTAATGAGATCAGCCATTTGTCTGCTCGTGTAAGCGACAGGACTGAATTCAATGTCATCTGTTTATTTAAGATGGAAATGATATGCATGTAGCACAGTAGCCTTTGGGCTACAAATGAGGTATCATTCAGTGTCACCAGAGAAAATATAAATCAGCAAGAAGGAACAAACACAGAAAGCTCAGTCAGTACATCTTTGTTGGACTTCCCCTCTGTGCCAGGGGCACAGCACGGAATGAAAGAGAGTCTGCCCTCATGGAACATATATATTCTGGTATTAAACAGCCTTGGGAGAGGGGTGATTACCACATCCTGTAGTTATCCCCAACTTTAGTCTAGTGTTTTACAAGAAATTCCCAAATTGCCAGCCCTTTCCACTAGTATGTTCTGTAAAGTACTTTTTTCTCTTTTTCCTTCTGTGTGCATACGGGGCAAGAGGCAGGCAGTCACACAGGAAACACACAAGACAGAAAGGATGCTTATTTGGACTGATGAAAGTCTCATCTCTTTAGACATCTGTCTTCATCTCCAGCCAGTCGTACATGCCTGTCATTGGTAATGGGGTTGTGGCTTCTCCCTGAGGTTTCTGTTGTAAATATCCGGCATTGGCTGGGCCTCCGTGTTCAGTACTTGAATCTCGCTGCTTCTGCTAGGCTGCTTTGTTTTGTCTGACCCCTTGACTTTGCTACATCCTTTCAACTTTCAACTACACCCTTTCAACTCATAACTTCTGCCAAACATCTCCCACTGTGGCTGGACTGTGCCAAAGCCTAATACCCAAACACAGGTTCATCGCTATCCAAATGGCCAAGGCACAGAGATGAGGGTGTGAAGTCTTTACTCTGCTAAAGGAACGCTCATGAGGGAACAATGTTCCAAGCCCAAGATTTAAATGTGGGCAGATCTGCAACCTACACCTTGGACCAGGAGCAAGTTATTTAAGCTCCTTGTGGCTCAGTTTCCCCACCTGCGAATGTGGATGTACCATCTACCTCACTGAGTGGCCACGAGGATTAAATGAGGTAATAGATGCAGCATTCTCTGCATAAAACCCAGCATGTAGTGGGCACTTCAACCCTTTTAGTTTCCTCCTCCCCCCCCCCCCACCGCAGTCCCCTGCCTGATCTGATGGGCATGGTGATCGAAGTAGGCAGCTCACCTGGAAAAGGTGGGATGGTGTCAAGCTGGAGCAGATCCTGGATTTGGAAGTGCCAGCTTTTAAACACATACAACCCAGCTGTTCTCTTCAAATCTGTGTATTGCGTGCATCTAACCCTTAGTCTCTCAGTGCCGATGTGAGCAAAAATACGTCTTTACATCCCACTGAATATGCTTTTCAAGAATAACTGAGAAACAGTTGTTTGGTAGTTGTTCAGTTAAAGAAAAAAGAAACATTGTAGGGGGGGGCGACAAGGCAAAATGGAGGATAGAAATGGGGCATTTTGGTTTTGCTAACAAACCTATACAGGGTGCCACTCGTAGGTCAGAGATGATATCAAGCAGTTCGCATTCAGTTTCTCATTTATCCTCCAGCAATCCTACTAGACAGGCACTCATCATAGGCCCTGTAGGGCCCACTTCACCGATGAGGAAAGGGAGGCACAGAGAGCTGGTACAGCTTAGTGTCCAGGAGGACCAATTATCAAGTGGCCAGGCCAGCATTTGAGCCCACGCAGACTATGTCCACCAACCCAAATTAGGCCACCAACATTAGCACTTCGCAGAAGGGTCAAGGTTCGGGGAAACTGAATCACAGACACCATCACAGCCTTGACTGTTGGCTCCAAAAGACCTCTTTGCAGATACAGAAAAGGAGGGCAGCGGAATCACTTCTGTGATTCTTAAGGGCAGTAGTTTTGTTAGAAAAGCTTGATAACAACTACTATACATACATATATATGTATGTATAGTATATATATATTATATATATATGTATATAATTTGCAGTGAAACAATGCGGTGTCAGGTAATAGACTTCTTGATGAACTATCTCTCGTGATCAGTCTCAGAAAGCTCATAGTCCATCATTCAGGAGTGCCATCACCATGACATCAGGTGGAACTTTTTTTCTTGTGTCTTCTTTTATAAGCCATAATTTACACTGTTCTCAAACTCAGTGCTCATGATAAACTTAGTAAATCGTTGGAAGGGAAAAAAAAAATCACCAAAGAATTCATCCATTTTTTCATAACTTTGTGGATTTAACATCATTATTAATTATTTATAGGTTCAAATATTTCAGGGATGTAGGTTAAATGGTGTTTCACTTTTTTATTTTTCTTAAGCCGAAACTGCTCTAAGTGTGACTTCTGGCTACATGGGGGGGCTCATCATGCAGTCTTGTTTGTGGATGTGTGAGACCTTTCCCAGCCCAGAACTCCTGTCTTCTTCCTAAAAGCATGTCCTGGTACCATGAAACTGTACCTTGGAATCTAAATAAGATTATCTAGTGTGCCAATGAGGGGAGCCCTGGTTCCTTCAGGACTCTTGGAAAGGAAGAGGGGCCAAAGGGCGGGGAAGAGTGGCCCCTCACTGAAGGTCAGTTAGGCGAACTACATAAAATTGCCACAACACACAACCACTTTGTTTCCTACATAAACGGCAATTCCATATGGCTGAATTCAATAATAAATGCCAGTGCAGACACCTTTTCTATCTTCCCACACTTCATCTTCCTAATGACCTTGTGACCCCACTTTACATATAATGAAATGGAATTAAATGCATAAAGTCATTGTCTGAGTTTGGGTTCCTCCAAAAGTTGACCCAGAGTCAAGGACTCGGTACAAGGAATCTACCTGGAAGACAATCCCAGAAAGCACCAGTCAGAGAATGGCAACATACAACAGGGAAGGCAAGCAGTCAGTTATCAGGCCCTTGTCAAGCTAGTTACCCTCTAGGCATGGCAGCCTAATCCTCCTGGGAAACTCTGCGAACCAGTGAGGAACACATGCCACAGAGTCACCCCACCTTGGGGATCAGGAGCTGGGGTATTTATACACGAATTGTTTTTAGTCAGAACTCCAGGCTGCTTAGGATTAAGACAGTATGTTACTGCCCCAGTATTTCCACATCAGCCTGGAAGGCGGGCCAGAAGGCGGGCCAGTGTACACTGAAGTCATGAGAAGACGGGGCAGGGCCCAGCCATGTCTGCTATGGTCCCAGAGGTAGCACCCACAGAGGCAGGATTTGCATCTGTGGCACCCTTACCTCATAACCCATGTCCTTCCCAAGAATGCACAAGATATTGTCAAAACCCAGGAAAGATCAGGGCCTGCAGGATGATCAGGAATCAGCTCTAGGTCAGATGTGGACAGCTGTAAGACGCTCACCAGCAGAAATACCACCCAGGGCTTCCCCTGCTGCATAATCACTGCAGTCCCCTTTGCAGAGCCCTCTAGAGTTTACAAAATGCATGCACTCTATGACTTCGTTTGGCCTGCCTCTTGCCCATGATGGAATAAAATCCAGTCACTCACAAGATTATTATAAGCATATCCACTCCAGAGCTACTGAACACCTGTGGTAGGAACTGTTTTAGGTAGTGGAGATGTAGAAGTAGACCCAATATGCAGACATGCTGGTGTGGTTTAACTCGTCTTCTAGTGGGGACAGCAGAATAAAGGGACACAAAGAGATGTGTAATGCAACGTCATGTCACAATTAATGCCGTGAAAAACTCTGAGAAAAAATGATGGTGATGATGAGGCATACTGGTTTTTAAAATGGGGGGGAGGGTCAGGGAACCCAGTTACATCTGAGCAGGGAAGGGAAGGAAGTGAGGCCGTGTGGAAACAGGAGAGTCCTGGCAGAATTAAGAGAGAGACAGTCCACTTGACTAGCACATGGCAAGACACGTGAGTCCCAAGATGTCAGCAAAGACAGCGCACCATCTTGTTGGCTACACTCAGGACTTAGGTGTTGGCTCTCACTGCCGGGAGGGATCACTGGAGGATTTAGAGGAGGGAAATGGCATGATGTATGTTCTTGAAGGCTCATTTTTAAAAAATTTCTCTCTAACTCATGTGATCAGCAAGACATAAAACCAGGATTTAAATTCAAGTCTTCCGACTCCTGATCCAGTGCTCTTCCCACTCAGATTCATGGTCATTTTCCAGACCTGGATGTCCTTGGTACTCTGTTTTTCCTGTCCCTTGAAGAGTTACTTGTGCTCTCCTGACCAAATTTTAACACTGCTGTTACACATTCCCCAGGCATGTGGCTCTTTAGGACTTCCCTTTATCTCTTGGCCAATCACCTTTAACGTTCTACCACTTCTGAGAGCATCCTGTCCTCTTAGAGATATTCACCAAAACTCATGACCCACAAATTTGCTCTACCAGAGCTTAATCCTGACCATGAAAGTCAAGTGAGGACATTGGGATTAAAAGATAATCACTCTAATCAGAAAGGTTTTTTTTTTAAGATTTTATTTATTTATTTGACACAGAGAGATCACAAATAGGCAGAGAGAGAGGAAGGGAAGCATGTTCCCCGCTGTGCAGAGAGCCCGATGCGGGTCTTGATCCCAGGACCCTGAGATCATGACTTGAGCCGAAGGCAGAGGCTTAACCCACTGAGCCAACCAGGTGCCCTCTAATCAGAAAGTTTAACACAACACATTTCCAGGGGTCTGCATGATACCAAGGAATTTTTTAAATTAAGACCGCCTGAAAATTTCCCCCAGACTTCGGAAATAGAGGGTACCAGACCTCTGCCTCACCACATTGTCTTTCTCCTCCAGACCAACATGGAACTGGGCCAAATCTGCAAGGAGATATTATACTTGCCTTTTCCTTCATCATTACTGTTTTTTGTTTCTAAAATCTCAGATTTATTTGCTGTAGATCAAAAGCTGCATTGCTTTTTCAGCCAAGGCTGCAAAGACAAACAGCCTGTTTGGGCAATTACAATGTGGGGCTCTCTTGGCTGCTTTAGTGTCAACACCAGCAACAAGAGTGTTTACCCCCTGGTGTTAGAAGAAGAAGAACAACAGACACATCCCACTCTCCCAGAGTTCCACTGGCATGATAGTACCCATAGAGGTACCCATTTGTCTTTTGACACTAGAGCAGGCCAGGCCAACAGCGGGCACACATGTATAGAAGAAGCGTGTAGACAGATAGTCACTTGTTTGGCTACATCCACAGCTTAAATTTGGTGTCCTCCAAACATGAAATGTTTCAAAGGCAGAATGATATTTCTGTTCACTTATTAAGGGATGACTAACTTGCTTTTGGCTGCACTACAAATGAATCACGGTAACAATCCCCAACTTGCAACTTCTGGTGTTCTGATGTAATGCATTTCTATTAAAAGAAGAGGAAAGAGAGTGGGTGAGGGTGAGATCATGCAAAGACAGAACATAACACCGAGGGAGCTAGTGTAATTGATGAACTGCTGAGACCAAGTCCATGCACTTTGAGGTGCTTTCTCGTGTCCTGGGTGAGGATGCCTTGCCAGTCAGTTCCTACCCATTTACAGTTGCAAAATATAGACCCAGATTAAGACATGGAACTTGGAGGGATTCAACGAAGGAAAGATTTCATTTGGGGGTGAAAAGCAGATATTCCTTGAAAGCATTTTTAAAGCAGTTTTGATTTAGTGTCACTTTGAAGGTAAGTACTTGGAGGCAAATGATGTAAGTTAGAAAAGCTAACAACCTCCCTTTTTAAAGTGTTTTAATGGGGGTGCCCGGCTGGCTGGCTCAGCTGGCAGAGCAGGCGACTCTTGATCTCAGGATTCTAAATTCAAGCTCCAAGTTAGGTGTAGAGATTACTTAAAAATGAAATCTTTAAAAAAAAATTGTTTTAATGAGCACAGCTCATTTGTAACCCTCAGAAGGAAGGGGTAGGAAGGTGAGGCAAGGAAAGGAAGACAACTGATCAAGGTGGACTATCAGACTGACTCTCTCTAGGGAGCTGGGGACCCTCACCACCTGCCAGTCTCTCCTCACAGGCAAGGATGCTGGGAACAGCTTGACGCAGCTCCTAGAGCCCGTTAATTGCCCTGCTTGGCAGAGTGGCTTTCTAGCCTTGATCCGCCCCCTTCTCAATAAAAAACAAATACAAAGAGGAGCTGAAAGGTATCGTAGAAGATCCTGTGAACCCACAGGTATTTTTCCTATGTTAATCACCACTCAGGACCAGACACTTCCTTCCTCCTAGATCCCTTCTGTACTCTCTACAAGGTGCCCCTGCTGTCTTCTGAGGAAGATCTCAGTGTGCCAAGGAGAGGCAGAGAGGAAATTAGACTCTGGCCTGTTGTGACCGGCAGCCCACACTGGCTTTGTCCCAGGCTCTGGCAGAAGGGGATTAGAAGAGCCAGTGCCTCCCCAGAACGGGAAATCACTCAGAGAACGGAGTCTTGTTTTGCCGTTTTTTTTTTTTTTTTTCCAGTAAACCTATTTTCCCTACCCTGTGGTTTTTTTTCTGGGTTTCATCTACTATGAGATCTGTCATTGACCTAAAAAGAATTTTGGTGTGTTGAAAAAGCATACTTCAAGCAGCTACAATAAATCTCAAATTGATATTTATGAAGTTAACTTTCTCTCACCCCACATCTGATTGTATAGTATATGTGGATGTCACTCATCCAAGAATTATGTCGTGTTGGAACCAAAAGGGTCTGTCCATAAAGATTAGCTAAACCAGCCTCCTGTTTTTTACTGATAAATCTGAGACCTGAAGGAATGACATTCCTAGGGTCTCTGGCACTCCCACGGAAGCAGCAGAAGCCAGACTTGAAGCCAAAACTTCTTATTACTGGATTCCACTCTATCCCTTAGCCTTTCTTCTTGGTAAGTCTGTCTGTGAAAAGTTTTATTTGGCAGCTACGGAGTCTGGAAGGAAAATAAGAAAAGGCAGTAAGCTCCAAGCCCATCCCCTTCACTACCTGTTAATATGGCCACGTAATGCTGCCATCTACAGATGAGGTCTGGCTGTTAGGATTATGTCTGGTCTCTCTTCATAGGCTCCCGATCCTCAAGCATGGCCATCCCACAGCTCAGTCACCGCCATGGCCAGTCATGTGAACCGGATGAGCTCCCAGCGCTTCACCCCTCCCCAAATCCTCTTAGCCCTCATTCAAACTTGTGCTGGGCTAAGGCCACGAATCTCGCTGCCCCCAAGTTCCTACCTCTGCCCTTGACTCACTGGGTCAGCGTAGGTGACCTAGTGACATCCTTGAGGCCTCAGCTGCTCCAGCTATAAAATGAGGATAATCATTTAATCATTCCCACCGAGTCTTATTTTGAATAAATTTTTAAAAACTGTAAAGAAAGTACTTAGCAGACTAGTCACAATTACTGTTATCATTCTTAACCTGAGGGGCGATGAGAGCAAAGAAGCTAACAATTGAAATGGTATGGTCAGAGTCTGGGAATGAATCTCAATCTAACATTTAGTTCTGGCCTCTTTGGCAGCAAATACAGAATAGAAAATATTGTGATCAGGATTGACATTGGATTGGGCTTTACTAGCACAAAGGGTTGGCATTGTCTACTGTTAGAATATTCCCTTTGTTTCAAAGGTTGTATCTCTTCAGTGATTTTCCATGTGTGAGCACGAGCACACTAAATTCAGGGAAATTATCCTATTATTGGCAACATGGCAGATTTGATGAGTATTTATTGAATGTGTGTTGAGTGAATAATCTAGAATCTATACATAGTTACGGAAACATGGATTATGTGTTGATTCACATGACAGATTCAGACTATATTAAGGTCAGAACTATTACTTCGTGTTACTTTCCCTTGTTTTTTTGTTTTTTGTTTTTTTCCCCTGAGGGTCTCCTACGGAACTAAATAATAATATTGCATGGCTGGAGGTTGTCCATGTCATGGACAGAGGTGTCTTAGTCACCTTAGTCACCCAAGGTTTTCCTGGCTCGCTTTCCCCTTTCTGGCCCCAAGAGAAAACATTAATTTAAAGGCAAAGATAAAGTCACTATAAACTAACCTGTCATCATTTTCACCTTCCTTTCCCAGTGCAGAAATTTAAAGTAAGTATACGGGGGGGGGGGGGCAAAAAAGAGCACAGCTTCAATCTCTGGCTTCCTTTTTGCCCTGGGAATATATCTAAGGACACCTATTAATGTGTATGCTGTTCTCAGTGGGGCTCCCTTAGGAAAGTAAATCAGGGCATTCTAGAACCCCAACAAGGTGCTACCCAGGTAGCATGTGCAATGTGCCTGCCGACAGCTACGCACATGGCCAAGCACACACACATGTGCATGCTTGATACGCAGTCGTAAGAACCAGAGATCAGAACTGAGGTGTTTTGGGTTTTCTCCATCCCTCCTATTATCTTCTCACCTCTTATCTCACAGTAGAATCCCACAGACGCCTCCAGCCAGGTGGGTGGGCTCAGCCAACGCCCCCTCTCTGGCTGCTTTGTCATTCAGCAGCTCCCTGCCACTCAGAAGCAAGAGTGACACATACTCTACCCACCTCTCCATTGGAAATTCAAAGCAGCTACATCTCAGGGCAGCTCTGGTGCTGAGAATTCAGTAACTTTCCTTCTCAAAAACTTCATTAAGGTCTCCTTTCCCAAGTCTCCCTCCTACGATGTGGTGGTATAGGAGTTAAGAGTGTCTGCTTTCTTCAGTCTGTGGTCCCAGGGATGGGAGCAGCAGATCTGCCGAGTTGGCAGGTCACTAAATAGTTTCTAACTCCCCACCCAGCAGGGCACGGTCGCCTTAGAGATTAGATGGAAAATATCCCCCTTGCTATAACTGGGTCCAGCCCTGTGGCTTTAACACCATGTTATTTGGCAATCTTTTCCTCTTGACATATTTAGTAATCATTCTAAGGGAGATTTATTAGACTGTTCGTAGGAACAAACAAAGCACTAAATATTACACATATACATGCTTTCAATACCACTCCTTTTCTAGCCTATTCTGAATCTTTCCCCAAAGTCTTTCTTCAACACTTATCAAAACCCTCTTGTCTTTAAATTCCCCCTTGGTTCTTCTCTCCCCTAAAATAACTTTGTATTTGGGATTTTTTTTTTTTTTGTAGTTAGAAGTTCTTGTAGTCAAAATTCAGTGGGCCATACTTAGAGAAGAATGGATAAGAAGACACATTCAAAGTTTAAAAATCACTGAAGACATTTTGCTCATCATTAATTCCAAAACACCAAAGCAAAAATTTAGCAGATGGTAAGAGTTTTGTGAAAATAATATCTTAGGTATCTCTGGGAGATCGTGTGTGTGTGTGTGTGTGTGTGTGTGTGTATGAGGGAAAGAACTCAGAATTATTTCAGCCAAACATAATATGGTGAAGTGTTTCCTGAACCGGAGGGTTGGTGCCCATGAGGAGATGTGGGGGAGGGCACACTGAGAATTAGGATTAACAACTCTTTCTCTGTGCTAACTAAAGGACTTTGACAGCTGGTACCCCTCTGACATTTTCAAAAAGCATAATAAATATCCCACTCACCCTGGCACATGCACAGCAAAATATCTTCACAAATAATCCATTTGGGCAGATTTTTTTTTTAAAGATTTTATTTATTTATTTGACAGACAGAAATCACAAGTAGACGGAGAGGCAGGCAGAGAGAGAGAGAGGGAAGCAGGCTCCCTGCTGAGCAGAGAGCCTGATGCGGGCCTCGATCCCAGGACCCTGAGATCATGACCTGAGCCGAAGGCAGCGGCTTAACCCACTGAGCCACCCAGGCGCCCCATTTGGGCAGATTTAAAAGAAAATATATCAGGGTCATGGAGACTCTCAGAAGGTTATGACTTCCAATGGTATAGTCACGGTGTGGCAACTGGGTGTTAAACTTGATTCCCTTTACATATGAAATGTTTTTCTTTGTTCATTAGATACAGAGTGACTATCTCTGCTCCTGCAAGGTCCCACTCAGTGCTAGGCACAGGCACACTCATTACTTAACACTCAATTACATGCCTACCACTGGCCTTGTGTTGCAGACTGGGCTCATTTTACAGTGAAAAGGCCTAATTTTCTCACCTTAGACTGTAAAATACATATACTCCCACATATCTGAACTTGAGCACTCGTGATTTTTTAGGCCACCTTAGCACTTGGGCAGTGCAAACACCAATTCAACCATTAGTTGCTAGCAAGAACTTTGATTCAACTACTGGCATTGTTAACCTAGAAGTCTGAGGTTGTGGGCCAGGAGCACAAGTTCTGGAGCCAGGCTGCCTGGCTCTCTCTTTTACTATGTGTGTGACCTTGGGCTAGCAACCATCTCAGTTTCCTCATCTGTAAAATGAGCCTAGTACTTGTACCTACATCATAGTCTCTTATCAGGGTGAAATGGGCTAATCTGTGTAAAAGGCCTAGAATTGTGCCTGGCATATAGTAGGAGTTGTTAAATGAAGGCTTGTAATACAAATGTAGTGATCTGAAGGGACACATGCACCCAAATGTTTATAGCAGCAATGTCCACAACAGCCAAACTATGGAAAGAACCTAGATGTCCATCAACAGATGAATGGATAAAGAAGATGTGGTGTATATGTATACAATGGAATACTATGCAGCCATCAAAAAATGAAATCTTGCCATTTGCAATGACGTGGATGGAACTAGAGGGCATTAAGCTGAGTGAAGTAAGTGCATCAGAGAAAGACAATTATCATATGATCTCTCAGATATGAGGAATTTGAGAGGCAGAGCAGGGGGGCTGTGGAGGGTAGGGAAGGAAAAAGTGAAACAAGATGGGATCAGTTGGGAGACAAACCATAAGAGACTCTTAATCTCAGGAAACAAACTGAGGATTGCTAGAGGGGTGGGAGTGAGAGGGATGGAGTGGTTGGGTGATGGACACTGGGGAGGGTGTGCGCTATGGTGAGTGTTGTGAATTGTGTAAGACTGATGAATCACAGACCTGTATCCCTGAAGCAAATAATACATAATATGTTAATTAAAAAATAAGGAATTTTTTTTAAATGAGCGCTTGTGTTCCCAGTGTCCACTTTGATCACAGGTGTATAGAGCTTGGACATGGCAAATGCGACTTGAGATGAGGTGTGCAGAATAAATCCCACTGTGCTTCCTTAGCATGACCTCCGTATATCCCCCCCAGACTCTTGCAGTTCTGTCTCCCCTCCCATATAAGCAGATGAGGAAAGCCGGAGAATATGAGGTCCCTCAAGGTGAGCCTCTTGTCTTTTATGGCACCAAGTGACTGAATTGGATGGGGAAGTCATTTAGGGGCCCTAGAGATCAGCAGCAAGCGATCGGCCTCCACGTGAAGTTGTGCCTTAGTTCACTTGGTACATTATATCTTCAAGATGGTGGTCGTATGTGAGATTTTCAGACACTTACAGACCAACTGAGTCACAAATAAAGAAGAGAACACGTGGAAATAATGCTGGTGCTTTATGCCAGTGCTTCTCAAACTGTACCTTTACCAGAATCCTCTGGAGAGCTTGTGAAAACCCAGATTCCCGGGCCCTAGCCCAGAGATTTCTGATTTACTGGGTCGGAGGTGGAACCAGACAGTTTTCACCTCTGACAAGTTCCTGGGTTGTGTTGATTCTGGTTTTGCATCCTTGCTACCTGTTTCTATTGTTAAGTCTATAACATTTCATTTGAACTGTTCAGCTTGAAAATGACACAAGTGACTCCGCCCCCCCAATGGACATATTTGAATCCACAGAGCTAAGGTCATGCATCGAGGTCTTATTTTTGGTAATAAATTAACTTTCATTTTTTTCTCCCATAGTTGCATGCGGCTGTGACCAGGATCCAGGTCCCAAGGCCTGGTTTTAATTACACGTTCGCCCACATATGTATCCTGAATAATGATAAGACTTGCATCGTGGATGACATAGTGCATGTCCTGGAGGAGCTAAAGAACGCTCGGGCCACCAACCGGACCAATTTTGCTATCACATACCCTATCACTCACTTAAAGGACGGGAGGGCAGTGTACAATGGACACCAGCTTGGAGGCGTCACTGTGCACAGCAAGGACCGGGTAAAATCCGCAGAGGCCGTCCAGCTCACCTACTACCTGCAGTCAATCAACAGTCTCAATGACATGGTGGCTGAGAGGTGGGAGTCCAGCTTCTGCGACACTGTCCGACTGTTCCAGAAATCCAACAGCAAAGTCAAAATGTACCCTTACACGTCCTCCTCACTGAGGGAAGATTTCCAGAAGACCAGCCGTGTATCAGAACGTTACCTGGTCACCAGCCTGATCCTGGTGGTCACCATGGCCATCCTGTGCTGCTCCATGCAGGACTGCGTCCGCAGCAAGCCCTGGCTCGGTCTGCTTGGGCTGGTGACCATAACCCTGGCCACGCTCACCGCGGCCGGGATCATCAATCTTACCGGTGGGAAATACAATTCCACTTTCCTGGGAGTCCCTTTCGTCATGCTAGGTAATTACTGCTCTCCGTTTTTTTATTTCCTCCTGCTGCTGGTGGTGACTGGGTTCCTAAATGGCAAAGAGTAGCCACCTAATGACTCTGTTTTGTTTATCGTGTCTTCCTTTTGCCCAAAGTCCTGGGACCAATTCTGTAATGTTCTGGCCATTGGCAAGGGGCAACCTTATTGGGTAAATGTGCCAGGAGTCCCAAGCCATGGGTCCCAGCCCTGGTTCTCCAGTAAGTAGCGGTGTGGCAATTAGATGATATGAATCTTCTCTGGTGCTGCAGTGTGTTCGGTGGGGCTTCCCCAGAAGCAGACCCTGACACAAGGATTTAGATAGAAGTCGTTAATTTGGGAGGTGAGCCCAGGAAGCCCCAGTGTCGGAGTGAGAACACAAGTCAGGGAAGGAAGACAACTCGGGCTGTGTTCATGGGCCGCTTACTGCTTTAGGCTCCAGTGGCTCAATCCCTCAGGGGACCTTTGGGAGACTTAACAGAACGCACCTCAGAGAGGTCCTCCTTGAGGGGCGAGGAAGCTGCAAGCTGGCCCATGTACCCAGAAACCTGTGGACGAGTCACTGACAGCTCTCCCAGGGAATACTGAGCACAATCCTGCAGCCCCCAAAACCCCTCAGGTGGATGGTGTTTGTCACGAGAAGACTTCCGTGAGCTGCGGAATAGTGAATCCGAGGGCACATGGGTTGGGCACTGACAGGGTCTGCTACCCTCAGTTTCTCCACCCTAGTGATGGAATGGAGGGGAATATCACAAAAAGGGACATGATAAATGTACAAGAACTTTGAAAGCAACGAGTGAGAAATAAATAAGAAGGTATCTTTTTTCCCTGTCCTTGCTATAAACGCAGGAGAATGTTTTAAAATGATGGTGTGAGAATCCCAGTATATTCTCTCTTAGGGGCTGCAAGAATTTCCTGATAAAGATCACAGTGAAAACAAAGCCAGAGTGGTTCTAGTACAACACCAGTTGCTCTGTTCATCTGGTATTGAAGATGGCATGCCCAGCAAGCCTGATGGCAGGGTTCCTGCAGGCCAAGGGTTCCAGGGGTTCGCTTCTCCCTTTTCTGTGGCCACTTCTCATCAATTCCTTTAGCAAAATTAAAATGTCATTTGGAATCAGATACTGACATGACAAATGAAGTGGCATTTTTCATTGAATGAGAAAGAACTATGGTTGAGTTCATTAGAATCCCTAATGCCCAGTTCAGGGGTAGCAGAAGGAAAGAAAAGAATTTACTCAGGAGACCTCAGCTGCCTTACAGTTAAATGATAAGCAGGTGGCAGGGCTGCAAGGTCACAAAACAACATGCTGCCCTCCAGGCTCTGAGGCCTGTGGGAGTACAGACCTGGACAATAAATACGTATATGGTAGCTCAAGAGAAAGGGGGCACTGCAGAGACCGAGCAAGTCGCACATTCACCAGGTCGCTTTGCTCATCGCTGTCAAACACAACACAGAAGAGGGCTGCCATACTTCTTCCTGAATTCAGTCCATTAAGAAGGCAGCATAACTAGCCTCTTGAACCCCAAGACGATGTGAGCCGATGGTGGGCTCCATGTTGGTTCCTTGAAGACTCAGTGTCACTGGGTAGTAGCTTCCATGGATGCTTGAGTCAAGGTTTCTTTAAATGAACATGTTATACCCATGATTAGTCCCATGTTTGGATTTTATCTTTCGGCTTTTTGTTTGAAAAATGCAGTGGTTTTTGTTGTAATTTTTTTTTTTTTTTGGCGGGAGGAAGAGAAAACAGAAATAAGGAAAGAGGGGAGAACTGAAGGAAGTAGGTTTTTAAGATCAAGAAGAAAGACTGTCAGAGCTAGAAAAAGGACTACTGGCCCAGGTTTGATGACACTTCAAGTTGTGATTGCTGAGGCCAAAGGATGATTCAATATTTAAAGCTTCCTAAAAACTAATTGCATTAAGTAAAATAAAACTTCAATATTTAGAGCTTCTTAAAATTATTTCTAAGTAAAACAACATAGCAATAGTCAAAACTTCTTAACATTAACCTCACCAAAAAAAAAAAAAAATCCATCTCACTAAGTAAAATGAAATGGAACATCTGAAACTTCTATAAATTAACTTTATTAAGTAAACTAAGTTATGATATTTAAGATTTCCTCAAACTTCTTTTGGTACTTCCTAACAAAGTTTTAAACATGGTAAATCAAAGCCAGCACAAAAAGGAATATACCAGCTAGAATCGGTGCAAGGAAAGACGTAAGAGAGTGGATGCTGTTAGCCAAGAAATGGCCTTAGAAAACAAATCCAGAAATAGTAGCGCTGCAACTCCACAGAGACAGAGGATCACTGAACTTGACGTCAGAGTTCAATTCAGAAAAATCCGGTGCTCATGGTGAAAGAGACCAAGCGCCGCAGGTACCCAATACTCTCTTGTTTGCAATTTGTGAGGAAAGTTAAATGCATTGATTTGATGGCAGTTTTCCCTGCTGACAGTCAGTATGCAACCTTCCTGTACATTTTCAGCCCAAAGAGATCTCAAATTACTTAATCACAACAAAAGAAGCTATGCATTTTAGTAGCTGGGGCCCATGAGCAATAAATAGTTTGCACCATGTAATGGGTGCTTAATATGCTCATAAAGCCAACAGTGCCTGTGTTTCACAGATAAACTCTTCATTCTCAGAATTTGATTGTAAAATGAAATATAAGCAAGAGCATGTTCATAAATGCTGCATTAAGAGCCCATGTTTAATTCTGGATTTTTGATTACCAGTCCCAAACACCAATAAATATTTCAAATGACCAAGAAAAAAATGCGGTGCTAAGGGTTTTGCATTATGAGTCAATAAACTGTTCACCCAGTTTTAAAATCTGCCTGTCTATAATATAAAATGGCTATGCCTAAGCTAAGATTTAAGCAAAACTTCTTGATTTTCCATGTTATATAAATACAATATCAAATTAAAATGTAAAACTATGTGGCCTCATTTAAAAGGAAAAGCATCTCAGGAAAAAAAAAAAAGCCTCTATACAGATTTCCTTGGCCAACAACAGGTCTATAACGTAATAAACATTATATTTAAAATTCAACAAACTAAACATTCTCAGTGTGATGCCGGTCACATAAGGCCAGATCCAGCCAAATGCCAAAATGGCAGTAGACTGACTTAGAATGGAAAATTTTAAGACCACGTGTGTCAAGCAGTATTAACCTGACAAAATTCCAGAATAGGAAAGAATTTGGATAAACTCTGAGAGTTCGCCATAATGGGATGTGACTGTACGTTTCTAGCCAAAACGATACGTGACATCTCTGGCAATAAGAATATATCCTACACAGATGAATCATTTTGACAATGATGTAAGCATAGATACATCATGATTTAGAATGTTTTTAATCAGCGTCATGCATATTAGACAATCCCACTTCTGCCAAAACCCCTGTCCGTATGAGTCAGATCAGTTTATTCAGAGCTGAAATCCTTAAAGGTCTACCTCATTATAAATGTCCATTGACATTTTTTAGTTACTATAAACTTGGAGAAGAGTTTATCTCATCCATACCCATTATTCGTAAAGTACTATCCTTTTTTTCCAAACTATATTAGTATCAGGTACTGAAGTATTTGAACTGTCATTTGTAAACATCGAACACTCATCATTTTAACCTGTTATGGAACTTCCTTTAAAGGATGAGGCTTTACACCATTGCCCTCCACTTGGCTATGATTCAAGAAATTGGCAAAGATTTTGTGCATGCAAGCTCTCCTTACAGGCTTACTATTTGCACAGATTTCCTGGTCAGATACAAATCAGGAAGGGAATGGAGTGTTGGAGAATATAGGAGGGAACCGAAGGAAGGTTTCTTCCTTCTTAATGTGGAAGGTTTGTGACTTCATGTATATTCTGACCAGCTGAAAGGAGAGAACGGAAGTTGTGGTGAAAGAGAGTTTTGGTATTAGTTTGTACGTGGTAATCTAACTTATAAGGGTTGCTTTGCATTTACCAAGATACAAAAGCCATGGAGATCAGATGAGACAAAAAAATGTTCTTCAAAAAAATATTCCTCAAGCCGTTTCATAACAGATTGCTAACCACTATATGACCACAGTGAGCTACTGGGGATTCAAAGCTCTTTCAAGTGTTTGGGACTTTTGAGAAGGTCAAATGCCACATCCGGGGTGCCCTCTTCCTTCTGAATTTTCAAGCCTGGCCACTCAAATTCAAGGATGGGAAGGGAAGAAAGGATGTAATTAAGTGATAGGAGGAGAATAATAGCAGAGGCATTTGGTTCTTTTCAAGTATACTCCAAGATTATCTGTATTTAACAGAAACCAGAAGATCGGCTCAGTTTTCTGAGAATTTGTTCTCATCTGATGCCACCTGGAATATGATGCAGTATAAGGAGTTTAGGCTTTGAAGAAGTGAAAGTTCTTGTGCAGGAAATTTTGTTCTGAGAAATCAGAATTCTTTTTTTTTCTTTTTAAAGATTTTATTTATTTATTTATTTGACAGAGAGAGAGATCACAAGTAGGCAGAGAGGCAGGCAGAGAGAGGAGGAAGCAGGCTCCCTGCTGAGCAGAGAGCCCGATGCGGGACTCGATCCCAAGACCCTGAGACCATGACCTGAGCCAAAGGCAGTGGCTTAACCCACTGAGCCACCCAGGCGCCCGAGAAATCAGAATTCTTAATTACTTTTGCTCTAAACTCAAGCAGACCTGAAAGGTTTTGCTTTCTGGTTGAGCATTCTGGCATATTTCTTTTTTCTTCTTCTTTTTTTTTTTTTAAGTAATCCCTATGCCCAATATGGGGCTTGAAACTCAGGACCCCCAAGATCAAGAGTCACATGCTCTACTGACTGAGCCAGCCAGGCGCCCCATATTCTGGCATATTTCTAAAGCCGTGAAACATGTGGGGTGAGGAAATCAACCAGATAATTATGAAGTTCGAGCCATAGGAAATTGCCAATATTTAACTGCTTTTGACCTACAAAATTGGTACAAATAACCAGCCATTTTTGAACTAAAAAGCAGTAATTTCTTATGGTTCAACCTAATACATTA
This sequence comes from Mustela nivalis, assembly GCF_964662115.1. Classification (NCBI taxonomy): domain Eukaryota; kingdom Metazoa; phylum Chordata; class Mammalia; order Carnivora; family Mustelidae; genus Mustela; species Mustela nivalis. The sequence goes on along the minus strand of NC_139040.1, from coordinate 114,851,606 downwards.
TTGTAGAAGTCCATTATCTGCAACAATATGACAGTCTACATGACGGAGTAGAATGCTGTGGAAATGCTCTGCTTGGAACATTAATCACTAATTGGTTCAGTAATTTCTGGAGGAAAAAAACCCTAGGTGATAGGGGTTTTATTATTCTCAGTTTTGTTTACATGTGATTTAAAATAAAATAGTAATTCCATATAATAATTTCAAAGTTTTTTCCCTGGGTATCTTTTTTATAATGTCCAGTGGCTATTTGGGAACCAATTTACAAGGAGATTGTGCAATCTAGTTTTGTGGGTAGTTCTCACCCTTTTATTATGCCTCACCAATCATATTCCATTAAAGGGTGAGTGGGGAGAAATGGTTCTGGGGAAAATGGTACAAAACGTGTTCTATTGTTCTATTCTTAACCATAAAGGAGGATGAGAACAGGACTGATGGGTCCCGTCGAGGAATGCAGAGCTCAGTAAGGCAGAGGAATGCAGTGACTCCTCCTCTCTGACCCTGGTCTTGGTACAGTCTAGGTGGTCTAGCCCCACCTAGTCTAGGGACTGGGGAAATGGCAGATTTTACAAAGGAGAGGCAACAGCAGGACAATGAGCTGTTAATAATAGGCTATGGAAAAAAATACCTAGTTTGGTGTTGCACTGGGCCAGCATCTCAGGAAGTCACTGCTGGGACCAAGTAGTAGTGACCAAAAGGGTCTATAGGAGCTCACAATGCAAGAAGATACACAGTCATTGTCAAGGAAATTCTGAATTTCACCTAGGCTACTTCAGTAGCCAAGAACCAAAATGTAGATGGAACATAAGAGAGAGATTCTAGCCTCTTCTCTGCACTGATGGTATAGTAGCACTAGCATTTCTCTTCCTCACCAGCAAAATAACTTTCAAATCAGCATACTATCCATCATATGTGTGTGTGTGTGTGTGTGTGTGTGCATGGTATATACCACATCAGCTATATTATATGTCATATGTAATATGATACATTATGCAATAAGTTCATGTGCATACATGTGCATTTCACATGTTTATAACATTATGTAGCATATATTTTTTGAATATTTGAATATAAATACTATATATTTCCCTATTATATAGTATATATTCATACATTTTATATGTAAATATATAAAACATTTGAATAGGATATGACATACATGCATGTATTTATATATTACATATGTCTCCTATATGTAAAGATATTACACAATGACCATAGCATATACCGCGGACCCCATTTGCAGACATGATTTCATATAGTGCACACACACACACACACACTCAGTATCTAAATACCTTTCTTTCAACAAGGAAAAGCTATTTGCATATTCATTTCTTGGACTCTTATTTGCAGCTCTCTAATGAAGGAAAAGCATTTCTCAGATTAAAATCCAATGCTGTGATTAGAATTGCCAAACTGTGACAAGTCTCTGGTAGAAAGCATAGGATGAGTGTGTTTGCCCTGATGTGTACATCCTTCTTAACTTAAAAATAGTATACCTTCCTTAACTCTCACTCTTAACTGTGACACAAAACAGGCTGGGATAAACCAAACAATTCAGCATAGAAAGTAAATGCTTGTAACTGGCAAAGTGTAAATGTAACCCAATTAATGAACTTCCCCCTGAAAATAGATGTTACTCAACCCTGACATTCATACATCTTAAATTTCTTCTCAAAAAAAAAACCCCAAATCATGAATTTATGGGGATGTCACTGAAAGAAAAGTATTTTATGAACGTGAGCTACTTAGTGAGGCTCATCTAAGAGTAAAATATGTTTTAAGCAGATTTTGCTCACACAAAATCATCATATTCTGTATTCATCATACTCTGGGTCTTCTAGAAAAATGTAGTAATTTTATTTTCACGTAAGAAATTTGGCACTGCCCAGGCATGCTATAAATGGCTTCATTGTCTCTTGATATTAAATGTTTTTACACTGAAACTAAGAGATCATCCACCAGCAAGTCGTCCCATTTCACCTCCTCATCTTCTCAGCTACTCCTTGTGTTCTGGAACTCCAGATGAGGAAATCCTGCTAGTATGGAAAGGATGAAAATGTGAGTAGTGCCCAAAGGCATCAGCCTCTGTGCTATGTCTGTGTGTGTCGGGAAAGGCAGGAGAGTCTGGGCTTGGAGAAAAATCTGCCCTACAGAATCCAGATGCACAAAATAAATCAATTTGCTTGCAATTATTCATTGGCAAAAAAATAAACAAATCACCCAGACTGCCTCTGATAGCAAAACCATTACATACATTGAAAATATTTGTTTTATGAATAGCTTTCCCAAAGCACGACTACTGGATAAAGTTGGATTAGCTCTCAACTATTCGTTGGTAAATTCCTGCATTAGTGGATTATAAACAACCCTGAAGGCCTTGGTCAGGCCCCAGAAAAGGGTCTGGGTAAGGATGAGATTTGATCTGCGAGTGTTCCTGAGCCTCACCCTAAGTGACTGGAAGATTAGCCAGTTGGGGTTTTTCCACCATTAGTGCTATTTATCACTTGTGCTGCTTTCTCTCCTCATGGCTCCAAAGCCTGAGAGTCATGTGTACATACAGATATAAAATCACTTGGAAAAGCAGAAAAATGATTAGCCTAAGTCCTCTAGTATTTGATTTTACTAGATGATAATCCCAAAGTCTACTGCTAATAAAACATAAATTGCACTCCTGGTACAAATTATATCTGAATGTTGGCAAAGAACTCCACTGTCCTCACCCCAGGACCTGGCTAAAAGCCCCCACTGCTTCAAAGTGTTCCCTCATGAATAATCAGAACTTGGGCCTGTACGTGTGACACATACTGACACCCATGGAAGTATACAGACTTGCAGTGTACCGAAATAGAAACAAACATCTTGCATGTGCTTTTAAAAGACAAGTGAATACTTTAGAAGTCTCTTTATCTTAAGAATTTGGTAGAATCAATATGTGTGGTTTAACAGTTCCCTTTGGCAATTCCTCAGCCTTAAACACTGTGACTGTAAGAGAGGGAATTCCGTGGGTTATCAATTGGTTTCTGGCGTGCTCACCAGGATAGTCTTTACTTCCGGGTCTTGGGCCATGGACCTGCCATTGTGAGGTTGAGCCCCGCCTCCTTTAACCACCACAGGCCCTCTGGTCACCAAAGGCGAAGTCTGTTTGGAACTTCAGGTTTGGGTAGCTCCCTACATGAGTGCTGCTACGAGAGAGTGCTCGTGAACAGGCTTGCAACTCGGGAGATGGATAATGGTCCCTTGCTAGAATGATGCTTGGCACCAATGACATACACCCCTTGGTCAGACTTGATAGAGAGGCTTACAGAGTTCGGACTTCATAGAGAAAAATCTTAAAACTACAATGCTAAGAAGACAGCAATATTTTTGCTTTTAAAGCACCTTTTAAAAGGTGCTATTTTAAAAATAGGGGAAATGACAGCCAAACCTCTGAAAAGTATCTTCAGTCCACATGCAGTATCTGTTTGCCTACATCTGTGCGATCTGGCCTCAGAGTCCTGCTTGCTGGACCCCAGCCCCAAAGCTAAGAGGGTGATGGATGATGGTGACACTAAAGTAGGGAGGCACCTGCTGAGAGAGGAAAGTGAAGAGGAAAGGAACCTACCAAAACCTTTCTTCCCTGCCTTTCCTTGATTTCACCAGCCCATTTCTGAAATGGGCTACAAAAGATAAGGCCAGGGCTAGCTGGAAGAAAAACTGCCAAGGATTTAGTCTCTGTGAAATCCACCCACCTCTAATTTCCTCTTTCTTGCCTCCCCACCCCCCAGACTGAAGGGAAGCTGCTTCAGGACAGAGTACACTGTCCCGGAGGGGTCTGTCTGCATTTGTAAGAACACCCTCAAAGGCCAAAACCAAAGGGAATTCAGCTCTAATTATGGGCAGAGTAGGCATTCTGGGGGACTGCGGGAGCAGGCAGGGTATTCCTCGTGTCCTAGGATTCCTAGAATATGACTCCCCTTGAGTCCAGGCCAGGAAGCAGATACCCCATCATTCAGCTTTCTTTTAGGGTCACAGACTGACCTCTTCAACATAATTACCTGCTGTGAATCAGGTCTAGGCACAGCGAGGTGCTCCAGGCTGGTAATCCCTGGGGGGCACCTCCAGCTATGCTGGCACTCATCTTCCTCTTGACGGACTGAATTTCAGGAAGGAGGCCCAGTTATGGTGTACACAGTTGTCCCTGAAATCCAAAGAGCTCTTCAAAGACACTGCATACTTCCAATTTGGAATTTAGGGTGTAAGCATCTGCCAGAAAGGTATGGCTTGAGAAACAAGAATCTGGCCTATCAGGAAGGATGGTGGGGGCCTTTAGAGGCAAGAACAACAATAACTAGCAACAAATTCTGAGTGATCAAGTGGAACAGATTCTTTCTTGGGGCCTCCTCTTCTTGCCTCTGCGAATGTCTACATGCATACCCCTGTAGCGAGAGGAAAGAAGGAAATGTATAGTTTCCAAAAAGCCCCTAAGAATAAAAGGAAAATTCTCCCTGGAGCTGCCCCAAGAAACAACATCATATGCAAAGAGAGTCAGGACTCAATAAAAATGATCAAACTGTAGAAGGACAAGGCATTTAAAATGCAGCAACAGAACTCAGGAGACAAGCTCACAGTCTATTTCCAACTTTCCTTGAATCTGATTATTTTCATTCTGGACCCTCGAGCCTCACTCTTCACGTAATAGTTTTGTTAATTCCAATTCCTTTCCTCAATTAGCCTCTAAGACTACTCCAACAACATTGTGAGAAATGGGATTCTTAGGGTATTTTTCAACAAGAGTCGGAATCAGATAATGTTATAAAACATCACATTGACTTAGATTTAATTTAAATTCTACTATATGACTAATTGTAATCCTGCTATATGCATTCTTATATTCTTAACATATTTAATGACTCAGTACTAAAGCCCTGTTTTAAAACATTTTTCTTGTTTCTAGCATATAAACACTGTTTAAAAAAAAAAACCCACTCCATTTGCCATTTTCAGTGAAATTTTAAAGTGTGTTTTAAGTCCAAGAGAACTTAGTCTACGTGGCCGCAGATGAAATGGTCAGTATTGTCTGCCCAGGGTGCAGATGCCTTGGAGGGATTAATCCTCTTTTTACTCTCATTGTCCTGGAACAAAGGTCGGTCAATCCTTCCTGAGAACAATGTGGAAACAGACTTAATAAATAGTCTTCCCTTCTGAGACTAGACAGTGACTTTCTAAAGCATAATTAACAGGATGCCAATCAATGAGTGCACTTTTGGCTGCATGTCTGGGGAGTTCAGGTGCCTCCAATTTAGGGGGGGGGCACAGTGCTAGTTATCGGGTTGACAGTCCCAACCTGCCCTCTCAAAGTGGCTGCAAAATGATGCCTAGTAAATGCAGATAAATGCCAAATCCTTCTGAGAAAACAGGCCTATATCACGACTACAAAACGGACATCGGGTGTGAGAGTGAACAAGACTTCACAATAAGGATGTAAATGCCAGCCTGGGCATGAGGGAAGGTGTTCACCCAGTTACTGAACACACAAGATAACGGTGACTCACTTCACTCAGCATTATGCTTGGCCAGAGATTTTTAATACCTCTTTAAAAACAAAACTATTGTACCAGTGGGTAAAGATTTTATTCTCCTCAATAATGGGATTGAATATGCCAAGACATAGAAGCAGAAAATTAGATCTGCTGATCCTAGTGCCAAGATAGGGGTGACTGAAAGCTACAAGTCACTTCCGGTGGCTTTTCAGTGTCACGAGAGCCTGGAAACCCAGGGAGAACCATCGGGAGAGTGTCTACCTCCAACCAGGAGAGGTGGGGGAAGGCAAGCTAGATCTAGTCTCAAGCAGGAGAATGAAATCAAAACATGGGCACTTCCCATACCTCTGCTATTCCCGTGCTTCTGGAGTACTAATCAAGGAGGCCAAGGCACTAAGTAGTTAAGGAAAAGGTTATTGATCTGGGTCTCTTCCTCAGAGGCCATTGCCAAATAGTGCAGAGAAGCCAGCAGGGTCAGCCCCTGCTTGATACGTCATCTACAAACAAGCAAAATTGGTCAAACAGGTCCCTGAAGACAAAACGCAAACTATACATCTACAAGCAAAAATTTAATTTTTATCAGTGGAGAGATTAATTTTATCAGGGAGAGATCATGTGAACCGTGTTGCAGTTTCTGTCTTTCCTATTCACTGAAACCCAGTGCTACTTATTGTGCTTCCCTCTGTGTCTCAGATTTCTTGTTCCCTGGACTGATACTTGGGGGTGGGGGAGGGGGGAAGAGGCTGTGATTTAGATTCCTGTCAAGACTCAAATTAAATACAGTGCCTCTTTCTCTTCCTAACGCCCTCCATTTGGCCAAACATAGACGAGATGATGAGACATTAACTCCGAACACTCTGCCCACAGCCTTCCTCTGTGCTGACCTCCAGCCAGACTTATGGGGATGCCAAGCCAAGTGATGAGTGGCCAGGAGCTTTCTCTGGAGTGTTCCACCAAGCAAGGGAAACAAAAACTCTGCAAGCTGCCCCAACAGCCCTAACCTCTCACTATATATAATCCCCAAGAGACAGATGCCAGTCTACTCGGTTTTCCATAGGCAAAAGTCTAGCCCACATTCTTGAGCCAGAAGGGAGCAATGGAGATCTTAGCTCCTCGATCTTATCTTTCACTTGCCATTAACATTTAGGATTCACTAAAAGACAGGGCTCTCTTCCACGGAAGAAATTCTTGGCATTCACAATCTGTCACCACCAAGGCTGGTTGTACTCCCCTTGATCCGGTAGTTGCCCGTGACCAAGTCGGTTCCTCTCTTGAAAGAGGTTAGTCTTTTCAACTTTTTGATCTGGTCTTTTTCTGCCCCCTCAGGTCATGGATTGTATGGGACTTTTGAAATGTTATCCTCCTGGAGGAAAACTAGAGAAGACCAACATGTTAAAGAGAGAACTGCAGCAGTCTATGCAGACTCCATGCTCTCCTTTTCTCTCACCACTGCCATGTACCTGGTCACCTTTGGCATAGGGGCCAGCCCTTTCACGAACATTGAGGCAGCCAGGATTTTCTGCTGCAATTCCTGTATTGCAATCTTCTTCAACTACCTCTATGTACTCTCGTTTTATGGTTCCAGCCTGGTATTCACTGGCTACATAGAAAACAATTACCAGCATAGTATCTTCTGTAGGAAAGTCCCAAAGCCCGAGGCATTGCAGGAGAAGCCGGCATGGTACAGGTTTCTCCTGACAGCCAGATTCAGTGAGGACACAACCGACGGCGAGGAAGCGAACACTTACGAGAGTCACCTATTGGTATGTTTTCTCAAACGCTATTACTGTGACTGGATAACCAACACCTATGTCAAGCCTTTTGTAGTTCTCTTTTACCTTATTTATATTTCCTTTGCCTTAATGGGCTATCTGCAGGTCAGTGAAGGGTCAGACCTTAGTAACATCGTAGCAACTGCGACGCAAACCATTGAGTACACTACTGCCCAGCAAAAGTACTTTAGTAACTACAGTCCGGTGATTGGGTTTTACATATACGAGTCCATAGAATACTGGAACACTAGTGTCCAAGAAGATGTGCTAGAATACACCAAGGGGTTCGTGCGGATATCCTGGTTTGAGAGCTATTTAAATTACCTTCGGAAACTCAATGTGTCCACTGGTTTGCCTAAGAAAAACTTCACAGACATGTTGAGGAATTCCTTCCTGAAAGCTCCCCAATTTTCACATTTTCAAGAGGACATCATCTTCTCTAAAAAGTACAATGATGAGGTTGATGTAGTGGCCTCCAGAATGTTTCTGGTGGCCAAGACCATGGAAACTAACAGAGAAGAACTCTATGATCTCCTGGAGACCCTCAGGAGACTTTCTGTCACCTCTAAGGTGAAGTTCATTGTCTTCAACCCGTCCTTCGTGTATATGGATAGATATGCCTCCTCTCTGGGAGCCCCCCTGCACAACTCCTGCATCAGTGCTTTGTTCCTGCTCTTCTTCTCGGCATTCCTGGTGGCAGACTCTCTGATTAATGTCTGGCTCACTCTAACGGTTGTGTCCGTGGAGTTTGGAGTTATAGGTTTCATGACCTTATGGAAAGTAGAACTGGACTGCATTTCTGTGCTATGCTTAATTTATGGAATTAACTACACAATTGACAATTGTGCTCCACTGTTATCCACCTTTGTTCTGGGCAAGGATTTCACAAGAACTAAATGGGTAAAGAATGCCCTGGAAGTGCACGGGGTAGCGATTTTACAGAGCTACCTCTGCTATATCGTTGGTCTGATTCCTCTCGCAGCTGTGCCTTCAAATCTGACCTGTACACTGTTCAGGTGCTTGTTTTTAATAGCATTTGTCACCTTCTTTCACTGCTTTGCCATTTTACCTGTGATACTGACTTTCCTGCCACCCTCTAAGAAAAAAAGGAAAGAGAAGAAAAATCCTGAAAACCGGGAGGAAATCGAATGTGTGGAAATGGTGGATATTGACAGTACCCGAGTGGTTGACCAAATTACAACAGTGTGATAGAGTCTGCTTGTTATATTTTCACCCTAGGTCTTATCGAGAGCAAAGAGATTATGTTAATGAAACAAATTCAAAGTTGTTCTTTCTTTTTTAAGAAACAGACATTGCCAAAGTAAAGGACAAGGGGGGAAATGGGCATTGCATATTTTCAGTCTTTTAAACAAAAGGACTGCTACCAGAAAGAATTTACACACACATACACACACAGACACATCTCTTAAACTAAGATCAAATAGAAGAAAGCTTATTAGCAAGCAGAATCCTATTTTATTCACACTGCAGATGTTGCTGGTATTGTGACAAAAACCTACTGATTGAAAGGTCAGCTGCCAAAGCAGAAATAGCTTTAAGCATTGTTCAAACAATAAAGCTTCCAGAACTTCTGCAGAGCAGTAGCTCCGGGCAGAGTCTGTGGTTTGAGGTCTTAGCTGTCTCATATAGCTCCCCAGCACCCCAAGGAGATGCTTTCAAAAGTTCTAGCCAGCAAAAGCAAGCCACAACCTTGGAAGTGACCCATGGTAGAGTGGCCATCACCCATGGAATGAAATTGAGTGATTCCCAAATTCGCCCAGGTGAGGCAGTTTTGTTGTGCAGAATGAAGAAATCATAGCCCCCCATCAGCATACTTTGACCATGTGTATGATTTGGTGAATACACCTTTAAACCAATGACAGCTCCAGCACTGCAGAGTTGGAGCGATTCTATTTTGGAATATCTTGTTGCTTGTCACCAAATGGATCTGCTTTATTAGTTACAGCTCTTGGCAGGAGGCTCCGGGTACCCAAAGCTGCAGAGCCAATCCCAAATACCTGGCAGGATGAAGGAAAAGCAGGTGTCTACTTGAACCCAGAGACAGTGTCTCCATTTTAACAAAAAATATGGCCAACTGGTACAGCTGTTTGTGGTCTGACCCTACATGCAGTGTTTGCGTGGCTGCCCAGAAGCAACATCTGCCTGTGCATAGCTGAGGAAGGAGAAATGAACACTGACATGGTCATCTGCCATAACATTTCAAGTCATGGCTGCTCAGAGACACAGAGGAGAAAAGGAAGTTCTTTGGTGAGTTCTAAGTCCTGAAACTGAGAAGCTTCATAGAAGTGCAGGCAGGGAGATGAAGGACTGAAGGGGAGACAGATGGAAATGACTGGAAGACGTAATCACCAATACACGTTTATCAGTGATGGTGGTCAAACGTTTCTGCTAAGCTGGCTGCACTTTCATCATCCTGGTGCCCCCCACCCCGCCCCCCCATACCTTTGCTGGTGCCCGTCCAATGCACTGCGCGGCCCTTCTGTACATTAACGAGCCTAGATGTTTATACTGTTGGTCACAGTATTTACAGGCTCTAAACAGAAACAACTTTGACTGGAAGAGGCTGTGTATGTTGCCCCAGACCTCTGCATTTCTTTATGTCTATAAAAATGACGCTATTTCCTGGTCACATTTGAGGCAAATGTCTACAGTATTTTTCCCTTTTAGAGATGTGGCTTATTTAGACATCTATAGTGGGAAGTGTTTCCCAAAAGCACCTTTGCTCTCTGTACTGTGCAACTTCCCCATCCTCCACACAGAAGGAAACTGAGACCTAGGAGAGTAAAGCGACTCAGCCAGGGTCACACCACTAGAGGGTTTCCATCATTTTAGCATGCCTAAGACAGGGCAAGCCACTTTAAGATTTTCCCTTAAGAGGGCTATTACTCCCTTCAAAGTACATTTCCAAGGAAAAGAACATAGAACTTTATTGGCCACATGGCAGATATATATATATATTTTTTTTAATGTCTGGGTAATGTTTGGGATTTTGGTTTGCCATTGTCTTTCCAAACAGCAAAAATGCCCAAATGATTCCAGTGTAAATGCACCAAGTGCAAACCTGTGCTTTCTATTTCCTGTACTGTCGTTCACTCAGTTCTCAATACGTAGCTAGTGCGTTACACATTTGTTCAGTCTCTCCTGCAGACACACTAAGCGATCATACCAACGTGTTATGCACTCAACTAGAAGATAATGAGCTTTAATCTGAGGACAAGTATGGTCCTCGAAAAAGGGCAAGTTCGCATAATAGATCTGCGATCAATTCTCTCTCCAAGGGACCTGCAACTAGGCTATTATTTATAAAACACAGCTGAAGAGGGGATTGGTTTTATTCTTAAATCATATGTTGCTAAATCATTTTCTGAGCAGTGTGTTCTAAATCAGCCATTGATTTAGTGTCGGCCACGTGGAGCACCTCGGGTTAAAGCGACTCCACAAACACTGATACAATACACACACCAATTAAATGGATTTTGCTGAGAATTTAATCATTCAATTTGATCAACCAGAATGACTTGCTGTGGAACTTTGTTTTATGACAGATAGTAGTTTCCCAACTTGATTGAGTCTCTGTATACCTTGGAATACTGTATTTTTAGACGAAGGGCATTTTCAACCTTGTCGACTTCCCTTTTCAGCACTTGAAATCAAGGCTTATGGAATTCTGACTATGGAATGATTTTTTTTTTTTTTTACTAGGGGACTCTGCATGCCAAGATTTATTGTTTATTGTTAGATCATTATTATTTAATCATTAATTATTATTTACTCGTTAATGATTACTGCTCTGACAGCATTGGGTTAACCCCATCATGGAGAAGACACTTGAGAAGCAACTCCAAATCACATCCCCGTAAAACTTAAGTCTTTATCTTTACTTCATCAAGTTTTTCTTTTTCAATTGCTATAAAGAGGGAAGGAACAAGCCTAGCAAACACTTGCAAAAGTTTTAGTTTCAATTAATTCCAACCAAGACATTAATGTTCACTTTACCAAAGAAACTTATTGGTTGGTTTTGAGTTGGTGTTTGTTTACCAAAGAAAATATTCCATTCATCAAAAACATTTCTCCTGGTCAACTAAAAAACTGTGATACTTGGGTGTTCTTGACCAGTCATAACGAAGAAAAGGAAAGGGTCAGGGTGATATTCTTTCATTGAATAGAGCTCTGCAGAATATGTAAATTTACAAGAAGCTTGGGGTTTGCAACAAAAAAAAATGATACTGAAACATGGCATTATTGTTTAACCCCATACCAATGGTCCAACAAATACCACGAGGGCTCCTTGTGCTAAAAGAAGGCCATTTTCTCCACAGAAAAAAAAATAAGACAAAAACCCTCATGAAACTCCCTCTTTATTGTTCCAGCTCCTAAGTTTTGGTTTGGTTTGGTTTGGTTTTGGAGTTTTGGATTTTGTTCTGCATTGGTTTGGTTTGTAGGGTTTGTTTGTGTTTCCTTGTTTTGCTCCCGTCTTTCCTACCATTTTCACCCCCTCAATCTTCACTCAGAAGAGAGATAATCAAATGCCATCCTCCATGGCTATGGTTATTTATGCAAAATGCTGCTCTAAATGAGGCCCTTAATAACCCTGTTATTTTAACTAACCACCACCCAATTGTTCTAAGTGGCACTCCAGGACCCCAGTACCACTCTCCTCCCACCCCAGCAGTGGAGCGTGGCTGTGTCTATCTCAAGAACAGGTGGGTTGGACAGCCACACTGGGGGTGTGGCAGAGGCAGAGCCTCTTGAACACAAATGATATCCTCCTCATAATGGCTTTATTCCTTTGGATCCTATTAAAGTAACCCTGCAGCTTGTAATAGTGTTTGAACTCTGTGAATCTGTTTTCTCATCTGTAAAATGGGGATAATAACAGGAACTGTCTCTAAATTCAGCAGATATATACTGAGTGCTAATACCACCCAGATACTATTCTAGAGACTGGGGATAGAGCAGTGAATAGATAAAGTAAACCTGCCCTCAGAGAGTCTACATTTGATTTACTGTGAGGGTCAAGGGAGATGATGTTGAGAAAGTGCTCATGGCAAGGACTGGTGTAGAGAAGAAACTCAAGACATTATTTATAATTTCTCTATCCCATACAGTAGCACTAGGGTTCATGATGTAAATAAAGCTCAGAGAAGTAAATTTTTGCAGATTGGGGCACAGAATTAGGGCTATATGAAGATGCAATTAGTTCTCCTGGTCATTTCAGGACATTCAAAATTTGGCTGGATCACCATTCGGTGGGGCAACTGTCAAGAGGGCACAAGCTCTGGATGTTGGGGTTGGATTGTAATCCTTTAAAAAAATGGGATATAGGCACTTGGGGATGAGAGTCGGGAGGGAAGGCCACTTGCTATTTAATTACTATGCCTGACTTGAAGATATTTGAACACTCCTGCTGGGAAATTTGCTTTTAAGTTTGTTCTCCACAAAAAGCACCAGGTAGCTGAAGAAAAATTTCCCACTTTTTAAAAGCATGGTAAAGCTGTGACATGGAGAAAAATATTAAATTAGTATTAGTGGATTCTCTGGCAAAGACCTGAGGATGGCTGCAGCCAGCACATGGCAGAGTTCCTCCCCGTGGTGGTTACAACTGTTGATTTCTGTTTCCTGCCAGTCCACGAGCTAGCAAATAGGAAAGTGAATGAGCTAGAATCCGTTCACCTGAATAGGCAGTGTCAGGATGTCTTCCCCAGTCTTGCCCCTCCCCTGCCCCCCTTCTGCCCAGGTGATCTGTTTGAAGTCCTCTTTGCTATCTACAAGGGTACCATGCAAGGAAGAGGAAGTGAGGCAACCAGAGAGCTACGGCCTCTGTGCAGATTTTCAAGTTAGATTAAAATTAGCACCACAAGCAATCAGAAGAGCTTACGGGGTAGGAAAAGAGGGCTTTATCTCAAAGTACAATAAAAGCAATGTATACCAAGGAGGCAGCCCACAGAGGAACCTTGGTGGAAGGAATGCTGTTGCTGTGGAATGTGCCAGCCTCTTCCCCCTCCAGAATGTTGACACCAGTTGAATCTTTGGATAGAATTACACTTACTCCCTCTTTTTTCACCTGAGAAAACCGAAACCCAGAGAAGTGAAATGACGTGCACAGAGCTAGTTAGAAGCAGATACAGGACTATAATTCAAGTTTCCTAGCCTCAGTCCTTTTTCCATTCTGCCACTTTACTGCCAAATTCTATGTATCTAAATTATGGGGTCTTAACCTGGGGGCCATGAATGAGTTGGTGGGAGGGCAGGACTCTGAACTCCCTAAAATTAAATTATATGCAAAAATGTGTGTATATGTTTAATATGTGCATTTTCTTAAAAGGAGAGTTCATAGTTGTCATCAGATTCTAAAAGATGTCCGTGACCCAAAAAGGGTGAAGAACCACTGTCCTAAATTAATAAAGACCTCAATGGGAGTGTGATTCTGGTGTCCTCATTTTGGCTAACAGGCAATCAAGAGTTCCTCAACCACTTGTTCTCCAAGAAGCCAAAACTACTTCAAATATTGGTACCTTCATGCCCATCCAAGTGCCTACTTCCATTCATTTATTCTTCATTCATTCATCTGTTTATTTATTTTGCATATTTATGTTCCAGCAGCAGCTAAACGTACTCTCCAGGGAAGAACTGGGGAAAGGACCCTTCTGCCTGTGCTCTTCTTGACAGAAAGAATACCAGGTTGCTACTACATTCTCACTATTGCAACAACGTATATGTAGCCTCAAAATTACAGTAAGCACAGCCCACATGCATACATATACAGAGGGGGCATCCAACGAAACCACCATATGAAAGTAGGTCCTGTCAACGAACCAGGGTCAGAAGAACCTACTTCCAAGTTATATAGGTACCAGCTGTGCGGCAGCAATATACCACATACTTAGAAGGGCTGCTCCCAGGCAATTCTGAGATGTCTACACGAGGCATGCATATACACACTTGGAGCAGCTGCCTCACCAACAAACAGGGAGAGCATGTGTCTCATTCATCATGATTATCTGTAGCAGGCCAATAGGAAATCATGGCCATGGACATATGGTTACATTTAAGGACAGGTGTGTCTTGGACACAGATAGGCAAATAGAAGCCCAGTTTTCTTGACTCCTAGCCATAAGCTAGATATAGTGCACATTGATGGAGGAAGCTGGAAAAGAAATGACTCTATTTGTACCTGTTGGTTGTGCTTTCTCTGGTATAACTTTGGGCACAGTGGAACATACCTGGGTTGTCCTAATGGCATTGCTTGGGGAATCACCACTTGGTCTTCCCTGAAGCACAAAGAAGGCAGCCAAACAGTCCATTTATATGACACCCTGCCCAGCCATGACAAGGGAAGCCTTCTAGGAAGATGGAAGAATATTCATTCCACTTTGTAGCATCTGATGTGAAATTAGAAAACTTCATTCATTAAGACATCTAAAGTGCTTTGTTTACTTTCTACAAAATGGCAACGACTCAGCCCATTTCCATTTCCCATCCCAGTTCATCATTGGGAAACCAGGATTCTCTTTGGCCAAACAATGTACTTAATTTCCAGGGTGAGCCTTCAACATGTTTAACTCGGAATTTCAGATCTTTATTCTTTAACATCCTGCCAAAATTGACTTTGCATCCTATCCAGAATCACCAAGTCAGATCCCATGATGCCTCCTAGGACCATGGATAACTACTCGAAACTGATAATCACCTGTTAGGTCTGCTTCGTACACACACACACAGGCACACACACACACACAGAGTATGTGTACACTCAACACACCCATAACACATGTACAACATAAACACATATATATTCATGCACACACATAATGCATGCACACTGCCTTTTACAACATACCTGACACATCTTAAGATACATTAAAATGCTTTAGCAGCCCCAGCCCTGTGGTTCTGTGGGGCTTGGCAAGCCAAGGTCTTCAGCTATCTGCAGGAAACCATAAAAAAAATTATCTTCCCATTCTCGTTGTTTCCTGTGCATGAGTATGTTTGAGACCAGCCATACAGTACACTTAAAAAAAGAAATCCAGGGAAGTGAATGTTTCTTGGAATTTACAAATTACAGTTCTATAGCAGGAAACTGCTGATGGAATTCCCTAAGTCATAGGTGAGAACAGCAGAGACCCCAAACCACAGAGATTACTCCCAATGTCTAGAATTGTGGAAATATATCTAAAATTTTTCTTTGTGATCAAGACAAGGGGAAAAGGACTTGGGAGGAAAGAGGAAGGACACACCAGGTGGTCTCCCCATCTTAGCAATTCCCAAACTTAAGAAGGACTAGGAATTTTACATTTATCCCTACCATTAGTTTGATAGGAAAGCCAGTACCTTTCATCCACTTCAAGGAAAGAAGGTTCCATCCAGGGAAACCTGGTAGTAGGAAACTTCAGTTTGGGAGAAAAGTCACCAAAGTAACAAAACTATCCAAGACTTACATTGCACACATGCACACACTTGGGAAGCGGACATTAAGAAGAGCTGGGGAGCAGAACCCTAGCAGAGTTCCTAAAATTTAGACAGAATGTAGAAGGAAAAAAGTAGTGATTGGGAAGATGAAACATATCAAATTTGTGCAGAAGGACTGAGAATATAAGCTGAAAATCATGGAGTTGTTCAGGAATCTCTGTAAGATAAAAATATGGAGCCTGAATCTGTACTTTTTGAATAAAGTCAAAGGACTCCACATTTTCTTTTGCATTCACAGCCCATAATTTCTCTTTAGTAACTTGGTAAGGACACATTCAGGTTCTATTTCTATTGTCTATGATCCTATGTTCAACCACCCACTCCTGCTTGTGTATTCACACTCCAGCTTAGAGCCTGTGAGCAGAATTATTGAATGCTAGGCCCAAACAAGGAAAGTTACAGCTTTGGTTTAATAGCTCCTTGGTCAAATCTCTCTCACTTCTCTGAATGTGAAAATGTTTCAAAGCTGTAAAAACTTATGTCTAGACACCCAATGCATTTAACTTTTTTAACATCAAAGATATCCCCTCCCAATAATTATTAACAATGACATAGTCATAACAGTTAAATTTCCTTTAGTCCAATTTTAGTGAGTGACAACAAGGAAGTGAGTCCCTATAAAATATCTAGTGATGTTAGAAAAGATACTCACTTTAGATATAAAATAGTTTAAGTAGCAAAATGTGGTCCTTCTCTTATTGTCATCACTGATGAAAGAAGTTCCTGAAATTGTGTATTATTTTGTACAGTTTTGAGCTAAATCACAATGAACTTTTAAGTTGTATCCATGGTGATTAGGCATAAGATCACATCTTGTCAGATTAATCACTAATACAGCATTTGGTAATCTGATCTTTTTCTCCAAAAGCAACCCCCCAGCATTATGTTATGTTTCCCAGTTTTCTAGCTGTGTTTCTTCATATAGAGCAAGTAGGTGATTTGGGAAGTAATAACCTGTTTTTAAAAAGATGTTATTTATTTGAGAAAGAGTAGGGTGAGGGGCACAGGGAGAAGCAGACTCGCCACTGAGCAGGGATCCCAATGCTGGGCTCTATCCCAGGACTCTGAGACCATGAGCTGAGCTGAAGGCAGCAGCTTAGCCAACTGAGCCATCTAGGTGCCCCTCGTAACCTGTTTTTAAACTAAGAAAGAATATCCAAATCCTAGAGTACACAATCAGTTCAGGTTGGTCCGTTTTGAGAGAGATCAGCATCAAAATCTACTGGGAAAAATAGCACAGTGGCATCCCCACCTTGACAAAACATGGGTCACACCACCTCTGATCCATGACAGGCACACCCGCTTGGGTGGAATCAATTGAAAACTTGCCTAGAAAAATTTCCCACAAAGAGTTAAAACACTTGTCTAATAAGAAACATTAATAAACTGTACTTTTTACTTAAAGTCAAGATATTCTAAAGATGTTTAAGGAAAGTCAATGTAACAAGTGACCAGCTCTTCCTGGAAAAAAAAAAATGATATCCTCTATTTTGTACAACTTGAGTCTCTCTGACACCTAAAATGTGTATTTACATCATCCCACAGCTATACAAAAACAAAATCAGCAGGGAAAACTGTCCCACTGATGATTGGCAACCCCACAGCTCCTCTCCATCTGACCAGCTTTCACCAGAGGGCAATATTTCAGGCTTACACATGGAAAGCATAGAATGCCAAAGGCCCTAAGCTACTTAGCATATTAAACCTTGAAAAAGGCTCATGCCAAATCACTGGAGTTCTTAGTTGACTGTCCTTTCATATTAAACTCCCAACTGCCAATGAAGCATCTTGTTTCTAATCTTGATCTCCAATTCCAAGTGTAAAGAAGATTTCATATTTATTGCTTTCACTTTTTCTTTTTTTTTTAAAGATTTTATTTATTTATTTGACAGAGAGAAATCACAAGTTAATGGAGAGGCAAGAAGAGAGAGAGAGAGAGGGAAGCAGGCTCCCTGCCGAGCAGAGAGCCCGATGCGGGACTCGATCCCATGACCCTGAGATCATGACCTGAGCTGAAGGCAGCGGCTTAACCCACTGAGCCACCCAGGCACCCTGCTTTCACTTTTTCATACGTGTTTTTAATTCTCTGATAGACACACACCAAAGAATGAAATGGCAATGAGCCAGGGGAATATTTTCACTTTTGCTTTTTTCCTTTTCTTTCTTTTTTAGATCCCGATTATTTCAATACTCTTTGATAGCAACTAGTATGTGTTCTTTCTTGTTTTATCATTTTTTTTCAAATGAACAGTCAAAACATTTATATAACTTAATGTCTTACAGATAAAGGAGATAAAGATTTGTTTTTTTTGGTTTGTTTAGCCAGCAGATATATTTTTATACAACTTTGCATATTGGTTTAAAGGTCACATGTTACACCTCTGTCTCTAGAGAAAGAAAAGTCCATTTCCTGGTCTTAGTTTAATATATGATCATAAACAGGACACAAAACTCATAGCAGGAAGCATTCTATATACCTACATGCCTGAGCTTAAAGGATGTCAGTAGAGGCCTAAGAAAATATGTTCAGCCTTTCCCTTCTGAAGTATTCTGGTCTACTACAGGCATTTGGGGTTGAGGAGAGAGGAAATGCTGTATGTAATAGTTGTACATCAACACTGGTGCATAGAGGGATGAGAAAAGCCTGAGACAGGGGTAACAAGCAGTATATATGAACGGGGTGTCAAATCAATTGTTGGCGGGAGTAGCAAGTGGGTTTTCATTTTTTAGTTTATTTCACAGGGCTAACTAAATGAATCCATAGTTATCACTATGACAAAGTCTGAATCCAAAATTACATGTCACAGGTACCAAATTATGCTATTGACTTCCTAATGTAAAGAATTGGAATGGTTTCAGATTTTATCTCAATAGTTCTGAGCTGGGAATAGCAGAGAAGTTGCACTTTATACTCCTGTCTGTTAAAATCCTTATTTAGCCCATTTCCATGGAAACTGAAATCAGATCTCTCTCTCTCTCTCTCCCTCTCTCGCTCACATACACACACACACACACACACACACACAAAGAGAGAGAGAAAACCTGTATATAGTTTGGTGTGTGCACACATGTGTCTGTGTCTGTGTGTGTGTGTGCCCATGTAAGCATCCACAGGAGAATTTCTGTGGGGATACTCTCTCATCCGTGGTAACTTTTCCATAAATGGAAGAAATGCCAGCAGTGGAAGAAAGGCCAGACTGACTTCCTTTTTCAGAAGCCAATCTGTAATGTAGATAAAAATCCCAGGTCAGAAAAATAAGCATATCACACCCAAGCCTTTCTTACCAATTCCGTGGAGAATTCCATTTTGTAACTGCATGTTCATTTAATTTAGTTAACTAACTCGGGAATATTTTATGGTAGAAAGTCATCCGCAGGAACTAAATTTAATCCCTTGGACTTTTGCCCACTTTGCTTTACTCTCAAGCATTTGACATTTCCCTAAATAGCCCAGAAAAATAAGGGCCAAGGGAAAAGAGAAAATGAATGGGTTCATTTTAATATTTCAACATATACTTGGTTAAGTTTCCAATCTTATGGCAAAATAATATGCACATGTTCCAGATTTATAGAGATATTTAGTCTATTATTCCATTATTGTCCACAACTGCCTTGAAGATAGATCAGCATTCAAATTACTACCTATTAAAGGGCACTGCTAAAACCTATAGTAAGCTTTGAAAAAGAATGAATACTGCCCATCTCCATATTTCTTGAATGATGTCATCAGGCAACTTCCTTCTTTCTATACATGGACAGTTTTTGATAGGGGGAAATACTTTACTTTCTATTTCTGTTCCTTTTTTCCACAAGAAAAGATAAGAAAATATAAAATGGGATTTCTTTTAAAAGAATTTCATTTTAGAATGAATAGTAGATGATGATTTTGGATCTTAAATTAGATTCTCTTACCATACTCTTCAGCAATGTTGGTAAGTTTTGCAACTCATGAAGTATTTAGCTTTTGCTAGAATCCAAAACAGAATGACGAGCTATACATTTCAGCTGGCAAAGATCAACAGGGCAACAGGACAAAACTCATGTTTGATCTTAAACATGAGATTTTTGTTTTAAACATCGCTGCAACATATTCTCATTTGTGCTTCATACTTGGATGGGTAGGCTTACAAGGGTACAGTCTGTATTCAACACCTGGGGAAGGGCAATAATTTTACTTGATAAAATGGAAAAGTCACTTCTTAGCATTAAAAAAATAAGGACGAAGAGTAAGGGGTGGAAAAAACAAAATTCCTTTTATTTAAATAAAATTTGCCAACATTTAGTACATCATTATTTTCAGGTGTGGAGTTCAACAGTTCATCAGTTGCATACAACACTCAGTGCTCACCATATCATGTGCTCTCCTTAATACCCATCATCCAATTACTCAGCCCCCACCTAGTTCGCCCTCCAGCAACCTTCAGTTTGTTTCCTATAGTTAAGTGACTCTCATGGTTTGTCTCCCTTCTAATGACATCCCATTCAGTTTTCCCCCCCTTCCCTTATGATCCTCTGCACCATTTCTTTTAGTCCACATATGAGTGAAACCATATGATAATTGTCTTTCTCTGATTGACTTATTTTACTTAGCACAGTACCTTCCAGTTCCATCCAGACTGATGTATTCCTCCTTTCTGATAGCTGAGTAATATTCCATAATACATATATACCATATCTTCTTTATTCATTCATCTATTAATGGACATCTCAGCTCTTTCCACAGTTTGCCTACTGTGGACAATGCTGCTATAAACATTGGGGTGCAGGTGGTCCTTTAGATCATAACATTTCTATCTCTGGGGTGAATACCTACTAATGCAATTGCTGGGTGGTAGGGTAGCACTAATTTTTAACATCTTGAAGAACCTCCATACTGTTTTCCAGAGCGGCTGCACCAGCTTGCATTTCCACCAACAGGGTAAGAGGATACCCTTTCTCTGCATCTTTGTCAACATCTGTTGATTCCTGACTTCCTAATTTTAGCCATTCTGACTGGTGTGAGGTGCTATCACATCATGATCTGTATTTCCCTGATGCCAAGTGATGTGGATCATTTCTTCATGTGTCTGTTCGCCATTTAGATGTCTTCTTCGGAGAAATGCTCTGTTCATGTCTTCTGCCCATTTCTTGATTGGATTATTTGAGTTTTGGCTGCTGAATTTGAGAAGTTCTTTATAGATCTTGGATATTAGTCCTTTATCTGAGAAGTCACGTGCAAGTATCTTCTCCCATTCCATAGGTTGCCTTTTAGTTTTGTTGACTGTGTCCTTCATTGTGCAGAAGTTTTTATCTTGATGAGGTCCCAACAGTACATTTTTGCCCTTGCTTCCCTTGCCTTTGGAGACATGTCTAGCAAGAAGTTGCTGCAGCCGAGGTCAGAGGTTGCTGCCTATGTTCTCCTCTAGGATTTTGATGAATTCCTCTCAGATGGAAGTTGTTCATCCATTTTGAGTTTATCTTTGTATATGGTGTAAGAGAATGGTCCAGTTTCATTCCTCTACATGCGGCTGTCCAATTCCCCCAGCACCATTTATTGAAGACACTGTCTTTGTTCCATTGAATATTCTTTCCTGCTTTGTTGAAGACTAGTTGCCCATAAACTTGAGGGTCCATTTCTGGGTTTTCTATTCTGTTCCATTGATCAGTGTGCCTGTTTTTGTGCCATTACCATATTGTCTTGATGATTACAGTTTTGTAATAGAAATTGAACTCCGGCATTGTGATACAACCAGTTTGGGTTTTCTTTTTCAACATTCCTCTGGATATTCGGGGTCTTTTCTGGTTCCATACAAATTTTAGGGTTACTTATTCTAGCTCTGTGAAAAATGTCCATGGTACTTTGATATGGATTGCACTGAATGTGTAGATTGCTCTGGGTAGCACACACATTTTAACAATATTCATTCTTCTAATCCATGAGCATGGAATAATTTTCCATTTCTTTATGTCTTCCTCAATTTCTTTCATAAGCTTTCTGTAGTTTTCAGAGTACAGATCCTTTACCTTTTTGGTTGGGTTTATTCCTAGGTGTCTTATGGTTTTGGTTCAATTGCAAATGGGACTGACTCCTTAGTTTCTCTTTCTTCTGTCTCATTTTTAGTGTATAGAAATGCAAGTGATTTCTGTGTGTTGATTTTATACCATGTTGCTAAATTCCTGTATGAGTTCTAGCAATTTGGGGGTGGAGTCTTTTGGTTTTCCAGAAAAAGTACCATGTCATCTGCAAAGAGTAGAGTTTCACTTCTTCTTTTTCATTTTGAATGTCCTTCATTTCTTTCTGTGGTCTAACTGCTGAGGCTAGGACTTCTAGAACTACGTTGAACAACAGTGGTAAGAGTGGGCATCTCTGTCATATTCCTTACCTTAGGGGAAAAGTTCTCAGTTTTTCCCCATAGAGAAAGATATTCATTGTGGACTTTTCAAAACCAAAATTTCTTATCACAAAGGCATGGTTCAAGATGCCAGGCTTCTCCCTCTCAGGTGCAAGTGTTATTTTATCTTCCCAAGGGTATTACATCAAGATGACATTTCATCATCTACATGAAAATCCTCATTTCTTCAGGGAGCATCACTGGTTCACAAGAACATGAAAACAAAAAATTCCCTTGAGTCACAGGACTTAAGTCCCCAAATCAAAAACATCATTTAGGAGAGGGATCCCTAAAAATGTGTAATAAATACCCACCACAACAGCTTGAACAGGAATATAGATATTGAATCTGTAAGAATGTTGAGTCTCACGAACTTGAGACCATCAAACAAAAGATCCTATCCTGTCTGCACTTACATGAATTAAAAAATGTTAGGTTGTAAAGTGTGTACCTTTTTTCACTTCAATTGACCTTGTATTGTAGAAAGTGATTTTAAAAAACATCCCAAAACCCTAGAAGTAGTACTGAATGTTGTCAGGCCATGACAACTGACATTCCATGGTTAAAAAGTAAATTTTAGAATCAGTGCTGTTGAGTAATTTTTATAAAAATACATACTGAGTCCAATGCTTAAACTTGAAATAACTATAGTTATGGCATTGTGAGATTTGTATCCCTGCATGCCTTTTATGAATGTGAAAAAGAAAATCCTCTTCATCCCTTATACTTTTACTATTTTAGATGTTTCCAAAAATATGCCTAGACTTCAGACAGAGTGGCTCAGAAGTTCTCCAAACAAACTTTTTCAAGTGTAAGCATGCAGGGGTTCTACAAAAGGGTGGCTGATACAGATTCTTGATGATCTGTATCTTAAAAGTTATAGAAATAAGTACCAACAACTAAAGGACACAGTTACAAACTAAAATACTGTGACACATTGTGTGATGTCATACAATCAAATGCAATGTTTAGTAAACATACATTTTTTGTCATTTTGTATTTGTTTATACAGAATTAAAAATAAAGCACAGGACTAAAAACAAATATATATGTGTCCCTTTTGCATTACTCTTATAATGGTAAAGGGAAAACACAACAAGCACCACTACAAAATGTCTGACCCTCACACAGCATTAAAAGTAAAGTAGATGCCAAGCTGAACATTTATTAGTACGTGGGCTGCCAACCAAGAATCCTTCTATTCAGGTTTTAGAATTCAAGTGTTTTTTAGAATATGGCTCATGTCTTCCAGTTTGTTATTGGCATAAAAATGACAGTGATGGGGGGCTAGGTCAAGATGGCGGAGAAGTAGCAGGCTGAGGCTACATCAGGTGGTAGGAGATCAGCTAGATAGCTTATCTAAACATTGCAAACACCTACAAATCCAACAGGAGATTGAAGAGAAGAACAACAGCAATTCTAGAAACAGAAAATCAACCACTTTCTAAAAGGTAGTACTGGCAGAGAAGTGAATCCAAAGCAACGGGAAGATAGACCACAGGGGGAGGGGCCGGCTCCTGGCAAGCGACAGAGCAATGGGAGCACAAAATCGGGACTTTTAAAAGTCTGTTCCACTGACGGACATCGCTCCAGAGGCTAAACCGGGGTGAAGCCCATACGGGGTCAGCGTGGCCTCAGGTCCCGCAGGGTCACAGAAGGATCGGAGGTGTCTGAGTGTCGCAGAGCTTACAGGTATTAGAGTGGGGAAGCCGGCTACAGACAGAACTGAGGAGCAAGCTCTCAGCTTGGAGTTACCTTGAACTGGTCACAGGCTCGGTGAGCTCGGAGCGCGGCCGGAGGCCAGGGAAACGGGAGTGATTGAGCACTTTTCTCTGAGGGCGCACTGAGGAGTGGGGAGCCGAGCTCTCGGCTCCTCTAGGCCGGAGACTGGGAGGCCGCCATTTTCATTCCCGTCCTCCGGAACTCTGCAGAAAGCGCTCAGGGAACAAAAGCTCCTAAAAGCGAACCCGAGCGGATTACTCAGCGCGGACCCTGGTAAGGGCACTGCAATTCCGCCTGGGGCAAAGACACTTGAGAACCACTACAACAAGGCCCCTCCCCCAGAAGATCAACAAGAAATCCAGCTAGGACCAAGTTCACCTACCAAGGAGTGCGGTTTCAATACCAAGGAGAGCAGCAGAATTCCAGAGGAGGAGAAAGCAAAGCACGGAACTCATGGCTTTCTCCCTGTGATTTTTTAGTCTTGCAGTTAATTTAATTTGTTGTTGTTGTTGTTGTTGTTCTTCAATTTTTTTTCTTCTTCTGCTAATTTTTTTTAACTTTTACCCTTTTTTAACATTTTTTATCTAGTTTATCTAATATATATATATTTTTCTTTTTTATATTTCTTTCTTTATTCGTTTTCTTTTTTTAATTGTTTCTTTTTTTTCTGAACCTCTTTTTATCCTCTTTCTCCCCCCCCCATGACTTGGGGTCTCTTCTGATTTGGTTAAAGCATATTTTCCTGGGGTCTTTGCCACCCTTTTAGTATTTTACTTGCTCCTTCATATACTCTGATCTAGACAAAATGACAAGACAGAAAAATTCACCACAAAAAAAAGAACAAGAGGCAGTACCAAGGGCTAGGGAACTAATCAATACAGACATTGGTAATATGTCAGATATAGAGTTCAGAATGACGATTCTCAAGGTTCTAGCCAGGCTTGAAAAAGGCATGGAAGATATTAGAGAAACCCTCTCGGGAGATATAAAAACCCTTTCTGGAGAAATAAAAGAACTAAAATCTAACCAAGTTGAAATCAAAAAAGCTATTAATGAGATGCAATAAAAAATGGAGGCTCTCACTGCTAGGATAAATGAGGCAGAAGAAAGAATTAGTGATATAGAAGACCAAATGACAGAGAATAAAGAAGCTGAGCAACAGAGGGACAAACAGCTACTGGACCATGAGGGGAGAAGTCGAGAGATAAGTGAGACCATAAGATGAAACAACATTAGAATAATTGGGATTCCAGAAGAAGAAAAAGAGAGGGGAGCAGAAGGTATATTGGAGAGAATTATTGGAGAGAATTTCCCTAATATGGCAAAGGGGAAAAGCATCAAAATCCAGGAGGCACAGAGAACCCCCCTCAAAATCAACAAGAATAGGTCCACACCCTGTCACCTAATAGTAAAATTTACAAGTCTTAGTGACAAAGAGAAAATCCTGAAAGCAGCCCAGGAAAAGAAGTCTGTAACATAAAATGGTAAAAATATTAGATTGGCAGCAGACTTATCCACAGAGACCTGGCAGGCCAGAAAGAGCTGGCATGATATATTCAGAGCACTAAACAAGGGAAAACATGCAGCCAAGAATACTATATCCAGCTAGGCTATCATTGAAAAGAGAAAGAGAGTTAAAAAGCTTCTAGGACAAACAAAACTGAAAGAATTTGCAAACACCAAACCAGCTCTACAGGAAATATTGAACGGGGTCCTCTAAGCAAAGAGAGAGCCTAAAAGTAATAGATCAGAAAAAAACAGAGACAATATACAGTAACAGTCACCTTACAGGCAATACAATGGCACTAAATTTATATCTCTCAATAGTTACCCTGAATGTTAATGGGCTAAATGCCCCACTCAGAATGGGTAGAAAAACAAAATCCATCTATATGTTGCCTACAAGAAACTCATTTTAGACCCAAAGACATCTCCAGATTTAAAGTAAGGGGGTGGAAAACAATTTACCATGCTAATGGACATCAGAAGAAAGCTGGAGTGGCAATCCTTATATCAGATCAATTAGATTTTAAGCCAAACACTATAATAAGAGATGAGGAAGGACACTATATCATACTCAAAGGGTCTGTCCAACAAGAAGATCTAACAATTTTAAATATCTATGCCCCCAATATGGGAGCAGCCGACTATATAAAACAATTAATAACAAAATCAAAGAAACACATCAACAATAATACAATAATAGTAGGGGACCTTAACACTCCCCTCACGGAAATGGACAGATCATCCAAGCAAAAGATCAACAAGGAAATAAAGACCTTAAATGACACACTGGACCAGATGGACATCACAGATCTATTCAGAACATTTCATCCCAAAGCAACAGAATACACATTCTTCTCTGGTGCACATGGAACATTCTCCAGAATAGATCACATCCTCGGTCCTAAATCAGGTCTCAACTGGTATCAAAACATTGGGATCATTCCCTGCATATTTTCAGACCACAATGCTCTGAAGCTAGAACTCAATCACAAGAGGAAATTTAGAAAGAACCCAAATACATAGAGACTAAACAGCATCCTTCTAAAGAATGAATGGGTCAACCAGGAAATTAAAGAAGAATTGAAAAAATTCATGGAAACAAATGATAATGAAAACATAATGGTTCAAAATCTGTGGAACACAGCAAAGGCAGTCCTGAGAGAAAAATATATAGCGGTACAAGCCTTTCTCAAGAAACAAGAAATGTCTCAAATACACAACCTATCCCTACACCTAAAGGAGCTGGAGAAAGAACAAGAAAGAAACCTTAAACCCAGCAAGAGAAGAGAAATCATAAAGACCAGAGCAGAAATCAATGAAATAGAAACCCAAAAAACAATAGAACAAATCAACGAAACTAGGAGCTGGTTCTTTGAAAGAATTAATAAGATTGATAAACCCCTGGCCAAACTTACCAAAAAGAAAAGAGAAAGGACCCAAATAAATAAAATCATGAATGAAAGAGGAGAGATCACAACTAACACCAAAGAAATACAAACAATTATAAGAACATACTATGAGCAACTCTACGCCAACAAGTTTGACAATCTGGAAGAAATGGATGCATTCGTAGAGACATATAAACTACCACAACTGAACCAAGAAGAAATGGAAAGCCTTAACAGACCCATAAACAGTAAGGAGATTGAAACAGTCATCAAAAATCTCCAAACAAACAAAAGCCCAGGGCCAGACGGCTTCCCGGGGGAATTCTACAAAAAGTTTAAAGAAGAACTAATTCCTATTCTCCTGAAACTGTTCCAAAAAATAGAAATGGAAGGAAAACTTCCAAACTCATTTTATGAGGCCAGCATCACCTTGATCCCAAAACCAGACAAGGAGCCATCAAAAAAGAGAGTTATAGACCAATATCCTTGATGAACAGATGCGAAAAATCTCACCAAAATACTAGCCAATAGAATTCAACAGTACATTAAAAGGATTATTCACCAAGACCAAGTGGGATTTATTCCAGGGCTGCAAGGTTGGTTCAACATCCGCAAATCAATCAATGTGATACAATACATTAATAAAAGAAATCAAGAACCAAATGATACTCTCAGTAGATGCTGAAAAAGCATTTGACAAAGTACAGCATCCCTTCCTGATCAAAACTCTTCAAAGTGTAGGGATAGAGGGCACATACCTCAATATTATCAAAGCCATCTATGAAAAACCCAATGCAAATATCATTCTCAATGGAGAAGAACTGAAAGCTTTTCCACTAAGGTCAGGAACACGGCAGGGATGACCATTATCACCACTGCTATTCAACATAGTACTAGAGGTCCTAGCCTCAGCAACCAGACAACGAAAGGAAATTAAAGGCATCCAAATCGGCAAAGAAGAAGTCAAACTATCACTCTTCACAGATGAGATTATACTATATGTGGAAAACCCAAAAGACTCCACTCCAAAACTGCTAGAACTTATACAGGAATTCAGTTAAGTGTCAGGATATAAAATCAATGCACAGAAATCAGTTGCATTTCTCTACACCAACAAGACAGAAGAAAGAGAAATTAAGGAATCAATCCCATTTACAATTGCACCCAAAACCATAAGATACCTAGGAATAAACCTAACCAAAGAGGCTAAGAATCTATACTCAGAAAACTATAAAGTACTCATAAAAGAAATTAAGGAAGACACAAAGAAATGAAAAAATTTTCCATGCTCCTGGATTTGAAGAACAAATATTGTGAAAATGTCTATGCTACCTAAAGGAATCTACACATTTAATGCAATTCCTATCAAAATACCATCCATTTTTTTCAAAGAAATGGAACAAATAATTCTAAAATTTATATGGAACTAGAAAAGACCTCGAATAGCCAAAGAAATATTGAAAAGGAAAGCCAAACTTGGTGGTATCACAATTCCGGACTTCATGCTCTATTACAAAGCTGTCATCATCAAGACAGCATGATACTGGCACAAAAACAGACAAATAGATCAATGGAACAGAATAGAGAGCCCAGGAAATATACCCTCAACTCTGTGGTCAAATAATCTTCAACAAAGCAAAAAAGAATGTCCAATTGTAAAAAGACAGCCTCTTCAATAAATGGTGTTGGGAAAATTGGACGGCCATATGCAGAAAAATGAAATTGGATCATTTCCTTACACGACACAAGAAAATAGACTCAGGGCACCTGGGTGGCTCAGTGGGTTAAGGCCTCTGCCTTCAGCTCAGGTCATGATCCCAGGGTCCTAGGATCAAGCCCCATATCGGGCTCTTTGCTCAGCAGGGAGCCTGCTTTCTCCTCTCTCTCTGCCTGCCTCTCTGCCTACTTGTGATCTCTGTCTGTCAAATAAATAAATGGAATCTTAAGAAAGAAAGAAAGAAAGAAAGAAAGAAAGAAAGAAAGAAAGAAAGAAAGAAAGAAAGAAAGAAAGAAAGAAAGAAAGAAAGAAAGAAAGAAAATAGACTCAAAATGGATAAAGGACCTCAATGTGAGAAAGGAATCCATCAAAATCCTTGAGGAGAACACAGGCAGCAACCTCTTCGGCCTCTGCTGCAGCAACATCTTCCTAGTAACATCACCAAAGGCAAGGGAAGCAAGGGCAAAAATGAACTATTGGGATTTCAAGATCAAAAGCTTTTGCACAGCAAAGGAAGCAGTTAACAAAATCAAAAGACAACTGACAGAATGGAAGAAGATATTTGCAAACGACATATCAGATAAAGGGCTAGTGTCCAAAATCTATAAAGAACTTAGCAAACTCAACCCCCAAAAAACAAATAATCCAATCAAGAAATGGGCAGAAGACATGAACAGACATTTCTGCAAAGAAGACATCCAGATGGCCAACAGACACATGGGAAAGTGCTCCATATCACTCGGCATCACAGAAATACAAATCAAAACCACAATGAGATATCACCTCACACCAGTCAGAATGGCTAATATTAACAAGTCAGGAAATGACAGATGCTGGCGAGGATGTGGAGAAAGGGAAACCCTCCTACACTGTTGGTAGGAATGCAAGCTGGTGCAACCACTCTGGAAAACAGCTTGGAGCTTCCTCAAAATGTTGAAAATAGAACTACCCTACGACCCAGCAATTGAACTACTGGGTATTTACCCTAAAGATACAAATGTAGTGATCCGAAGGGGCATGTGCACCCAAATGTTTATAGCAGCAATGTCTACAATAGCCAAACTATGGAAAGTACCTAGATGTCCATCAACAGATGAATGGATAAAGAAGTGGTATATGTACACAATGGAATACTATGCAGCCATCACAAGAAATGAAATCTTGCCATTTGTGACGATGTGTATGGAACTAGAGGGTATCATGCTTAGTGAAATAAGTCAATCGGAGAAAGACAACTATCATATGATCTCCCTGATATGAGGAAGTGGAGATGCAACATGGGGGGTTAAGGGAGTAGGAGAAGAATGAATGAAACAAGATGGGATTGGGAGGGAGACAAACCATAAGTGACTCTTAATCTCACAAAACAAACTGAGGGTTGCTGCGGGGAGGGGGTTTGGGAGAGGGTGGGTAGCGTTTGGACATTGGGGAGGGTATGTGCTATGGTGAGTGCTGTGAAGTATGTAAACCTGGTGATTCACAGACCTGTACCCCTGAAATAAAAATACATTATATGTTTATAAAAAATAAAAAAAATTTAAAAATGACAGTGATGAGTATCTTTGGCTGGGTCTCTCCCAGAATCAGACCCAGAGACAAGGATTACATGTGTAAGTAGTTTATTTAGGAGGCGACCCCAGGAGCACAGGAAAAGTGAACATGGACAAGAAGGAAGACAGGGGAGTGGGTATTGATAAACAGGTTACCTCTGGACAACCAGGGCCCAATCCCCCTGGAGACTTCTGGGAAATAACTGTGGGAAATGCTTCAGAGTTGGTCCACATTAGGAATGAGAAACTTGGGGTATTTAATTTCCAACTTCCATCAGACATTGGATAAGGGTTTCTTATGGGCCATTAATTTACTAGCCCCTCCAGCTTGCTCCATCTGTGACCTGAGGAATAAACAGCCTTTAGGAGTGAACTGCAGGTGTTCTGTAGGTGCTTTGGCATATGCTAAAATGGTGAGTGTCAAAGGATATGGACAGAGCACCAGCAGTGTCTGCTGCAATTAGAAATATTCTTCAAGATATGTACAGATAATGAACAGAATCTTATTTAATTCTTTGAGAGATCATGGATGTTGGAGTTTCAGGACCATGCTAGAACTAAAGAAAATTAAGGTGAAGGTCTCTAGTAGAGAAACACCACCAAGGGAAAACTAAAAACTGATGAAGGATACAGAAGAATGAAGGTTCTAGGTGTGCTCAGTACAGATAAAGATGATAGCCAATCAGGTGCTCTGGAAGCTAGGTCTTTCTGAGATATGAACAGGATTAAGAAACCAAATGATTGCAGAAAAATCAGATCTAGTGTTAGAACCAAGAAGAGTTCCAATTCTAGGTTTATCTTTGTGGGTTTTGGGGTTTTAAAAAGATTTTATTTATTTTGTTAGAGAGAGAGAGAACAGGAGAGGAGGCAGAGGGAGAGAGAGAATCTCAAGCAGACTCTGCACTGAGCATGGAGCCCAAAACAGGGCTCCATCTCATGACCTTGAGATCATGACCTGAGCTAAAACCAAGAGTCAGATACTTAACCAACTGAGCCACCCAGGTTTATCTTCATATATAGAAGAAGCTTTGTATCCAATGCTGTGCTCATAAACCTTAACAACTAGCTTTCTTGGGAACAGGAGGTATAGCCAATTCCAAACTATTCACAGTTTAATATCTGGATCACAGAATTCCTAAAAAATTAATAATTTTCTCTCACAAAATGGCATGAGCTGACTCCAGCATACCACTGCCAGTAGCTCTCCACCCAACATTCAGTCACGTTTTTGAGGTTCAAAGGGCTAATGGCTAACCACTCAAATATATCTAGTTCTTGATGTTGGGGGTTATGCCTGAAATGATCTCAGTACCTGTATGGGTGGATGATGTTCTTGATTTGGGTCTTGGGGATACTCAGTAGAGGCTATGGCCTTTTGAGACCCTCTGATTCTCCTTCATTGTCATCTTCTTTAGAGCCTTTGAAGCCCTTTGTGTCTGGACTGGTGATTCTGGCAGAAGTGCCTCTACGTCAGACTTTGTCAGTCCTTTACTTGTACTTGCACATTGGCATACCTCTATAATGTGTCTATTCCATTGCATGTCTTTTCCAACTAATATTCGCAGTACATACAAGTAAAATCAAAGTATACTCGTACCCAAAAGCAGAACCTAGAACTGCCATGAGTACTGAAGTTAATGAATATTCATTGTAGCAAAGCCCTGTGGCTCAAGCCTATAGATACTATATTTAATGCAGACTTTGTTTGCCTCAACCATGAACAAAAAGTTACACATGCAATTAAATAGAGAAGCATGTTCAGTTCATACAATATGTAGCTTTCTCCCACCCAGAGTTCAGGGATCCCTTTCCCCATCACATCCTAACAGAAGTCACTGTCAACCAAACCTATCAGAAGCCACCTCCTTTGTATAAGAAATGGCTCAAATAGCTGCACCCAACTACCTGGCATTCACCATAATCTTCCTATTTTAAAAATAATTACTGCCTCCCAAGTGATTTATATCACCTAAACCCTGTGTGTCTTTAACTATTAAGTTCTACATTTTTATAAACTCCCTGATAGCTACACAAGTTCTACTCTGGATTCATGCTGAATTGTGTCCCAATTTCTTGGTTGTTTCTTCTGTGTTCAAAAAGAAATACAGATCTATTTTCAAAGTAAATATTCCCCTTCCCTCTCTTTCTCTGGTCTTACATAAGTTCAAAGTTACTAAGACACCTCTCATGTACTCTTTAGATTTCTCTGCACTTCAGTAAATTCTCCCTATACCTCTTTGCTGCTAATGTGCCAAACTGAAGTTTTTGTTCCCATGTTTTATGGCATAAAAAACCCCTCTTAATTATGTCTATTGGAGTATCAGAGGATAAAAGAATACAAAGTTCCGATTATTTGTACCTGGCTGCTCTGCATGTTCTAGTGTCCAAAAGGCATCTAAAGGAAGGAACTAACCAGAAGCTCACAATTCTCTCTTTCTAGGGTTTTTTTTTTCATGGTAGCTACCTCTAGGGTCTAAACAAGGCTATGATTTTCAAGCCCCTTTTATAATTTTCTGCTCCCATCTGATGCCTAGCTGCAGAAAATAGCAACGTGAGTAACAAAGTTTTTCAATATAGTTCAAATATTTCCAGTATTTCTATTCAAATAGAGACATTTCTTTACTGTTCTCTGGCAGATTTTCCTTTGGAGAAATTGTGATCTACAAAATATTTCATTTTCTACCACATCTCTCCCATCCTTCTATCTACAGCAGCCAGATGGTACTTCTTATTAGTGGAAGAAATAATCAGACAAGAACAACTGGCCATTGAACAATTAGGAATAGTGCCTGATATGTGTTTTTCCAAGTACTTACTCTTCATTCCTGGTAGCAAGAATGTGTCAGCTTTAACCTATACCAGCATCTTAAGTCCCAAGGCAACATTTCTAAACTCTCAGCTTCATCTCAAAACTAAACTGAGTTCCAGTGACAGTGACAGGATTCAAGATGGCAGGCTGTCACTTAGGAAGCACCACTGGCTTAAAGACCTGGATATGCAAAGTACTATGACATACAGGGTGGGAGGGGCAAGAGGGAGAGTGGAGAGCCTCATCTGTATTTAAATAAAATTCGTTTCCTTAACACAGAATTTTTTAGAGTATTTATTCTTATCAGGTGCTTGGCTATTTGGAGCTGTCTTTTCTTGCTATCCTAGAACTGGTCAATGCTGGAAGCATACCTTTTTTAAAAAAAAAATCATAGTATTATAAAAATATATCTAAATGGATTTTTCTTTTGTAACCCTAATGATTTATATTATCATTCCAGAAATTTTTTTCTTAATTACAAATTAATTTTCAATTAAGTTATTCTTGGGTTTGAATTGTTCTGCCTACCAGCCTTTCAAGTAGTAAGTGCCAAACAAATTCCTTAATGAATGAAGGAAACTGCTGTATCAAAGAACCCCTTGGTTAAATGAAACCAATATGTAACACCATAAGAGAAGTCCTATAGAGTAAGGTTAATTCCCCCAATCAGAGCTTGATTGAATAAATAAGTAAATAAATATTTTGTTGATCTTATTATAAGTTTTATATACTTAAATGGTCCATGTGAAAAATGACATCTCTGCCAAAGTGGTCCATTGTTAGGAATGAAAATAACTATTAGTTGTTACACATGAACCATAATTTTCTACTACTATTATTTAAAATTCTTCTTAAACTCTTCGCATCCACTCACCCATCAAATATTCCTACCTCCTAAATAATAGTCACCTAAATTTCCCTCAAATCACCTACAAAGAAAACACAGAGCATGCTCAGAATCTATGACATAGGTGGAGAAACGCAACAGGGGATTTAAATACTTCTCTTGCCCATACTCGCTTCTAATTCACTGCTAAGGTAATAAGTTACGTCAGATGATGAAAAGTGAAAAATAATTCTTTGAAATCAAAGGAATTTTGGTATCTCCTGAAAATAGATGTTTGTAAATTTTTGCCACTGCTGGAAAACTTGAGATTTAGCTCATTTAATTACAATAGGTTAGCTTTCATGTTTCCCATCATTTTTTTTGGAAGATTTTATTTATTTGACAGATAGATCACAAGCAGGCAGAGAGGCAGGCAGAGAGAGGGGTAAACAGGTTCCCTGCTGAGCAGAGAGCCCGACGTGGCTCCCAGGACCTGAGCCAAAGGCAGAGGCTTAACCCACTGAGCCTCCCAGGCACCTCTGGTGATGGCACCTCTGCCATCATTTTTAACCCATTTGTATATACCTATGAATCTAACATAAGAAATAGAAATAAATGTTAAGACAAATGAATCATTAACAATTTTATTTAAATCCTATGTAAACCCTTTCTCTGTTACATTTTGAAAATCATTTGTCTTATATAGAAGTAAATATATTAAATTTTTTTAAAGATTTTATTTATTTATTTGACAGACAGAGATCACAAGTAGGCAGATAGGCAGGCAGAGAGCAAGAGGGGGAAGCAGGCTCCCTACGGAGCAGAGAGCCCAATGTGGGGCTCCATCCCAGGATCCTGGGATCATGACCTGAGCTGAAAGCAGAGACTCTAACCCACCGAGCCACCCAGGTGCCCCAGAAGTAAATATATTAAAAATTCAAACCACAAAGAGATTTTTTTGGATACCTATATAATGAAAGTCTTAAAATAATTGATTACATTTAACCCGATAATTCCATAAAACAGATTACATTCATTCCAACATTAAATTGGAGGCCTAATGTAGTATCTGTTTTGGAAACAGATACTACATAGAGTATTTTAACAGGTAAGTGTTCTAAGATCAACTGATGGCCTTCCCTTGTGATGGGCATGAATTTTGATGGGACCCATGCTGAGAACAAGAGGGCATAAAGGGTAACTAACATAGGACCACCTTCACCATGATAAACACATCCCAGTCCACTTCATGGCAGCAAGTATGTACTGTCAGCATATAGGACTGAACAGTATGTCTTTGGTTCTTGACTGCTTTTACAGAAAGTGAAAGTTCCCTGACACACACTCATTCAGGAATAATGAGTATATACTACAACTGACACTGAAAGATGCAGGGGTCAGTATAGCTTAGAAAAGAATTAAAGAGGGCAAGAGAGTGACAAAACATTTTGGAGACAACTGCAGCAAGAATGAAGGCTTAATTTGTGCTGCCTGCCCTTCCTCTGCTCTATGGCACTATCTGTTTTCTGTGTCCTGCAAGGGGTCATCACCCATAATCCCAAAGATCCACTCTTCACCAAAAAGCCCAAATGACTCAGGATCTGATGGACTGTGGAACTATGACCTCCTTATGGCCCTACTAAATTAACCAAGAAGCGAATGGAGGAGGTGTACTCGCTTTCTCAGCAGCACAGCACTGGTTTCCTTTCACTGTATCTGACAGTCATTGAACATCTGCTCAATTATAGGCAGCTTTGGGAGAAGCTTAGCCTTCAGGGGAACCTATACCTAGAGAGAAAAAGAAGATATGCACATCAATTCTAACACCCAAGAGATTTATTCTTTCTCTGAGGTATCTTACATCCACCTCTGAATTCTACCACTCCGACTCACCTCTGCTAATTGGGAAACATAGTGGAAATTTAACTTAATTTAACCATACTGCTCAAATACTATTTCCACTCACTGTATTATTAGGATGATTTAGGCTGCAAGTAATTGAAAAGCCAACTCAAAATAGCTCAAACAACAAAAGACTTATGTAATTTAAAAGTCCACTGTCCAGGTTATGCAGGTTTCAGAGCATGTCTGATTCAGCAGTTCAACAGTGAGATTGAAGCCCTAGATTCATTCCTTTATGTATCAACATTATTCTCAGGCTGTGTCCCCTATGTGGTCTCAAAATAGCTCTAGTGACTTCCAGAGCTACATTCTTTTTAAGACAGGGAGACAACTGATCTAGCTCTAAAGAACCTAAGAGCTTCTTACCCAGGAATTTGTAGTACTGTGTCACAAATCCATCCCTGAACCAGTATCTGTGGCTAAGGAATGGAATTACTCTGAAGAGTCAAGGCCTAAGTGAGAGATCTCACCTCTAGTGCCAAGGGTAGTGTTTCCCCAAAAGCAATTGAAGTAAATGAACCAAAATTCTCCAGGTTGAGGAAAAGCTATGCAGAAATGATCTTACTAGGTTACTGGGCTAGAGAGGACTGAAGAGAAGCAATCTTTCCCTCCAAGGATAAGCTGCCATCCATATTCTGTCCCTCCTCATTGCTTTCCTCATACCCTAAGCATCAGGGAAGCCCAGACTAGGTGTTCTCTGTTTAGAGAGATAAGAAATACATGAGGACATGGCACATCTATGCCCGAGTTCAGAAATGCTCTTTTCCTCTTAAAAAATGAGTCACTTTTAAAGCTGGATGATTCTAGCCAACAGTGGGCCACAGACCAGAGAGTGTCAGCAGGGGCTGTAGCTACAACAGGAGTACAACTGACACATCCCACACACACCAGACAATTCTACACACCAGTGATTTGGAGAGTATCAGTACACAGAAAGGAGCTGACCAATAGAATGGGCCATCAAAGGACTCAAACATAGGATAGTTAGTTCTTTTCTTTTTCTTTTTTTTTTTATTATGTTGAGTTAGCCAACATATAGTGGTCAAGGACTACTATAATCAAGTACCATAGTCAAGGACAGAAAAGAACACCCTTGAGAATTAACTGGCAAAATGCATTGCTTGTCTAGGAACCCCACACTTTCCTCTGTGACCTTGATCTTTCTCCATTTCCCTTTCATCCTCACTTCTTCCTGCTCCTTAGGCTTTACCTTTCAGCAGCAAGGAGGAAAAGAGCACCCACATCAACAGAATTTACATCTCCCTATTGTTCCTCTGCTCTCTCATCAGGCATGGCTCTACTCTATATTTTTATTCCTAGTACTTATTTTTAAGGAAAAATGAAGGACCTCCAGGTGTCCTACTTTACTGACCAATAAAGTGACTAAGGAGCAAGAAGCTATAAAACAGTCATAGGAGTATCTCATTAGCAAGAGGGGTGAATCTCTTGTGGTTTCTGCCCTGTCATTTTTTCCACGTCTCACAACACATACCAGGCCTCGCTTCTGAAACACTTCCCTCTAAAAGGAGTTAAGCCAGTTGGTAGTGAATGTCTAAGCCATATCTGTGCCTTTAACTCTGTGCCCTAACACTGTGAAAACTACTCAAATGTCCTGTCCTGGGGCACTGAGTGGATCACCAAGAGTATCTCTCTATGTGGAGGACAACATGTTACAAGGCCATAAAAGATGACTATCTTTATGGGATTTTTTCCCCCTATGTTTACTTGTCTGTGTCACTCCAGATCCTAGCTCTCCTTTCAAATTTGATAAATGGAGGGGCTCAGGATCAAAATAGTTATTGCTATCAGCAAAATATAATAGCATTCAGTTTATTTATAAGAAACAACAGGCTTCATTAAATGCTGAAGTCTGCCTGAATCATTCACCTCTGCAACAGAGGTGTGCTTGGCAGCTGATGTGTTGTTTTGTTTTGGCTGCATTACGGAAGGCTGCCCTGACATTACATATTCCACCAAAGGAGAGAAAGTTAATTCAAAAGAGATATGCACCTTGGAAGTCCAGCACACAGTGTATTCATTTGGTATCCCTTGAACTTATTTATCGTTTCCAGTATATGAGGAAACATTTTTACATGAAGAACTATAATTTCCAGATTATAACTAAACATGTATTTAAAGAGAAAACAACAGCCCAAGTTATGCTTATTAGTACAATTAGTGATATAATCATAAAATACATCTGGCCAATATTGAGGAGAGTGATTCTCAGGCTTACACAGTTATGGCATCCTTTTGTCTGTCTCTAATGCTTCCGTATTCTGTCCAAGAGTGTTTATTTTTAATTATATTAAAATTTATTTTGTTTTGAGGGTTTTATCTTCTTTAGAATCCCATGACAACCTTCGAGGTCACCGAAAGATAGTTCCAGGGCTGCAATGAAATCTCAAGTAAAGAATCAATGATCCAGGGTTTTAAGAATTAAACAATACACGGGGCGCCTGAGTGGCTCAGTGGGTTAAGCCGCTGCCTTCAGCTCAAGTCATGATCTCAGGGTCCTGGGATCGAGTCCCGCATCGGGCTCTCTGCTCAACGGAGAGCCTGCTTCCTCCTCTCTCTCTCTCTCTGCCTGCCTCTCTGCCTACTTGTGATCTCTCTCTGTCAAATAAATAAATAAAATCTTTTTAAAAAAAGAATTAAACAATACAAAGTTAGACTAAGCCAACATTCTTTAAGTTTCCATGGCTAAAAACAGTGCTTTCCTCTTTTCTTAAAGCTTTTTTTTTTTTTAAATAAGTCATCCTTTGACTTAGAGGATTGGGCCTCTCAAACTTTGCCACAAGAATCACCCAGAGGGTTCAGGAAAACAGAATAGTTGGCCTTACCCCCAGAGATTCTTTAGTAGGTCTGGGGTAGAGAGCAGGAATCTGCATTTCTAATAACCTCCCAGTTGATGTTCCTGCAGACAGTGCGTGGATCACAGACTTTCAGCAAAGGATTGTTCATAAACCAGAGGTCTACATTATGAGGCAAAGATAAATATCCAAACTCCTTACCTTTTTTCATGGGGTATAATAAGGACTAAAAAAGCAATCTCAGTATTTGGACTCGGCGTCATCATTATCATGAGATTTATTGGGATGCAGCTAGACACAATGACCATACCACACTAAAGATGAAAGAACCAAGACAAAAGTAAAACCAGGTTCCATAATCAGCCATTTAGGTTAATGCCATAGTCCCATGAAATAGTTGAACATTTTGTTCTAATCAATTTTGACTACCTACTTTTCTGCCTCCAATTCACAAACACCTGTTCTTTTCATTTTACTTTAAAGACATATTTATTTATTTGAGAGAGAGAGAGAGAATGAGCAGGGGAAGGGCAGAGGGAGACGGAGAAGGACAGACTCCCCATTGAGCACAGAGACAGACATAGGGCTCAAATCTAGGGCCCTGAGATCATGACCTGAGCCCAAATCAAGAGTTGGAATGCTCAACCAACTGAGCCACCTAGGTGTCCCACAAATACCTATTCTTTAAATTAGGGCAGAAAATTCTGTAGACACCAGAATATTACCTGAGAATGTGAATGGTCCCTAGGAAGAAGTAAACAAATTTAGACAATAATGCAAGCAAAGTGAACCCAGGTGGTTACAGCATGAAAAATTCAACCAGCTGTTTGTTCAATCTCCAAGATACTGAATACATAAGTTGATTAATTTTTTTCTTTAGCTAAGTTCCACTAAATCAACTGATTAATAGGAGTAAGAAGGTGATAAGGAAAGATGGTATTAACTTGATTAAAAGTAATACCTGTTTTTTGCTGACAAGTTACGGAGGAAGGAGGCAAACTTTTGTCAACAAGTCCATGCACCAGCCTTGCATTCCTTCCATAAGCAGTTCATCCTAAAAGTTGGTATATTTATTATCTCCCCCTCCATTTACTATAAGTAAATTAAGGCTCAGAAAGTTTAAACAATATGCCCAAAGTCATTATGCTACCAAATTACAGATCTGGTTGCAACAAAATCATGTCTTTTCTTATACACATACTAGTCCTGCTAACAAGGCTTATCTTACTACCAGTAACTAACACTTACTGAATATTTTCTGAGCACTTGATATATACTGTGTTCTAATACTCGCAAAAACCCTGTAAGGTAGGCACTAATATTATTCTCATCTTACAGATGAAATAACTGAGAATTGAAACACTCAGAAGTTAACTTACTCACTCACTCACACAGCGAATGAGAGGTAGAGCTGGGATTTGATCCTGAGCCATCAGATTCAGGCTCATGGATTATACTGCCACACTGGACAACAGAAAAGGCATGGCTTGGGAAATGTTACAAATAACTATTTATCAATAATATACCATCAACTAAAGATGTGAGACTTAGGACAACTCTAGGTTTGGCAGTGATAGAAGAGAGAAGGGATTAATCCTGGTAGACTTTCTGAAGAGGTAAGTTTTTGGCCAGGTTGTGAGATAACAGAAAGACGTGGTGGGATGAGACAAGGCCCAAAAGCAGAGGATGGAGTACATCATATTTGGAGGGATACTGACAAAGTAAGAAACCATGGTTATAGAGGAAAGACAATTTGAAGAGCATCTTTGCTACATCAGAACAGTACAGAGTGAACTAAAATACATTATTGCAGTATCTAGGAAGGAAATATTGTAGGATTACCAATTCACAGGGTGGGGGGATGGGGCGATATTTTGCATCCATTCCATTGAGATACTGCCACTTTCTACACTGAAAAGTTACTTTCCAATACAAGCATTACTGGGAAAGATACCACTCAACTTGTCTTTTTAGAGACTTTTTTTCTCTCTTTTCCTAAGGGGGCTTAGATGAGTCTGCACATGTTAAGAATGTGCCACATTCTGTGTATGACTTGACAAAAGTAGACTCACACTAAATGTTCAAACCTGAAAAACAATTTATCAGAAAGAGCATCAAGAGTCATTGTCTATGTTTGGGACCTGTGTTTTGACTGTTGAGGAGCACTGATTTCTAATTTCCCCAAGTCATTTTACTCCAGTTTTCCATCAGTGTCCAATTTACACCTTGGGAAGGTGGTCTTTAATTTCATTCGGGTCCTCGTGGGACAATTATCTATTACCTTCACCAGCAATATTTGCATGTTTTCACCTGGAATGTCCAGCTTTGAAAAACTAGAGACTTAATTACCAAGTGGTTAAAGCAGAAAATCAACACTCAGTATAGCAGAAGAACAGATGGAAATATGATGCAATAAATAATCACAAAATAGGGGCCCATGGGTGGCTCAGTGGGTTAAAGCCTCTGCCTTTGGTTCAGGTCGTGATCCCAGGGTTCTGGGATCGAGCCCCGCATCAGGCTCTCTGCTCAGCAGGGAGCCTGCTTCCTCCTCTCTCTCTCTCTGCCTGCCTCTCTGTCTACTTGTGATCTCTGTCTGTCAAATAAATAAATAAAATCTTTAAAAATAAATAAATAAATACTCATAAAAATAAAGATAGAGTGGGTAAGGCAGGTCAAACATGGAAGATATCTTGTTCAATGACAAGCCATTAACACTGGTATTCCAAGCTTCCTCCTGTCTCACTCAGGGTCCTTCTGCCATGCTAATTAACTCACCTGGTTTTCTCCTACAGAACCTCATTTGGTTTGCCCTAAAACTGGCTTTTTCCTTTAAGAAAGAACATACAGGTTTCTGGCCAGGGCAAAATATACCTTCGTTTTACAATCTCCTTACCATAGTTTGAAGTTTCAGTCTTGACACCTTGCTTGCCTCCTTCTCTGGATCCTGTTCATTCTCCATTCCCTGATTGCTATTCAAAGTCACTGTTAAATTTTTCTTTACTTTTTTGGTAAGAACTATTTATAAATTCCTGTGCTTCAATTATTTTGCCTTCTTAGTCAGTTTTTGATGCTCTTTTCAAAAACCTCTTATGTGTTTATTTATCCATCCATATTTTCTATATTTTCTTCTCTTTAACCTTGTTCTGCTATTTTCCCAACCCAATTTTAGTCATATTAAATAAGTAATTTCAAATTTAACTTTTTAAAATAATTGTTTATTATGTTATGTTATTCACCGTACAGTACCTCATTCGTTTTTGATGTAGTGTTCCATGATTCATTGTTTGCGTATAACACCTAGTTCC
Source organism: Mustela nivalis (assembly GCF_964662115.1). Classification (NCBI taxonomy): domain Eukaryota; kingdom Metazoa; phylum Chordata; class Mammalia; order Carnivora; family Mustelidae; genus Mustela; species Mustela nivalis. The sequence goes on along the minus strand of NC_139040.1, from coordinate 114,809,913 downwards.
ATGCAATATGTGCTCTTAATGTTTTTCACTCAGAATTATAATGTAAGCATTTTGCCATTATGATGGTTTTAAAGTATGTGCACAAATTCTTTGATAATATTTCATTCAAAGGGTATAGCCTAACCACCCACCCCTCTAGAGTAGAGGCTATACTCATGGACTTGCCTCCAAGGAATAGAGCATGGTCTCACCACCACCAAAAAGGCACATGACTTCTCAGACTAGGTCAATAAAAGGCACTGTGACTTCCTCTTTGCTCATTCTTTTACATTACTTGCTCTGGAGAGAGTCAACTGTCATGTCTTAAAGCCACTGAAGTAGCGCAATGGAGAAGTCTACTGACAGTAACCAGCACTAACTTACAACCTACAACATGAGAGAACATATTTGCATATGGTACATCCATATGGTTAATGGATATGGTTAATATCCAAAATATATAAAGAACTTATACAACTCAACGTCAACCCCCCCCAAATAATCCAATTAAAAATGGGGAAAAGACATGAATAGACATTTTTCCAAAGAAGACATCCAGATGGTCAGCAGACATGTGAAAAGATGCTCATCATCACTAATCATCAGGGGAATGCAAATCAAAGCCACAATGAGATGTCACCTCACACCTGTCAGAAAATCTGGAGTAAAAAACACAAGAAATAGCAAATGTTGTGAAGGATATGGGGAAAAAGGAACCCTTGGTGTATATTGGTGGAAATGTAAATTTGTGTAGCCATTGTAGAAAACACTAAGTATTTACCCAAAGAAAATAATACTAATTTAAAAAGATACATGCGTTTACATATATTTTTCAGCATTAATTACAATATCCAAAATATGGAAGCAACCTGTCCATCAATAAATGAATGGATGAAGAAGGTGTGGTACATATATATGTATATTTATACATGCACACACAATGGAATACTGCTCTGCCATAATTCAAGAATGAAATCTTGCCATTTGCCACAACATGCATAGATCTAGAGGGTATAATGCTGAGTAAAATACATCAGAGAAAGATAAATACCATATGACTTCATCTACATGTGAAAATTAGGAAACAAAACAAACGAATAAAATAAAAATAAGGGGCAAAAAAACCCAGATTCTTAACAATAGAGAATAAACTGGTGGTTGCTGGGGTAGGGGGATAGTGAAATAGGTAAACAGGAATAAGAGAGTACTTAAGCACTGAGTAATGTATAGAATGGATAACTATACTGTATACTTACAACTAACATAACACAATATATTGATTATACTTGAATTCAATAAATGAATTTTAAAAACAGCCAGCATTAACTTGCCAGGCATGCAAGTGAACTCTTTTCAAAGCACATCCTCTAGCACCTTTCAGGTCTTTAGATGATGGTAGCCCAGGCCATTATATTGACTTCAACCTCAAGACAGACCCTAAGTCAGAAGTACCCAGCTGTGATGCTGCCAGATTTCTGGCCCCAGAAACTGGATCCAACAATAAATGTGCACTGGCTTAAGACACTAAGTTTTGGAGCGTTCTGTTATTCAGCCGTAGATAATGAACACAGCTGTGTTATAGATTTCTTTAAAGATTTTATTTATTTATTTGACAGACAGAGATCACAAGCAGGCAGAGAGGCAGGCAGAGAGAGAGAAGAGGAAGCAGGCTCCCTGCTGAGCAGAGAGCCCGATGCAGGGCTCAATCCCAGGACCTTGGAATCATGACCTGAGCTGAAGGCAGAGGCTTTACCCACTGAGCCACCCAGGTGTCCTCTGTTATTTAATTTTTCACAGACACTATTTTAATAACTGTGCCTCATATATGTTTTACAGGTACATGTAGGTATACATATCAATTTGTACAGGAAGTTATCTATTTTGACAGGTGTAATGTCAACAACATAAAAAAGTTAAAGTCTCATTTTTCCCCCTAATACCTTTTGTTTCTTCTTTAAGTCAAAATACTGAAAAGGTACTTTCCAGCTATTATAAGATGCTGGATTAGTCTCTTTCCTCTCATGCTACACTTAAAATGCAAAGAAAATTGCAGTCTTTATATCTGCAAGGAGGAAAAATTAAAACAAAACAAGAAATAATTTCTTAAAATATTTCTTTTATGTTCTGATCACAGAATTATCTATTCTTTCTATTCTCTTTTAAGAGCTGAGGACATATGGCTTTCTGATAATTGCATTGTAATTTTGATTCACTCAATTTATCCTAAAGAATAAAAAGTACAATCCGCATACATATATTACTTCTGGAATTTTAGCAGAAATATATCTGCCACACAAACTACTGGAATAAAACATTATTCATTCACACAGTCATTAAATATCTTTCAACACTTCTATATATGGTAAGCATGGATACAGCTGTGAACATGGCAGACACATTGCTGCTTACAACTTGGCATGATATGCAAACAAGTAAACAGATTTTTAAAATACAGAGTGTTGAGTATTGTAATGTGGACAGAACAAGATTCTATGAAAACACACAGAGGATGAACCTTATCCAGGCATGGCAATAAGATAAGGCATTCTAGGCGAAATGACGTTGAAACTAAGGTAAATGCATTGATGTGCTGGTAAAATACCTTTGCAGGAAACAAGCAAAACCCTGATTTGGGGGCGCCTGGGTGGCTCAGTGGGTTAAAACCTCTGCCTTCAGCTCGGGTCATGATCCCAGGGTCCTGGGATTGGGTCCCACATCGGGCTCTCTGCTCAGCGGGGAGCCTGCTTCCCCCTCTCTCTCTGCCAACCTCTCTGTCTACTTGTGATCTCTGTCAAATAAATAAATAAAATCTTTGGGGAAAAAAAACCTGATTTGCAGTGTTTGCTAATTTTTGTAGTATTAAGTACTCTCACTATGGCCAATTTTAAGGTACTAATGTGACATCACTGAACATGGAGTTGGGAAGCGAGGTATAGAATCAGCTCTCACAAACTGGTAAAAGCCAGCTCCAGGAAACCACTGGAAATGCCTCATGAATTGTTTTATCCTCTCTTCCTTATCCCTCTACCAAAGGCTGTGTTTAAGCCTATACCATCTAGATTATTGCAATAAATCCCAATTGGCCAACGATGGCTGATTCCTGGCTCTTCTCCTAACACCCTGCCAGCTATACTCCCATCATGCTCATTCTATAGATAAAATTTTGAGTAACTCACTGTTTTAGTCTGTTTGGCTAGTCATAACAAAATGCCATAGAAGGGGTAGCTTATAAACAACAGAAATTTATTTGTAATAGTCCTGGAGGCTAGAAGTCTGAGATCAGAGTGCCAGCATGATTGGGTTCTAGTGAAGGCCTCATTCCAATTTGTTGACTTCCTACTGTCTGCTCACAGTTCTGGAAGGAGGCAAGTGATCTCTCTCAGGTCTCTTTTATAAGGGAACTAACCCCATTTGTGACAGTTCTGCCCTCATGACCTAATCACCTCCCACAGACTCCACCTCCTGATACCACTACTTTGAGCAGCAGGTTTTAAACATATGAATTTTGGCAGGGACACAAACATTCAGACCATAGCATTCGCCATCATATAAAATCAAACTCCTCAGTATAGCTCCTAAGCTCTTCACAGTCAGGCCTTGCCCGCCTGTTGAACCTCAACTCCCACCTCTGCCTCCCATGCCTACTATGTACTAACCATCTTGAATAGTCATCACTGACCTTAAGTCCCAGAATACATACCAAGTGTCCCTCCCTCCACTCCCTCAAAGACAAGAGCATAAACACATATTCATTGAGTCCTAACTAAATGCCAGGGAAGGTGCTAAGCGCTAGGAACACAAATATAAGTAAGACACAATTCCTGAACTCAGCAATAGTGGGATGGGCAGACAGACATGTAAACTCATTACAATGGCTTGAGATGAACCCAGTACCTACAGGGATGAATACAACACATAATCAGAAACAGTAAATACCAACCAAACCCTATAATAGAACTTGGAATGGGTAGATGCTAAATAAGTATTCGTTAAATACGTGAATTAGTGACATAATGCCTGATTAGTTTTACCATTTGGGTAATGTAGTACATACAAGAATTGCAAGTATTCAGAGAAGGCAGAGCCCAATGCTTATTGGAAAAAAGACCAAAAACATACTTTCATAAGATAATTTATAAAGAAATGAGTCCTGAACGACACCTCTAAAGGCCTACTGAGTCTCCAGGTCTTCAAAGATTTGCAGATTTATGCAATGAACTATGGTTTCCAATGATCTCCAATGTCAGCTGATCCTGAGAATCACTGAAGGAAAATATAAAAGGAAATGGATTTTGGCCACACAACCACATCAGTTAGAGGTACTTCCAAGGCATTTTTATTTATAAAAATCTTCCCAAAGTTCTGATACACAACCCTGATTTAGAAATGCACAGAACTTATATCTGTAAGCAAAAGCAGCGTTGTGATTACTTATTGAGAAGAGAAGGAAAGAAAGACAGAGGAACTTGGCAAAACCAACATTTTGGTGATTCCCTTCTCTAAAGGCAGCTATTTGCAGATCCTCCCTGAAGCTAACTTGCTAAAGCCCTCCACCCACTAATATTTTGGGTGAGGCCTGTTATCATTACAGCTGTCTTAATTAAACTAAAGTTAGTGTGGATAGTCAATTTGGGTCCTCTGAATACACAAAACAGGTATTGTCCAGAGGTCCTTGAGAGGAAGGTATCAAGGATCTGTTCTTGTTATAATGTTACTGTTTAACAGGGGACAAAGAAAGAAGTGGAAAAATGGGGGGGTAGGGAGGAAGTAAGGAAGGAAGAATTAAATTACACTCCCACCCCCCAAAATGGCCACTGTTGAGGTGTTTTGTACAACATTCCAATCTGATCTGGAGAAAAGCTATGAATGTCTTTGAAAAGACAGGTTTTTATCTTCCCCATTTTTGCTCTCTGTGAAGACTCTTTAGGCCAAGGATTTCTTATCTACCTTAGTTATTGGACAGTAATTTAAACAAATGCCAAGGGATCAGAGATGACTATATGAAATTCTGGTACTTCATGGAAAAGTCACCATTAATTTTCAATTTTATTCAAAATGCAAACCTTCAGTCTTTTCATAGTTCAAAGTAATACAAATTCACTGTGAAAAAAATTAAACAACACAAAGTATTTTTTTTCAAAACACAAAGTATTTTTTAACAAATGAAAGCAAAGTCCCACTCACCTCCAAGAGAAACCTCTCTGCTATTTATCTGGTGTTAGTCTTACTAACTTTAATATGCATGTAAACTAAATGTGCTTGCTCCATACATACCATTTTGTGGCCTTCTAAAAAAGTTTTTAGCCTGTGGTAAGGATGCCTGTGTCAATGACTCTAAATATAGCCTGCCCTTTTTTAAGTTTTTATTTGAATTCTACTTAGTTAGCCTATAGTGTAATATTAGTTTCAGGAGTACAATGTAGTGATTCAACACTTTCATACAACTATATTTTTAATCTTTTATTTTTTAATAAAATTGAATATATTTAAGGTGCACAACGTGAAGGTTTGATGTATATACACAGTGAAATGATTACTACAGTCAAGCTAATTAACATATAATCACCCCGCACTGTTACCCATTTTGTATATGTATGAGAGCACCTGAAACCTCTCTTAGCCAATCTCTAGTCTTCAATGTAGGATTATCAGCTATGGTCATCATGCCATACATCAGATCTCTAGACTTACTCATCCTATATAACCTTAGCTTTGTAGCCTTTAACCAACATCTCTCCATTTCCTCCACCTCTCAACTTCTGGTGACCACCTTTCTACTCTCTAGTTCTGTGTATTAGACTTTTTTTTAGATTCCACATATCAGTGAGATCATGAGGTATTTTCTACCTGTATCTGGTTTATTTCACTTAGCATGATGTCCTGCCGGCTCATCCATGTTGTCATCAATGGCAGGAACTGCTTTTAAAAGGCTGAATAATAATCCCTTGTATGCATATACCACAATTTCTTTTTTTTATTAAAGATTTTATTTTTATTTATTTGACAGAAAGAGAGATTACAAGCAGGCAGAGAGGCTGGCAGAGAGAGGGGGGAAGCAGGCTCCCCGCCGAGCAGAGAGCCCCATGCGGGCCTCAATTCCAGGACGCTGGGATCATGACCTGAGTTGAAGGCAGAGGCTTAACCCACTGAGCAACCGAGGCACCCTAAACAACAATTTCTTTATGCACTCATCCATTATTGGATATTTAGTCTGTCTTTTAAAAATAAATACCTATTTTTTTCTACTGTATGGATGAACTTCTGGGTTCATGCTAGTTTTGCCATTATATACAACACTGAAATAAAACATCCTTTAGATACTTACATTATTATTTCTTTAGACTAATTAAATAGAAGTAAATTCTTGGATTAAAAATGGTAAACACATTTTAATCCAACTTTGCTTTCCAGAAAGGTAAGTCGATTTAGACTGCAGAGGTCAACTGATTTAAACAGCACAGGAGACGGCCTATTTCTTGAATACCCTCTGACTATTAGCTATGTTTTTCATCTTTGACAGTACGGTAGCTTAAAAAAAAAGAAAAAAAACCACCATGTTGTCATTTTAATTTATACTTCTCTAATTATTGTACAATTATGCATCTTCTCTTGCTTACTGGACTTTATATGAATTTCCTCTTCTGAAAATTGTCTTGAATTTTCTGTCCATTTTTCTGTGTAAGTGTTTATCTGTTTTATTAATTTGTAAAAAAAAAAAAATATCGTTACATTATAAGGCTATGTTCCTACCCTATGGCATCTTTATTTGTTATATGCTTTTAAAATTTGTTTGAGTTTTGTCATGCCAATGATGATGATGATTTCTGTATAGTCAAACTGATCCAGTTTTTCTTTAATGTGATAAAACCTTAAGGCCAAGCTAAGAAATCCTTTCACCTTCTCTAAAAATTCAAAATGGTTTTCCTCCTTTTCCTTTAATAATTGTATGGTTATTATTTTTCACATGCAAATATTTATCCTTCTGGAACTTATTTTTGTTAGTAGTATGGGAAAGAAAACAACTTTTTCCTTTCCATATAGATATTCAAATGTACCAACATTATTTTATGAATTATCCTTTTAGTTTCAGATAGGTTCATATGTTTAGCTACATTCATCATATAAGTAAATATTCAACATTCAACATCAGTGGATTTAATCTCGGATATTTGTTTTTTGGGTTTGTTTGGGTTTTTTTTTTTTTTTTTTGCTAGTTTTAGGCTTATACCCTTCGGGCTGTGGGAGGCCAGGAGTAAATTTAGTACATCTAAATGAATTCCATATTTCCACCAAATTCCACAGGTAAACGGTCTTATTATATAATCCATTTGTACCAGGTAATCCGGGCCCTAATACTCAGGAGAAAGAACACTTACATAGTGTATTCAATTGGTTCTCAAACTACTCTGAAAATATAGCAGGCACATAATATCAAGTAATATGAAAGAAATTACATTGATACTGGATGCAATTGCAATGTTGAACTAGCTTAAAATCAGACATTCTACCTTTAAGGGGGAAAAAAACTAATATTTTTCCCTTACCTACTTTTCTAGAGAAGGCTTTCCATTCTCCAGTATAAGACATTTAAAGCAATATTTGATCAGAGCAAGTGTCAAAGGCCAGATGAAACTATAAGAATCTATAGATACCTATTCATATATTCAGTGGTCAAGTAGGATATTTTAGAAAATAATTCCCCAATATATACAAAAATGAAAATGATCACAATACTAATTTTTGACCACCATGAAATATCTGTATATATGAGTTATTTATTTATTTATTCCATACCAATTTTTTTTATAGAGGGGGAGAGGGATAGAGAAAGAGGGAGAGAGAGAGAGAATCTTAAGCAGCCTCCATGCCCAACACAGAGCCAGAAAGGAATCTCAGTGTCACAACCCTGAGATCATAACCTAAGACAAAATCAAGAGTTGGACACTTAACCAATTGAACCATCCTAGCAACCCTAAATACCAATCTTCAGTCAGTTTATGAACTCAGGCCTACAAGAAACTCTTTCAATGACAAATCAGTAATGGGTTTCAGAGAAGTGGTTTCACTAGATCCTGAATCATATCAAAATTTTTTTAGATCTATTATTACAAATAGATTATTTTGGTCTCTAAGAACAATGGGCCATAGATCTCTGATGTTCTGGGGAATAAGTATGAGGCTTCACAAATCCAAATACTTTCATATGTCTTATATATATAGATGCTACTATTTTTTCAGATATATGTAGATACTGTTTCATTAATAAAATTCATATTCATTTTAGAGCAATTGTAAAATTGTGGTAGTTTTGAGCATTAGAAATTTTTTAATTAATAGATTAAAATGGTTTTTTAATGTTGAAAGTGTTAATATATTTTAAAAATGAGTTTCACTCATTGTGATTTTGGTTTGCATTTCCCTAATGGTAAGTGATGATGAGCATCTTTTCATGTGTCTTTTGGCCACCTGGATATCTTCTTTGGAGAACTATCTCTTCATATCTTCTCCCCATTTTTAAATTGGATTATTTGGGTTATTTTGTGTTGAGTTGTGTAAGTTCTTTATATATTTTGGATACTAACCCTTTAACAGGTATGTCATTTGCAAACACCTTCTCCCATTCAGTAGGTTACCTTTTAGCTTTGTTGGTTGTTTCCCCTGTTGTGCAAAAGCTTTTTATTTTGATGTAGTCCCAATACTTTATCTTTAATGTTGCTTCCCTTGTCTCAGAAGACATATCTTTATTGATATATGGAATTTAAGAAACAAACAAATGAGCAAAGGGAAAAAAAGAGACAAACCAAAAAATAGACTCTTAACTCCAGAAAACAAACTGATGGTTACCAGAGAGATGCGTGGGGGAATGGGTGAAATAGGTGATAGGAATTAGAAGTATACTTATTTTGATGAGGAATAAGTAATACACAAAACTTTTCAATCACTATATGGTATACCTGAAACAAATATAGCACTGTATGTTAACTATACTGGAATTAAAATTTTGAAAAAAGAGTTTCACCAAAGTCTAATACACAGTATTTCAGTCCACTGAAATACTTTTACATATAAATATCCAGTTTCCCCAGTACCATTTATTAAAGAGACTGTCCTTTTCCTACTGTATGTTCTTGGTGCACTTGTCAAAATCAGTTGCTATTGCTATATGACAAATTACCTAAAAATTTAGCTGTCTAAAACAGGAACTTTTTTTCATGTCTCCAAATTTTCTGGGTCTCCAAATTTTCAACTCAGGTTCACCTGGAAATCTTCTGTCTTACTCGATGTCATCTTAGGTCACATGGTGATATGCAACTGGCAAATGTGCTGGTCTAGAGAGTCCAAGATACCTTCACTCACATACATGGCACTCTGGCAGGGATGCCCTGAAGGCTGGGTTCAGTAGGAGCTGTCAACTAGAGTGCCCACATGCAACTTTTCTAACCTGGCGGTCATATGGTGGGTGGACTTCATACAAGGTGGCTCAGAGCTCCCAGGGAGAGTGCTCCAAAAGATAGGCTTCTAGAGCCTGGAACTGAAACTAGCACAGTGTCACTGAGGCCATATCCTATTTGTCTATCAATCATAAAAACTGCCTAGATTCAAGATTCACAGACCCCAACTCTTGACTGGAAAAGTTTCATAGAATTAGAGACCACTTTAATCTACCCACATACACTAACTTCTGGATAAGAGCTGTCATGTCTCTTCATTTTAATAATATTTTGAACTTTATTAAATAATACCTTACCCACCCCCATTCCTACTTCATTCACTTCCTCCCCAAGTTTAGGTCAACCACAGTGAAACAATAAAGATCTCAATCAGAAAAGTCACAGATCTACCCAGTACTAATGTTCATACTCATTTGCAGAGGACCAAACTTCCTGATTAAAAACTAGATTATAAAGCTATGGTGATCAAAACAGTGTGGTAGGAACATAAAAACAGACATGGAAAACAATGGAACAGAATAGCGAGCCCAGAAATAAACCCATGCATATACTGTCCACTGATTTTGACAAGTGCACCAAGAACATACAGTAGGAAAAGGACAGTCTCTTTAATAAATGGTACTGGGAAAACTGGATATTTTTATGTAAAAGAATGAAATAGAATACCTATCTTATACTACTCAAAAAAATTAATCCAAAATGGGTTGAAAACTTAATGTGAGACTGAATAAACATTTTTCCAAAGAAGATATGCAGATGGAAAACATACACATGAAGAGATGCTCATCTCCACTAATACTGAGGGAAATGCCAATCAAAAACACAATAAGATAACACCTTACACGTGTCAGAATAGCTAGTATCAAAAACACATGAAATAACAAATTTTGACGAGAATGTGGAAGAAAAGGAACCCTTATGCACTGTTGGTGAAAATGTAAATTGGTGAAGCCATTGTGAAAAACAGCATGAAGTTTCTTTAAAAAATTAAAAAATAAAAATACCATATGATCTAGGAATTCCACTACTGAGTATTTATCCAAAGAAAATAAAAAACTCTAATTCAAAAGATCCATACTCTCCTAGATTTATTATAGCATTATTTCCAATAGCCAAGATAAGGAAGCAATTCAAATGTTCATTGATGGACAAATGTATAAAAAGATGTGGTCAATATATACAATGGAATATTATTCAGCCATAAGAAAGAATGAGATCTTGCCATTTGCAACAATATGATGGACCCCCAAGAGTATTATGCTAAGAGAAGTAAGTCAATCAGAGAAAGACAAATACCATATGATTTCATTCATTAGGTGAAATTTAAGAAACAAAACAAATGAACTAACCAAGAAAAATGGGGACAAACAAAAAAACACACTCTTAAATACAGAGAACAAACTGGTGGTTGCCAGAAGGGAGGTAGGTGGTGGGAGGTGGGAAATAGATAAAGGGGATCAAAAGTATACTTGTCTTGATGAGCAAAACACAATGTACAGAATTGCTGAATAATTATATTATACATCTGAAATGAATTTAATGTTGTCTATTAATAATACTTCAACTAAAAAAAGGAAAGGAAAAGAGGGCTCTCTATATGCCTCTATCTTAAATGTTGATTTTTCTAAGAGTCCTACCCTTGAACATTGAGGACATACTTGTCATTCTTTATGGCTGAACTTTCTCCCCTATCATTCAAACATAGCCTGTTTTCCAGTATGCATTCTGAAAATGCCAGTGGCTTGCTTCCCCCAAGTTATCTGGAAACCCTGCCATGATCATATAATCTAGGCTCTGCTAAATATGATTTAAGTTGGAAGTTGTGCTGGATATTCCCATTTACCCCTTCTGGATCCATTTTGTACCCTTTCCCAGAGTGCTCTGTAACTAAAAACCTGACCTCTAGACAGAACATCTCCTGGGTTTCCTTTACCAGATGCCTTTGCATTGTGTTTGGACAATGGCAGACACAAGCAGAAATCAGAGAACCAGGAGAGAGTGAGGCTGATGTTATTTATTCTCCTTGCTTCCTCCTTGCTAGGGTGCAATTTGGCAATGGTTATATCCCTTTAGGTAAGGCCACAGCCTCTCTCCTATGGTACTAGATCTTGATGTGTTCCTGTAATTGCTCCTTTCCCTGCCCATTCAGACCTAGGAGTGGTAAAGTCTCCCCTCTGTAGCTAGCTTCTGTATGATTCATCATCCTCTCTTGTTCCTTTGAAAAGTCTCTTATTTAAGGGTGCCGGTGGTTCAGTGTGTTAAACCTCTGTCTTTGGCTTGGGTCATGGTCTCAGAGTCCTGGGCTCAAGCCCCACATCAGGGATCTCTGCTTGGCAGGAAGCCTGCTTCCCCCTCTTTCTCTGCCTGCCTCTCTGCATACTTGTGATCTCTCTCTGTGTATCAAATAAATCAATAAACTCTTTTTTAAAAAATTTGTGAAAAAGAAAAGTCTCTTATTTGAATTCATTTTGGCGACCCATTTGAATGTGCCATCTATTTCCTGTCAGAACCATGCCTAATACAGAAATTACTAACAGACAGAAGCAAGAACCTTGCTAAATCCATCCTAGTTAAAAAAAAAAAAAAAAAGTAGCACAAGATTGGTGCAATCTATAGTACCACCAGCAATGTGATCTGCAGCACTCCAGGACTTGGCATGATTGGGAGCACTTACCTAACTGTATAACCTCCATGCTTGGTTCTCCTGCCTTCCTGGAGATCTAGTTAAATCAACCAGTGTTCAGTCTCAAATTCTATTATTTGGAACTAAAGCCCTGACTGATACAGCTCTCGTTTTCTTTTCTCAGATCATAGTTTTATTCATATTCCCCTTCCCCACCTCCACTGAATGTAACTGAAATCTATGCACTGATACTTACCAAATCGTTTTCTCTACTATAAGTTTCCTGTTAGCTCAATTACCTATTAGACATCATCATATCACCATTTAAGTGTCATATGAGCTCCTTAAATCCAATATTTTAAAACCTGTCTTTTTATCTCCCATCTTAATCTTCCTTCCTCTTCAGCTCCTTAACCAGGTACTCTGCTTTATCTGGATAGATGACACTACCGTCCATCCAGTTACTTATCCAAATGCAAAACCTGCTAAGTTTCCTACACTCTCGTATTTCCTTCCTTCCATTCAGCCCCCCCCCCGACTACATGCTTGCAGTCACATCCTACTATTTCTACTTCCTCCTATTACACTGACTTCTAATTGTTAATTGTTAAGGTTATAGTCCTCATCGTTTTCACCATTAGGGATGCCCCCTGCCCACTTACATTCATTCTTGTATTCTTCTACCTGAAATAAACACACTAAAACTCAAATCTAAAACCCCAGTGCCTCCAATAATGTCTTAAACAAGGCCCTCCATGAACTGGCCCCACTCACTTCTCCAGTATTATTTTCTAGAATTATCACCCTAGGCTCCTGCCAGCTCATGAAAGGTTCAAGTAATTTTCCTCACCTCCGTGCTACATATCACATGGAGATACCTAGTGTTTCTTCAGTCTCAAACATATATTGCCAAGTTACACAATATCCATTTATCCTTTAAAACTCACACATTATCATCTTCTGACCACTCTACCTAATAGGTGGTCTGTTTCTGTGCACTCCAGGAGACCTCTATCATAGTATTTATCACACCACATCGTAATTTTTAGTTTACTCATCTATCATCCCCGCTAGACTGTGAACTTATTAGAAGAAGGCACAATACCAACCCAGTACACACTTGATACATTTTTGTTGCATAGATTACATTTTGCAGCCAAAATTAAATTATACAAATGGAAGATGTCTGCATTTCATAATGGCAAAAAAGAGCCAACCAGTAACTGCTGCCTTTAAGTAGGGGCACAGAGAAAGAAGCAAAAGCAAGGTGGACCTACAGAACACTGAATCAAATAGGGTAGTAGTTCTTATGGGGAAATTCAGGGCCCTGATACACTGCAGGAAAGATCATTTGGGAGTAGGGAAAACTTTTTGAATCACTTGAAGCAACATCATTTACACAGTCACTTGTGTGAGGCTAGCCCCGTCCTATGAATAAATTTGATTTAGTACTCCAAGGTTCATTTGTATAAGACTGCTCCTCTGCTACCAAACTGAAGGGTCGAGCATCATCTGTGTCATCTCGAAAAGAAAGGACAATGATATATTCTCACTGTGGGTGTTTCACTAACTTAGAGACCTTGTGAGAAATGCAGCATGCCTGTGTTTTTGATGGTGTCAAATGGATGATTTCCGGTGACTAATGGTGATGCCAACTGGCTCCCAAAAATTTCATATTTTGTGAAAATAATTCAGAGGCATAAGGTCCAAAAGACACCATAAGGATATTTCACCCAAAATATATTTTTCTAAGACGCTGAGCAATTTTAAATAGAGTAGGGTTTGGTTTTGTTTTGTTTTATTTTGTTTTTGCTTTGTTTTGTTTTTTTGCAAAGGTCTCAACTGGAGTCAAACCAAAAATTATTTATTCATTTACCTATTCAGCTAGTCAACAAACAATTATTAAGCAGTTTTTATATGTCTTGATGGTACAAGTGCAAACTGCAGAAATAAAGAGATGAATAAAATGCATTACCTGCTGTTAATGAATTAATGGTTCAGATGGACAAGATATATAAACAGTAATACTATATAATAAACACAACAATGGCACGGTCAAAGTATTACAGGGTCAATTGTATTAATATACAAAATACCTGGGGGTATATATAGCTCAAGGGTAGAGCATTTGACTGCAAAATACCAGTTGCTCCTATCTGGGTGTATATTATATCTCCTCATCCCATTGACTAATGACAGGATTTCTTGTGGCCAATGAAATATAAACAGAATTGACACGTTCCTTTTCTGAGGTAAGAGCCATTGTTTGGTTTCACTGTATGTTCTTTACCCAATGCCTGCTGACCAGCAGTATTCCAGATAAAGACTGCTCTGCCAACCTGGGCCCCAGGGTGAAGGAGAGGCAGAGGCACAGCTGACTTGAGACAGATATGTAAAGTAAATGAGAAATAACCTTAAGTCACTGAAGTTTGGAGCCATTTGTTACTGTAGTATAACCTGGCCTATCTTAATTGAAACTACTGTTAAAAATAAATTAATTTGGGGATGGGTATAAGTCAAATGTATAGAGGAAGTGACATATTCAGTTAATCCTTGAAGGCTATAGGAATAGGTAAAGAAAAGGATTTTCAGGGAAGAAGTACTGCTGTGAACAAAGATCTGGTGGTGAGAAAGTATATAGGATATCTTAGTTACCCACTACAATGGATCGTAAAAGGTACTCTAAAGTCAAAAATTATAGACATATTGGTCATGCCAAACAGTATAAATTTTACCCTGCTGCATTTTAAGAGCCATGGAAGAGTTTTAAGGATTCTAAACATAAAGCCTTGGTTATCTTTTGATGCTTTTATATTTAATTCTGTAGGGAATGACTAGCATGGATAGAGATAACTCCATGGGGTCCTGGGATTAGAGGTGGGACAAGGAGGAGAGCACGAGAGCAAGCCAACATTGAACATGTTTGAATGATTTAGTCTGCAGCCAAAATCAGGTCAAAGTCAACTGAATGTTACAAAGGAAACATCTAAAGGGGTTTTTGTTCCCTCAAAATTAGAACCTCTTAAACTGAGAGGGGGATAAGTGACATACCTATAGAATAATGGAGGTGGAAATGGAGCCCAAAAAGACTTGTAGGACACTTAACTCAGGTCAAAAGAGAAAAACAGTTGAGGATAACAATACTAAGTGGCCAGTATTATATCATTTCCAGAGAGAAGAGCTCCAGGGTACACAATGATCTTTCAAAACATCCAGACTTAGCTCTGAATACAGAGCAAAGGAAGAAAATAAATACAGGGCAGGATGGGAAAAGAGTAAAGTGGCTGACAGGCTCAGTAAAAAGAAGCTTGTTCTGCATGCCAGGCCTTAGCCTTGGTAACAGTTCTTTCTTTTCTTGTTCTATTTTATTTCTTTAAAAAAAAATAATCTGAGTCTTTAAAACTGTCTATTCTCACCAAGTTTTGCCCACTGAATTGAGACATCTTGTTGGGTTTTCTTGGCATATTAGATAGTAATTATATTTGAAAAGCTGAAACTTTCTTAAAATGTCTATCCATACTACTTAGAAGCCAGTATCTTGGTGAGAGAAAGATTCTACAAACCATGTTAGAAGGCACATTACATAGGCTTTCTGTGTAATAGCAAGAGAGGACTTCAACTTGGCTGCCCAGAATCAACACAGACTATAATGAAGTTCAAGGACAGGCTAATTACCACTTGTGCTAGAGAATTCTCCCCTCTTTGGAACAATGCTCACCATGTATCAACTTTGCCATCACTCTTTCCACATTATTTTAAATATGTCACTGGCTGTGTCTTGGCCAAAGTGAAAAAATTATGTGTCCTCCTGTGAGTCCCCAACACTGCCAACTGACATTTAAGAGAGTGTTTTACAAGGATCACAATAAAGTTTTAGAGTGAGTAGCTATTCAGCAAAGGTTTTCAGAGTCACCGCATTCTCTCTCACTACTCTCTCTCATACTCACTACTCTCTCTCTCTCATACTCTCTCATACTCTCTCACTACTCTCTCTCATACTCACTCACTAGAGTGAGTAGCTATTCAGCATAAGGTTTTCAGAGTCACCGCATTCTCTGGGGAAAAAAAAACCCACAAGATACTACAAGACTGAAAAACTTCACCCTATTCTCTCCCTATCTAATTTTTATTCATTTTTCAAGGCCAGGACAACTCTGAGCCATCTTTGAGACAGCTTTTCTGGCCTAAACAACTTATAATTATTTTCCCCTCCCAACAGTGCATATAATAAGCATTTTTTCTGATACTTACATCATCTTTTCTATGATTCAACATAGACTCATAACTCTGTAATGAGAGCTAACCTAGATGTGAAAGTCTCATCTCACAAATGTATTAACAATTATTTTGTGTTCCTTTATAACTCTTTTTCTCTCTCAGTAGAGAGATACAGAGAAATATATATGTGATAGATAAAGAGATAAGTCTTTGGGGGAGCCTGGGCGGCTCAGTGGGTTAAAGCCTCTGCCTTCGGCTCAGGTCATGATCCCAGGGTCCTGGGATCGAGCCCCATGTCAGGCTCTCTGCTCTGCAGGGACCCTGCCTCCTCCTCTCTCTCTCTCTGCCTGCCTCTCTGCCTACTTGTGATCTTTGTCTGTCAAATAAATAAAATCTTATAAAAATAAAAAATAAATTTAAAAAAATTAAAAAAAAGATAAGTCTTTGTAGATATATACGATATGGAGAGATGTAATATAGTTTTCTATCTCTATGTCTGTCTCTCTATATATAGAGGGGCACAAGAGATAAATAAACATGAAGGCTACAGAATATGTCTAAGGCATTCAAGAACCTTAAGTAACTTGATAATGACATTCATGTTCAAACTGAAACTTAGTAATTTTGTTATCCTATTTAGTGACGTTATTTATTTATTTATTTTAATTTTTTTTAATTTAATGTTTTCAGTGTCCCAAGTTTCATTGCTTATACACCACACCGAGTGTGCCATATAATACATGCCCTCCTTAATACTCACTACCAGGCTCTCCCAACCCCCCACCACCCTCTCTTCCAAAACCCTCAGTTTGTTTCCCAGAGTCCACAGTCTCTCATGGTTTGTCTCCCCCTCCGAATTTTCCCAACTCACTTCAAAGGATTCCCCATTCTCCACATCATCAGCAATATCTGTTGTTTCCTGACTTCCTAATTTTAGCCATTTTGACTGGTGTGAGGTGCTGTCACATCATGGTTTTAATTTGTATTTCCCTGATGCCAAGTGATGTGGAGCATTTCTTCACGTGTCTGTTCACCAATTAGATGTCTTCTTTGGAGAAATGGTCTGTTCATGTCTTCTGCCCATTTCTTGATTGAATTATTTGAGTTTTGGGTGCTGAGTTTGAGAAGTTCTTTACAGATCTTGGATAGTGGTCCTTTATCTGAGAAGTCATGTGCAAGTATCTTCTCCCATTCTGTACGTTGCTTTTTAGTTTTGTTGATGTATCCTTTGCTGTGCAGAAGCTTTTATCTTGATGAAGTCTCAATAGCTCATTTTTGCTTTTGTTTCCCTTCCTTTTGGAGACGTGTCTAGCAAGATGTTGCTGTGGCCAAGGTCAGAGGTTGCTGCTGTGTTCTTCTCTAGGCTTTTGATGAATTCCTGTCTCACATTGAGGTCTTTCATCCAGTTTGAGTTTATCTTTGTATATAGTATAAGAGAATGGTCCAGTTTCATTCCTCTACATGTGGCTGTCCAATTCCCCCAGCACCATTTATTGAAGACACTGTCTTTTTTCCATTGGATATTCTTTCCTGCTTTGTCAAAGACTAGTTGCCCATAAAGTTGAGGGTCCATTTCTGGGTTCCCTATTCTTTTTCATTGATCAGTGTGCCTGTTTTTGTTCCATTACCATATTGTCTTGATGATTACAGTTTTGTAATAGAAATTAAGTCTGGCATTGTGATACAACTAGCTTTGGTTTTCTTTTTCAACATTCCTCTGGCTATTCAGGGTCTTTTCTGGTTCCATACAAATTTTATTTATTTTATTTTATCCTAGCTCTGTGAAAAATGTCCATGGTACTTTGATAAGGATTGCACTGAATGTGTAGATTGCTCTGGGCAGCACAGACATTTTAACAATATTCATTCTTCCAATCCACGAACATAGAATGTTTTTCCATTTCTTTGTACCTCCTCAATTTCTTTCATTAGTGTTCTATAATTTTTAGATTACAGATCCTTTACCTCTTTGGTTAGGTTTATTCTTGGGTATCTTATGGTTTTCAGTTTAATTGCTAATGGGACTGATTCCTTAACTTCTCTTTCTTCTGTCTCATTGTTGGTGTACAGAAATGCAACTGATTTCTGTGCCTTGGTTTTATATCCTGCCATGTTGCTGAATTCCTATATGAGTTCTAGCAATTTGGGGGTGGAGTCTTTTGGGTTTTCCAGAAAAAGTACCATGTCATCTGCAAAGAGTGAGAGTTTGACTTCTTCTTTTTCAATTTGAATGCCCTTTATTTCTTTTTGTGGTCTGACTGCTGAGGCTAGGACTTCTAGTACTCTGTTGAACAACAGTGGTGAGAATGGGCATCCCTGTCGTGTTCCTGACCTTTGAGGAAAAGCTTTCAGTGTTTCCTCACTGAGAATGATATTCATTGTGGACTTTTTCTAGATGGCTTTCATGATATTCAGGTATGTTCCCTCTATCCCTACACTGTGGAGAGTTTCAATCAAGAAAGAATGCTGTATATGGTCAAATGTTTTTTCTGCAACAACTGAGTTTAAAGCAAAGACTGTAGTAAGGGATGAAGAAGGATACTATATCATACTTAAAGGGTCTATCCAACAATTAGATCTAACAATTCTAAATATTTATGCTCCTAACTTGAGAGCAGCCAGTTACATAAACCAATTAATAACAAAATTAAAGAATCACACTGATAATAATACAATAATAGTAGGGGACCTCAACATTGCTCACAGCAATGAACGTATCATCTGAGCAGAAGATCAGCAAGGAAACAAGGGCTTTGCATGATACAGTGGACCAGATGGACTTCACAGCTATATACAGAACATTCCATCCTAAAGCAACAGAATACACATTCTTCTTGAGTGCACATGGAACATTTTCCAGAAGAGATAACATATTGGGTCACAAATCTGGTCTCAACAGGTATCAAAAGATTGGGATTATTCCCTACATGTGTTCAGACCAGAATGCTTTGAAACTTGAACTGAATCACAAGAGGAAATTTGGAAGGAGTTTTTTCATGACATTAAAAGGATTAGTCCATAGTTTGAAAATAAATTAGTCCTTTATGTCATTACACTGATCTAGTTTAAATAACATTTTAATTTATTTAGAAATTTCAAATAACATTGATGGAAAACATGAGATTTTTATGCTTGTTAAAAAGTGAAACAGGTTGAAAAAGATGATTGAGAAATACTACTCCATGTTATTTGCCTATACTTGTATTTCTAGTAATAAGAAAAGAGCAATATGCCACTTGGGTCCCTTCACATTGATTAAAACATGGGTCCCGAAGGTGCCTGCCGGTGGACTCAAAAGGCATTTGTCCAAATGAGAACATGCCACTGACACTTGCCACTTTTCAATCAGTAGCACTTCCGTTAGAACCAACCGAGTGCTCAAATCTCCCTAAGGGATTTTCCATTTTTTTGACTCAGCATGGAAGCAGGCAGACTAGATCTAGTGTCTCATTCATTTTAGAAGCTTCTTATAACAGCACTAGCAGAGGCTTTGTAGACAGTATAATTACTCACTCTCAGTATTATACAGCGGCTCTAAACACATTTCCCTCTTATACTCAAAAAACAAACAGAACAACTATCTGACTTACTGCCTATTTTGCTTTCTGTCTCTGCTATCCTATGAGGAGGCAGTTGTCTCCCTTCATATGTGCTTTTACATGCTTCCTTTGAGTAAATACAGTTGTAACTCTTTTTGGAACAAGCTCGCCTAAGATGCACCTAATATCATGTCATACAGAGCCTTTCCACTGATATTCCAATATAAGAAAAGGAGGGATATACATGTTCTAAAGATATGATCAAATTTCTACCAGTCTTTGAATTTGGCCAAATGAAAACCACAGAAGGTAACTGCTTATTTTTCAAGGATGAATGACTCCAGTCATATCTGGTGTCTTGGACGATTTTTCACATGAGTTGATTTCATTGGAGACATTTAATCTGACATTTTCCTTTCTATTATGATTTGTGGCCTTGTAAGAGAAATATAATCATGTTAGGAAGGTGATTCATACACATTTTCTAAAAGTCTGAGTAGTTATGGAGGCCTCTGAGGATGGTTCAAGTTTCCAACTGATCTCCACAAATTATGGGAGACAGAAAGTCATACAGGGAACCTTGAGCTATAGCCATATATGCATATTAATAGATATAAATGCATATATTAAAAGAGAAGAAAGATCTCAAATCAAAATCTAAATTTAAGCTTAAAGAACTAGAAAAGGATGGGCAAAATAAACCCAAAGCTAATAAAAGGAAGAAAATAGTAAGTATTAGGGAGAGAAAAATAAAATAGAAAATTTTTAAAACAGAAATTAAATGAAACCAAAAGTTTTATCTTTGTGGCACCCAGCTGGCTCAGTCAGTTAAGCATCCAACTCTTGATTTCAGTTCAGGTCTTGATCTCAGGGTACTGAGTTCAAGTCCCGCATTGGGCTCTATGCTTGGCATGGACCCTACTTTTTAAAAAAAAGTTTGATCTTTCAAGAGATGAACAGAAAGGACAAACCACTAGTTAGACTGACAAAGAAAAGGAAAGAAGACACAAATAAAAAGAATAAAAAATTAAAGTGGGGACATTACTACTAACCTTACAGAATTAAGAGGATTATAAGAAAATATTATGAACAACTGTAAGCCAATAAACTAGACAACCCGAACAAAACAGAAAAGTTCCTAGAGGGACAAAATCTATGAAAACTGAATCACAAAGGAACATAAAATCCAAATAAAACTATAACTAGTAAGGATACTGAATCAGGAATAAAAAAAAAAATCTCCCAAGAAAAACCTAAACCTGATGGTTTCACTGGTGAATTAACACCAATATTCTAAAGGACAAACACCAGTCTCTCAAAATCTTCTATAAAACTGGAGATGTGGGAATACTTCTAACTCATTCCTTGAGGCCAGAATTGCCCTGATACTAAAGCAAGACAAAGACATTACAAGAAAATAAAAGTACAGACCAATATCCCTTATGAATACTGATGTAAAAATCCTCAAGAAAATACTAGCAAACTGAATTTAGTGGCATATTAAAAGGATTATACAACATGACTAAGTGAGATTTATTCCTGGAAGGCAACACAATTCAACATACAAAAATTAATCAATGTAATATACCACATTAACTGAATGAAGGGGAAAATATATATGATTATCTCAATTGATGCAGAAAAGCCTGAGCCAAGGCAAAATTGCTGAACCACAGAAAAAGCATTAAAAAATAAATCTAAAAATATACAATACCAAATGAAAAAGACATATTACCAATGAACACGTATAATATTCAAGTAAGGCTCAAAGTACGCAAACACAATATATTGTTTGCACCATACAGGACCTACATGAAATAAATTAAAAGCATTCTCAAAAATGAAACACACCTAATACAGCAGAAGAGTATGATAATATTTTAGCTCTTTAAAAACTGTATGTGTTTGATTGTTGAAGTTTGGCGATGGCATAGTGAGTACATTATACTATTCTCTTCATTCTGTTTTTTTTTTTTTCATCCATTCTGGCTTACATTTGAAAATGTTGAGGATAAAAAGTTACTATACCAAACAAGTGGTCAAAAAAAGTTTGGGGACACCTAGTCGGCACAGCTGATTAATGGTCTGACTTGGTTTCAGCTCAGGGCATTACCTCAGAGGTGTGAGATAGTATCCTGCAACAGGACCTGCACTCATCAGGAAGTCTGCTTAAGACTCTCTCTCCCTGGGCGCCTGGGTGGCTCAGTGGGTTAAGCCACTGCCTTCGGCTCAGGTCATGATCTCAGGGTCCTGGGATCGAGTCCCACATCGGGCTCTCTGCTCGGTGGGGAGCCTGCTTCTCTTCCTCTCTCTCTCTGCCTGCCTCTCTGTCTACTTGTGATCAATCTCTGTCAAATAAATAAATAAATAATCTTTAAAAAAAAAAAAAAAAGACTCTCTCTCCCTCTCCCTCTGCCCCTCCTCTCTCTCTCTTTCTCTCTCAAATAAATAAAGAAATCTTTTTAAAAAAAAGTTTTAGGGGTGCCTGCGTGGCTCAGTGGGTTAAAGCCTCTGCCGTCGTCTCCAGTCATGATCCCAGGGTCCTGGGATTGAGCCCAACATTGGGCTCTCTACTTGGCGGGGAGCCTGATTCCCCCTCTCTCTCTCTGCCTGTCTCTCTGCCTACTTGTGATCTCTGTCTGTCAAATAAATAAATAAAATATTTTTTTTAAAAAGTCACTTGAGGGGCACCTGGGTGGCTCAGTAGGTTAAAGCCTCTGCCTTCGGCTCAGGTCATGATCCCAGGGTTCTGGGATCAAGCCCCACATCGGGCTCTCTGCTCAGCAAGGAGCCTGCTTCCCCCTCTCTCTCTGCCTGCCTCTCTGCCTACCTGTGATCTCTGTCTGTCAAATGAATGAATGGAATCTTTAAAAAAATAAAAAAATAAAAAACTCACTTGATTATGCTGAGCGAAATAAGTCAAGCAGAGAGAGTCAATTATCATATGGTTTCACTTATTTGTGGAACATAACAAATAGCATGGAGGACATGGGGAGTTAGAGAGGAGAAGGGAGTTGGGGGAAATTGGAAGGGGAGGTGAATCATGAAAGACTATGGACTCTGAAAAACAATCTGAAGTGGCAGGGGGGTGGGAGGTTGGGGTACCAAGTGGTGGGTATTATAGAGGGCACGGATTGCATGGAGCACTGGGTGTGGTGAAAAAATAATGAATACTGTTATGCTAAAAATACATTTAATTTTTTTTAAAAAGTCACTTGAACTAATACTTTAAAAAATAAAAAAAATTTAAAAAAACTTTTAAAGACAACTGGGGAAATTTGATTATGGATTAAAAGCATTAGATAATATTAAGAAATTTTCACTAAGTCTCTTAGATATAATAATTGTATGGTGGTCATGTAAAAAAATTACCTTCTCAGTGATCCATACCAAAATACATACAACTAAAATTAACTGATGTCAAAGATTTTTTTTAATTTGACAGAGAGAGACACAGTGAGAGAGGGAATACAAGCAGAGGGAGTGGGAGAGGGAGAAGCAGGCTTCCCGCCCAGCAGGGAGCCTGATGCAGGGCTCAATCTCAGGACCGTGGAATCAGGACCTGAGCCGAAGGCAGACAATGACTGAGCCACCCAGATGCCCCTCAAAGATTTTCCTTAAAATAGTCTAGCAAAAAAGAAAAAAGGAGGGGAACAGATAAAAGCAGATTGACAAAATGTTGGCAATGAGCATTCATCATAATGTACAGTGTACTATACTATATGATGCACTATGTATTTTATATTAGTATATTTTTGAAATTTTTTATAGTAAAAGGGTTTTTTACCAAATTATATATTACACTGTATTATAACTATTTTATATTATATAGATTTTAAAAAGGTAGAGGCATGTAGACTGTTATTCATTATGTTTTCTTCTACTTTTTTCTGTATGTGTGAAATATTGTTTAATTAAAAAAAATATTCAGGGCGGGCTGGGTGGCTCAGTGGGTTAAAAGGCTCTACCTTTGGCTCAGGTCATGATCCCAGAGTCCTGGGATCAAGCCCCGCATCAGGCTCTCTGCTCAGCAGGGAGCCTGCTTCCTCCTCTCTCTCTCTCTGCCTGCCTCTCTGCCTACTTGTGATCTTCCTCTGTCAAATAAATAAATAAAATCTTTTTTTAAAATATTCATTAGAAAGAAAATTCCACATCTTCCCCATGTAACCCTTACTAGTCTCAGAAATATTTCTGCAATACCACTCTTTAAAATCTCATCAGAGGCCTAGAAGCCCTGCAAAGTTGAGTGTTTTGACTTTTATCTTAGAAAGAACTCATATTATCCAGAAAAACCCCCAACAACTCAGAATTCATTTCTGAACTAAAATGTACAAGATTTAGGAGGCTCCTAAACTTGTTTTCTCTTTGTATTTCCAAGGAGCTGTCATGCCCTCTTAATACAATACCTTCTTTATCCCCTAAAGAATTCCTGTTGCTAAACATCTCTGTGGAACCCCATGATGCTGTAAAGTAGGGCAAGGAAAATATGCTCCCCTTGGAGAAAAAGTGCTTGCCTATAAGAAGTAATTTACCTCTTGGAGCCAAACACACCATTTCACTACAAGAAGACTATTTACCTTGTCAAGTCAAATGGGAGGATTGTGAATGAGGGTGGAGGGTAAGAGAGACAGAGAATTTGCCAAGGTAATGAAGCAGGAAAGGATGGGTAATAGAAAAAGCACTAGGCTTAGTATGAGCATCACCACTTATTAGCTGCATACCCTTAGGGAATTCATTTTAGGGGCGCCTGGGTGGTTCAGTGGGTTAAGCCTCTGCCTCAGCTGGGGTCATGATCTCAGAGTCCTGGGACTGAGCCCTGCATCAGGCTCTCTGCTCAGCAGGAAGCCTCCTTCCCTGCCCCCCCCCATCTGCATGCTTCTCTGCCTATTTGTGATCTCTCGTCAAATAAATAAAATATTTTTTTAAAAAAAGGAAATCCATTTTAACAACTCTACATTTCAGAAAAGTTATAGTTGGTTTCTGTTAGTGCTCTTCACTCCTAGCTACACACCAGAATTCCTGGAGAGCTTTTTAAAAATTCCATTGCCCAGGACCCAACACAATCAAGTACCTCTGGCATAGATCTTAGGCAAGGACTATTCCTAACACTCCTCAGGTGATTCTTTTTTTTTTTAATTTTTTATTTTTTATAAATATATATTTTTATCCCCAGGGGTACAGGTCTGTGAATCACCAGGTTTACACACTTCACAGCACCAGGTGATTCTTTTTTAAGATTTTATTTATTTATTTGACAGAGTAAGACACAGCAAAAGAGGGAACACAAGCAGGAGAAGTGGGAGATGGAGAGGCAGGCTTCCCTCTGAGCAGGGAGTCCAGTGAGGGGTTTGATCCTCCCTCCTCGAGTGATTCTAATGTGTAGCACACAAGCAGAGGGAGCAGCAGGCAGAGGGAGAGGGAGAGACAGGCTCTCCACTGAGCAAGGTTCAACACAGGGCTCAAACCAAGGACCCCAGGATCATGACCTGAGCAGAAGGCAAATGCTTAACTGACTGAGCCACCCAGGTGCCCCTGAGAGTCTACAACTCTTAACTACAAACCTGTATCATCCCAGAATAAGTAGCAGGGCACGGTATTTACTTTATTGTCTTATGATTAGTAAGTGTTGGCGGGGGGGTCGGGGGGATAACACTTTGAGGATTGTCACTGGTGATGCAAAAATTTTAGCTGTTCTCCTGAGTTTAACATGTTATATTTCATATTGTTGTTTTAAAAAATCCATGTTGTGGGGCACCTGGGTGGCATAGTCAGTTGAGTGTCCAACTCTTGATTTCTTCTCAGGTCATGATCTCAGTGGGGAGTCTGCTTGAGGTTCTCTCTCTCCCTTTCCCTCTCCCTTTGCCCCTCCCCACTTGCACACATGCTCTCTCTCTCTCTCTCAAATAAATAAATCTTTTAAAATATCCATGTTGCTATTTGGATAGTCCTTTAATTTTTTTAAAGATTTTTTATTCATTCATTTGAAAGAGATCACAATTAGACAGAGAGACAGGCAGAGAGAGGAGGAAGCAGGCTCCCTGCAGAGCAGAGAGCCCGATGCAGAGCTTGATTCCAGGACCACGGGATCATGACCTGAGCCTAAGACAGAGGCTTTAACCCACTGAGCCACCCAGGCACCCCTGGATAGTCCTTTAATTTAACAAGTAGGGTAAATTCATGTTTAAGTGGCTAAAGTCAATTGTTTCCAAGCTAGATCTATCTAAAAGGCTTAATCTATTTGCCACCAATCTATCTCCCAAATCTAAACAACTATTGAGCACTCTAATGACTCAGTTTCTCTCTTTCCCTCTGAAAAATTGGGTACACTTGAGACAAGGAGATAAGAACTACACCAGATGATGTAACTACCATGCTCCTAAGATGCTGAAAAACCAGACCAGAGCTATATTTTTTATTTAAAATTGAAACTTGTCTGAAAGTTAATAAAACTATACATAACTAGACATGTTTTTATTGACTACTCATATCTGAGGAGACTGGAGGGAACTGTTACTTCAGAATTGGTCTATAATAGATGCTTCTCTACACTGTTTTCCACATTTGTTTCCCCTACAATTTTTTTTTTAAAGATTTTATTTATTTATTTGACAGACAGAGATCACAAGTAGGCAGAGAAGCAGGCAGAGAGAGAGGAGGAAGCAGGCTCCCCGCTGAGCAGAGAGCCCGATGTGGGGCTCGATCCCAGGACCCTGAGATCACGACCTGAGCCGAAGGCAGCGGCTTAACCCACTGAGCCACCCAGGCGCCCTCCCCTACAATTTCAATGTTATCTATTTCCTTCCATGTGTACATTATAACTTTAGATGAAGAAAGAAAACATTAGAGAAATACTGGTAAAGGGGTTAGAATACACCACCCCAGAATATGCCACTTTGGGAGAAGAATTATTTTGAGCTGACAATAACCAAGACACATCAGACACCGGAGGAACTCTCTGCCCTCTCCCTTTCTGCCTAAAAGCAGGGTACAAATTTCTCTTTGTAAAGGTGAAATAAATCTCCATTTGTAAAGGTATTCCCCTCTCCTGTACCAAAAAGAAGACAATAACGCTTACCTGCAAAGCAAACCTTACTAAATAACCCTTACACACCAAACATTTCCTGGTTGTTTTACCATAACTTACCACACCTAGGAGCCCAAATCCCCCTTTCCTTTGTCTAGTCACTTCTCCACAATTTGGTGTCCTTTCTAACATGGTATATAAGCCCCAAATTATAACCACCCCTTTGAGTTATTCACCAGAGTTCTCCCACATATATGCACATCACATGCATAAATAAACTTTGGGTGGGGGGGTCCTGTTAATCTGTCTTGTGTCAGTTAAATTTGCAGACCTCTATTATCTATACCAAGAAGGCAGGTGAAAATTTTTTTCCTCTTGTACACTGAATTCAGATACATTGAAGTTAAGATAAAAATATCCCAAGAAGACTAGCAGAAACATGGGAGCACAAGGAAGGAAAAAATAAGTCAATGCACTTAATCCCAAAGTTCAGGAAAGAAAATGGTCCTCAATTCCTCTTTCCTTCTTAGCCCTCAATTAACTCATCCTGCCTAAAATTCTCCATAACATTCTAGTCAAGTTTAACATGCCTAATAGTTTTCATTTCCTGCTTACTGCTATGGAAAGATGTTTCCTTAAGTAAAAAAAAAAAAAAGCAAATCTTCGAATCTCTGTTTGCTATAATGGGTAAAAAGAATATGTTAGGTTTTCCCAGACTGGAAGCTGTCTGTACAAAACAAACTTTAAAAGAAAAATAGGGCATATAAATAAGGAATGGCCTCATCCTTGAACTATAGATAATGGCAGAAACTACATTAACCTTAAAATTAAATTTAAAAATTAAATTTATTCAAAAAAATATGAGTACTCTCTTATTTTAAAAAAAAATCCCCAACTTTATTGAGATAAAATTGACATATAACATTGTGTGACTTTAAGGTATACATGTGATGATTTGATACTCATGTACATTGCACAATGTTTACCATGTTAGTTAACTTAACCTTCACCTAACATAACTATCATTTTGTTGTTATTATTATGGTGATATCACTTAAGATTTACTCTTATACCCAGCAATTGCACTACTGGGTATTTACCCTAAAGATACAAACGTAGTGATCCAAAGGGGCACGTGCACCCGAATGTTTATAGCAGCAATGTCTACAATAGCCAAACTATGGAAAGTACCTAGATGTCCATCAACAGATGACTGGATAAAGAAGATGTGGTATACAGACACAATGGAATACTATGCAGCCATCAAAAGAAATGAAATCTTGCCATTTGCGATGACGTGGATGGAACTAGAGGGTATCATGCTTAGCAAAATAAGTCAATCGAAGAAAGACAACTATCATATGATCTCCCTGATATGAGGAAGTGGAGATGCAACATGGGGGGTTAAGGGGATAGGAGAAGAATCAATGAAACAAGATGGGATTGGGAGGGAGACAAACCATAAGTGACTCTTAATCTCACAAAACAAACTGAGGGTTGCTGGGGGGAGGGGGTTTGGGAGAGGGGGGTAGGGTTTGGACATTGGGGAGGGTATGTGCTATGGTGAGTGCTGTGAAGTGTGTAAACCTGGTGATTCACAGACCTGTACCTCTGGGGATAAAAATATATTATATGTTTATAAAAAATAAAAAATAAATAAAATAAATTAAAAATTTTTTTAAAAGATTTACTCTCATAGCTTTCAAGTTTACAATACAGAATTGTTAAGTATAGTCACCAAGTTGTACATTAGATTTCCAGAACTCATTCATTTTCTAAAAGTTTGAACCCGATGTCTAGTATCTCCACATATCCTAAACTGCTACCCCCTCATAACCATTAATCTACTCTTTCTATGAGTTTGACATTTTTAGATTCCACATATGAGTGAGATCTTATAGTATCTGCCTTTCCCTGTCTGTTTCACTCAGCAAAAAACCCTCAAGTTTCATTCATGTTGTCACAAATGGCACAGTTTCTTTCTTTTGTTCAACTGAATAATATTTCATTGTATGCATATAAACCATATTTTCTTTTTTTTTTAATTTTTTATTTTTTATAGACATATATTTTTATCCCCAGGGGTACAGGTCTGTGAATCACCAGGTTT
This sequence comes from Mustela nivalis, assembly GCF_964662115.1. NCBI lineage: Eukaryota > Metazoa > Chordata > Mammalia > Carnivora > Mustelidae > Mustela > Mustela nivalis. The sequence continues at coordinate 114,780,968 of NC_139040.1, read as the reverse complement.
ACACACTTCACAGCACTCACCAAAGCACATACCCTCCCCAATGTCCATAATCCCACCCCCTTCTCCCAAACCCCCTCCCCCCAGCAACCCTCAATTTGTTTTGTGAGATTAAGATAAACCATATTTTCTTAATCCATTCTTCCCTCAAAGGACATTTATGTTGTTTCCATGTCTTTGCTACTATGAAATATATGGCTTACAAATATTTTCTCCCATTCCATAGGCAGCATTTTCATTTTATTGATTCAGTTTGTTGTGCAAAAGATTTTTACTTTGGTGTAGTCTCACTTGCTGATTTTTGCTTTTGTTGCTTATGTTTTTGGTATCATATCCAAAAAATCATTGCTGAAACCAATGCCAAGGAGCTTCTTCCCTATGTTCTATTCTAGGAGTTTTATGGTTTCAGGTCTTACTTTTAGGTCCTTAATTCTTAATCTTTAATTTCAGATTAACTTCTGTGCATGGTGTAAAACAGGGGTCTAATTTCATTCTCTTGAATGTGAATATCCAGTTTTCCCAGCATCATTTATTGAAGAGACTAACCTCTCCTCAATGTGTATTCTTAGCTATCTTATCAAATATTAGTTTATTTTATATGTAAGGGTTATTTATGTATTTATATGTAAGGGTTTATTTCTGGACTCTCAAATCTGTTCCAGATACAAATCTGTCTTTGTATCTGTTTTAAAGCCAAGACCATACTGTTTTCATTGTAACAGCCTCATAATATCCTTTGATTTCAGGAGTGTAATGCCTACAACTTTGTTCTTTCTCAAGATTGCTTTGGCTATGTTGGGCTCTGTGGTTCCACACAAAGTTTAGAATTATTTTTTTCCTATTTCCTTGAAGAATACCATTGGAATTTTGATAGAAATTTTATTGAATCTATAGATGGCATTGGGCTGTATGGGTATTTTTACATATTAACTATTCTGATGCACTAACACAAGATATCTTTCAATTTATTTGTGTCTTCTCCAGTTTCTGTCATCAATGTCTTACAGTTTTAGTGTACAGATCTCTCATTAACGTGTCTAAACTTTTTCCTAAGTATTTTATTGTTTTTGATGCTTTGCAAATGGAATTGCTTTCTTTTTCAGAAAGTTCATTGTGTTTAGAAAATAAACTAATTTTTATATGTTGATCTTGTTTCCTGAAATTTTACTGAATTTGCTTATTAGTTCTAACAGTTTTTTGGTGAAGTCCATAATTTTCTACATACAAGATCATGTCATCATCAAACAGTTTTACTGATTCTTTTCTGATTTTGGTACATTTACTTTTTTTTTCTTTCCTAATTGCTCTGGCCAGAACTCCCAGTACTGTAATGAATGGAGCTGGTAAGAGTGGACACCCTAGTCTTTTTCCTGATCTTAGAGGAAGTGCTTTTAACCTTCCACCACTGAGTATGATATTAACTGTGGGTTTGTCATATATGGCTTTTTTAAAGTTGAGGTATTTTCCTTTTACATCCAATTTGTTGAATGTTTTCTTATCATGAAAGGATGTTGTATTTTGTTAAGTGCATTTTCTGTATCTATTGAGATGATCATATGATTTTTACCTTTCATTATATTAATGTGGGGTATCACATTCATTGATTTGCATATGTTCAACCATCCTTGTATGCCAGGAATAAATCTCACTTAATCATGGCATAAGGTATTTTATTATGCTTCTAAATTAATTTGCTAATACTTCGTTGAGAATTTTTACATCTATATTCATCAGAGATACTGGCCTGAAGTTTTTTTCTTTTGCAGTATCTTTATCCGACTTTGGTATCAGGCTAATGCTGACCTAGCAAAATGAGTTTGAAATGGCTCTCTCCTCTTTAATTTTTTGGAAGAGTCTGAGAAAGATGGCATTAATTCTTCTTTAAATATCTGGGTGAATTCACCCATAAAGACATCAGAGCCTTAGTTTTATTTCTTTTTTATTATTTTTCCATTCTCTATTTCATTTATTTCTGCTTTGATCTTTGTTATTTCCTTCATTCTGCTTACTTTGTTTGGTCTTAGTTTGTTCTTTTTATAACTCCTTGAGATTTAAAGTTAGGTTGTTTATTAGAGATTTTCTTTTTTAACATAAGCATATATTACTATAATCTTCCCTCTTAGCACTGCTTTTGCTGCATCCCATGAGTTTGGGTATGTTTCCATTTTCTTTTGTTTCAAATATTTTTTTATTTTCCTTTTTATTTCTTCTTTGACCCATTGGTTGTTTAAGAATGTTTTGTTTAATTTCTATATATTTATGAAATTTCTACTTTTCCTCCTGTTATTTCTTATTTCATATCATTATGATCAGAAAGGATACTTGATATGACTAAATCGATTAAAATTAGTTAAGAAACACTAGGCACAATGAGAATTCAAAGTAGATATCATATTGCTTTGCAAAAAAAATAAAGGTCTTATACATCTGAAAAAAAAATAAATAAAATGCATTAAGATTTATTTCATTAACTAACATATGATCTATCCTGAAGAATGTTCTATGTGCAGTTGAGAAGAATATTTAGTCTGCTACTGTTGAATAGAATGTGTATGTGTATCTGTGCATGTCTGTGTATTCATATTGATATGTCTGTCAGAACCGTCTGGCCTAAGTATAATTCCCCAATGTTAGATGCTTATATATTTACAACTGTTATATCCTATAGATTAATTCACTCCTTTATAATTATATAATTACCTTGTCTCTTGTTACAGTTTTCAACTTAAATTCTATTTTATGTGATATAAGTATAACTACTTTTGCTGTCTTTTGGTTTCCATTTGTATGAAATGAGTTTCCCCATCAATTCACTCTGAATACATGTGTGTCCTTGAAGCTGAATTGAGTCTCTTGTAGGCAGCAAATAGTTGAGTCCTGTGTTGTAATCTGTTCAGCCACTGTATGTCATTGGACTGGAGAATTTAACCCATTTACATTTAATGTAATTATTGATAGGTATGAACTTACTATTACCATACTGTTAATTTTTTTCTGGCTGTTTGTTAGCACGTTTCTTCCACTCTTCCTCTCTTGCTATATTCCTTTGAGAAATAATGATTTTCTGGAGTGGTATATTTTGATTCCTTTCTTTTTATCTTGGATATATTTATGATAGGTTTTTGTTTTGTTGCTTCTCTGAGGCTTACTTGAAAAATATTATAGATAAAGCAACATTTTTAAACACACTTTCAACTTAATTCTAATTGCATGTGAAATTCTATCCCTTTACTCCCCTTTACTCCTATTCCCATAATTTGTTTTTGATATAACAATTCACACATTTTTGTATTGTGTACCCATAATGAAATTATTATAGCTGTATCTATTTTAATACTCTTGTTTTTTAATCTTTATAATAGAGTTAATTGGTTAACATGCCACCATATGACGATAATAGAATGCTCTAAATTTAACTATCTATTAACCTTTTACTATTGTGGGGGAGGGTTATGTTTTTATGTTACTAAGTAGCATCCTTTCATTTCAGCTTGAAGAACTCCTTCTACCATTTCTTATAAGGCAAGTGTAGGAGTGATGAACTCCTTCAATTTTTGTTTGGGAAAGTCTATTTTACCCAGTAAAGTTGTCTTTCAAAGATGAAGGTGAGGGAGTACCTGAGTGGTGCTGTCGGTTTAGAGTCCAACTCTTAGTTTGGGCTCAGGTCATGATCTCAGGGTCATGGGATTGAGCCCCATGTCAGGTTCTGTGCTCAGCCAGGAGTCTTCTTGATGTTCTCTCTCCTTCTCCCTCTATCCCTCATGCTTGCGTGCATGCTCTCTCTCTCTCTAAAAGAAATAAATAGATCTTATTAAAAAAGATTTTATTTATTTGTCAGAGAGCACACACACACAAGCAGGGGGAGAGGCAGGCAGAGGGAGAAGCATCCTCCTTGCCAAGCAAGGAGCCTGATGTTGGATTCAATCCCTGGACCTTGGGATCATGACCTGAGCCAGATGCAGGCACGTAACCAACTGAGCCACCCAGGTATCCCCAAATAGATCTTTTTTTTTTTTTAAAGAAATGAAGGTGAGAAATCATTGGTTGGCATTTTTTTTTTCCTTCAGTGTGTTGAATATGTTGTCTCATTCTCTCCTCACCTGCAAGGTTTCTACTTAGAAATCTAGTGATTGCGTTATAAAGGTTTCCTCCTACGGGAATTTTTTTTCTCATTGCATTTAAATTTCTCTTTTCTTTGATTTTAGACAGTTGCACTATAAACTGTATTGCAGGAGATTTTTTTGCACTGAAATTTTGGGGTGACCTATTAACTTAATGAACCTGGATATCCAAATATCTCCCCAGATTTGGGAAGTTCTGGGTCATAATTTCTTTAAATAAGCTTTCTGCTTCCTTTCCCCTTTCTTCTCCTTCTGGGACTCCAGTAATGGTATAGTTTATTTTCTCAATGCTGTGTCTAAGTCACATAAGATTTCTTCATTCCTTTTCATTCTTTTTTTCTTTTTGAATCTCTGATTGGATTATTTCAAATGATATATCTTCAAATTCACTGACTCTTTCCTTCTGCATGGTCTGGTCTGTTGTTTAATTCTTCAATTATTTAACTGTTGTTTAACTCTTTAATTCAGTTCAAATCACAGCCCAGCGCTAGTCAAGCAGCAGTTGCTAAGAGTTCCTTAATGGCCTGATAAAGTCTTCCAGGCCCAGAAAGAGCTGGAACAAACAATCCTAAAATTTGTATGGAACCAGAAGAGACCCCAAATTGCTAAGGAAATTTTGAAAAAGAAAAGCAAAACTGGGGGCATCACATTACCTGATTTCAAGCTTTTCTACAAAGCTATGATCACCAAGAAGCATGGTACTGCCACAAAAAAAGACACATAGACCAGTGGAAGAGAGTAGAGAGTCCATATATGAACCCTCAACTCTATGGCCAGATAATCTTCGACAAAGCAGGAAAAAATATACAGTGGAAAAAAGACAGTCTCTTCAATAAATGGTGCTGTGAAAATTGGATAGCTATGTGTAGAAGAATGAAACTCAACCATTCTCTTACACCATACACAAAGATAAACTTGAAATGGATAAAAGACCTCAACATGAGGCAGGAATCAATCAAAATCCTAGAGGAGAACATAAGCAGTAACCTCTTCAACATTGGTCACAGCAACTTCTTTCAAAATATGTCTCCAAAGGCAAAGGAAACAAAAGCGAAAATGAACTTTTGGGACTTCATCAAGATCAAAACTACTGCATAGCAAAGGAAAGAGTCAACAAAACAAAGAGGCAACCCACGGAATGGGAGAAGATATTCGCAAATGATACTACAGACAAAGGGCTGATATCCAATATCTATAAAGAACTCCTCAAACTCCACATACACAAAACAGATAATCATGTCAAAAAATGGGCAGAGGACATGAACAGACACTTCTCCAAAGACGAGATATAAATGGCTAACAGACACATGAAAAAATGTTCATCATCATTAGCCATCAGGGAAATTCAAATCAAAACCACACTGAGGGGCACCTGGGTGGCTCAGTGGATTAAACCTCTGCCTTCAGCTCAGGTCATGATCCCAGGGTCCTGGGATCAAGCCCCGCATAGGGCTCTCTGCTCAGCAGGGAGCCTGCCTCCACCTCTCTCTCTGCCTGCCTCTCTGCCTACTTGTGATCTCTGTCTGCCAAATAAATAAATAAAATCTTTTTTTTAAAAAACCACACTGAATTCTGGTACACTGAAAAGAAATTAAAATTTTTTTTAATTTTTTTTAAAAACCACCACCTCAAGAGATTGAGATACCACTTTACACCAGTTAGAATGGCCTAAATTAACAATACAGTAAGCAAAAAGTGGTGGAGAATATATGGAGGAAAGAGGAAACACTCTTACACTGTTGGTGGGAATGCAAGTTGGTGCAGCCACTTTGGAAAACAGTGTGGAGATTAATTAAGAAATTAAAAATAAAGCTACCCTATGACCCTGCAATTGCACAAAGATACAGAGGCCATGAAAAGAAGGGCCATCTGTACCCCAATGTTCATAGGAGCAATGGCCACAGTCATTAAATTACTGGAAAGAACCAAGATGCCCTTCAATGAATGAATGGATAAAGATACGGTCCATATAGACAATGGACTATTATGCTCCCATCAGAAAGGATGAATACATGGACAGGACTGGACTGGAGGAGATTATGCTGAGTGAAATAAGTCAAGCAGAGAGAGTCAATTATCATATGGTTTCACTTACTTGTGGGGCATAAGGAATAACACAGAAGACATTGGGAGATGGAGAGGAAAAGTGAGTTGGGGAAAACTGGAGGGTGAGACAAACCATGAGAGACTGTGGACTCTGAGAAACAAACTGAGGGTTTTGGAGGGGACAGGGGTTGGGGGTTGGGTGATCCTGGTGATGGGTATTATGGAGGGCACGTATTGCATGGAGCACTGGGTGTGGTGCATAAACAATGACTTTTGGAACACTGAAAAAAATTAAATTAAAAAAAAGAACTTTGCCATCCAATGTTTAATCCTTTGTATAATTCAGTCAGTGTCTTATACACATTAACTGTTCTATAAATATTATTGAATCAAGAGGAAAAGAAAAACAGGGATGTCCAGGTGGCTCATTCAGTTGGGTGTTTGCCTTCAGCCCAGATCATGATCCCGGGGTCCTTGAACTAAGTCCCCCATCAGGCTCTTTGCTCAGTGGGGAGCCTGCTCCCCCTTCTGCCTGCCACTCCCCTGCTTGTGCTTTCTCTGTCTGACGAATAAATAAATAAATAAAACCTTTTTAAAAAGAGAGCAAAAAAAATCACTTACCCACCCCAGTCCACAAAAATTGCAACGAAGTTGTAGAAAACAATCAAAAGACTTAATCTAAAGGATCTGTCTGGATTGGCCTCTTCTAAAGATTCAGGTACAAGTAGGTTACTTTGGAGATGATCCCAGGAAGCTCCAGTAAGGGTGACCGAAAGTAAGACAGGGAAGGGAAAGAAGACAGAAGTTTCATTACTGAACAGGTTACTGCTGTGCACAACTGAGGCTCAAGCCTGCTGGGAAGCTCTGAGATACACGGTAGAACATGTTTCAGAATTATCCTAGCAAAGGATGAAGAAGCTATAGAATTTTTGCACCAATTTCTCATCTATCATTTGTTGAGGACTGCTTCTGAGACATTAACTTGTCTTGCACATGGGCTGAGCATTATCCCACCAGAAACAAAACCCATGGTCAGAAAATAGCACGTGTCCCTATTGGGAAGCTAATATTTGTGTTTATAGGAATCAGCAATGTGTGTTGAGGGGATATAGGATAGAGGTGATGACCATGTCTGCCATAAGGGCTATATGACAGATGCTCAAACAGAGAAATGACTTCAGTTGCAGAGAAAATAGAGTTTGAACTAATCCTTAAAGGAAAAACAGGATGTGGATGGGAATAATCTCCATCTCAGAAGGCTCCTGGGATATGTGAATTTACCAACACCACATCTAGCCCTTGATAGGTACTCAGAAAACATTAGTTTCGATCCTCTCCCCAGTCAAGAATATGGAGAGCCTTGAAATTGCTGTTCTAGAAGTGTCCTAACACTGTAAGTGGTAGAATGGAGAAGGTAGTGTGTAAGTCAAGTCCTAGGGCTGGGTATGTACAAGTGGCACTCAATAGATGAGAAGCAAAGAAAGTTAATTGAAGCAAGTCTCTTTGTGGCACCAAATTTCCAGTGAAACAGAGATGAAGAAGAGACTATGGCAAAAAGGAGTAATGAAGACGTGGGGGCAGACTGCAATGTCAAAACAAACTCCATCAGAAACATTTGGAGAGTTTTGTGTTAACCTAGCTTATAAACTGTGTTCCCTTTACATGTGAAGGAAAAACGACACTTGCCCACCAAGAAGAGAACAAAGGGGATACAGGGACCATGGTGGTATCAAGTGACAACATGATCCTTAGTTTTCCTACTGAGAATCTTGGAAAGTGCCCCTGCCCAACCCTCAGCCACCTACTCACACCTGAACCAACACTCAGAAGGGACTTGGTGGTTATTAGGCCATCTTCTCCAAAGCTTTGACAACCCAGAAACCAATATGAGGATCAGCTCAACAAGGAAACCCAAATCATGGTCACTTCACAGTGATCAGACCCTTGCTGCCTCTATAGCAATCCTGGCACTTGTGTTGGGCAGGAAGAAAGAGGATGGGAACTACAGTGAGTCAGAATTCCAGGGGAAAATACTGGAATTCTGAGTGAGGAAGCTGTGAAGCCCTTCCTAATAGCTAGCTTTCTGAGCCAGAACTGAAAATCAGAGCCCCCCGGTTATGGATACTGGATTTTACATACTTGTGACAGTAGCTGTTGCATGCATTTGTGTGTGTGTGTGTGTGTGTGTGTGCGCGCGCGCACGCGCGCACGCACGCACAAAAAGACCAAGGCAAATGTTTCAGGGACTCAGGAGAGTACATTATGTCCTCCCTAATTCTAATTCTTTGTGACTCTTGTTAATAATTTTTACTTGAGATCCAGTGAAAAGAGCCCTGGACATATCATCAGGGTGGATTCAAACCCCGTTTCAACTGTGCTACTCCATTCTAGATACACCAGTCTAGACAACTTAGTCAGTCTTTCACCTGTAAAACAGTGTTATCATGAGGCTTAATGATAAACACTAACCTGTTCACCACCATGTGTCAGGCATTGCTCTAGTTGCTCTTTCCAGATTCACCACAACCCTGTTGGATAGGTACTAATATTACTACCCTTTGTGCAGATGAAGAAATGAGGTACAGAGAGGGCATGCAATTTGCCCAAGGTCATACAGCTATTAAGTAGCAGAAATGAGGCTCCAGGGCCTGTCCTTTTAACCATCGTGCTCTATCACCTCCAGGAGGTGAAAGTGCCTGGCAAACACAGAGGTGGGACTCAATAATTTCCATTCACATTTAATATCTTGAAAAATAAAGTAGTACAGTGATGAGAATTTGGGCTTTAGAGTTAGACTAACTGGAATTCCATGTAGTTGCTGTGTGATCCTGGGGCAATACCTCAACTGTTTGAGCCTCAGTTTCCTAAAAGTGAAACTGGAACCATAATCCCTATTGTCAGAAGGTGGCTAGGTTATGGATGCTCAGATAAATGCTAGTTTTAATCCTCTCCCTAATTGGGTATATGCATAGACCTTTGAAATTGCTTCTCTATGCAGTCCTAACACTCCTCTATAAGGTCTTAACAAACCTTTGCCCCTTCTAATAAGCCAAAGGGGCAAACAAACAGAACAAACAGAAGTCATCAGCGTAGTATCTCAGGTTCTCTCTGAAAATTTCTTGGGATTTTTCCTGATAGAACAAAAATTAGACACAAAAGATATTGAGGGAGACCTCCATCCCTAAATGTAATAAATGACACCAAATAAGACAGACTGAGCAGCCACAGGGTGGTAGGCATCTTGTTCATATAATCAGCTGGTAGTCTGCCAAATTCCCCTTTCTCTGACTAAACGTACTACACAATTTACTTAACTTCTAAAAAACTATGGAACACTTCACTAAGAGCATTTTTTAAAAAATTTATCTTAAATCCCAAATACTTTAAGATAAATTCACTTCCTTCTCTCATCTTAGGGTAATAAAATTATTATTTAATTCCTGGAAAAGCCTGAGTTTTTCCTCCTTGCCCTCGCCTCTACCAACACATTTTTACCAATTAGTATTTACTGTAGAGTGGGCCTATTGTAGTACTGCATCCAGTAAAGCTTTTTACTAAACTATTTTCTTGAGAGCACAGCATCTCATCAGGAAGGAAGTAACTCCCAAGCCCTTTTCTTCTATTAGAATGTAAATCATAAGAGCAAATTTGCACTAACAAAAATACCCTACAGGTTAAGTTGCTTATACCTTGCTAGAAATCATTATAAAACCCAGATCAAATCTGTCAGCTTTGGGGTACAATTCTAAGACTTAAGAGAAATTAATGGGCAATATTTTCAATGTCTCCCTGAACTCCCAAAGCAATATCTCAGGCAACTATAAAAATCCATGGAATTAATTTCATCATCAAAATTAAAGCTGCTGCATTAATAATTAACTTAGCAAATTTCAAAGCCATCTCAACTGTGCTTACAAATCTAGCACAGACTGAGATCTAACCTGAGACACAATTCCATATTCCAAACTATGAACCAAATGCTGATGGAGCATGAAAGTGGTGACCTACATATACCTAGTTACATTAAATATCATTCTCCTCCTCATTGTCATCATCATATTGTCCTCTGCATGAGAAGCTGACACCTACTGACCCACTTTAAGTAAACTGTGCTCTTGAAATACTTTATCAGAGTGATGAACTTGCTCCACATAGCTTCATTAATTCCCATTCTGATCAACATTTTCAAGGACACTATCCAGGGTTAAGTGAGCAGGCCGGCCAAGAACTAAAAGAAAAACCAACATTTTCACCTGGGAATTAAACCCATGACCCTAATCTCATAAGCATCTAAGGAGTTATGGCAAATCAGCCAGAAATCAGCAACACAACTATTACGGAGCTCCTCAAGCATAACCTAAGGATGCTGAAGAAAGCTGGATGAAAGACATACACTTATTACTCATTATTATTTCATAGCTGTGATTGGAACCATGTATTTAATCACAAGCTACTAAAAAAATAACAGGACAAGAGATGATCCTTGAATTTACTGAGGGATTTAAATTTATGGCTTAAGGGAATTAAAATCACATACTTTCCCTAGGAAACAAAGTGCTTGTCTATCTCAAGTAAAGATGAGCATATTTTCTCCAACCTGATAAGACCAGGCTTCAGGATAGCTCACTATGTTACAGAAGGTATATTAGTTTCTTAAGGCTGCTGTAATATATTGCCACAAACTTGATGGCTTAATACAATAGAAATTTATTCTCTCATAGATCTGAAGGCAAGGAGCCCGAAAGCAAGATGTCAGTAGGACCATGCCTCCTATGAAGGCTCTAGAGAATTCTTGCTTGCCTCTTTTTAGTTTCTGGTGGCTCTCAGCAACCCCTGGAGTTCTTTTCAGTTGTAGTTGCATCACTCCACCCACTGTCTTCACTGTTACATGGCCTCTTCTCCCCGTGTCTATGGGTGTTCACTTTCTATCTTATAAGGATACCAGCCATTGGATTTAGGGCTCACCCTAATCCAAGATGACTTCCTCTTGACTAGTTATATCTACAAAAACCTCATTCCCAAATAAGGTCACATTCTGAGGTTCTGGGTGAGTGTGAATTTCTGGAGGACACTATTCAACCCACTCCAGTAGGCGATCTCAATTTGCCAAAGAGTAATAGCTCTTACCAAATTGATCTCCCATAAGGCTTCTTGGTTCTGCTTAAGGTTGGAAACTGCAAACTGTTTTCCTTCTAAGTCTCTAAACTCCAGTATAATCTGACAATTTGCAAACAATGTCCAATTCAAAATAATGTAAATGTATGTGTAGTTTTTACCTTCTTTTATTTGCTAAGACATCTTAACTCTAGATAAAAGTTAAAACTGACAGAAGAATCAGCAAAAGCAGCAATTTAAAAGTATGAATCCGGGACGCCTGGGTGGCTCAGTTGGTTAAGCAGCTGCCTTCGGCTCAGGTCATGATCCCGGAGTCCTGGGATCGAGTCCCGCATCGGGCTCCTTGCTCGGCGGGGAGCCTGCTTCTCCCTCTGCCTCTGCCTGCCATTCTGTCTGCCTGTGCTCGCTCTCTCCCCCTCTCTCTCTCTGATAAATAAATAAAATCTTTAAAAAATAAATAAATAAAAAATAATAAATAAAAAAAAAATAAAAGTATGAATCCTTTTGAAAAATTTAATAGAACATTAACTAACTCATTCTAGTCAAAGAAGAAGGTAATTCTTATGTTCACCAACAACTCTAGAGGAGTGGTTTTCCAAGTGTGATCCCCAAACCATTAGCATCAGTACCAGCTGGGAGCTCCTTAGAAATGGAGAATCTCACTTCCCACCCTAGACTCACTGAATTCTAACATTATTTTCCAGGTGATTCATATGCTCTGTTCTAAAACTCTGATGCCAAAAGTAAAAGCAGTCTAACCCTCCCATGTAATTCCATACTATCTGGCAGGAATGAGTATTTGTTTTGCTGAGAGTTGATAGGGAATGTTAAACACACACACACACACACACACACACACACACACACAGACAGGTCCTTTGCCTTCCCACAGAGCGTCAGCAGCTTTCCAAATGAACAAGCTGTTTCCATGACATCAAACCAATAACTTGAAGCAGAGATACCAACCATCCAGGAGTGTGATAGCACAATGCACCATTTCATATATATTTTATTTGCGTTCTGGGTCTCAAACATTTCCTCCTTGAAAAAAGAAATCCTTGTGGAAAAAACTGATATTTACAGCAACACTATAATTGACAAATGTGTCGCTCTTTCTTCTGTAAGTAGGGCACTCAGAATGATTCCTGTTAAATCTCCTGTCATGGTTAATCAATCTGAGATGATAATACGAATGACTAGTAAAATAATTATACTGTTATGAGTAGATGTTCTTTCTGTCTAGTGAATGTTTTCCTTCTCCCCCCTCCAACAGTTCCAGGCCATTTTATTCTTAATATATTCTTAAAGTCAATTTCTTCTTTGCTGTGCACATACATTTTTCTCTCTCCTCTGAACAAATAATGGAAAAATCCTCCCTTTTGCCTCATTTTTACTTAACAATATGCTGACATGAGAGAGACAGATTCAGAAATGTGACTATAAGAAATCCACCTGCACTAACAGCAGCCTGGAAAGATAATGAATCAAGCCCTGGCCTCTCCCTAAAAATCCTGCCTTAACTGTTTATCTCCACACTTTTTCTAAGGCAATTTATTCAACCAACAAATTTCAAGGGGAACCCACAGTGTGCTTAATGCCAACCAGTTTCAAAATAGCCAAGTTGCTTTGTACAGGGAACAGACCAAATTCAAATGTGCGGAAAGGAACCATGTGTAACGAGGGCGATTAAATAAGCACATACTCAATACAGCTTGCAGCCGCAGAACTACAGGCTCAGATGCAAACCAGTTTCACTGTGGAAGGTTCAGGCAGGAGCTGTTAGGAATTCTTCACAGCATTTTCTAGCCCATGACACCTACTAGGCTTTCGCCCACCTGCTCGCACACCAAGTAAAATGCGAGAAAAAGAGAGTTGCTTGAATGCATAATGCCCAAATGCTTAAGGCAATGAGACGTCTGAATTGGAAGGGTTCAGCCCATTTCTTGCTCCTATGCTCCTGGGACTCAGCCATTCAATCCCAGGACTACAGGTTATGAATCATTGCCATAAATCACCTTTGATTTCAAATATATAAGGAGAGTTTAGGGGAGAAAAAAACAAGGTGACATTCTCTCTACAACCTTCAAGAACTGGCTGTGTGACAAGAACCAGCGCCAGGGGAACCTAGCCATCGGAAGGAAGAAGCAGCCCAGAAAATCCCTTTGAGACAGACGGAGGGATAACAGGCAACAGGAGAAAGGAGCCTGGAGTGAAGTGGGGACTGACAAAATTGTGCTGAGCTTAGAGCTCAACCAGCTGCCTCTCCAGTGTTGAAGTTTCTCAAGGAGGCACATAGGCTACATTTTCCACGCGGTGTTACAGCCACCTCACATCCTAGCTCTCCAGGAAGTTGTGGCCTGTGTCTGTTTTGCTCACTTCAGCACTGGGCATAGTGACAGACACACAGTAAAAGCAAATATGTAACTGTTGATACAAGGAACAAATCAGTCAAATTATTGATTAATTAATGGGACAAAAATTTCCCAGCACAGTTTATCAAATACTATTTTTAGAGAACTATTATGAAGTAATACCTGTGGTCATCTGGGAGGTATGGGGAAGAATTTGTTTCCCTAGATAAAATAAAACCACATATTGAAATGTAAAAATATATATATAAAATCCCATTAAAAGAAACGACTGTGTTTTCCTAACAAGTAATAAATAAAATACTACATACAATGTAAGTTGAAACATCTGTAAGAAAATAAGTCAGGATTGGTTTTGAGTTTTCCTCAATAATTTATCCTTCTGTAGTGCAGCTGAACAGAAAAGGCAGGCCAGAGTTATTGAGCTTTTATCAAAGTCCCTACTCTGCACTTTGACTCTGTATTACACAATAATGTTCAGCTTTTCCTGGTTCCTCCAATTCAAGCACATCAGTGGTGAGGAGTGGTGGTGAGGAGTGAATTTCCCAGGATGGATGAACCAAGCAGGTTTATGAACCAGCACGTAGTAACAATCAGCTAACATACAAAAAGAAAATACTGACTAGAATATATCAAAGAGTCTGGGAAAGAGGCATGTTTTTGGCATGACCATACACAGTAGACATCTAAGGAGGAGTAATGTTGACAATGTAATAGGTCTGATTGTCTTACTATGTAAGAAATCTTAAGCTCTTAGGCTATCTTGACTCCATGCCCCCGTCCCAGACCCAGTCAACATTTTTAACAGAATAGATGGACCTAAATAACTCATACCCCCCCCCAGGAGATGGAAGAAAAGCAGGACATTGTATGGGGGGAGGTGTTTGCCGGACGCTCCTTGCAGCACTAAAATTCTTTTGGAACCTGGATTGCCCAGGCCACAAAAACCTTTAGACACAAAAATGCACTGTATTAAAGTACCGTGCTTCTCCAATGCCTCCGTAATGACTTCCCAAAGTTGGGACACTTCCAAGGTACCCCACATGGGCTCTGCATTTGTTTTCTCTTCTACTCTCCCTATGCGAGCTCAACCATGGGGACTATCAGAACCCGTGTCTTAGGCTCTTCTGCCCACTGCAAATCAAAGAGTACACCTCCTCCCCCCGCCACAGGGACAAGAGTCATAACTCTTGCCCAAGCCAGTGTTGTAGCAGAAATCAGCCAGTGCCCTTGACAGTAGAGTCTCTTGCTCTCACCATTCCTCCCACTGAGGACTTTCTCTAAGCCTATGGGAGAGGCAGGAGGGAAATGCCCAGGAGTTTCCTCAGGAGCAATTCTCAGCCAGTATTGATTCAATTCAATTCAATTCAATTCAATTCAATAAATCCCCTAGCTTCCTTGCCCCTTGGGTGGGATAACTTGGAGGGGTGCTTTTTTTTTTTTTTAAGTATCTCAAAGACACCCAGCAAGATTGAGCTTCAGTTAGCCACGTGGTGACCTGCCTGATGGTGTACCCTTTATTGGCATTTGTTACCAAATATGCTTTTGCATTTGTAGCACAGGTTTGTTTCCAAGCAAAGAAACAATTGCTTTTGCTCCATGTGCTATTACACCGTGAATGAAGGGGGAAGTGCGGCAGATAGAGGAGAGCCTGCCTGTATCACCTCAGGCCTTACCATTGTCCTGCACTCCTGGCCCACTGCTGACTACCAACAGCTGCAATTCTCCACCTGCGATTCGCTGACATCCAGAGCCCACTTTGCTACCTGTAGTATGCTGGAAATGGCACGGAATGGATGCCCTCAGGAGCAGCCCTCAGCCAATGACTGGATGAGATAGCTCCGAAGCCCCTCCTCCCTTACTGGTTCCCAGTGTTTGCAGGGCAATTACACAAGACGTTAACTCATTTGATACACACACCCTCCTTCCTCACTTCCCCACTATCCTGCCAGGACTTCCCAGGATCACCTCCCAGATTAATGTCTTGTACTAGAATCCTTGCCTCAGAGTCTGCTTCCAGGGCAAGGTCATTTAAGATAGGGGAGAGACACAATTCCCAGTGTCTGGATCTCTAAGTGGCAAATAAGGAACCAGAGGACATAAACCCTTATTAAGTCCCCATATTCTGTTTCCTAAAATTTCCTGAAAAGTAAAGGCAAAATAAAGTTGGTTGGGGTCCAAAGGCCTCAGGTTTCTTGACAAAAAATTAAATTTAAAGGAACATTTCTGAGCCCCATATTAGATTACCAAATATTCTCCTCTACTCTGATCCATCAGTACTTTCTCTTAGGTCTGTTCCACAGTATTTGATGGGCCTCTGAAAGAACAATGCCTAGTCAATCTTCTAAAATCTTCAAGTAGTAGTCAACACACACTTAGAAAACATTAAATCACTGCATCCAATTGTTCTTCACCTTTCAGACTCAACTTTAATAAGAATAACCATAATGTTGGGGCACCTGGGTTGCTCAGTCAGTTAAACATCTGACTCTTGATTTCAGCTCAGGTTATGATCTAAAGGTCATAAGATCAAGCCCCTCATCAGGCACTGTGCCAGGCATGGAGCCTGCTTGGAATTCTCTCTCCCCTTCTGCCTCTCCCCCTCCACCATCCTCTCTAGAAAAATAAATAACCATAACATCTTTTATTCTTATTATAAAAAAGCCTCGTTGAGGATAAAGCGAAAAACACTGAATAATGGGGGAAAAATTCCATCACCAAAGAAATCCACCATTAAATTTTGATGTTATTGTCTTCTATTCTTCCGTGTGTGTGTGCGTGTGCATTGCAAAATTAGCATCATTCCATATAATATTTTAAATATATATAGTGACAGTTCTCATTTGCCATTATCATTAGTGCTAGAAACTCATGAATCATATCAAATCACCAAATAAAACATAATTTTAGTTTTCTTTTTTAATCTCGTCTGTCTCCTCTATGTTTATAAAAAATAAAAAATTTAAAAAAAAAAAAACCTCTTACATGAACTGTTTTTAACCTAAGCAGACCGACTTAAATGTAACAACCTTTTCCTTCTCTGCCCATCTTTCTAAAAACTGTTAATGATCAGTGAATTGGTCAATCAGCAGGTGAGAGCAGAGCAAAGGGACAGAGGCCAAGCTGATGGAGACGATAACCAGCATCAGATAATCAAGGTTGATTGTGCATTTACTTTCCCATAATGTCTAAAGCTGTGAAAGGCAATTACCAAGTGCATTAAGTGAAGAGAGTTCTATATTGCTTCTTTTTGTTGTTTATGATCATCTGTTGAGCTGTTAGGGACTGCTTTCTGAGAGTCGTTTGTAATCAGTACATATAAGGAAGAAGGTCCCCAAGAGGTGTGTCCCTGAATTTGGTAAAAGGTAGAAAATATACCCTCTGAAATAACAGTTAATATGAGCTAGCATATAAAGGTTAGATGCCTCCCCAACAGATAACTCCATCTAAAAGATAACTTCTAAAGACACTGGTTGCTGATAAAGGAGAATGATCTTCTAAATCTCATAAAGAGGCTTGGGTTCTTCCCCAAAATGAAATCAAAAATATAACTACTGGCAGATAACTACAGCCTTGGAAACCAACTTCTCTGAAATGAGGAAATATATATAGGCAGAAAATTGTGATAATCAAAAAGGGAGGGTGTAGAAGGCCTGTAATGAAAACTAACACTTATTGAATACTATGTGTGCATTTGGGCTAAGTGCTATATCAGTTAAGCTTAAAATACGCCATCAAATGTATTTTAGTATTGCAAATGTATTCCACTTTATAGATACAGAAACTGAGGCCTCAGAGAGATTAGGTAATAAACAGCTGGTAGGTAGAAGAGCTGGCATTCCAACCCAAGACCACCTTATCCCAAAATGTTGGGCAATAAAATGTCACTGTTTATTAGAAATATTTCCAGCAAGACAATGCCTTGATTCTATAATCTATCATGGGTATATAGACTGAAATCATTTTACAAACAGCTGCAAAACAAGATGGAAACATTCCCTAAGTCCATTCAATTCCTGCTACTTACCAAGAAAATGTGACTGATGACCTCTGGACTGAGCATACCCATATAAATTACTGTGAGCCATTATTTTGCAGAGATAGTTCACAATGCAAATTGATAACCTGGCAATTTATGACTTGAATTAGTGTAGAAGACACTGGATTTGTTACCTAGCAATTATTTACTCTACTTTGTCTGTCCTACCTTTATACTTTCTAACAGAACCCCTGAAACCCTCCTCTACATAGTCATGCGCTTCACTTAATCAAACAGGAATCCCATTCCTCTAAGCAGGGAGTGTTTTAGGAATGGGCATGTAAGGCAGTTCTGACCAATGAAACAAGAGGCAAAATATGGCTTATAAGAAAAGTTTCTTCCTTCTTAATGAGAGCACATTAAGTAGGGCTCCTTTAAGAAATTACTAATTTCAGGTCTCCGGCAGAGAATGTACAAAGGACATCTTGCTTTGTTCAAAACCAAAGGAGTTTTCAAAGGTGAATGAAGTCATAGCAAAAGGACACAACAGCCACTACCTGTTAAGTGTCTCCCCATGACCAGCACTGGGACTTGAGTAGCAGAAGAATAAGGATAACAATTGATTAAAACCTTTTGAAAACATAAAAATCCAAGTGTTCAAAATACTATTCTTATTTTTTTAGTATTTAACTTTTATTTCTTTTTTTAAATTTTATTTTATTTTTCAGTGTTCCAAGATTCCTTGTTTATGCACCACACCTAGTGCTCCATGTGATACATACCCTCCTTAGTACCCACCACCACCACCAGGCTCACCTAACCCCCAACCCCCTCCCCTCCAAAACCCTCAGTTTGTTTGCTCAAAATGCTATTTTTAAAAAATAAAGTCAAAACAAATACAATTGTCACCATTACACCAAAACCTAACTTTGAAAATTGGTAATTAAAATAGTCAACTATTTATCTTGCTTCTCTAGTGCTTCAGGGTAACCTAATAAATAAGCCTAGTTGATCTTTCTCTTTCCATTAGAGCCTCAGCTAATAAATACCATTTTGTAAACATTAATAATACAATTTATTCAGGCAGCTATCTTCAGTGGAAGCTACACCCATTAGGTAAAAAGTTTAATGGGGAACTGGATAGTTATATACAGTGCCAAAGCATCAACCCTCAAATTATTTACTAGTACCAAGGAAAATATTGTAAAATGTTATTTTATAATAGAGAGATCAGTCTCAAATACCCTTATATTAGCATGACTAAGAATGGATCAATCAGCTATTACATGACTCTTAATACAATGCAATAAGTAAATGTCACCTATTAAATATTTCTTCTAAAATGTTTACTCTGAATCTATACAACTCTTTACTTTTTAAAAAATATTTTCTTTATTTGACACACAGAAGTCACAAGTAGGCAGAGAGGCAGGCAGAGAGAGAGAGAGAGGTGGAGCAGGCTCCCTGATGAGCAGAGGGCCTGATGCGGGCCTCGATCCCAGGACCCTGGGATCATGACCTCAGGACCCTAGGATCATGACCTGAGCCGAAGGCAGAGGCTTTAATCCACTGAGCCTCCCAGGTGCCCCCAAATCTATACAGTTCTTTAGATCCAACATCTAGTTTACAGAAAATATGGAGGACAGAAAAAATACTTCAAAGAAACAATCAAAATCTAAATTTGAGTCATTCTGTAGGACAAAAGAACTGGGCCTTTCAACATTTCAATTTTATGGGGGAAAAAGGAAGTAATGTTCTAGAATCATGACTAAAAGAGATTAAGAGATATGACAATAATATATAATGAATGGTCCTTGGTTAGATTTTGCTGTGAATAAATCAGCCATAAAAGACATTTTGGGGGAAATTGTGAAATTTGAATATGGGCCAGAATATTAGATGCTATTAAAGGATAATTATTAAATATTAGGTATGATAATAATATGGTGATTAGTTAGGGAAATATCCTTGTTTTTCAGAGATACATTACAAAGAAATTTCGTGATGTCAATAATTTAAAATTATTCATCAAAAAATAAATGAACCAAGTATGTCAAAATGTTAACAATGATTCTATCTATGTGATGGCTAGAGATAATTTTTACTTGGTCCTTTTTACTTTTATGAGGAACTGAACTTTAAACAGTCCCCCAAAAAAGTGATGAAGAGTCTCTCTCCTCCTGGGTATTATTTTGTCTGCATATAATCCTGGAAAGTGAGGTAGTCATCTTGATACCATCAGCAGAACAAGCCTAAAGGGTAAAGGGAAGAGCAGGAAGATGGAAAAGCTGGGTTCCTGATAACATTGCTGAGCCACTGAATTACTCACCACTGAGTACCTACTGGCCTTCTTAAAATGTGAGATAATGCATTTTTTTCTTATAATTTATACCATTCTGAAGTCCCAAGTACAAACGTCTAGAAATCTCCTAAGTAATACTGTTATTGAAAATCAGCTTCCAAATGCCCTGTGTCTGTTTTTTTGAATGGTCTTCCTGTAGACACTTGCATGACTTGATCCCTCACTTCCTTCAGGTTTCTGCTCAAATGCCACTTTCTCACAGAACCCTAGCTTGACCACGCGGTATAAAATGGCAATTTCCCTTTGTTCAGGGTAAACTAAAAACCTTCAGCAAGTTGAAGACTAGTCCAAGAATCCATATTGACCCCACCCATGTGTAAACACATTAAAACATCCAGGAAATGGTAGTATCTTCCTTTAAATTTTCATAATTTTAATTTAACCATGTCTTTTAACTCATTCTCTTTCATCATGTACTATGGACATTTGTAGACAAACCTTATTTCCCCCACTAAATTTCTTGTAACATTGTGCCGAGACCAATTTGTACCAATTCTGAGAACCAAACGTGCATCTCTTTCTAATTTTTTCACTGCTCTCATGTTGGTAGCTTGAAATGGGACATATTGGGCATATTTATAAGTGAAAATCAAAAAATGTTACAAATCAGGGATTTCCCCCTGCAAACATCAAGACAGTAAGTTAAAGCCAACTTGTTTTTTTTTAAATACATCAGATGAAAAAGAGCAAATGAGTCTAATTAAAGAACAGGGGTTGTCAGACTAGATTTTTTTTTTAAAAAAAGCAGGATCCAGGGATGCCTGGGTGGCTCAGTTGGTTAAGCCACTGATTTCGGCTCAGGTCGTGATCCCTGGGTCCTGGAATCAAGTCCCGCATTGGGCTCCTTTCTCAGTGGGGAGCCTGCTTCTCTCTATGCCTCTACCTGCCACTCAGCCTGCTTGTGTGTACTCTCTCTCTCTCTGACAAATAAATAAATAAAATCTTTAAAAAATAAAAATAAAAAATAAAAAAGCAAGATCCATTATACGGTATTTTAAGAGACAACTTTAAATATAGACACAAATAGTATAAAAGGATAGGATGGAAAAAGATGTACCACACAAACACTAAGCTATATTAAAATCAAAGTGGATTTCAGAGACACCTGGGTGGCTCAGTGGGTTAAGCCTCTGCCTTCAGCTCAGGTCATGATCCCAGGGTCCTGGGATCGAGCCCCACATAGGGCTCTCTGCTCAGCAGGGAGCCTGCTTCTCCCCCTTCTCTCTCTGCCTGCTTCTGCCTACTTGTGATCTCTGTCAAATAAATAAGTAAAATCTTTAAAAAAATCAAAGTGGATTTCAAAATAAGGAGTTTTGTTAAAGCTCATTTCACAATGATAAAAAGAACATTCTTCAGGGAGATACAATTTTAAACTAGTACATACCTAATAACAGAGCTTCAAACTGTATGAAGCAAAAATTGGCAAAACTAAAAGTAGAAATAGACAACTTTGCATTCGTAGCTGTAATTTTTTTAAAAGATTTTTTCTTTATTTATCTGACAGAGATCACAAGTAGGCAGAGAGGCAAGCAGAGAGAGAGGAGGAAGCAGGCTCCTGCAGAGCAGAGAGCCCTATGTGGGGCTCGATCCCAGGACCCTGGGATCATGACCCGAGCCGAAGGCAGAGGCTTAACCCACTGAGCCACCCAGGTGCCCCCATAGCTGTAATTTTAATAGTTCCCTCCCTCCTTCTCTCTCTCCCTTCTTCTCCTTCCCTCTCTCTCTCTCCCCCTACCCAAGGAATGAATGAAGAAAAAAGACAACTAAAGGCATAGAAGACCTTAACAATACTTCAACCAAATTGACCTAATAAACATTTATAGAACACTACAGCCAACAAATGCAAAAAAAAAAAAATTCTTTTCAAGTGCACAGGTAATAGCTAGAAAACAAGTCTCAATACAAGTAAAAAGATAGAAATCAAAGAATTTATTTCCTGACCACGAGAGAATTAACTTAAAAATCAATAACAAAAAAATACTAGAGAATCTGCAAATATTTGTAAATTAAACTATTTTTTTTAAAGATTTTATTTATTTGACAGACAGAGATCACAAGTAGGCAGAGAGACAGGCAGAGAGAGGGGAAGCAGGCTCCCCACTGAGTGGAGAGCCCAATGTGGGGCTCGATTCCAGGACCCTGGGATCATGACCTGAGCTGAAGGCAGAGGCTTAACCCACTGAGCCACCCAGGCACCCCAGTAAATTAAACTATTTACTAAAGAAACCATGTGTCAAAGAAGAAATCACAAAAAATATTAGAAAATATTTTTAACTATATAATGAAAATACACCATATCAAATTTGGGGGTTTTATCTAGAGCAGTATTTAGAGGGAAATTTATGCTTTAAAATATTTATATTAGGAGAAAAAAAGAAAGCTTCCAGCATAACTAGCTAAATTTAAAAGAGGCAAACAAACTTATGCGGTACCCAGGTGGCTAGTTTGGTTGAACTTCAGACTGTTGGTTTCAGTTCAGGTCATGATCTCAGGGTCCTGGGATCAGCCCACACTGGCTCAGCATGGAGTCTTCTGGAAACTGTCTCCCTCTCCCTCCCCTGATCCTCCTCCGCCTCTGCTTGCCCTCTTCTTGTCTCCTGCTCTGACACTCGCTCTCACTCTCACTCTCTCTCTCTCTCTCTTTCCCTAAAATACATAAATAAAATCTTTTCTAAAAAGCAATTTAAGCTGAAGACAGAAACTAATAAAAATATAAAGGGAAATCAATAAATAAAACAGAAAAACAAAGGTTAAAAATGACTCTCTAAATGATTAACAAAATTAATCAACTTCTAGCTGGGTTGATCAAGGAAAAAAAAGAAAAAGTATAAATTACCAATATTGGGAATGAAAGTGAGAATATCTCTACAAGCACTACAGGTATTAGAAGGACAATAAGGAAGTATTGGAACAACTTAATACCTTTTTTTTTACAATATAGATCAACAAAAATTTTACAGTATAGATCAACAAAATTCCTTGAAAAACAAAAACAAAAACAAAATTTATAGTTTATAAGAACTGGCAGAAGAAATAGAAAATCTGAATAGATTTCTGTTTTTTAAAAAATTTATAAACTTTCCTACAATGAAAACTGAACATTAGTTTGGCTTTATTCATGAATCCTATCAAACATTTAAGAAAGAATTATGGCAGCACCTGGGTGGCTCACTCACCTGCTTTTGCTTCAAATCATGATCCCAGGGTCCTGGGATCAAGGCCCACATTGGGCTCCCTGATCAGCAGGAAGCCTTCTTCTCCCTCTCCCTCTGCCTAATGCTCCCACTTCTTGTGTTCTCCTGTGTGCTCTCTGTCAAATAAGTGAGAATCTTTAAAAAAAAAAAATGAAGATGTAATTTGTAAAAAAAAGAAAAGAAAGAAAGAAAGAATTATGGCTGACAGATGAAAGGATAAAGAAGATGTGAAGGGATGATACACACACACTGGAATATTATTCAGCCATCAAAAAGAATGAAATCTTGCCATTTGTAATGACATGCATAGAATTAGAGGATATTATGCTAAGTGAAATAAGTCAGTCAGAGAAAGACAAGTGTCATATCATTTCACTCATTTATGTGGAATTTTAGAAACAAAACAGATGAACATAGGGGAAGAGAATGAAAAATAAATTACAACAAAAACAAGAGAGGGAGACAGATCATAAGAGTCCTAACTATGGGAAACAATAGGCTGCAGGATGGGAGGTAGGTGGGGAGATGGGGTAACTGGTGATAGGCAGTAAGGAGGGCACTTGATGGAACAAGTATTGGGTGTTATATGCCACTGATGAATTGTTGAACTCTACCTCTGAAACTAATAATACACTACACATTAATTAAATTTAATTAAAATAAAATTTTTTTAGAAAAGAAAGAATTATGGCAAGCTTATACAAGGTTTTTCAGAAAACCTAAAAGGAAGAAGCTTTCCAATTTGGTTTATAAGGCCAGAATAACACTGATACCAAAATCTGTTCATAGGGTATATTTGATGGTATTTGCTCCAGGCTATTGCTTGTCTATAAATTTTAAACCAATGTGGATAAAACCAATGCAAGCTCCATGAAGCCAATTTTGCTCCAGCCCCACCCAACAATGTTTTAAAAGTAAAACTATCTATAAAGCTATTGGTCATGACATTTGGCTTTAAAAGGAAAAAGGGCCGTTGGGAGCAACAGTGATACCACCTTACAACTTTCCCATAATTCAGTCATTTGATTTCAAAGAAATAATTTCTCCCAAACTACAGAACCACCAGAAAGCTTTATCCATGCCAAAGCCCAGAAATTAGTGTAAAAGTTAGTGAGTTTTTCTTACACTTTTATATAAATTATACTCAAGTAATAATGACTATTAATGTCAATTAAGCATGTAGTTAGCTTAGCACCAAAATAAAGTTACAGGCATTTCCTGTGTATTTCTCCCAAGTGGCACAGGAGGAATTCCAACAAACTCTTTAAAAATAAATGACAAATGAAGTAATGACTTCATTTCAACCAACAGTTGTTATTCCTTAAACAATCAAAAATCCTCATAGATGGATACTACAGTACTATGATACCCAAATCATATTTTGACATTATAACAAAAAATGATTTTTCAAAGTCCTTCTCTGCATTGACAAGAGATCCATACTAGAGAAATAAACAGCACATAGCTCATTGAACTGTTTGTGGCTGACTGATATTTTGGTAATATAATGAAATGTGATTTTGATTACTGTTCTTTGCGTAAGTTTTAAGCACAACCATATAAGAGGCCTACAGGGAGCCAGCTAGGTATTTGTCAAAGATGCAAAAAGCTATTTGTGTATTTGTGTGTGTATTCGTTCATTTCAGCAGAGTCACTTCCTTTTTAGGGTATGAAAACTTTTTTTTTAAAGATTTTATTTATTGGGGCACCTGGGTGGCTCAGTGGGTTAAGCCGCTGCCTTCGGCTCGGGTCATGATCTCAGGGTCCTGGGATCGAGTTCCGCATCGGGCTCTCTGCTCAGCGGGGAGCCTGCTTCCTCCTGTCTCTCTGCCTGCCTCTCTGCCTAGTTGTGATCTCTCTCTGTCAAATAAATAAAATCTTTAAAAAAAAAAGATTTTATATATTTATTTGACAGATCACAAGTAGGCAGAGAGGCAGGCAGAGAGAAAGAAGGGAAGAAGCAGGCTCCCCGCTGAGCAGAGAGCCTGATGCGGGGCTCAATCCCAGGATCCTGAAATCATGACCTGAGCCGAACGCAGAGGATTCAACCCACTGAGCCACCCAGGCACCCCGAGTATGAAAACTTTTTAAATTCAAACACAAAGGATGGTATTACCTAGACTTCTAGCCTTGTAACAAGAAGTTATCTGGAGTTTCTATGCCAAAATGCCTTTATAAAAAGTTCTTATAAAAGATTAGATTAAAAGTAATAGAACCAGGGCACCTGGGTGGCTCAGTGGGTTAACCCTCTGCCTTCAGCTCTGGTCATGATCTCAGGGTCCTGGGATCGAGCCCCGCATCAGGCTCTCTGCTCATCGGGGAGCCTGCTTCCCCCTCTCTCTGCCTGCCTCTCTGCCTACTTGTGATCTCTCTCTCTTTAAACAAAAAAAAAGTAATAGAACCAATTACCAATTCCACAACTAGGAATTTTTAGTGAAGAACTTTTTGGAGATGCACACAAAGATTTATCAATAAGGATACTTACTATAATGTTAGTTCAAATAGAAAGTAATAATAGCCTAGATGACTAAAATTTGAAAAATAACTCAGTTAACCAAAGGATGGGGAAAAATGCAGCCGTTAAAAAGCACATTTCAAAAGGATATAAATATATCTTTTTAATGGTTGCATATATGCACTGAGTATATACAGCCTGTTTTTTAATAGAGGCATATATATACTGGGTTACATAGTGGCCCCCCAAGCGTCATTTCTAATCCAGAATCTGTGAATGTGGCCTTATTTGGAAGTATGATCTCCACACATAGAACCAAGTTAAGAATGGTCAAAATAGTTTTGAGAAAGAACCAAGTTGGAGGACTCATACCACCTGATTAACTGACTATAAATAATCAACATAGTGTGTTAGTGGCAAAAAGATAAGCACAGAGATCAATGGAACAGAACAGAGGCCAGAAACAGACCCACATAAATATTCTAAAAGGAAATATAGGAGAAAGTCTTTGTGGCCTTGAGTTAGGCAAAGGGTTCTCACATAGAATACCAAAATAAGGGCATTTAAAGGAGAAATAAATCAACAAACTGCACTTCATCAAAATTAAAAACTTTTGCTCTGCCAAAAATACTAAAGTAATGAACCAACAGCCCACAGAATGGGAGAAAATGATTGCAAAACATATATCTGATATAAGACTTGTCTCCAGAATATATAAAGAATTGTCAAAACTCGTCAAAAAAAAAAAACCCACAAACAACCCGATTAAAAAAAAAATGGACAAATGATCTGAAAACACTTAACCAAAAAAGATATATGGATAGTGAATAAACATGAAAAGATGTTCCAAATCATTAGTCCTTCAGAAAATACAAATCAAAACCATAATGAAATAACACTGTGCATCATTACAATGGTTAAAATTAAGAAAATGAACCCACCCTAGTGCTGGCAAGGATGTGAAATAACTAGAATTCTCCCAACTTGCTGGCGGGGATGCAAAATGGTACAGTCACTGTGGATCACACAGCATGTAACCTTGTGAGGCCTTCTTCCACTTCACATAATATATTTGAGATTCATTCACATTGTGCCTGTATTCTGTAGTGAGTTGGTTTTTATTGCTGAGTAGTATTCCATTTTATGGATGTACCAGTTTGTTTATCCATTCCCCTACCAAAGGACATTTGAATTGTTTTCAGTTTGGGGCAATTATGAATACTGCTGCTATAAACATTCACATACCAGTTTTATGTTAACATACATTTTGATTTCTTCAGGGTAAATACTTAAGAGTGGGATTGCTGAGTCATATGGTAAGTGTATATTTAACTTCAGAAGAAACTGCCAAACTGTTTTCCATAATGGCTGTGCCAAAATGGCAAAACTACAGGGACAGAAAACAGACCAGTGGTTGCCAGAGGCTGCGGTGGAGGGAAAAGTTGGCTACAAATGGCCACAACTGAATTCTGTGGGCGATGAACAATTCTATAGCTTATGGTGGTTGTTACACAACTGTATGTGTTTGTCAACACATATGGAATTATACACTAGAAAAAGTGAGTTTTATTTATGTAAATTATATCTCAATAAACCTGAATGAAAATCATTCATGTAGAAGAAATGCATAGAAATCTTAGGATATCCTATGCCATATTTAAATCAAAGATCTGAGATAGCAGATGGTTTCCCACTGCCTTCAGGATAAAAATCTAACTTTCTTAGCAGGATGTACTCTCTTACTGGGCTTTTAACCACCCAGTCACTGCCTACTTCTAGGAGCCAGGCATTAGCTCTCTTCAGGTCTCATCTCAATAATTACTATGCGGAGTTAGGTATTTCCATTCTTTTTTGAGCTTTTTTCAGTTCTTCCCATCCAATTCCATTTACTTTTCAAGTCATGGTCTTCCCACTTTCATACCCAAACCCTACCAAACTTTCTCATACAGCTCAGTGAGAGAACCTTTGGCAGGACCCCAGAACCTACCCACAGAAGCATCCAAGAGAAGGGAACTTACCTTCCCAGCCTAGCTTCAGAGGACAGAAGGTGACATAAACATAGGTATATATACGTACAAGCACATGTTTCCTCTAACATTTTTGTGAGGCTCTTTACTGACCTAACCCCTTTTACTCCCTCTGCTGATTCAAGCACAGCATAGCTTCACATCCCCATTGCTAGAGAATGTAATCCATCTGATTAACAGCAAAACTAGGAGCAGCACGGAGCTCGCATGTTGCACTCTCAGGCTCTCATGGAGCATTTCTTGCAAATTGGATGCACCAAATGTTAGTCACAGGATGGATAGAAGGAGCTCTACTATCATACCCATGTTTGGACCCTGAATTCCAATAAAACTCTCAGCAGTTTGAGTATATCATTCTGTTTCTAGGGAAGCAGACTTTCTTTTTTTTTTTAAGACTTTATTTATTTATTTGACAGAGATCTCAAGTAGGCAGAGAGGCAGGCAGAGAGAGAGGAGGAAGCAGGCTCCCTGCTAAGCAGAGATCCCAATATGGGGCTCGATCCCAGGACCCTGGGATCATGACCTGACCAAAGGCAGAGGCTTTAACCCAATGAACCACCCAGGCGCCCCAGGGAAGCAGGCTTTCTATCCCTGATTTTACCAGAGAAAAAAATTTTAGAATAGAAATTTTAGGTAGATTCTAAATAAAACTTAGGTAGATTCTAAATAAAATAATTTTAAATATGTGTTCAAAATACTTCTTGCTGCTATTAAAAATAACAAAGATGGCTCAAAATCAACTGAAGATTAGCCTATCAAAGACACATGGTTTTAACAAAGCAGTATGTGACAACAATTTCCAATGCTTGGGGGTCTTTCTCCATCATTTCTGACTTCAGATTCACCCATGCTCCATGTTAAAATGAGACCCCTGCTTAAGTATGATTATCACAGCACATGTTTTTAAAAAATTAAAGATCTTCTCTCCTTTTAAAAATGTAAATGAATCTATCCCATTAAGCAACTGAGTTTTGCTTTCTTAAAACTTTTTTTTTTCTTGAATGTTGGGACTTCGTCTTCGCTTCATTCTTTTCCTACACTCATAAGCACCTTCTCAGTCCCTCTTCTAGTGAATTTTAGCTTAGGGCATGTCCCTCCCCCACGCCCCAGCCTGATGGAAATGATCTTGTCATTAGCAACATTAGATCAGAATGTTGCATACACACACCAAAAAAGTATCAAGATAAAAAAACAGTTTGGACAGCTCAGCTCTGCACTCGACCCCTCACACATTCCACCTACTCCTCTGATTTTAACTACTCCCTGATTTCCAAATATTTGTCTCTACTCCTGACTTATTTACTGAGCCCCAGGGTTATCCAATAGTTTGTCAAGAGTGCAACATCCTTCAAGAATCCAAAAGTAAACTCATCCTTTCAAACTATCTCTTTTCCCAACATATTCTCTTGTGTATACTCCATTTCTTAGCCATAATTTCTCAGACATTAAGCCTTGTCAATTCTACCTCCTAATTATCTCTTGAATATGCCTCTTTCTCTTTATTCTCACTACTACAGCCTTAGTTCAGGCTGTTTTTAGCTCTTGTGTGGGCTCCTTCCCGTAGCAACTGGTTACTTTCCCTACCTCCACACTCATCAACACACAACTCCACGCCTCCCTTCCAGGGCATCCCATACATGCCTGACAAAAAGGTGTTTACAAAATGCTAACTTGATCCTATCTCTTCCCTAGGTAAAATCCTCCAGCAACCTTCATTGTCTACAGGATAAAAACAAACCTCCTTAGCAGGAGGTATAAGACTTTTTATAAACTGGCTTCTACCTACTTGCCACCTCTTTATCTCTTATTCAACCTTCAAAATCCCACTCAGATGTCAGCTACTCTATGAAGCTCTCTGAACCAACCCCTCTCCTCATAGCCAAGCTAGGCCCTCCTTCCCATGCCATGTACCTCATACACTTATCGTTGTAAAATAAATGATGATTAATTTGTATATAGAAGCTACTCATCTAAGAGACGAACACTGTGAAAAAAAAAAAAAACAGATTATTTATTGTTCCTATCTATACACTTAGCAATTGTTCTCAACCACCAGATGGCGAATGGGTGAATGATTAAAGTGGAGAAAATCAATTAGTGAGCCATCAATGGTTGTTTATTTTTCTAAACATTCCAAACTAGGTTTCCTAATTGTCTCAAATGAAAAAGTTCCCGCTAGCCATGATCATTTGAGCAATAGAAACTGCTATGATGGCATCTATTGTGGCAATAACTATAAAAGAAAAATAAAACCTTGTTACATATCTGGTGCTCTGAGTAATAACCTTGAAAACAGGCCATGAAATTTCCCCGTTAAAAAAAAAAAATTCCCAATGATGAGGTCTCTGCCATAGTAATAAAATTCTGGTAAACACCATGACCATTTATTTAGGAGAAGAATGAATTTGCAGCCTCAACTGTTACAGCCTAATGGAGAAGGAGTCAATACAACCAAGAAGAAAATCCCTGCCACATTTAACAGGACTAAAAACTTTATCCCCCTGGAATATTTCATGTCAAATTCATGATGGATCATTCTTCGACATTTTAATAAGCACAAATTAAATATGGTGATGGAAACATCTTACAAAAAGTGAGATCTCCTGCAATCAGACACAAGAAATCTCTTTTTTCAGGGGTGCCTGGGTGGCTCAGTGGGTTAAAGCCTCTGCCTTGGGCTCAGGTCATGGTCCCAGGGTCCTGGGGATCAAGCCCCGCATTGGACTCTCTGCTCAGCAGGGAGCCTACTTCCTCCTCTCTCTCTGCCTGCCTCTCTGCCTGCTTGTGATTTCTGTCTGTCAAATAAATAAATAAAATCTTTTTTAAAAAAAAGAAATCTCTTTTTTTAGTAAATACAGACATATGCACAGATATCAGATGGACTCAGAGGAGAGAAGTGCAAGGCTAATCTGTTCAGATAGAAGGTAAATCAAAAAGAGAAAATTACCACTGTTGTTCTTCAGACTAAGTTAAATGTAACATTTCTGTTGTCTGTCATCATCAGTTGCAGTGATGATAGACCAGCAGACTGGGAGATCTCTAATAAGCCAGGAAGCCCCTGCTGAGCTTCATCAAACTTTGACTCTGACCCACACTGACCAGAGAAACAAAAGAATTTGTCTGAATATCTAACATACCACAGAGATCATGGAAAACCCAAGCCAAATTCCATTCATTGCCTCAAAAGAGTGAAAGTGTCATGCAATACTGACATGTCCCTGAAGTTTAAAAACAATTAAATATTTGTCAAATTGAGCCTTTTCTCTTTGGCTCAAGTTCTGTTTAGGGTTTCCTGCAGCTCACTCAATATATTTTCCAAAATGAGTGGTAACATGGTCCCAATGGGTTGGTACACTTAAATTAGCTTAATTTGAGTAGGATTTATTTTAAAAGGAACTTTTTGTTTATTTTATTCTATTATGTTATGTTATGTTATCTTAGTCACCATAGAGTACATCATTAGTTTTTGATGTTGTGTGCCACGATTCATTGTTTGCATATAACACCCACTGCTCCATGCAATCCATGCCCTCCTTAATACCCATCACCTGGCTAACCCGTCCCCCACTCCTTCCCTCTGAAACCCTCAGTTTCTTTCCCATAGTCTCTCACAGTTTGTCTCCCCCTTCCAATCCCCCCCTTCATTCTTCCCTTCCTCCTCCTAACACCCTCCATACTATTCCTTATGTTCCACATACAAGTGAAACCACATGATAGTTGGCTTTCTCTGCTTGACTTATTTCACTCAGCATGTCTCCCCAGGTCCATCCCTGTTGATGCAAATGGTGGCTATTCAACCTTTCTGATGGCTGAGTAATATTCCATTGTATATATGGACCACATCTTCTTTATCCATTTGTCTGTTGAAGCGGATCTCAACCTGGGCTTCTTGTGGTTCCTCTACCTCTGTGTGGATCCTCTACAATGTACGTGGCTAAGATGTAGCGGAAACACAAGAAGCCCAGGGCTAATAATATGGGGGCAGTTACTTCCCCTAGGCCCCAAGAGAGGAGGGAAGAAAGCAGTTTTTAGAACCCAAAAGGAAAAAGTTGTGTGAAGGAAGCAAAAATTCTCAGCCAGCCCAAGGTGACCTTGCAGCAAGGCATGCAGGAAATAAATCTCTCTCTCTCTCTCTTTCTCTCTCCCTCAGAATTTTTCCACGGTTGCCCCCATAGAACCTACCTAGAAGCCAGGGGACATATAGGCCAGCATCTCAGGGCAGACAGCAGGGTAAAGATAAAAGGAGAACAGCTCTGGAGGACAAATGAAAACTACGCAACACTTTATGTTTTAGGAGGAAACAGTTATTTTCCTTAGCACTGACCTCTACTGAGTCACTACTGCATGCGATGTACAGTCAATTGTAAGAACACGATGGGGATGGGCTAAAAGAGGTTGAAGATGAAGGGAGGGAGACTAACAAAGGGAGGAAGAGCTTCTCCTACAGGAAATTAAAACCTATTTTCAACTGCGGCAAATCTCATTCAATGACCATATTTACAGGAACAAAATCTACTCCAGAGTGTCATCTGTGGAGCAGCAGCATCCGCATCAGCTGGGAGATTATTAGAAATGCAAGATATCAGGCTGTATGTAACCTAGACCATGAACTCTGAGTCTGCTTTAACCAGATCCCCTGGTACCTGTTATGCACATGGAAGTGTAAGCAGCACTGCTATAAAGACTCCCTAGAGTTACCCAGGGCAATAGGAGAATTTGGGAGTAATTACTGCTAGGGGGATTTAAAGGAAAAGGTTCATGGAGGAGGTATATTTGAGAAGGATATTAAAATAGTATTTTATGGAAAACGTGCTTTTAATTCTGTCATAAAGTTAAAAAGCAAATATAGATCATCAATAACCAAGAAACAATATAGTCAAAAACTGATACTAAATATTATTCTAACAATACAAAGTTCTTTCACGATTAAATGAAATTCTTATGCTACATAAATTCTCTAAAGGTTCTCTAAAGAAAGGAAAAAAAATCCAGGCTGGTTTAAATTGGAAGGCTGCTGCTTGGGTTTTGTGCTTTGCCATCTTTCTCTTCTGAATGCTACTTTCCTTTCTATTTCCGGCACAACTCTGGTACTTAACTGGTGTTCAGTAAATACTTTTTGATTGATTGAAGTCCAACTGATTTAAAATTGTGTGCTAAACTATAATAATAGATCAGCCTAAAAAAAAAAAAAAAAAAAGTAGTTGTAGATTTCTACTTAGAGAACAGCACCATCTAGTGTCTTCACAGGAAGGTTCCAACTTCTATGAAGCCTGTTCACCTACAGTATGAGAAAGTTCTAGGGCTAAAATGAACCTATTGGGCCACGTCTTTCTATCTTACTACACCTATAACAAAGTCTTAGAATTACTTCAGTTTGCTCCTTCCAGGCATCAGCTCCATCTCTGAAATGGCAGGAGCGCTTTCATTTACTATGGAAAGACAGCTTTCCCTCAATATCTGTGTGGCCCAGCCCACATTCTCTTACCTTAATCTTTACCAACTCACTGAATGCCACCCTGTTTTCCAATTTCCAGAACCTATATGCCTGTGCCTATGGGTTTCTTCAGACCACCAAAGTCCACCTTTCTGCTCAAACAACAGGCCAGACTTAGCACCAACCCAACTCCCAGAGGGCCCATACCAATGACTAATGGAATTAGTATATAAATATCCCACTTCCCTTGCCCCTCAGGAGGTAGACTGTGTTTCCTAGAGTTTTCGCATGAGATTAAGCACCATTCAGACTACTAGCTTATTTGGCTGCCTTCTCTTACCTGTCTCACTTCCCTACTACCCTACCAATGTTCTCCTCACCACCAGAAAAACTACTTGTACTCGAGATTTTGCCTTGAGATCTGCTTCAGGGAAAACCCAGACTAAGATATTCTTATTTTAAAAAACATTTTATTGAGGTATGATTTACACATAAAAAGCTATACATGTTTCATACAGAGTGTGGAGATGAGTATATTCCCATGAAACCATCCCCAAAGCCAAGGCCAAAGATATATCCACCACCTTCCAAAGTTTCCTCCCACCCCTTTTATTATCTTTTTGTAGTAAGAACACTTACTATAACCTTTACCCTTTCAGAAAATTTAAAGTATATTGTGCAGTATTGTTAGCTACAGGCACTATGCTGTATAGTAGATATCCAGAACGTATTTATCTTGCATACCTGCAATTCTGTACCCTCTGTCCAACATCTCCCCTGTTCCCTCTCCCCTCAACTCCTGGCAACCACCATTCTAATCTCTGTTTATATGAGTTTTTGACTATTTTAGATTCCACAGATAAGTAAGACCATACAGTATTTGTATAAATTCAGCCTTAAAAAAAATAACGAAATTGTCACTCATCTATGGAAGCTAAAAAAAAAAAAATAATAAAAATAAGCAAACAAAAGGGAAAAATGAATAATGTAAATACAGAAAACAAACTGAGGTTTGCCAAAAGGAAGAGGGGTAAGGGATAGGCAAAATGGGTGAACACAAGTGGGACATACAGGCTTCCAGTTAGGGACCGAATAAGTCATGGAAATAAAAGGGACAGCCTAGGGAATATATAGTCAATGATATCGCAACAGCTTTTTAAAAAATTCATCCTGAATATTACTGCCTTTATTTTTTTAAAGATTTTATTTATTTACTTGAGAGAGAGAGAGGAGAGAGAGATAGCACATGAGCAGGTAAGCACAGAAGGAGAAGCAGAAGTAGACTCCCCATGGAGCAGGGAGCCTGATGTGGGACTCAATCCCAGAACCCTGGGATTACAACCTAAGCTCAAGGCAGACCCTTAACCAACTAAGCCAGACAGGTACCCCTGTAGTAGGATTTTATGGTAACAGATGGTAGCTATACTTGTTGTGATCATAGCATAATGTATAGAGAAGTTGAATCATTATGTTGTACACCTGAAACTAATAACACTGTCAACTATACTCAAATACAAAAAAAAAAAAATTAAATAAGGAAATTCTGCCATTTGTGACATCATGGATAGACCTGGAGGACATTATGCTAAGTGAAATAAGTGAGCACAGAAAGACATTCTTATTACACCATATGCCATCCAAAGCCACTGGTTAAGAAGACAGGTAGAGGGACGCCTGGGTCACTCAGTCGTTAAGTGAGTACCTTTGGCTCAGGTCATGATTCCAGGGTCCTGGGATGGAGCCCCACATTTGCTGCCTGCTCAGCAGGGAGCCTGCTTCCCCCTCTCCCATTCCCCCTGCTTGTGTTCCCTCTCTCACTGTGTCTCTCTGTCAAATACATAAATAAACTCTTTAAAAAAAAAAAAAAGACAGGTAGAAAAGCAGCGTGCCATGCCTGGTTTCTCATCTGCTAACCCCACCAACCTAAGGCTGTAATCCCTGCAACACAGGAATTTTACATGATGGCAGAGGCTTCGTTTTATTCACTGCTGATCACCAACACCTAGAAAAGTGCCCACAAACAGCAAGTGCTTAATAAATATTTGCTGGCTACAAGTTGTTGTTGGACATAAATATAGCTCTGAATTTAAAAAGAATGTCACCTTATTATGAACAAGATTATGTATTAAAATATTAATCTCATGTCTTTTAATTCCCAATACTTCCATTATGAAAACATTTTTAGCAAAACTCATAGGTCCACATCTGAGGCTAATCAAATACATGTCACTGGAATAAAAGTGCATTATATATATATATATATATATATATATATATATATACACTGTTTACACAAGCAAAATAATAAGCTGAACTAATTGGAAAGTATTATGCTTTAGTTATTAGCATTTAGTGAATAAAGGGTATACTTATGAAGAAAATATAAAAAGAAACAATTCTATCATGTGCCCTTAATGTATCCCTACTTTTCACCCGAAGGAAAATAACCAAGTCAAAGCAATACATTTTGGCTTGAAAAATTCTAGGTAAAGCTTTCTTATTTGGGGTGGGATGTGAATTGTGGACAGACTGAACAGCTACTTGTTTTGTTATGAACCTGCCTTTGCTGGCAATTTTTTCCCTTTTATTATCCTGAATTCTTAATCATGGGACCTCTCAGTTACATAGAATCTGCTTCATTCATGTTTTTGTGTAGGGCTGGCCTTGAACATGGTCATATCATCATAGGAAACTGAGGGAAAGGGGTAGTCCTTGCGCAGTCTTTAGTTATGACTGTTGTGATCCTGGGATGTTTGGGACCCACTGAGACCATGTGGAAAAAAAAGATCCAAGTAAATGAACACTCAAATTAATATATGTTTTCTAGGTACACTGTGATTTGTACTCAGTCTGCCCTATTTGGAGGTAGATAGGAATAACAAACACTTCTGTATTCTGGAGCACATCTCTCAAACTCAATGCACTCTGCAGTTTCTTTAGCCTCAAGGAGCGTAACAGGTGAAATCAAGATAGCGATTATTAATGGTAACGTTAACCATTTAGGTTTATTGACATTAAGGCCAGGACCCCAGCACAAAATTAAAGTCAAACTGTGAAGATAAGTGCAACTTAAAGATTGAACAAGGTGAGTCTTAAACCATGTCACCCATCCTCAGCTTAGTTCACTGATATGTTAACGATCTAGACACAGGACCACTGTGAATGCTTGTCAACCAGTCTGGGATGAGGGGGAAGCAGACTGGCTACTACAGTAATCACTG
Source organism: Mustela nivalis (assembly GCF_964662115.1). Lineage (NCBI taxonomy): Eukaryota > Metazoa > Chordata > Mammalia > Carnivora > Mustelidae > Mustela > Mustela nivalis. Next base: position 114,744,648 of record NC_139040.1, on the reverse strand, counting down.
ATCTGGAGGGGCTGAGCTTTATCAAGGCAGTGTTATCAAGTACCCAGAAGCGATACACTCATGAGAAATACTATGATAGGCACTTCTAATTTTTCCCTTTCTTTCTCTCATAGTAAGAGAACCCCTGAATTTAAGCCAGACTCATAGCCTCCCCAATTCAAAACGTTTTCCATGCTACTCTGTTGCTAGGTGTGGTCCCATGTGTCTACATTCTGGCCAAATGAACAGGAGCAAAAGTGAAGTTCACAGCTGTGGGGTCACATACTTAACAGCAAAGAAGTGGCTCTCCATTGCCATTTTATACCCTTCTTGTTGGCCGGAACTCAGATGTTAAGAGAATCATCTTGGACCATATGGAAGTGGTCAATACTCTAAGAATGGCAGAGCAACAAGATGAAGGGTGTGAAGGGTGCCTGGGCCCTTGATGACGTCTCAGTAGAATGCTACCATAACTGCTGATATTTTAATTTGAGAAACGAACAAGCTTCTATACTGTTTAAAGCTTTATTGATTTTATTCTCTGTTAAAGCAGAGATGACATACTGTTATAGATAATGGCAAATAATGTCTTACTAATAATATTTTAAGGCTAGATGATGTGAGTTATTAGTTCTGGTATAAATTAGAGTAGTTGTCCTATTGTAACACTACTCACAATAACTTGTATTCCAGAATGTTTGATAGAGCAGAAGAAAAGGAGTTTAATAGTATATAGCATGTCATAAATTGTATGAAGTCCACCATGCACCCACAATATGTGTTCAACATGTGAATGCTATCTGTCCTGTGTGCTGTGGGTTGAAAACTGCTAGACTGGAACAGGAAGCTAAGAGAACCATGGCTATAGGTTTAATATCCATGTAGATTATTTTTCTGCATATGCAGATTATATTTGTCACCTCAGTTACTAATTTGGCTAATTCATATTATAAGGCAAAACCATCAAGAAAGCTGGATGCAGGGGCGCCTGGGTGGCTCAGTGGGTTAAGCCGCTGCCTTCAGCTCAGGTCATGATCCCAGGGTCCTGGAATCGAGCCCCACATCGGGCTCTCTGCTCAGCAGGGAGCCTGCTTCCCTTCCTCTCTCTCTGCCTGCCTCTCTGTCTACTTGTGATCTCTCGCTGTCAAATAAATAAATAAAATCTTTAAAAAAAAAAAAAAAGAAAGCTGGATGCAAAATAATCTTTACCCATGAAAAAATTGTGTAGGACACAAATCCTACTGGTGGGAAGGGACCCAAAAGGGCGTAACAGAAGTATAATGAATTAAATAATAAAAGTATAGTTTACTTATAAAATTATCAAGAAATAAAAATAAATACATAAGAGCCTATATTGGCCAGAGCAAGCTTCCTCCTAAACTATTGGTACAGTATATATTGATTCCAAAGAAATAATCAGATAAGTACACAAAGATGTAATGTGGTAACCTATTCATAACAGCAATATTTATAATAGTGAAAAAATGGCTGGAACCCACATGTCCAACAACAAAGATCTGGCTAAGTAAATTTGTCGTCTCTAACATGGGATAACTGCAGCCATTAAAACTGAATTTTAGTGGTGCCTGGGTGGCTGATCGGTTAAGTGTCTACCTTTGGCTGAGGTCATGATGCTGAGGTCCTGGGTTTGACCCCCACATCAGGCTCCCTGCTTAGCAGGAAGTCTGCTTGTCCCTCTCCCTCTGCTGCTCCCCCTGCTTGTTCTGTCTCTCTCTCTGTGCCTAATTAATTAATTGATTAATTTTAAAATCTTTTTAAAATTTTTTTGAAAATTGAATTTTAGATTATTTTATTACATTATATGCATTGACAGTACAGGTTTAAAAATGTGCGAAACATGATGCTGATTTTGTTCAAAAAATACCACCCTGGGGACACCTGGGTGGCCCAGTGGCTTAAACCGCTGCCTTCAGCTCAGGTCATGATCCCAGGGTCCTGGGATCGAGTCCCGCATCGGGCTCCTTGCTCAGCAGGGAGCCTGCTTCTCTCTCTGCCTCTGCCTGCCTCTCTGCCTACTTGTGAGCTGTCAGATAAATAAATAAATAAATAAATAAATCTTCCCCCCCCAAAAAAAAAAGAAACAAAGTTTACATATAAGTGATATGTTGATTAGTCCTAATACATGCCAAAACCTGAAAGATAAAAGCAAAACAATTTCAATTTATAATGTCATGATGCATTAGCATTAGCCAGAGGCTTTTGCAAGGTCCACCTTCAATATAATTCATCTTTTCACTTACCAGTTCAATCATCAGGCCCTACAGATATTCTTTAGAGGTCAGCACGAAAACTTCCCAAAAGAAATTCTACCTGATAAAACTATCACTGTCATGGGGAACACCATAAAATGTCAAAAAGCACTTAGAGTTTTCACCATTGTTACCTTTGCTTAGTATAAATAATGAATGAATGAATAACTGGATAAGGTAAAAGGTGCTCTGCATATGATTCATAAGTGTCAGAGGTAGATGAATTAAATACTCTCTCAAAATGCCTTATAACCCTGTATTTCTCATCTTTGTTATTTTCTTGACATCAGAAAAAAGTTATCCTATGCCAAAACTGAACCCAGAGAGAACAGCAGGAATAAAAAGATATGAGAATCAATGAATTGGCCCAATCCAATTATGTTCAGGAATCAGAAGAGATCATGTTAACTACTGTGGGTGTAGGAAGACATAATAATGGCTAGCAAAGATATTCACATGCAAATCTTAGAACCTTTGAAAATGTTATCTTACATACAAAAGAAGATTTGCAAATGTGATTAAATTAAGGATCTTGAAATGGGGAGATTATCCTGGATTATCTGAGAGACCCAAACAAATCCTATGAACACCTAAAAACAGATGATTTATTCCAGGTGAATCAGAGAAAAGTATGACAATGGAAGCCATGATGGAGTATGTTAAAAAGCACATAAAGAGACGTCCTGTTGAACACAAAACACTGCACATGTGCATTTAACTCAGTTCCTCTAGTCCCTCAACAAAGTCTAGAAAAGTAGAGTAAATACACATTTTTGGAAAACATAGCCCTATCAGGACAAAGAGAATATGAGAAGAGATACATGCAACAAAATTTTGGATGCTGAAAAGATTAATAAGTGATAAAGTAAAGTGACTTGGCAGATATAAGAAGCTGAAGCTGTAGGGAACAAAGTTAAAAACCAACCTGGTTTATACTGTTAAATCTCTGACATGCTAATAAATTGAAAATACCAAGTGGTATCTCAAGGTAAGGGGGGCAAAGGTCCTGTTAAGTCTTGATCTTGGGGTCACTGAGATTGAGCCCTGTGTTGGGCTCCATGCTCAGTCCTCTGCTCATGCCCCGTCTCTCTCTAAAATAAATAAATAAACCTTTTTAAAAAAAACTGCTAATGCCAGATTCCACTTCTCCAGATTATGACTGATTTAAATAGTCTACAGTCCTACCCTATGACCCAGTAATTGCACTACTGGATATTTACCCAAGGAATACAAAAACACTAATTCAAAAGGGTATAGGGACCCCTATGTTTACTGCAGCATTATTTATTTATTTGTTTGTTTGTTTGTTTTAAAGATTTTATTTATTTATTTGACAGGTAGAGATCACAAGTAGGCAGAGAGGCAGGAGAGGGTGGGGGGAGCAGGTCCCCCACCGAGCAGAGAGCCCAATGCAGGGCTCGATCCCAGGACTCCAGAACCATGACCTGAGCTGAAGGCAGAGGCTTTAAACCACTGAGCCAGCCAGGTGTCCCTATTGCAGCATTATTTAAAACAACTAAATTATGGAAGCAGCCCTGTGTGCAACCATAGCTGAATGATTACAGAAGATGTGGTATACAGATACAATGGATGTTATATGCAACTAATGAATCACTGAACACTACATCAAAAGCTAATGATGTACTATATAATGCCTAACTGAACATAATTTTTAAAAAGGGAAAAAGAATAAGAGGCTGTAGAAACAAACCCTCAAAGACCTCAAATATAGAAATGAATTAAAAGACACAGAACTAAAACAACTAGTTTTACTATGCTTAAAGAATTAAAAGACAAGCTTGAAATTGTCTTTACTGGAAATCATAAAAAGTGTCCAAGGAGATTTGAAAATGTAGCCAAAGAACTTAGAGAAACAACAACTACAATCCAAAATTTCCACTCAGTATATGACTTTAACGGCAGATTACACATTACAGAAGGGAATTCCTAAACCGAAGTATAGTTCAAAAGAAATTATCCAGAATGCAGCAGAGAAATATAAAAATATATTAAAATTAATAAAAATCCTTTAAAAGACTACATAACATATAGCGGGAAATGGTTTAATATACCTTTAAATAGAATTCCAGGGGAGAAAAGAAAGGATAGAAGAAAAAAAAGTGGCAGAGCATGAATGAAAAACAGATTCACAAAATCAAGAAACCCAGTGAATTCCAAGCAAATATATATATATATATATATATATATATATATATATATATATATATGGACTTTGCCATAGACTAGAACAAACAGAAGATCTAAAAAGCAACCAGCGAAACGTAAGAACAGGTGGCACTTGTTTGAGACTGAAAGCTGCCTCCTTAACAAGAACAATGGAAACCAGAGGGAGGTAGAATGATACCTTCAGTGGCTGAAAGGGAATAAATACCAGTTCTATTTTGATAATTCTCAAGAGTGACTGTAAATTGAAAACATTTCCAGATAAACCCAAATTGACAGAATTTGCCTCCAAAAAAAAACTCACTCAAGGAAATTCTAAAGGACGTATTTCTGCAGAAAAAAAATAAAATTCCAGAAGAAAGAATTAAGATGGAACAAAGAATACAGAGCCATGAGAAAGGTGGATATGTGGGTATATCTAAAAGTATATTATTAAAAAAATCGTTCATTCAGATTAAAATATAATTAAGACGCAAAATAAGAATAATTTATAACTGAGGAAAAAATAATGAAATTAAAAGTGTTCTAAGACCCTTATGCTATCTGGGAGAAAAATAAAGGAACCTGTTAATTTTAGACTTGATAAATTAAGTAAGCATACTTTAATTCTAAGGACACTATTAAAAGAAAAAAAAGGTATGACTTTCAAAACCAAAAGAAAGAAAAGAATTAGCATGATTTTAAAAAAGTACTCATTATCAAATAAGGCAATAAAAGAGAGAAACATAAAGCACAAAATAGGATAAGTAAGACCAAAACCTATTATTAATTCTTTTAAACATAAATCAATCCAGTGCCCCAGTTAAAAGACAATGGTTCTTAGAAAAATCACACTTTAACCAAAGAACATTTTTTTAAGATTTTATTTGAGAAAGAGCATGATGGGGATGGGCCAGAGGGAGAGGGAGAAACAGGCTTCCCACTGAGCAGGGAGCCCAATGCGGGGCTCCATCCCAGCACCCTGGGATCATATCCTGAGCCAAAGGCAGACGTTTAAACAACTCAGCCACCCAGGCACCACTTATTTTATTTTGTTAAGGATTTATTTACTTGAGAGAGAGAGAGAGAGCACAGGGTTGGGGGGGGGGGGCAGAGGAAAAGGGAAAGAGAACCTCAAGCAGACTCCACGCTAGTACAGAGCCCCATGGTGGGGCTCAATCTCATGACCACAAGATCACAACCTGAGCTGTCCCAACCTGAGCTGACACCAAAAGTCCAACATTTAACCAACTGGGCCACCCACGTGCCCCCAAAGAATGACCTTTTTAAAAAAAAAAAAAAAGATTTATTTATTTCAGCGAAAGAGCATGAGAGTGCAGGGGAAGACAGAGAGAGAGTCTTAAGTAGACTTGATGCTGAGTGTGGAGCCCGGAGCCCAAAGCAGGTTCCATCATCCGCCCTTGAGATCAAGACCTGAGATGAAACCAAGAGTCCACCACTTTACCAGCTGCACCATCCAGGCACACCAAGAATGACATTTTAATCAAAGGAAACAATATCTAAAAACTAAGGATAGAGAAATGTTAAAGTACAAAGACAGACAAAAATATACCAAGCAAATAATCAAAAGAAAGCTGGAGTAGCTATAGTACTATCAGAAAATATCCAAGTCCAAAAGTATTACCAGAAATAAAGTTAATCACTTTATATAAATCAAAGGTATAGAAGATAAAGAAGATAGATAAAGTCATCTCAAATCTGTATGTAATAATACAGCATCAAAATTATTTAAAGCAAAAATTGACAGAACAGGGCAAAATACACAAAACCATACATATAATGGGAGACTTCAACACAGGTCTCAGTAATAAACCAAGTAGATTTTTAACAATAGCACAATCTATCAGAGCAAAGCACTTCTCTCCTTTTCCTTTCTAATCACTTTGTGTGACAAAGGAACAGAGATTATTTCTTGCCCCTTAGGTAGGAAAGAGGCCAAGGTCATGGCTTATATGAGTTGTGACCTGGTTGGGTCCTCTGGGTTGTGGTTAAATACTTCCCACTTAATTGGGCCATTATCGGGCAAATGGATTAGCACTTTAAAGTATAACTACACAGGGAAAATCATCCAGCTACTGAAAAAATTACCCAGAGAATATATAAGAAAGACAACAATAATTACCTAGAAATCAAAAAAAGCCTGTAACCTAAAAATAGTCTCCTGAAAAGGGATTAACAGAGGTCTTCTTCCTAAGGGCACCAATAAGTTTTTATAAACCAAGTACAAATAGTGGTAATAAAACTTAATGAGAAACTGGATTTTTTACAGTATGTATTAAAAATACTCATTTCCTGTTCTCCTGTAGAAGTCTGCATAAGTAAATGTTATTATCATTTTTCTCAAGATCAAACTATTGGAGATTATACATTCCAGTGTTTGTTCCTTAATTCAAAAATAGTTCAGAATCCCAGTCATGAAGAGAAGAAATAGCTAATAATAAATCTCATGAATGCCTACGACTCTCTGAGAACCCCTTAAAAAAGTGACAAATGAGGTATTCATAAGTGAACATTATTAAAAATTTTTCAACTAGTATGAATCATTCCAAACCAAATTATAGTAGAAATGCCATATCTATTTTAAATCCTAAACTATCCACTTAAATGGCCAATAATTTATTCTTTGAGAGAACACGAATAAGACTGCAATCAATTTACATGAGACAGTCCAAGCAAATACGAAACTGCTGCCAAGTTCCAATTGTTCCATCCTAGTAATTTTAGAAAAAAAAAAAAAAAAACAAGATTGAGTAGAAAACAAGACAGTTGTTTTTATAACTTAGCTATAAATAAAATGAAGTGTGGGTGGTTGTGTGCAAAAATCTCATCAAAGAATGTATGAATGTGCTTGGGAAATAGCTTTGACAAACCAGAGTCACCTCTAGGCCACATGGTACCTCCTCTTTCTTTGAACACTTTTATGCAATATACAAACACACATTTCTATGTAATAAGAGCCCCGCACAAAAACTATTCTTACAACCTTGGGTAATTTCTATCTTATTTATCAAAAGTAAACACAATTGGGGTACCTGGGTGGCTCAGTGGGTTAAAGCCTCTGCCTCTGGCTCAGGTCATGATCCCAGGGTCCTGGGATCAAGCCGCACATCAAGCTCTCTGCTCAGCAGGTAGCCCGCCTCCCCTCCTCTCTTTTTGCCTGCCTCTCTGCCTACTTGTGATCTCTGTCTGTCAAATAAATAAATAAAATTTTAAAAAAACACACACACAATCATTCGATACCTACTTTATCCCCAAGTGAACCCTCACCTCAGCAAACACAACCTAAGAGGAAAGCCTAAGAAGAAACAAAAGGCAAATCACCTTGCCATGGCCCAAGGAAGACTAGGAGAATATATATACCAAAATATTAACTGAAATTGTCTCTGGGGCAGTAAAGTTAATGCCGATCGTTTCTCTACTTTGTCCTCTGTATTTGCTGGACTTCCTACCCTCAAAACCAAATACTCAAGTCTCAACATTCTTTTCTCCCCCAGCTCACTAGCTTCAACCCTTCACACCATAATGATGTTTCTAGGCCTATAAAAGATGGTTACTTGTGATCTAATTGCTAAACTCAACACAGAAAGCACATATTGCACATAGCAAACATCACTTTGGAAAGTTCCTTCAGTTACTCATGACAAGTAGTTTTCTGTCCATAACAAATGTTACATTGTGTACTACCCATAAACTAATACTTGGATCCCCTAAAATTTTAAAATTTCTGAGCTTCACTGAAGGAAGTAACAAAATCAAAATCTGTGTGCAGTTGTCTGTGCTATCAAACCACACTACCATTGAGATAATGCTCGTACTCTAAGTGCCCATGTGGTTATCTTCCTTTCTTCAATCAGGGTCCCACTAGGAGGAAAATGAGAAACAGAGCTTTCAGCAGTTTGATGGAATATTCTAGAGAGAAGATGACAAAAATGTCAAAACACAGGTATGAAGAGGAAGAGATTTCCAAAATATTGTTATTACTGTCCAGTTCAAAAAATGTTACTTAAACCCATTGAAAATGATGATTTAAGGTTTGAAAATGCAGCTTGCTTAATGTTTATATATACATTAAAATAAAAACGTAATAACAATGAAAAAAATGGAAACTCTACAGATGCCTCTTTGCTAACAGCCATATCTGAAAGAACAACTCCAATTGACCTTTACCCTCCCTTCCAACTTATTTTGTTTAGAGCACTTACAACAGCCTGACACTGTTAATATCTACTTGCTAATTTGTTTAATGTCTCCTCCACTAGAATGTGAGTTCCAAGAGGGCAGAGACTTTGTGTGTTTTGCTTACTGCTGTCTCCTCGGTGAGCTTAGAACGGATGGCACATAATAGGTGTGCAATAAATGCAAAAATATTCTTTAAGGTAAACATTAAATCCCTAATTTGTTTTGTTTTGTTTTAATTATTTCTATTAACAATAATGTATTATTTGCCCCAGGAGTACAGATCTGTGAATCATCAGGTTTACACACTTCACAGTACTTACCATATCACATACCATCCCCAATGTCCATAACCCAATCACCTTCTCTACACTGCTCCCAGACCCCAGCAACCCTCAGTTTGTTTTGTGAGATTAAGAGTCTCTTATGATTTGTCTCCCTCCTGATCCCATCTTGTTTCCTTTTTTTCCCTCCCTACCCCCCACAACCCTCCACCCTGCCTCTCAAATTCCTCATATCAGAGAGATCATATGGTAATTATCTTTCTCTGATTGACTTATTTCACCCAGCATAATACCCTCTAGTTCCATCCACGTCATTGTCAATGGCAAAATTTCATTTCTTTTGATGGCTGCATAGTATTCCACCTAGTATGTTTTAATATTAAGCCCCTGTAATCTTAATACATGTTCTCACCTATGTTTGTTGTTTTTGTTTTGAAGATACTCCACTGCTCTTTTCACTCTTTCTTTGGATATAGGTATTAGCAAAATTAGGACATTAACTGCCCAGTTTAGGGTCAAACAGGACTAGGGCCATACATCAATGACTGTACCTTACTTCACTATTTCACAAATCTTGCATTTCTCAGGTTTTTTTTCCTAAATCATTGAGTTTTTGTAGAATTATTTCTATTTATTACAATATAGTTTCTTATTCTGTCATTTTAGGCCACTGAATTATAATGGTTCTGTATGGCGTACCTTCAATATTCACTTCAAAAACTGACTTATGCCAATATATCTCTAGTACTGTAAATTCAGGTTTACTTACAGATGATTCTAGAATACAACCTATCCAGCAAATTTACTGGTACCTTTCAAATAGTATTTTGTGATCTTCTGTAACCTGATATAATCTGTCTTAAGAACACATTTTACAAATACATAAAGTCATTAGATGAGTTTGATCAAACCAGTATTTATATTTTGCTTCCTAGGGAGTTTTAATGTGTTCTTTGAAAAGATGAATAAAAGATATTTCTGAGAAAATGAAAGGCAATGTGAATGTTTTCATTTCCTATATTTATACCTTATCTCCTTCTAAAACCGATTTCAGACAATTGATAGTAATAAATAAACTCTTCAAGGTGAAAAATATATAACAACTCAAGGACAATGGAACATAAAGGAATAATGATAAGATATGGCCAGAGGAGTATCCTTTAAAATAACTAGAAGACAAAGAACAAACTATAAATAATTACACTTTATTGTTTTCCCCTGTCATTGTGACTATGTAAAATTTCTATACCACAAGAAAAGAAGAGGAAAGTATTCAATTCTCCCTGAAAAGGATTCAATTAAAAAAAAAAAAAAAACTAGAGAATATCTGCTTCAGGGCGCCTGGGTGGCTCAGTGGGTTAAGCCGCTGCCTTCGGCTCCGGTCATGATCTCAGGGTCCTGGGATCCAGTCCCGCATCGGGCTCTCTGCTCAGCAGTGAGGCTGCTTCTTCATCTCTCTCTCTCTGCCTGCCTCTCTGCCTACTTGTGATCTCTCTCTGTCAAATAAATAAATAAAATCTTTAAAAAGAAAAAAAAGAATATCTGCTTCATGTTTGAACATGTAACAGAAATTGTTCCTGGTTAAGCTTGGCCTCAGATTCTACTGATACAAGTAGGATTCAGTCTTCAAAGTAGGGTTTCTGTGCTCTAGGGGGTGTGTATGACAACCTATCAACCCACTTGGAGTGAATGGGAAATTTTTAAAAAAGATTTTATTTATTTATATGATAGAGAGAGAAACAGCAAGAAAGGGAACACAAGCAGGGGGAGTGGGAAAGGGAGAAACAGGCTTCCCACTGAGCAGGGAGCCTGATGCGGGGCTCGATCCCAGGACCCTGGGATCATGACCTGAGCTGAAGACAGATGCTTAACGACTGAGCCACCCAGGCATCCCTAGGACTTTTTATATTTAATTTTATAACATCCATTTAAATTTATATTCTCAGGTTCTGTAATGTTCACCTTACATATTTGGAATACTTCTTTTAAGTCTAATTTCAAAGCACAAATATATTTTTAACAAAATTGGGATCAGAATATATATACATACACATCTATGTATAAACATACATACATATAAATGTGCATGCATATATAACGTGTGGTTTAAATATTATCATTTTTACTAAGCATTCTATCATAAGCATTTTCTTAGGCATTAAATATTACTTGGAAAAACAAATTTATTAAATACATTGTGTGGATGAATTATAAATTCCATTTAGCTGTAATCCCTTGTTGTTGGATTTGTTTCCAAGATTAACTATTTTAAATAAAGTTGTGATGACATCTTTGCACACAAAGACTTTCTTTCTTTAAAAGTAGAATTACTGTGTCAAAAGGCATGAACATTTTTAACATTTATGATATGGATATTATGTTATTTTCACAAATGTAAACATTGTAATTGGAAAAAGTACCTTAACTGATCATTATTTTGCCCTCTTCCCATTACATATTAACAGCTAAGGCATAGTACATTAATGTACTATTGTTACTAAAAAGAACTATTTTTCTGAACCTATTATTTGTCTCTTCAAATTAACATCATGATAAAAGATGTCCTCTTAGAAAAATAAACCTATTTATGTTTGGCCTTTGTGTGTTGGGTAGAAGTAAAAAAGAAGGGATGTGTAAGCTTTCAATTATACAGTCCTTTATTGCTGAGAACTACAACTAACCCCTTCCATGAAAAACACTATTGAAAGCAATTCCAGGGCTAAGAAGTCCTGGGGAGATATCAAGATACAACCACAGTCATGTCACATGTAGCCATCATGTTGCAACTTTTGTCCTTGAATAAGATCACGTCACATGAAGTCACCATATTGCAACCTTTATCCTTGAATAAGGTCACCTGGAATAGCACAAAACTCAAGAAATATTCTACTCTTTTACTTCTCTTGTTTTATTCTTTAATTTCTCTCACCATATTATGCTGACGTGCACTCCACATCATCATCCAGGTAACAAATGCTATGGGCAGCAAATGAGGAGACATTTAAAATAACAAAATTTGGGGCACCTGGGTGACTCAGTTGGTTAAGAATCTGTCTTTGGCTTGGATCCTGATCTGGGGTCCTGGGATCAAGCCCTGCATTGTGCTCCCTGCTCAGCGGGGGGCCTGCTTCTCCCTTTACTCCCAGCTCCTACTCTCTCTCATTATCTTTTTCTCTCTCTCAAATGAATAAATAAAATCTTTTGAAGAATTAAAAGGTAAAATAACAAGTTTTAACAACAATAACAATTATAAAAACAAGAAATACCCTGAAGATTCAGGCTACTCTGAGAACAATGCAGTTTGAAAGGATCAAGCGTTTGTTTGAAAGGTAGTTTGGTTTGTTTCTCTGCATTATGTGAAAGAGAGTATAACATTAATCTTCTTTTACACAGAAACTTAAAAAATTTAAAAGGACAGGTATAATTGTATTGATTCTTTAAGTTAAAAAATACAAACAAAATAAACCCATGCTTATATGGTCAATTAATCTGTGACAGAGGAGGCTAGAATATAAAATGGGGGAAAAAACAGTCTCTTCAATAAATGGTGCTGAGAACACTGGACAGAGACATGTAAAGCAATGAATGGGACTACATTCTTCCACCACACACAAAAATGAACTCAAAATGGATTAAAGACCCAAATGTGAAACCTGAAACCATAAAAATCCAAGAACAGCACAGGTAATGATTTCCCTGACACTGGTCATAACATTTTTCTAGATAGGTCTCCTAAAGTAAGGGAAACAAAAGCAAAAATAAACTATTGGAACTACATCAAAATGAAAATCTCTTACACAAAGGAGGGAGATGGGGGAATGGGTGAAACAGGTGATGGGGATGAAGCAGAGCACTTAGCATTATGAGCACCAGCTGACCTATGGAACTGCTTAATCACTATACTGTACATCTGAAACTATAACACTGTGTATTAACTATACTGGAATAAAATATACTGAAGAGATGTACTACCCAATTCCAATGTAAACCCTAATTCAAGCAAACTGTAAAATACATATATATGGGGGTGCTTGGGTGGCTCAGTGGGTTAAGTCTCTGCCTTCAGCTCAGGTCATGATCTCAGAGTCCTGGGATAGAGCCCCTCATCAGGCTCCCTGCTCGGCAGGGAGTCTGTTTCTCCCTCTCCCTCTACCCCCTCCCTTACTTGTGCTCTCTCTTGCTCTCACTCTCATTATATCTCAAAGAAATAAATAAAATCCTTTTAAAAATACATATATGTGTATACATACACAAGTGTGTATAAATAAATATATATAAAACAATCAAGAAAATGTGATCTCTAACTAAATTTCTAAACACAATAAGTTATTCTAACTTTTTAGCTATGATAAATGATACTATGTTTTAAAAGGTAAGCATGTTCATCTTTAAAGGTATATTCTTAGGGGCACCTGGGTGGCTCAGTGGGTTGAGCCTCTGCCTTCAGCTCAGGTCATGGTCTCAGGGTCCTGGGATCGAGCCCCACGTCGGGCTCTCTGCTCAACGGGGATCCTGCTTCCCCCTCTCTCTCTGCCTGCCTCTCTGCCTGATTGTGATCTTTGTCAAGTAAATAAATAAAATCTTTTTAAAAAAGTTATATTCTGAAATATTAAAAGATGAAATATGGTGGCTGGAATTTGCTTCACAATAATACTAGTGAGTGGGTAGCAATATATGTAGAACAAAATTGGACAAGAACTGATCACTGTTGAAGCTGAGTGGTAGGTACATGGGAGCTCATCATACTATTTCTCTATTCTTGTGTACATTTGAAGTTTTCCATTATAAAAGTAACAAAAAATACAATGAAAGAATTATTGGGTATACCAATTCTTCTTGAATTTTATATTTAAGAAAACACATCCTATACGAAAAGATAATAGCATTATCACTCATTCATCCATCCATTCAGCAAATATTTGAAAGCCCAATGTACCAGAAGGGGAGGAGGAAGAATCAAATGTATATCATAAGTTCCCTGTACCCACAAAGAGCTTACAGACCATTAATATTCATAACATATTTGGGTGATGGGTATTAAGGAGAGCATGTGATGTGATGAGCACTGGGTGTTACACACGACTAGTGAATTGATGAACATTACATCAAAACCTAATGATGTACTATATGTTGGCTAATTGAACATAATAATAATAAAAGAATTAGGAGCTCATGGAGAAAAGAGAAGGATGTAAAACTCAGAGAGTTTTAATTTGAAATGCCATGAGAAAAAGAGGCTAGAAGGGACTGAGTTTACTGGGAACTGTCTAGCTTATATTTTCTAGTAGAAACAGAGTTCAAGATGGAGAGTCCCCACTCCCTTCCAGTGAAAATTTATAATCTCTACATGTGTAATTAAATACATTTATACTAATATAGTAATTAATCAAAATGGGAAAAATCAATGTATTGGAGTACAATATTCAAGCATATGATTTGTCTTTTATAATCCAAGTTCTTCAGGAATTACTTTAAAAATTAAAGCTTTTATAAATATAACATAAATAAATATATTTGTTAAATGTTTTTAAGCTCTTTATTTATATCCAGACAGGAGATTGTGCACCCCACAGGATCTACTTCATTCTTCGAAATAACTGAAACTACACAAGAAAGGAAGAGAGAGAGAGAGAAAGAAAGGAATAAAGGAAGGAAGGAAGGAAGAGGAGGGAAGGAAGAAAGGATGGAAGGAACTAGGAAGAGAAATGTAGTATTAACCTGTTTAGGATTTAGCATAAATGTGAAATGAAAATGTAAGAGAATAAGTAAAGAATGAAGGGACTCTTCATGAAATGAAAATGTAATCCTCTTACATACTTATAATGTACTTCACAGATGTTTATTTATATAAGAACATGTAAATACAAACATTTGTTCAGTTAAAAGCAGATAATAAATCCAGTGCTTTAAATTGAAATGTATTAAGTACTATTTAGCTAAGAGTCTCTTAACCACGCAAAATGTACAATATGACATACAGGTTTTGGAAGATTTTGTTTTGTTTTGTTCTACAGAAATACTGAAGTTATTTGGAAATATCTTAGTCTATGTAGAATCATTCTACCTTCTTCATAACATTAATCCAGTATATTTGCCAAATGTAGTTTGATATTACAGAAAAAAGCAAGGGCTTTGGATTTAAACAGAACTAAATTAAAATCACAGTTTTCCAACACAATAGTTGTGTGGCCTTGGCCAAGCCACTTAACTTCTATGAGCCTCAGTTTCTTCTTCTGTAAAACTGCAGAAGGCAACATCTAACATCACAGGTCGCTGGAATGGGGTTCTTCTTGCCCAAGGCATCAAAATAATAGATGTCAGAACACAAATGTGAAACTACACTCCTTTACCCAGCACTCCTACAGAGTTACTAAGGAAATAGTCCATGACTCTTCTATCAGTTAGATTTTGCTATGTAACAAACCACCCCACAATTTGGAGCTTAAAACTTCAAACTAACAGTATTTTTCACATTTCTGTGAATTGTCTTGGCAGTTCATTCTTCTGTTCTGGGCCAGCCTGGCTGAGCTACCTAATCATTCCCATATCTGGCTGTTGACCTACCATCAGATGGGGTAATGTGAAGAGCGTGGCCCCATAACTCTCATCGTCCAGCAGGCTTATTCACATAGTCATACTCACAAAGTTCCCAAGAATAGCAAGACAGGTCAAGCCCTATTGCAAGCACTTTTTTTTTTAATTTTTTATTTTTTATAAACATATATTTTTATCCCCAGGGGTACAGGTCTGTGAATCACCAGGTTTACACACTTCACAGCACTCACCAAAGCACATACCCTCCCCAATGTCCATAATCCCACCCCCTTCTCCCAAACCCCCTCCCCCCAGCACCCCTCAGTTTGTTTTGTGAGATTAAGAGTCACTTATGGTTTGTCTCCCTCCCAATCCCATCTTGTTTCATTTATTCGTCTCCTACCCACTTAAGCCTCCATGTTGCATCACCACTTCCTCATATCAGGGAGATCATATGATAGTTGTCTTTCTCTGCTTGACTTATTTTGCTAAGCATGATACGCTCTAGTTCCATCCATGTTGTCGCAAATGGCAAGATTTCATTTCTTTTGATGGCTGCATAGTATTCCATTGTGTATATATACCACATCTTCTTGATCCATTCATCTGTTGATGGGCCCTATGACCCAGCAATTGCACTATTGGGCATTTACCCTAAAGATACAAACGTAGTGATCCAAAGGGGCATGTGCACCCGAATGTTTATAGCAGCAATGTCCACAATAGCCAAACTATGCAAGCACTTTTTTTTAAGTCTGTGCTTGTAGCACATTTTCTATTGTCCCACTGGCCAAAGCAAGTCACATAGCCAAGCTACCACAGCTCTTGAATCTCTTAGAAGGATAAGAGGTACAAAAAGACATTTGAGAACACGGTCCCTACCTGCTAATAAGAGCTCAATAAATATATGTTGACTAGAATAGTAAATGAATGAGAGAAAAAACTGAGAGAATGGTGGTGCCATTGACCAAAATAAGGGGTTTAGCTAAAGAAGCAGGCTCAGGATTAAGGGGAAAGAGTGATTTTCATTTCAAACACCTAGAACACCTGAGGTACTCATGAGACATTCAATAAACATATCCAATAGACATTACACATACTCTTCTAGAAAGTTGTGAAATTATTTTTCTGGAGCTATTTTAGGAGCTAAAAATAAACTTTTTATTTATGTCTGTCCTTTACTATTACCCTTCATTTACAATTCTAACTTACATGGTAATGGGTTTAAAATACTACATTTCCTCACATCTAGGGTGTTTTTTCCATATTTTAACAGTTCAATTGATGTGTGTTACATATATAATATATATATAACATATATATAACATCATAGTTTCTCTTCTTTATGAAAACTTGAGATAAATCAATGCAACATTTTAAAATTCATGGCCTGTTAAAATCAAGGAACTATGATTAAATGTAAACTCTTGAACTTCTGTGTCCAGGAGTAGATTTTAACCCATTAGGGAAGACTATTTTTACTCCAGACCCAATCAAGAAGTTTTCTTTTCTCTTTCTGTAAAACTTGTACTACTTTCACTTTTACCTACCTCAGAAAAAGCCACCACATCCAGCCCATATTTAAACTTAAAAAACCTGACAGATATTCTTGATTACTTCTTCTTCCTCATATATGTTCATTGCCATACCCCACTGAATCCACCTCTAAAATATGACCCAAACATGTTTCTATTACCAACACCCTAGATCAAGCACCACTACCATGCACCTGCATTGTTCTGATCCACTACTCTGAGCTGGTCCTCTTGCTTCCACTCTGGCCTTCCTGCTATTCACTTTCCACATAGCAGCCAATGGACTTTTTTTTTTTTTTTTATGTAAGCTATAGAGTACCTGAGTGGCTCAGTCCTTAAGCGTCTGCCTTCAGTACAGGTCATGAACCCAGGGCCCTGGAATCAAGCCCCTCATTGGGCTCCCAGCTCCACAAGAACTCTATTCTCCCTTTCCTAATTTTTATTAAGTTCTCTTCTCCTTCAGAACCTTAATTCATGCTGTCCTCTCTGCCAAGCCTATTCTTTTCTCTTCTTCCAGGTCATGCACACTAATCTTTTAAGTCTCAGCTTAACTTCCCTGACCTTCCCACCCATATGTACATGTATATGTATATGTATATGTATATGTATATGTATATGTATATGTATACGTATATGTTATACATGTAGGTGTATATGTTATACATGTGGGTGTATTTATGTACACGTGTGTGTGTGTCTATATATATATATACATTGAGTTGTGGCAAGCCTAGAATGCTGGGTCTGATCTGGTCAGAGAGAGATTCTACTCAACTGTGCAGCCATGTTTTTCTTTCATGCCCCCAAAAAGGATCCCTAAGTCCAAGTCGGGAATATTCTGGTTCTGCTATTAACTGGTTGTATGACGTTAGATAAGTCATTCACTCTCTCTAGGACTCACTCTTCCCAAATGCAAAATAAAGGAATTGAATTAGATGGCCTCTGACGCTACCCTGCCTTAATCTGTGGCCTTTTATCACCCAGTAACTTCTTCCTTTTTAATAGATTTTATTTTTTAAAGCAGTTTTAGGTTCACAACAAAACTGAGGGAAAGGTTCAGAGATTTCTTGTATACTCCCTGCTGCCACACAGGCATTACCCCCTACCAGAGAGGAACATTTGTTGCAACCGATGGACCTACACTGACACCTCATTACCCCCTATCAATATCCCCTACCAGAGAGGGACATTTGTTGCAACCGATGGACCTACACTGACACCTCATTAGCATCCAAAGTCCAGAGTTTACATTACAATTCACTCTTGGTCTTGTGTGTTCTATGGGTTTGGACAAAGGTATATATACACCACAGTATCATAGTATCATATAGAGTATTTTCACGACCCTAAAATTCCTCTGTGCTCTGCCTATTCATCCCTGTCGCCCTCCTAAGCCCTGTCAACCACTGTTACTGTCTCCATAGTTTTGCTTTTTCTAAAAGATCATATAGTTGGAGTCATATAATATGTAGCCTTTTCAGATTGGCTTCTTTCACTTCTTAATATACACTTAAGTTTTCCCCATGGGTCTACATCGCTTGATAGCTCATTTCAGTTTAGCACTGAATAATATTTCACTGTCCAAGGGTACCTGGGTGGCTCAACTGGTTAAGCGGCCTACTCTTTTTTTTTAAGATTATATTTATTTATTTGACAGAGAGAGAATGATCACAAGTAGGCAGAGAGGCAGGCAGAGAGAGAGAGGGAGAAGCAGGCTCCCTGCTGAGCAGAGATCCCAATGCAGGGTTCGATCCCAGGACTCTGAGATCATGGCCTGAGCTGAAGGCAGAGTCTTAAACCACTGAGCCACCCAGGGGCCCCCAAAGTGGCCTACTCTTGATTTCAGCTCAGGTCATGATCTCAGGGTCCATCTCAGAATGGAAACTTGCATCAGACTCTGCACTCACCATAGAGACTGCTTCAGGATTCTCCCTCTCCTTCTGCCCCTTCCACCCAAGCTCACGCTCTCTTTCTCAAATAAATAAATAAATAAATCTTTGAAAAATAATTGTCTGGATGCACCACAGTTTATTTATCCATTCACATACTGAAGGACAATCTCGGTTGCCTCCCAGGTTTTGGCAGTTATGAATTAAGCTGCTATAAACTTCTACATGAAGGTTTTTGTGTAGGTATCTTCAATTCATTTGAATAAATTCCAAGGAATGCAATTTCTGGATTGCATGGTAAAAGTGTGTTTGGTTTTCTAAGAAACCAGAAAACTGTTATCCAAAGTAGTTGTCCCATTTTGTGTTTCAATCAGCAATTAATGAAGAGTTACTGTTGCTACCCATACTCATCAGTTTTTTATATTTTCAGTGTTCTCGATTTTGGCCATTCTAACAGGTGTGTGGTGGTATCTCATTATTGTTTTAATTTGCATTTCTCTGATGACATATGATAAGGAGCATCTTTTATATCCTTATTTGCCATTTGTATATCCTCTATGGTAAAGTGTCTGTTAAGGTCATTGACCCATTTTGAAATTGGATTGTTTTCCTACTGTTGACTTTTAAGAGTTCTTTGTATATTTTGGACAGCAGCCCTTTACCATATATATCTTTGACAAATATTTTTCCCAGTCTGTGGCTTCTCTTTTTCTCTCTTGACAGTGTTAAAGTTTCCATTTTAATGAAGTCTAACTTGCCAATTCCTTCTTTCATGGATGTGTCTTTTGGGTTACATCTAAAAAGTCATCACCAAACCCTAGGTCATCCAGTTTTTTCATATGTTATCTTCTAAGAATTTTATAGTTTTGCATTGTACATTTAAGTATGTGATCAATTTTTTTATTTATTTATTTTTTTCAGCATAACAGTATTCATTGTTTTTGCACCACACCCAGTGGTCCATGCAATCCGTGCCCTCTATAATACCCACCACCTGGTTCCCCCAACCTCCCACCCCCTGCCCCTTCAAAACCTACAGATTGGTTTTCAGAGTCCATAGTCTCTCATGGTTCACCTCCCCTTCCAATTTCCCCCAAGTCCCTTCTCCTCTCCTTCTCTCCTTGTCCTCCATGCTATTTGTTATGCTCCACAAATAAGTGAAACCATACGATAATTGACTCTCTCTGCTTGACTTATTTCACTCAGCATAATCTCTTCCAGTCCCGTCCGTGTTGCTACAAAAGTTGGGTATTCATCCTTTCTGATGGAGGCATAATACTCCATAGTGTATATGGACCACATCTTCCTCATCCATTCTTCCATTGAAGGGCATCTTGGTTCTTTCCACAGTTTGGCTACCGTGGACATTGCTGCTATAAACATTGAGGTACAGATGGCCCTTCTTTTCACTACATCTGTATCTTTGGGGTAAATACCCAGGAGTGCAATGGCAGGGTCATAAGGAAGCTCTATTTTTAATTTCTTGAGGAATCTCCACACTCTTCTCCAAAGTGGCTGCACCAACTTGTATTCCCACCAACAGTGTAGGAGGGTTCCCCTTTCTCCACAACCTCTCCAACACATGTTGTTTCCTGTCTTGTTAATTCTGGCCATTCTAACTGGTGTAAGGTGATATCTCAATGTGGTTTTAATTTGAAACTCCCTGAGGGCTATTGATGATGAACATTTTTTCATGTGTCTGATAGCCATTTGTATGTCTTCATTGGAGAAGTGTCTGTTCATATCTTCTGCCCATTTTTTATATGATTGTCTGTTTTGTGTGTGTTGAATTTGAGGAGTTCTTTATAGATCCTGGATATCGACCTTTTGTATGTACTGTCATTTGCAAATATCTTCTCCCATTCTGTGGGTTGCCTCTTTGTTTTGTTGACTGTTTTCTTTGCTGTGTAGAAGCTTTTGATCTTGATGAAGTCCCAAAATTTCATCTTCGCTTTTGTTTCCTTTGCCTTTGGAGACATTATCTTGAAAGAAGTTGCTGTGGCTGATATCGAAGAGGTTACTGCCTATATTCTCCTCTAGGGTTCTGATGGATTCCTGTCTCACATTGAGGTCTTTTATCCATTTCAAGTTTATCTTTGTGTACGGTGTAAGAGAATGGTCGAGTTTCATTCTTCTACATATAACTGTCTAGTTTTCCCAGCACCATTTATTGAAGAGACTGTCTTTTTTTCCACTGTATATTTTTTCCTGTTTTGTCAGTGATCAGTTTTGATGTAACCAAATGTATGCCTACTATGACAGTCCAACTTAAGGCTGAACTCCTGAGCCTCTTGCTTGAGCATGCCATTCATGCTCATATAATAAAGTTCTGGCCAACAGACTATGAAAAGAAGTTATGTGTACAAACTTCAGCTCTCACCCTTAATGGTGGGAGCATATTCTCCTTCCCTCCCTCTTGTGACTTTTTTCATCCTGCCATCTAGAACATAAATATTATGGCCAGTCGTCTTGAACTGTATAGACAAGTACAGAGGAGGGACAGAGGAACAAGATAAAAGGGACTGAATCCCTGTACAATCATGCAGAACAGTGTTGCCATACCAGCCAGAGACTACTGCCTGAAAGAAAGATGAATTTCTATCTTCTTTAAGCCATTGTTAATTTGCATTTCTGTTATAGGCAACAGAAGTTACATCCTAACTAACAGAGTGGGCCATGCAAGTAGAAAAATCTAGACATTTGCAGACCAGAGAATATTCTTTTGGTCACTCCTAAGGGTTTTCATCTGTTGAGATGTTAACTGGAGAGTAATATGAGAACCTACTTCATTTAATTTATAGTGGTTGCATACAATCATGTAATATTCATTATATACTGAAATGTTTACGGGTCCCATTAAATCAAATGTATTCATCATTCTTTTGTAATCTTTATTTAAAGATCAAGTTATAGAGTCTCTCTAGACATGTTATAAATGAGTGTCCTGAGAGGACCCTACTTGGCAACAGCAGTAAATATTCTGGAGCTCAGAATGGGCAAAACCAAGTAAAAAAGCTTCCTTATACCTATCCTTACCCTGATTCATACACTCCTTGCAAAATATTCCTTTAACCAATTCATGGTATACACAATACCATGACAGTACTACACTTGAGGTATTTTTTTTAAGATTTTTATTTATTTATTTGTCAGAGAGAGAGAGAGAGATCACAAGCAGGCAAAGGTGGGGGGAAGCAGGCTCCCTGCTGAGCAGAGAGCCCAATGCAGGGCTTGATCCCAGGACCCTGGGATCATGACCCAAGCCGAAGGCAGAGGCTTTAAACCACTGAGCCACCCAGGCGCCCCCAATTGAGGTATTTTAAATGGGTATGCTAAATATTCTGTTTCCTCTCCATTTTATTCCTTCCTTCCTTGTGCCTTAGACTAATCATGGAATACATCACCTGACTCCCTTATCCTCTGGCTTCTGCTTGGGTTAGGCCAATCAGAGGCATAGCCAGGGGATTTGAAGGTGGGGAAAAAAGAGAATTTGATGTATTTATTCCCCTAACTTTTTCCCCGCCTGGCCACAGTGATCAGTATCCCTTTTTCTCAACTGAAGGCCAAGAAGGAAGCACAGAATGTCCATGTTGTACATCTGTATAATTTTTCAGAGTAGAGGCTAAGTGTGGTTATGAACTGCTGACAAACTGAAAACCACCACCCATCTTAGGTCATGAAAACTGGGAATTTAGCCCAGTGTGAAATACTATTGGGACAGAAATACAGTGGCACGGTGGCCTCTGCTTTGCACAGTATATATAACCTATTTGCCATGATGTACCCAGTAAAAGTTAGTCTAAACTGCAGAGTGACAGAGTACTAAAAACAAGAAATATAAATCCTCAAACTTTACATATGAATCACTACAGTACTTGTTAAAGATGTAGATTGTTGAGCTGCAGTTCAGGAAATTCTGATCCAGCTTATCTGGAACTTGTCCTGGATTCTGTAACAAGTTGCCTCAGTAAGTGAGGTCCAGGTGGTCAAAGGGGCACACTTTGAGAAACACTGAATTAGAGTTTTGTGTTTAAAAAAAATTAATATCCAAGTAGCCATTCAGTCTTCTTTACCTGGGCAGGAGAATGTTAACCTCCAGCTAAATTCCGTAATTCCTGCCGGTTGTCTTTTACAGCTACAGGAGAGTTTCCCAAACTGTCATATGCATACAAATAATCTAGAGGGGGGTGAATCTTGTTAATCACAGCCTCATGTAATCACAAGATTCAAGAAGCATTTGCTAAAGACGAATGAAATCAAATTCTGCAACTCTTGAAAATTAAAATGATTACAAGAATATGTAACTGAAACTGGTGTTGATATAAATTGCTAACTGTAACAACATAAGAGAAGCAATTTCTGAACTGCAAATATAGTTATATTGTTAATTGAAACATAGGTAAAATGAAATCTCTTAGCTAATGTTAAGTCATTAACTGACTTAAAATATTTGTTTTGCTCTGTAATTTTCTGTTAATTTGATATTCACCACTCAATTTACATTACACTTAAGCAGAGACATTTAATTCAGCTTGATTATTTTATTATGCTTGTGAGGAAATACAGCATTCAATAAAATACATAAATATTTTAAAATAAATTTTAATTATTTGATAAGTCTTCTTCCATGCATTAACAAATTTTATAGACATTTGTTCTTTATTCATGTTCAAAGATTTCTTAACCTGTAACTGCATAAACTATATTTTTTTAATGGCCTTGATATAACCAGCAAATGAAAGAATTTTGTACTAGATAACAGTGTGCATCAATAAAATTATACTTTCTTTTGAATGTCTGGTTTAAAATAATCAGAATTTTTCATACATTTCCGTTCACATCACATGGTATCTATTCATACACTCAAGCCCTATAATCTGAAATTATGAAGCTGAAATATGAAATTATGGAGCTGATAATTGCAATAGTTACCATTTATACACACTCTAATAAGTGTCAAGCAGCTTACTGAATGCCTTACACATGTGATCTCATTTGAACTCCATGACAAGATCATTGATACTATTATCCAAAATGTTAGGTAATGAAATTGAAGCCCAAAGAAGTGAAATAACTGACACAATTTTTTCACTGCAGAGAAGGGGACAAAGCCAGAATTTTAACTAAATATTCCAAACTGTACCTCTTAATACCCTGCCATGATGCTTTGATGGAATATTAAAATATATTTGTTGAACATTTGTTCTGTATGAGAATCTATACTCAAATTTAAAGAGGATTCAAGAAGAAAGAACACAATTCTTAGCTTCAAATAATTTTCAATCTAATTGAGGTAGACGAGAGGAATTAAAGATGTACATAAGTAGTTTTATTACTAACAAGAATATAGGTAAATTGGTCTTTTTATTAAAGTATCTAGTCCAGAATGGAACAAGCTCATTATAAATTATAATATATTACAGTGGAGCTCAAATAATTGTCTTATTATGTGTTCCTTCACAACCTGAATCTCCGATAAGAAATCTAGTAAAAGAATCTATCTGGTAAAATGAGCTTCATCAAAATTAAAAACTTTTCCTCTGTGAAAAACCTGTTAAGAAAACAAAAAGAAGCTGCAGACTGTGGTAAAGTAATTCGAAGCAACATGTCTGACAAAGGACTGGTATATATAATACACAAAGAGCACTAAAAACTCAACAGTGAAAAAATAAAGAGTTCAATTAGAAAATGGGCAAAAAAAGTATGAACAGACATTTCAGTAAAGAAGATATAGAGATGATAAACAAACACATAAAAATATGTTCAATATCATTATCCATCAGGGAAATGCAAATTAAACCTATAATGAAACCACTTTATACCTATCAGAATGGCTAAATATAAAATAATGGCAAAATATAAAATAATGACAACACTAAATGCTGACAAGCATGTTGAGAAACTTGATCACCAACATGTTGATGGTGGAAATGTAAAAGAGTACAGCCACTACAGAAAAATTAGATGGATTATTTTAAAACTATACATGTAATCATCATATGACTCAGTGATTGAAAACCTGTGTGTTTATCTATCCCAGAGGAATGAAAATGACATTCACGCAAAAACCTATAAATGAGTATTCAGAGCAGCTTTCTTTGTAAAACCCAAAACCTGGAAACACCCCAAATGTCTTCCATGGGTTAATCTTTAAACAAACTACATACATATGTAATACCACTCATTTGTTTGCTTCAATCCTATCCCTCTTTTGAAATGTCTATTTTCAATTAGGTTATCCTTAGTTAAACCATGAACCATTAGCAGACTAGCAATATGAAATTCTGCTTGGCAAAACTAATGAAAAGTTTATAAAATCAAGGTCAAAAGCAGATAAAAGCTTATTATTTTCTTTTTTTGTAATTTTATTTTTTTTTTAGTGTTTCAAGGTTCATTGTTTATGCACCACACCCAGTACTCCATGCGATATGTGCCCTCCTTAATACCCACCACCAGGATCACCCAACCTCCCATCCCTCTTCCCTCTAAAACCCTCAGTTAGTTCCTCAGAGTCCATAGTCTTTCATGGTTCATCTCCCTGTTCAATTTCCCTCAACTCCCTTCTCCTCTCCATCTCCCCATGTCCTCCCATGTTATTCCTTATGCTCCACAAATAAGTGAAACCATATGCGAATTGACTCTCTCTGCTTGACTTATTTCACTCAGCATAATCTCTTCCAGTCCCATCCATGTTGATACAAAAGTTGGGTATTCATCCTTTCTGATGGAGGCATAATACTCCATTGTATATATGGACCACATCTTCTTTATCCATTTATCCGTTGAAGGGCATCTTGGCTCTTTCCACAGTTTGGCGACTGTGGCCATTGCTGCTATGAACATAGGGGTACAGATGGCCCTTCTTTTCACTACATCTGTATCTTTGGGGTAAATACCCAGTAGTGCAATTGCAGGGACATAGGGTAGCTCGTTTTTAATTTCTTAAGAAATCTCCACACTGTTTTCCAAAGTGGCTGCACCAACTTGCATTCCCACCAACAGTGTAAGAGGGTTCTACTTTATACACATCATCTCCAACACAAAGCTTATTTTAAAATGCTTATGCTATTATTCCATTGTCAAATTTAACTCCTTCAAGTGTTCTCTTCATTCATATTTTATTTCAACACAACCAACTTCATGACCCACCATGGGAATCCAAGGAAAATTTATTTTATTTTTTTTTAAGTTAATGGTCTTTTTATTGAAAAAAAAAAAAGACGAGTATCTATAACTTGACATGGACGTAAATTGCAATTTCTTGAACAACTATGTTGATGGTTGTGCTGAGGTCCACAGCCACAGCCTACTCTGCTGGCACCAAATCATAGTTTGGAGGGTTTTAAAAACAGAGAGTCCCAAGATGCTCTCTTGTTAAAGTTTTCTTTTTAAAAATTTTGTGTGAATGGTGACAGCCTGACACACATTTCACTCTGGTAAAAAGACAATGCTAAACCAACACATGCAGGATGCCACCTGAATGTGTGTCACCATCACCAGGTGTCAGGACATACAGAAGTACAAGAGGGCTGGCCTGCTAAGTGGGGCTACATCTAGACAGTTTATCCTTCACCCATCTTTCTGTACAGCATCCTGAGGTAAACCAATTTTAAATGTTTATTTTCAGTAAACCAGCTATGACAATACATACTAACAAACTGAACTAGACCCCTTTTGAATAGGTTTCAAATTTGGTTTTTTCATTTTTCATTTTTGAGACAAATGCCTGACTATGCTCAATTGTCAAGCTGCATGCATGAGAAACTGGCAAGGCCAAATAGTGTATTAATCATTAGCAAACGGAACTGCAAGGAGTACACTAAGTGCTTCCTTATCATTAAGGTAGTATAAATGTTTGTATCATAAACTGATATGTAGCTTGGTCTTTAGGGCACAGGACCACCAACCAATCACTGGAAATTTTGCATGTAGACAGAAGGCACTTTTGACATTCAGTTTTGTTTTGTAGAAAGAGAATGGGTAAATGAACTTTTTTGCAAGATGTTAGTAAAAGATTCCACATGATTCTTCTGGGAGAGGCAAAGGAGTTGAAAGTAGGTCTTCATTTTACAGTCATCATCTGTATAAATTCTTCAGAGCTGACTTGTCCATCTCTATCAATATCTGCTTCTCTGATCATTTCATCTACCTCTTCATCTGTTTGTGTTTCTCCTGTTTGTCATGACATGACAGAGTTCTGCTACACTGATACAACCATTCCCATCCTTGCCAAGACTCAGAATACTTCACGGATTTCCTCTTCACTGTCTGTATCTTTCATTTTTCTAGCCCCCATAGTCAAAAATTCTGAAAATTCAATGGTGCCATTACCATCACCATCCACCTCATTGATCATATCCTGCAATTAGGCTTCTGCTGGCTTCTGACTCAGTGATCTCATAACAGTTCCAAGTTCCTCTGTTGCGCCATTGCCATCTTTGTCAGAGAGGGAAAAGTTGCCTTGAACTCAGCAATGTGTTCTTTGGTCAGCTGATCAGCCACGATGCTAGCAAAGAGAGGAAGAGCAGAGGGAGCAATTGTGGCTACACCAGCACAGAGGCTGTGATGGCCGGGGTGCCTCCCCGGCCACTGCTGCTTGTAAAGCACAGTGTGTGCTCAGCACCATACCACTGCTATTGCCCAGCTCCAGGGAAAGGTCATTTTAAAGACTATACATCGCATAACATTAAAAGAACTACTCAATATAGGATCCATGAATTTCTGCAAAATTTTATCAAATCCAGGTCAAAAGTCATCAGAAACCAGGCCCAGAATTGGTGTTTTCTTGCCATTTGAAGAGACTACTTTATTAGGGGGAAAAGGGGCTTTTTTGTTTGTTTGTTTGTTTTTTAAGATTTTATTTATTTGATAGACAAAGCAAGAGAGGGAACACAAGGCAGGGGGAGTGAGAGAGGGAGAAGCAGACTTACCACTGAGCATGTGCCTGATGCCAGGCTTGACCCCAGAACCCTGGGATCATTACCTGAGCCACCCAGGCACCCTAGGAAAAGAAGTTTTATATGCATTTTCTTTTACAGATTTTGCACTCAACTGTGTTTTACCTTCTCCAAAGGAAGCAGTATTTCAGATATAATTTTCACTTTTCCAGAACTGTTTTTTCTAGTTTTAGAAAAGTGAGCATTTTGCGGTGGCAGGCTGGCTCAGTCAGTACAGCATGCAACTCTTGCTCTCAGGGCTGTGAGCTCTGGCCCCACATTGAGTACAGAGTTTACTTTAAAAAGCAAATAAATAAAATCTTAAAAAGAAAGAAAAGTGAGCATTTTATAAATAATACAGTCACTGTAAAGGTATAAAACATAACCATTTGCTACCATCTAGTGGAACTACTAAGTTCTGCACAGAAACATTTTGGCTTTAATAGAATCATTCTATTTCATTACCTTTATTTGATGCTTCTTGGTTATATGAATTTTGGTTGTAAAAGTAAAATTTCTTAATATCTGATCCAAAATTGTTAAAACAGCAGGATAAAGCGTAAGGGGAAACAGAAAAAGAGGAAAAATCTGAAGACACGTCATTGCACTTTTTCTCATTTAAAACAAAGCAAAAACTGTTTTGATAGTCAACTATAAACTGCTCCGAAGAAAGAGTCATGAGCCATACTTCACCTAAATTCACACTGAGAACACCTGGTTTTCATGCAAACTGGCACTATACCCTCATTCTCAGCTTGCTCCTAGTCTACACACAATGTCATTTTATTGCCAGGCTTTTTCTCTAGTGTTCTTATGTCATGCAAAGTATGTCAAACATGTATGGCCATATTAATTACATTCTTCTTAAATGTGGTAAATAAGTCTTGGTGGAATATGAAAACTGAGAAACCAAATTACAAATGCACCATGCGGTCACTGATGGGAAGATAATGTGTAGGAAACACTATGTCCCACAACACTGATTATGATGCTTTGCCTACATTACAGCATTCCAGAGTAAAAGAGAGCTTTATCAGTATCCCTTCCTATGCTCTCAGTAGTATAATTACACAGATGAGTTTCCTACCTAAAGCACGTATGGTTCTCTGAGATCTTTCTTAGCTAAGGATTCTTTCAGCAAGTCTGCATTCTACAAGAATATTATCTTGGAGAAGTGTACGTGCTGTGAAGTGAGCATGTAGTCATATTTCTGGCACCAGGATTTATTAACCCAATCATCATGGTGCCCTTGAGTCAGGGTACAGACTACTATGTGGCATCTACCATACCATGAAGTCAGGCAAATGTTCATACTGACAAGACAGAATCCCAAGGACATTTACACAAGGATTATTCATATTTAAATCATACAAAAATCATCTGGGGGCTCCTCCTCTATGTCAATCCTCCCATCCCTAGAAAACACACCAAAAAATTGCAAGAGATGTCCGGTGCCATTTTCACCAGAGCTATATCCCCTTTGGTGTTCTATAATGAACACTACCTCCAAACAGCTTTGAACTGATCTCACAATATCCCAAGTAAGATAAGGTTTAAATTTCCACTAAAAGGATATTTAAAGTTATAAGTCAAGGACAAGAGAAAGAAGAAAAAATACAAGGACACCACTACTGTAATGAGACTGACCCTTCACACTACTCTGTCCTTGAGGACTTGATGTCAACTAATAGAGAGGGAACAACTCCAATAATTCTCTAATACACTCCAAATTTGGTTAGAATACTATTGGGGAAGTAGCCTCTGTATGACCAATAGTCCCCCATCCCAGGACTGTCCAAGAATTATCCTGGCTCTGGAACATTCCCCTAAATGGAAGGTGAATGCTGAGCTATCACTTAACCCCAGATTATTCCCAGAAGGAAACCTTTCCCATGAAGGATTCTCCCTTGCCCTGAGTAAATCATAAACTTCTTCGTATTATTTAAGCATGTGTGTCATATGGCATCTGGCCTGCCCTATCAGTATATCTGCTCCTTCCACACCCACCAGAAGAGAGGGAATGGGGTCTTCACCTGCAGCACAAGAGGGATGTGGTACAGTCCATCACCCTGCATTAGTTATCAGGAGGGACCCACTGGCCATCAGAGACTGGCACACATTACAGATGATGATTCTGTGTCTCTTCTCCTTTTCATGAGTAAAGTATTGTTCTAACCAGTGCCTTGTGTGTTAAGTCCTTGGTAACTCACAACCCACTGAAGATGCAGTGGGCCAAGGTCTGTGGGCTCCTTCTCCTGGTTGTTGACACTGTTATGATCTTTGCCATCCTTCACACAATGGCACTTCTTAGCTGGAACTGGTAGTTGGACCTTCCTACTCAACAAATACTAAGCCTCTACATGAGGAAAACTAAAGCTAACTGAGCAAGAGAAGCTTAGTTATTTATCAACACCCATACCTCCCTTCTTATACAGAATTGGAAGTTTTACGTGAGCAAATAGCCAGGGCCCCTGCTACAGACCTCAGCCCCTTCCCCTTATCCCTCCACCTAGGGGCCTAAGATGGTGGTGAGCAATTCCTGCATGCAAAGGAAGGAAATGCTCTTCAGACGGCAAAGTAATGAGACAGCAGCCCAGTAACCAGCCCAAAAACTAACCAAAATTCCCACCCAGAATTCTACATAATACTGAAATGAATAAGAGATGTTAGAGGACAACAGCCAAATTATAGAAAGAGACCACATGTCCACCATCTGATAAACAGATCAGAAAGATATCATATATATACACAATGGAATATTACTCAGCCATAAAAATTAATGAAATCTTGTCATTTACAATGACATGGATGGAGCTAGACAGTATAATGCTAAATGAAATAAATCAGAGAAAGACAAATACCATATAATTTCACTCGTATGTGGAATTTAAGAAACAAAATAAATTAACATGTTGTGGGGGAGAAAGAGAAAAGCCAAGAAACAGACTCTTAACTATAGAGAACTGAGGGTTACTGGAGGGGAGGTGGAGACATGGGTGAAACAGGTGAAGGGGATTAAGGAGGGCACTTGTCCTGATGAGCACCATGTACTGTATGTAAGAGCTGATTCACTAAATTCTACACCTGAAATTTAAATTCTACACTAAATTCTACACTGTATATTAACTAACTGGAATTTAAATAAAAACTTGGAAGAAAAAAGGAGATGTTTGAGCAGAGAGCCAAAAGCAAAGTAAAAGCTCAAGAGAGAAAATATGTGTGGAGATATCATCTACACTCTGGTAAGATTTGACAAAGAAGGAACCAGAGACAAAAAGGAGTTTAAAGACAGGTCCTTGGAAAACATTAAAATTTAGAGAGTGGCAAGAGAAACACAAGTCAAAGAAGGGAAGTCAGAGAAACAGGATGAAAAACTGGAGCCCAAAAATCCTCAACTCAACAAAAACAACAAAACTCAACAACAACAACAACAACAAAAGTTGAAAATGGACAAAGGACTTGAACAGGCATTTATCCCAAGAATATATGCAAATGACAAAAAAAATAAGCACACAAAACATACTCAACATCACTAATCATTTAAGAGATGCAAATCAAAAATACAGTAAGATACCATCTCATACTTATTAAGATGGCTACTATTAAAAAAAAAACAGAAAATAACAAGTGTTGGCAAGGAGGTAGAGAAATTGGAACCCTTGTGCACTATTAGTGGGAATATAAAATGGTACAATTTCTGTGAAAAACAGGATGGCATTTCTTCAAAAAATTTTTAAAAAAGAAATGCCACATGATCCAGCAATTCCACCTGAGTATACACACCCAAAATAACTGAAAGCAGGGTCTCAAAGAGATATTTGTATACCCATGTTCATAGCAGCATTATTCACAATAACTAAGATGTAAAAGCAACCTAAGTATCCACGGACAGATGAATAAATACGCAAAATGTGGTGTGTGTGTGTGTGTGTGTGTGTGTGTGTGTGTGTGTGTAATGGAATATTACTCAGCCTTAACAAGGAAGGAAACTGATTTATGCTTAAGAATGACTCTTGAAGACATGATGTTAAGTGAAATAAGCCAGTCATGAAAAGACAAATATTGTCTGATTCCCATTTATATTAGTTACTTAGACTAGTCAAAATCACAAAAATACAAAGTAGAATGGTGGTTTCCAGGGGCTAGGAGGAACAAGAAATGAGGAGTTCTTGTTTAATGGGTATAGAGTTTCAATTTTAATAAGATTAAAGTATCCTGGAGATGGATGATGGTATTGGTAGCATAAAAATGTGAATATACTGCATAGTATACTTAAAAGCTATTAAGATGGTTAAGTTTTAGGGGCACCTGGGTGGCTCAGTCAGTTAAGCATCTGTCTTTGGCTCAGGTCATGACCCCAGGGTTCTGAGATTGAGCCCCATGTTGAGCTGCCTGCTCAGTAGGGAGCCTGCTTCTCCCTCTCCCTCCACCTGCCGCTTACCCTGCTTGTGTGCTCCTTCCCTCCCTCCTTCTCTCCCTCTCTATAATAAATAAAATCTTTTTTTAAAAAAAGATGGTAATTTTTACATTGTGTGTTTTACCACAATTAAAAAAATGAGGAAAAAAAAAAAACACAGGGTGGAGGGCCCATCAGTTATAATGAAGAAGAGGAGGCACGAGAAAGGACTCACAGATCTGTCCAATTTTGAGATGTTGGTATAACCATTCCCTACAGCACTTGCCTTTTTTCAATGCTCCCATTATCTTACACACACGTTTGCCCAGATTGTTCTTACATGGTACATCAATTCCATCCTTATACCTTGGAACACCCTAGAACATCTGTCCCCAGCCATGTTGGCCACACCAGGAACACATTAGAAGTTATCATTTCAAACTCTTGATCATTATTATTATCATCTTCCCAGACATGGAAAGAATATTATTAACATCTTCCCAGTCAGTTTTCATATATAAAGAGAAAAAAATTACTTTTTCCTTACCCCCATGAAGGCAAGCTAAACAATAACACAACTGTGGACATAGTGAACAGATTGCCATCTCAATATGCTCCAAAGGATTTGGACAGCCAAGTAGGCATAATGAAGATTACAAGAGAACACTCCTCTCTCATTTGAGAGCTCCTGGTGGAGATAATGATACACAGTGACTTCTCAGTATATAAAAGAATGGTCTTGAAGTCCCAAAAAATCACATCCTGTTAAATGACTATCTACATATAAGGCCTGTTCCACAAGTCAAATATCAGCCTGTATCATCTTGATTTTTTCAGTATCAGCAAAGAAAAAAACATGCACTTGGCTAGGAGGACTACAAGATAGAAGCTTCCCAGAAAGGACACTCTCTCTTCCTTTTCCTTCAAAATATAAATTAGGATGAAAACTCTCTTTGAAATTTCTACTTCCCCTATACAATGTTCACTACATGTACAAATGATAAACTACTAAGTTTATTCATATCTCCTTAGGGGCTACATTCAAAGTTCAAATGTCCAAGTACCCAGGCTAGAACAACCCTTTGTGACTTTCCCTTGATAAACCTGAGTTCACACTTCCTTCTGTTGGACTCATACTTTTAATACTCAATCTGACATTTGATTGATATAATAAATGAAAAGTTTACAATATTAAGTATTAGGAGCTGTACTATGGCTTTATTTAATTACCTCATTTCAGCTTCAGTACACAGGGAGGGTCATGAAATACCTACAGTGTACAAGTGAAGAAATCTAGGCTCAAAGAGATTAAACGCCTCTCCCAAGGCTACAGTTTTGAGAAGTCACAGAGCTCAGACTAGAACCTACAGTGCATCACTCCAAAACTCATGCTCTTCTACTCATGCTTCACACCATATTTAACTGCCACCCCCACATCCTTGTGAGTTAGTAAATGTCTGAGGGTAATCCCGAGGCCACAGCATGACCACTATCACTTGATGGGATTATAGAGCCCTCCAAGAGGAGTGTTTGAAATACGTCAAGTGGTTAAAGAAATACACTTGCAGTGCCCACAATTAAAGGTTTGGTGCATGAGGATGCTGGGGGTCAGACACATCTCTGAAAGGCTGCACTGAAAGGACATCAAAAGCAGCATGTCGGGGCGCCTGGGTGGCTCAGCGGGTTAAAGCCTCTGCCTTCGGCTCAGGTCGTGATCCCGGAGTTCTGGGATCGAGCCCCACATCGGGCTCTCTGCTCAGCGGGGAGCCTGCTTCCTGCTCTCTCTCTCTCTCTCTGCCTGCCTCTCCGCCTACTTGTGATTTCTGTCAAATAAATAAATAAAATCTTAAAAAGAAAAAAAAAGCAGCATGTCTTACCAGGTTAAGAGATCTGGGAGACATTATTACACAGAGCAAAACACTATGCCCAGTACAGCCCATCCTATCACAGGAATAGAAAGTAAGTTGGAGGACCGAATTTTTAGCAAGAATTGTCAGTATGCTAGGTACTTTCTACCCCCCACCTTATGAGAGTAGGCCTATGTATTCATTCCAAAAAAGACACAGCTAAACATTCTACTTAAATGGGAGGTAATCTTCTGGGGAACTGTCACATTTAAAGCCCACACTGGCTTTCTTAAACATGCGCTGCATTGGGAGCTAAGCATCAGTTGTCCTTTTCAGTTTCTTTATGGATCAAAGCCATCTTTAAATGGCACCTGTCACAAGACAAAAATATGGGGCATGAATTGTCCACAGAAGATCCCAAATATCTGCCCACTGATGGGTGGTTTTGGTTATGACAGTAGCACCATTATGTCACTGAAGTGCTCAGTGAATCCAAATATAAAACACAGTTCATGGGCGCCTGGGTGGCTCAGGTGGTTGGACGACTGCCTTCGGCTCAGGTCATGATCCTGGAGTCCCGGGATTGAGTCCCACATCAGGCTCCCAGATCCATGGGGAGTCTGCTTCTCCCTCTGACCTTCTCCTCGCTCATGTTCTCTCTCACTGTCTCTCTCTCAAATAAATAAATAAAATCTTTAAAAAAACACACACACACACAGTTCAAATAAGAGTCCTTAACCATTGCTCCTATTGGCTACGTGGAGAAGCTTGGCAAAGCCACACTCAGAAAAAGGATCCACTGTAGTGGGTACCCAGTGGTAACCTTGAGGAGAGGGTAGAGCACCACATCTGGCACTTTAGACTTTGGAAACCAAACATCCCCTCTATATTCAACTGTGCAACTGGCACTCTGCACACATTTCCAAGATCCTTGGCCTGATATGCTGGAGTCAATAGGTCTTGTTTGGGGACCAGGTCCCAAATTACAGATGAATAACCATGCCTTGATGCATAGTCTATCTAGGTGACCATGAAGTATGAACAATTCGTTGGTTTCACTGATTTTCATCTGCAAATGACCCCTATATCCATGGGTATGCCATGGGACACATAAAGAAGCTGTGTCTTTTGCAATCTGCTGATATTTTTGTCTCCACAGAGGCTGAGTCAGAATCATCCAGTCATTCCATTCATTCACCTAATAGAAGCTATCAACCCGAGGGTCCCTGTGTAGGAGTCAATAAAATGTAACAAGGTGCACTTAGGGTTTTTTTTCCCCCAGGAAAAGAAGTACAATCCATTTCTCCACTCATTGAGCAGAATGCCTTGCCCATTCACTAATTTTATTTTTATTGGGGCAGTAACCACAGCCCACTGGAAAACATGTGCCTTTAACTTAGCTGAACCAGTCCCAGGCATCCTCATAAATTTGGGTGTAATAAAGCTACAAGAGATGCCGGCACATTCCATACACATCAGACAACCAAATCCGGAGGGTAACAGGACACAGTTTCCTGTACCTCTGAAACACTATTAATGCTTTATTTTTTTCCCTGGATTTATCATTCCCACTTCAAAATGGATGTTTCTTGGGAAATATCCAGTTTGTTCATGCTTTCATTTGGGAACCATCCCATAATAATAAAAAAAAAAAAAGTAAGTTACAACACCTGTTCTTGTTTTGTTACTCTCATCATGTCCACTAATACCACTAATAAAACAGAAATAGTCTCGGAAATGGGGTATATCAAGTGGTTTTTTTCAGGTTAGCATCAAAACAAGGCTCAAAGGGTGGCACTGGCTAGTGGATACAGTGTTTTAACACTGGTTCCATTTTGCAAAAATGTCAGTTGATAACAATTTCACTCCAAAGATGCTTCATGGGTAATTTGCACAAGAGAATATGTGGTCTACACAGCTTGTTGGAATATTTATAAGTCATGTTCCTGGTCATGTGGATGTCTTTTTAATAATCTTATGTAATAAGATGAATAGGATCCACATGTTACATATAAGAGCATCCAAACTGAGCAAGTGGAAGAGAGGGCTTCTTTCCAGAACAGGTCATAACCAACACTTTGAGGAGCTTCCTTTGAAAAGAGTAAAGAGACCTTCTTCTCTTAACTTTCTTCTCCCTCTTACACTGAAAACTGGCTTGGGAGATCTGTTCTTACCAAGTCTGGCAGGAAATCTCAGAAAGTGGCTGTAACTCTGTGGTTACTCTTTAGTAATCAAACATTCTGTGGTCCCTCACAAAGTCATAAAAGCCAAGTGTAGTATAATAATTAAAATTCTACACTTCTGAATACTGGGAAATTTCTGCCTACTCTAAGCTGGTATCTTTTAAGAGAATCTGAGTACACATGCTTTAATAGGGGTTCTCATGTCAACCATGGAAAATACAGCCCTTTCTTCTGCATGTGGTGGAAGTACAGTTTAATTTCAAGTCAACTTACTCATTGTGTATTCTGGCCAGTCATTTTCAACCTTAGATTCTTGATTTAATTTGCTGAGTCGGACATTACTTCCTGTGTCCCATTAACTGCAGGGGATACCAGTTGAGCTTAAGTCAGTCTTAGAAAGCATACTCCTTGCTTCTGCAAGACAAGTGCCTCCCCAACTTCTCTCTCCATTTGAGTGGATTTTTTCTATAAAGAAAACCCAAAGACTTGACAAAAATGCTTCTAGAACTAACTAGAGATTATAATAAGATTTAAGATTATAACAAAGTTAGAGATCTGACATAACCCTAACTTTAACACTTACTACAAAGCTATAGTAATCAAGACAGTGAGATACTGGCAAAAGAACAGGCAAATAGGTCAGTGGAACCAAACACAGAATTCAGAAATACACTCACAAAATAGACTGAACTAATTTTTGACATTTTTACAAACTTTCTCCAGCTTTCTATCATTGACATGAAGAAAGAAAGAAGTAATCACTCAGCCCCACCCCCATCAAGGTGTAGAAAAATCCCATCCCGAATCATAGGGTCCACATGGAGAATACAAACTTTTCTTCTTCAGGAAGTGGTAGCGCAAGTTGCTTCCCAGTCAGCCTCCTTTTGTGCTTCCTGGAAGGAGTATCTCTAGCCCCAGTTTCTCTTCCTTTCTGGGTAAGATGTTAATCCCTTCACTCATCTAATTCTAAGGTCATGAGTAAAACTTACTGAAGCTGCTGTATTTGCATTGGCCATCCCCTCATCATCTCCCATCCTGGGTCTTCAGTTATTCAAGTCTGAGTTCTAAGGAAAAACATATACTCAGTGATGGACAGTAGCATCTCTCTCAAGAAGGAGGCTATGTTATGACTGGTGCCCCAGGAGTTGTAACCCCTGGTAATATGCATGTGTATGGTGTTGGGACTGTATTTCTTTGCTGGTCACCTTGCACATGTCCATGTAGGCCACAGGGAAAAGCTTGAAGCACAGCTTGTTTGTGGCTGAATATCTTATGGTTTTCCCAGAATGCAAGATGGGAGGCCTGTGATGCTTTGCTCTGAGGCCATGTACCACTTGCTTCCTTTCTTCTATGAAAGGCTATCATAAGGCCATTTCTGCAAGGGGCAGACATGTTCTCTTGCTACATGAGTCAGACACTATGCCTTGCTCCTCTGGAACTCCAGTGAATATCGCTACAGTCTTCTGAAGGTCTTTGTCAGTTGCTTGAAGCAAGAGTCAACTAATCTTTGTTTCTCCCTAAAGGTGGAACAAATCCCATCATGCTCCTGTTCTGTGAGTCAACATGTCCCCATGGAGAACAAGCCCCTTATTTCTCCTGCAGGTGGTACAATTGCATTTCACGCCCAAGTGAGCACCTTTGAACATTCTATACTGGCAGACTCACACCTAATCTCTCTTCCTAAATGAGCCAGACACTAGTACCCTTAACGTTCTTATTCTAGAGGACCTGAAATTCCAGGGGCTGAAATTCAACCAAATCTCCTGCCCTTTTCATTATTAAGTGCTCCTCTGTCAGCTGCAAATGCTCAGGATACTCCAGAGCTTTTAAAATAGTTGCATCGGACAATTCTTGCCAGTTCAGTTGTTGTTTTGGCAGATGGACATATTCATAGTGCCTCCCAGTCCACCATTTTTCATGCCTTCTCCTGATAGGTGTTTTGTAGATATTATCTGATTACCTGATATTTTCTGTTTGACAGATAATGGGTTTATTTCACTGCTGTTTTTAGCTCTCATTTGAGCATCATAGCTCTGAATTGGGCATTACCATTTCTTGTATTACAGATAATGCAAGCTTAGAAGTTATTTATCCATTTTTATATAGCCCTTTTCAAAAACAGTGTCGTTTTTGTGATTTTTTCCCCATATTGTCATCCATAACATTTAAATAGAAGTGTTTGGCCAACTTATAAAGGAAAGGACCCAAATGGATTGTGCCAGCATTAGACTATCATCCACCAGAGAGATATAAAGAAGTTGAGGTGGAGAGAAGAATTTTTAGAGAGGGTTGTCAGTGTGGTGGACACAGGACTAAGTCTGTACCCAGAAGATCCATATTTGCAGCCTGTCTCTGATGCCTTCCAGCAGATCCCTTCTCTATGCTCAATTTACTCGTCTCTATATAAAGGTAGGGGGGAAAAATCACATATATTTCTGGATTTCTCCCATGTCGTGGGTTTCACATTACCCTTCACCATATCAAAGTCCCATACTGTGGTTTCCTGGACCTTTAGGTTACACAATCCTGATTCTTAATATTATTGCCATATGTAGGAGAGTTCTAAGTCTCATTACAAACACCTTATCAATAGGTGCTCACTTACTACTCACTTACTCACTCTGATCCCACTCTGGAATAAATCTTGTTTTCTATATGGTATGAGCTCTCATAACATTCTCTGTGTTTTTTCCCACCAGAATACAGATAGCACTTCTTACATTACAATTTTATAGTCATATGACCAAACCCTAAACTACTTATAAAACCTGGAGTGTCTAAGCATGTTAATGGCAGAAACATGTCCCTTTGGTTAGTGCTGCCTCCGAAGTAAGAGTGCCTGGTAACTAATAGGAATCCTGAAAATTAACAATTCATATAAAATCATGTGTGAATTGATAAACAATTTGTATGATGATGATAAAGCATTAAAATATGAATATTTAACATAAAGAATAGACAGATCAATGAGAGACTATTGCATAATGCAACAGGTTAACAGATGAAGACATTCAGAAATGGACTTACAGGGGCTTATGGACTGACATCCCCTAAGTGATTGTCTACATCTGGACAAGGCCCGCTCCACAAGTGAAATATCAACACCATAACCTTAGTATTTTAAAAATATTGTAGAAAGATACATGCACTTGGCCAGTAAGGAATACCAGAGAGAGAAATTCCATGAGTGGATGTTCTCTGTTTTTCTTTCTCCAAAATAAAAATCATTTCAAAGCCTGCCCTTCTCATATTCTTCCATCATACTTAACTTTGACCACATGTACAAAAGTTAGACAATCAAAATTTGTCCATTCTCAACTAGAGTCTACTTCCAAATATTTAATTCAAATAGATCAACATACAAGTCTAAGATTCTCACCTGATGAGCCTTAACACACTAGCCTTGTTTTGAATTCTTACATTTTAATGGAATATAACATGTGATTGTTATGATTAATAAGAATACCTACAATCCTGACTATAAAGTTTCATACTTACCATCTCATTTAAGCTTTGATACATGGGGAGTATCACTGTATGGTGACTAACATAACATAGTAAAAGAATTCTCAGTACAACCATATTCTAAGTTGAGGAGCTAGGTCATCTTGTAAAAAAATGGACCACAAAACTAGTTCTGCTGGAATTATCTCATGTTCCAAAACAAAGATACAAAATAGTTGAAGAAATACAGAATTTTTTAGTCAGAGTGGGCAATATGGAAGTCACATTCTCTACCATCAAGAGTCTGGCCCACCCAATCCCAAAACACAGAAATAAATGATCTATTCAAATGAAAGATATCCTTCTGGGAAACTGCTACATTAAACCCAAGCTAATTTTCTTTTTTTTAATGAACATATAATGCATTATTTGTTTCAGGGGTATAGGTCTGTGATTCATCAGTCTTACACAATTCACATCATTCACCATAGCATACACCCTGCCCAATGTCCATCAACCAGCCACTCCATTCCCCCCATACCCCTCCACGCCAGCAACCCTCAGTTTGTTTCCTGAGATAAAATCACTTATGGTTTGTCTCCCTTTCTGGTTTTGTCTTGTTTCATTTTTCCCTCCCTTCCTCTATGATCCTCTATCTTGTTTCTCAAATTCCTCATACCAGTGGCACACGATAATTGTTTTTCTCTGATTGACTTATTTCACTTAGCATAATACCCTCTAGTTCCATCCACGTCATTGCAAATGGCAAGATTTCTTTTTCTTGGTGGGTGGATAATATTCCATTTTATATATATACCACATCTTCTTAATCCATTCATCTGTTGATGGACATCTAGGCTCTTTCCATAGTTTGGCTATTATGGACATTACTGCTATAAACTTTGGGGTTCATGTGCCCTTTGGATCACTACATTTGTATCTTTGGGATAAATACCCAGTAGTGCAATTGCTGAATCATTGGGTAGCTCTATTTTCTACTTTTTGAGAAACCTCCATACTGTTTTCCAGAGTGGTTGTACCAGTTTGCATTCCCACCAGCAGTGTAGGAGGGTTCCCTTTTCTTCACATCCTTGCCAACATCTGTCATTTCCTGACTTGTTAATTTTAGCCATTCTGAGTGATGTGAGGTGGTATCTCACTGTGGTTTTAATTTGTATTTCCCTGATGCCGAGTGACGTTGAGCACTTTTTCATGTGTCTATTGGCCATTTGGATGTCTTCTTTGGAGAAATGTCTGTTCATGTCTTCTGCTCATTTCCTGACTGGATTATTTGTTCTTTGGGTATTAAGTTTGATAAGTACTTTATAGATTTGAGATACTAGCCCTTTATCTGATACGTCATTTGCAAATATCTTCTCCCATTCTGTTGGTTGTCTTTTGTTTTTGTTGACTGCTTCCTTTGCTGTGTAAAAGCTTTTTATCTTGATGAAGTCCCAATAGTTCATTTTGCCCTTGCTTCCCTTGCCTTTGGTGATGTTTCTAGGAAGAAGTTGTTGCAGCTGAGGTCAAAGAGGTTGCCACCTGTGTTCTCCTCAAGGATTTTGATGGATTCCTATCTCACATTTAGGCCTTTCATCAATTTTGAGTCTATTTTTGTGCATGGGTAAGGAAATGGTCCAGTTTCATTCTTCTGCATGTGGCTGTCTGATATTCCCAACACCATTTGTTGAATAGACTGTCTTTTTTCCACTGGACATTCTTTCCTATTTTTTCGAAGATTAGTTGACCATAGAGTTGAGAGTCCATTTCTGGGCTCGCTATTCTGTTACATTGATCTATGTGTCTGTTTTTGTGCCAGTACCATACTGTCTTGACGTTTACAGCATTGGAATAGAGCTTGAAGTCCAGAATTGTGATGCCACCAGCTTTGGTTTTCTTTTTCAACATTCCTCTGTCTATGTGGGGTTTTTCTGGTTCCATAAAAATTTTCGGATTACTTGTTCCACTTCTGTGAAAAAAGTTGATTGTATTTTGATAGAGATTGCATTAAATGTGTAGATTGCTCTAGGTAGCATAGCCATTTTCACAATATTTGTTCTTCTAATCCATAAACATGGAACATTTTTCCATTTTTGTCTGTTCCTCAATATCTTTCATGAGTACAGATTCTTTGCCTCTTTGGTTAGATTTATTTCTAGATATCTTATGGTTTTGAGTGCAATCGTAAATGAGATCGTCTCCTTAATTTTTCTTTCTTCTGTCTAGTTGTTGGTGTATAGAAATGCAACTGATTTCTGTGCGTTGATTTTATATCCTAACACATTACTGAATTCCTGTATGAGTTCTAGCAATTTTGGAGTGGAGTCTTTCGGGTTTTCCACATAAAGTATCATACCATCCACAAAGAGTGAGAGTTCAACTTTTTTTGCAGATTCAGATGCCTTTTATTTCTTTTTGTTGTCTTATTGCTAAGGCTAGGACTTCTAGTACTATGTTGAATAGCAGTGATGACAGTGAACATCCCTGCCGAGTTCCTGACCTTAGTGGTTTCCCATTGAGAATGATATTCGCTGTGCATTTTTCACAGAGGACTTTTATGATATCGAGATACGTACCCTCTATCCCTACACTGTGAAGAGTTTTGATCAAGAAAGGATGCTGTACTTTGTCAAACGCTTTTCCTGCATCCATTGAGAGTATCATAGGTTCCAGTTCTTTATTAATCTATTGCATCACATTGATTGATTTGCAAATGGTGAACCAACCTTGCAGCCCAGTAAAAAATCCCACTTAGTCATGGTGAATAATCTTTTTAATGTACTGTTGGATCCTACTGACTAGTATTTTGGTGAGAATTTTTGCATCCATATTCATCAGTAATATTGGTCTGTAATTCTCCTTTTTGTTGGGGTCTTTGTCTGGTTTTGGAATTAAAGTAATGTTGGCCTCATAAAATGAGTTTGGAACTTTTTCTTCTACTTCTATTTTTTTTTAACAGTTTCAGGACAATAGGTATTAATTCTTCTTTAACTATTTGGTAGAATTCCCCTGGGAAGCCATCTGGCTCTGGGCTCTTGGTTTGGGGCAGTTTTTGATGACTCCTTCAATTGCCTTACTGGTTATAGGTCTGTTCAGGTTTTCTATTTCTTCCTTATAGAGTTTTGGTAGTTCGTACATCTCTAGGAATGCATACATTTCTTCCAGATTGTCTTATTTGCTGACATACAGTTGCTCATAATATGTTCTTATAACTGATTGTATTTCTTTGTTGTTGGTTGTGATCTCTCCTTTCTCATTCATGATTTTATTAATTTGGGTCCTTTCTCTTTTCTTTTTGTTAAGTCTGGCCAGTGGTTTATCAATCTTATTAATTCTTTCAAAGATCCAGCTCCTACTTTCGTTGAT
Source organism: Mustela nivalis (assembly GCF_964662115.1). NCBI lineage: Eukaryota > Metazoa > Chordata > Mammalia > Carnivora > Mustelidae > Mustela > Mustela nivalis. Next base: position 114,701,625 of record NC_139040.1, on the reverse strand, counting down.
CAGTTGTATTGGTTTTTTGTTTGTTTGTTTGTTTCTATTTCATTGATTTCTGCTCTGATCTTTATTATTTCTCTTCTGCTGGGTTTGGGCCTTATTTGCTGTTCTTTCTCTATCTCCTTCAGGTGTAGATTTAGGTTGTGTATTTGAGAACTTTCTGCTTTCTTGAGAAAGGGTTGTATTGCTTTAGGACCCCCATTGCTTCATCCTAAAGATTTTGAAGAGTTGTGTTTTCATTTTCATTTCTTTCCATGAAATTTTTTTATTTATTCTTTAACTTCCTAGTTGATTCATTCATTCTTTAGTAGGATGCTTTTTAGAGTCCACGCATTTGAGTTCTTTCCAATTTTCCTTTTGTGATTGAGTTCGAGTTTCAAAGCATTGTGGTCAGAAAATGTGCTGGGAATGATCCCAATCTTTTGGTACTGGTTGAGACCTCATTTGTGACCCAGAATGTGATCCATTCTGCAGAATGTTCCATGTGCACTAGAGAAGAATGTGTATTCTGCTGCTTTGGGATGGACTGTTCTGAATATATCTGTGATGTCCATCTGGTCCAGTGTATCATTTACAGCCTTTATTTCTTTGTTGATCTTTTGTTTTAATGATTTGTCCATTTCAGTGAGGGGGAGTGTTAAAGTCCCCTACTATTATTGTATTGTTGTTGTGTTTCTTTGACTTTCTTATTAATTGGCTTATATAATTGGCTGCTCCCATATTAGTGTTTTGTTTTAATGTGTGAGGAACTTTTCTTCTTTACATTCCTCAGTAAAACTTCCTAACTATCCTGAACTGAAATTGTATTTGCTCAGCTTATCTTTGACCTCTGATTTCCCCAACCATGGACTCTTTACAGCACATGTCAGTTGATCCATCTAGGATCCTTAACCCAACCAGCTCTTTTCTCTGTGGAAATTGCTGCCATTGGCTTCCATGACACCATTATTGGGTCCCTGTCCTGGTCGTTCTGGCTACTTTTTTCCAGTATCCTTTAGTCCTTCTTTTTACTTTACTTATTTCTTAATTACTGGTTTTTCCTAGGGTATCATTCTTGACCCTAGTGTTTCTACATACATTCCCTGTGCAACTTCACTAAGCCATGAATCAAAGTATCACGCGGACACTGAAGAATCCAAAATTTCAAACTCCATCTCTGTCTACCTGCCCTGCCTAATGTTTTGCAAACATTTTAAACTTAAAGTGTCCCAAGTACGACATATTTATTACTTTCTTCCCCTATTGCCCTTAGACCTCTCCCTTCCTGTATTTTCTGTCCTACGACATCACCATTGGTCTTGAAACACACTAAAGTCTTTTTTAAGGGAGGCAGTTTTAAAAGGAGTCTTTTTTAAGTATTTTTTAAGGGAGACTACCTTCCCTCCAGGACCTCACCCATGTTCTTTCTCCTACAACATTCTCAGATGTCCCTTCCCTTAGTTACCTCTTAAGGATCCTACACTTTCCATGCTAATTTCTCATATATGTTCTCTTAGCTTTATTTTTTGCTAGCTGTTTCAAAACTGACTTTTCCTTCTTAGTACTTATTACTTAGAACTTATTAATGCCTTATAACCACACGAGTGGTTATTAAATAAATGACAATGTTTTTCACTTCTCCACTGTTTTGCAAGAACACAGCAGCCATATTTACTTTGGCCCAACATTTTATCAAGCACAATCTCTGGCACATGAAATGCTCTTAATAAATCCTCTTAGATATTGAATGAGTAACTTCTAACACCCCTCAACTTCAATCAGTTGCCATATCCTTTTGCTTCTATTAAATCACTTATCTTTCAAATCTGCTCTTTCATTACCGTCTCAAGTCTAGTTCTTAGAGGACATCCTCAGCATCCCTTGCCCACCATCAGCCTCAACTCCATCTACCAAACTACTAGTATTGTTACTTTTTAAACACAAACATGATACTCTTGCTCTGGAATCTTCAGTAACTCCCAGATTTCTCCAGGAACAAATTTAACTCCTAAACCTGGTCTACAAAATTCTTGACAACCTTACTTGAATCTTTAGGAAGCTTGTCCTATCACCCCTAGAATTAGGAAACACATGAAGCAGCGTCTGACTCAGGCAAGCAAATTCCACACCTGGGGCTGGACTTGCTCTCAGAAAGGTACAATGAGGTATATTGCTGGTGAAGTGAACCACATGAATGCACAGGAGTCAGACTTGGCCTCATTAGAACACATGAAATTGGGCACCTGCCCATCCTGGGTCTGAGCCCAGAGCAGCTGAACCCCAATATGTCACATCAAAAGAAGAAAATTCAACAAAATTTGGAAACTTTTATTTGCCAAAAGGAAGGACTGCCCACACTGGCAAGCAGGTAGTGACTAGATGCATGAACTATGGTGCATTTGAAAGCCAACAAATATCAAATCTATAAATACATAAAACAGGCTCCCTGAGAAAACCCATAGGCCTAAATACCCAGGTGTCACTATTAAGGGACTAATCCACACTTGAGATGATAATGCAATATAAAAATTTCTTTTGAAAATCAGAAGACTTCGAGCCAGGAAACAGAAGGGAGGCAATATATGGCAGTGTTTGCATGAGTCCTGACAACTCATAGAATGATGGGATGAGGGGATACTGGTTTCTCTCCAGTAGGAAATATTTAAAGCAGATAAGGAAATACACCCACAGTTCCTACACTAAAGGGTGCAATGAGGGAAGGCACTGTAGGCCAGACACATGCCTGAAAGTCTGCCTTGAAAAGGACTGGGTATTTATCCCAAAGATACAGATGTTGTGAAAAGAAGGGCCATCTGTACCCCAATGTTTATAGCAGCAATGGCCACGGTCGCCAAACTATGGAAAGAACCAAGATGCCCTTCAATGGACGAATGGATAAGGAAGATGTGGTCCATATACACTATGAAGTATTATGCCTCCATCAGAAAGGATGAATACCCAACTTTTGTAGCAACATGTATGGGACTGGAAGAGATTATGCTGAGTGAAATAAGTCAAGCAAAGAGAGTCAATTATCATATGGTCTCACTTATTTGTGGAGCATAACAAATAGCATGGAGGACAAGGGGTATTAGAGAGGAGAATGGAGTTGGGAGAAATTGGAAGGGGAGGTGAACCATGAGAGGCTATGGACTCTGAAAAACAATCTGAGGGGTTTGAAGTGTGGGGGCGTGGGAGGTTGGGGTACTGGGTGGTGGGTATTATGGAGGGCACGGATTGCATGGAGCACTGGGTGTGGTGAAAAAATAATGAATACTGTTTTTCTGAAAATAAATAAATTAATTTATTTTTTAAAAAAAGAAAAGGACTTTGTAAACAAAACCTTGATATAAGTATTTGCAGATGCTTCAAAGACAAAAATGATAAATTTCAGGACCCCATATTCTAAGGTAAAGTACTCTACTGTCTTGCCAAAATCATGAGCAATATTCTTTCAACTGCCATTAGCCCAAATGTCTACTTTGGGACATGAATTTGAGGAATAAAAGGAGGAAATACATTTAAACTGAGTTGAAAAAGTGGTAGCCATTCACCTCCAAGTTTGGGCTTCTCCTTTTAATTTTACATTCTATTTAAACGGAGGGTATCTGCTGAGGAGATTCCACAGTTAGTGCCAAACCTGTCTTTCTTAATGTGCGCTCCACTGGAAGCCATGCATGGCTTGCTCACTTCTCTGCCTGTTTCTTCTTTAAGGAATAGCACAGAGGATGTTAGAAGGAAGGGAAAAATGGGGGAGGAGGAGTCAAAGGGGGAGATGAACGATGAGAGACTATGGTATCTGAGCAACAAATTGAGTGTTTCAGATGGGAGGGGGCAGGGGATAGGTTTGGCTGGTGGTGGGCATTAAGGAGGTACATACTGCATGGAGCACTGGGTGTTACACACAAACAATGAATCATGGAACAGTATATCAAAACTAATGGTGTACTATATGGTGACTAACATGACATAATTTAAAAATTATTAAAAAAAAAAAAAAAGAATCCAAACCATCCTTCAGTGGCACAAGCCGCCTGGAAATGACGTGGGATAGGAATGCTGCATCAAATATCCCATGGATTTCCCACTCCACCTTTTTCCCATAAAGGTGGCACCATTATTCAGTTAGATGTCTCTGGCAAATCCAAGTTAAAAATGCAGTCGTTCGCAGTCCTTGCATCTGATGTTCACAGGGTTGTCAGGTCCATGCTCAGGAAAAAGTTCTAACAAACCCCATGACCACTGGTAACCTCAACAGGAGGATGGAGTACCTGGTCCAGCACATCTGTTATGAAAACTAGAGATCCCCTCTCTGTCCAGCTATGCAGCTGGCACCCTGAGCACATTTGCCATGCTTCCTTGGCTTCATGTGCTAGAATTACAAGGATCTGTTTTTGAGACTAGGGGCAAACTGCAGATGGATTGCCAAGTCTTATGTATATTTATTCAAACAGTATTAACCTGGGTAATGCAAGTGTAAGTGTTTTGACTCTGCTGATTTTCATCCTCAAAAAGTCCATATCTATGTGCACCACACAAAAGCTGTGTGTCTCGTGCAGTTGGCTGATGATGTTTGACACTAGATCATCTGGGTTTCCCACTCCCAAGTAACAGTCCACACTATCACAACATGGGTATGTGTCAAGGAGTTTGTTTAAAAAAAAAAATAACAAAAAAACAATGTGCATTCAGGAAGGGGGGTGATTTCTACTGCAAACCCAATAGCCCAGACTCCACACATTGTGCAGAATTCCCATTTTTCCATGCACAGAAGCAAGGGGTTTTGTCTGGAGTCCTGTAACTTCTTTAGCCCACTACACCACATCTGCCTTTAACATAGAGGATGTGACCACAAAACGACATGTCCGAGCAGGGAGCCCGATACAGGACTCCATCCTGGGACAACAGGCTCATAACCTGAGCCAAAGGCAGTCACTTAACCAATGGAACCACCCAGGCACCTGGGTAGCTCTATTTTTAACTTCTGGAAGAACCTTTATACTGTTTTCCAGAGTGGCTGTACCAGCTTGCATTCCCACCAGCAGAGTAAGAGGATTCCCCTTTCTCTGCATCCTCACCAACATTTGTTGTTTCCTGACTTAATAATTTTAGCCATTCTGACTGGTATGAGGTGGTATCATTTGCATTTCCCGTATGCACTAGCCATAGTATGGCTAGTGATGTTGAACATTTCTTCAGGTGTCTGTTAGTCTTTCTTTGGAGAAGTATCTGTCCATGTCTTTTGCCCATTTGCTGACTGGATTATTTGTTTTTTGGGTGCTGAGTTTGAGAAATTCTTTATACATCTTGGATACCAGCCCTTTCTCTGTTATGTCATCTGTAAATATCTTCTCCCATTAGTTTCAATGACTGTTTCCTTTACTGTGAAAAAGTATTTTATCTTGATGAAGACCCCAAAATTCATTTTTGCTCTTCTTTCCCTTGCCTTTAGAGACATGTCTTGAAAGAAGTCACTGTGACCAATGTCAAAGAGATTATTGCCTGTGTTCTCCTCTAGGATTTTGATTGATTCCTGTCTCGCATTTAGGTCTTTCATCCATTTTGAGTTTATCTTTGTGTATGGTCTTAGAGAATGGTCCAGTTTCATTCTTCTGCATGTGGCTGTCCAATTTTCCCAATACCATTTATGGAAGAGACAGTCTTTTCCACTGGATGTTCTTTCCTAATTTGTCGAAGATTAGTTGACCATAGAGTTGAGGGTACATTTATGCATTCTCTAGTCTGTTCCATTGATCTATATGTCTGTTTTTCTACCAGCACCATGCTGTCTTGATGCCTATAACCTTGTGATGTAGCTTAAAATCCAGAATCGTGATGCTTCCAATTTTGTTTTTCTTTTCCAAAATTTCTTTGGTGTGATCCCAGGGTCCTGGGCTCGAACCCTGCATTGGGCTCCTTGCTCAGCGGGATGCATGCTTCTCCCTCTCCCATTCCCCCTGCTTGTGTTCCCTCTCTTCCCGTCTCTTTCTGTCAAATAAATTTTTTTTAAATCTTTAAAAAAAAAATTGCTTTGGGTATTTGGTCTCTTTTGTGGTTCCATACACATTTTAGGACTGTTTGTTCTAGCTAGAAGCTGATCTTTCTGTCGTCTGAAAGTCTGCAGTCTGGTCTAATTTTAGATCCAGGGTCTAAAATTACCAGAACAACGCATTTATATGTATCTCCTGTTATGCTTGTATCTCTTACATATTTGGACCATAAAAACCATCATTACTTTAAAAAGAAACCCAGTGAGTAAATCTGTCAAAGAAAAACTGGGGCCTTGACAGGCTGGTCTATGTGGGAATGCAGATGTGGAACACACCTTGAGAAGGGATCCAAGCTGCTACCACAAACACAGGTAAAGATGGGATCTCACTTCCTCCCATGGCACCTGGAGTCCTGGCATGTCATGACCCTAATGACAGAAATAGTATAAATGCATGGTACTAGTGCTTGCTAATTTAAAGGGCTACACACAGGGTTGCCTGAATGGCTCTGCCAGTTTAGTGTCCAACTGTCAATCTCTGTTCAGGTCATGATCTCAGGGTTTTGGGACCAAGGCCCACAAGGGGTTCCATGCTGGATAAGGAGCTTACCTGAGATTCTCTATCTCCCTCTCACTCACCCCCTCCTCTGACACTCACACATTCTCTCACATGTACACACGCACTATCTCACTCATGCGTGCACTCTCTCTCAAAAATAAATAAATTTTAAAAATAAAGGGCTACATACACTAGTTAGATGGATTGATTAGATGCCTAAAGCTACAATGATGTCAACAGGTAACAAATACTAAATCTTCTTAGGAAGAGTATGAAAATCTTAAAAGAGGCTCCTGGAAAATACCCAATGGTCACCTCTTGAAAGTTGGGGAATAATTTTGCACTAAACATAATCTTATATAAAAATCTCCCTGAGGATAATAAGGAAGCACTGACTCCAAAAAGAGCAGAAAGAGGTCATATATGTGGCATGGTCTGCACTCACCCTGACACCTCATAAAAGGAAGAAAAAAAAAGATTCTGTCATTCTCCACTTAGACATTAGTAATATGGATAAAAAAAATATGACCCCTGAGTGACTTCACTATTACAAAGACCCATGATTTAAGGGTGGGAGAGAAATTGATATGGGAGATGATCGTCCAAGAACAAGGAGCCTTATCAGCCCACAGAGAACTGAGACAGTCCCATAGGCAGTGAGGTCTGTATGCCATAGACAACTGAGAGAAGGATGGGAAAGTTACTAGGCTATCCAGAACACATCCTGCCTTAGCTTTTTGCATTTTTTTCCAAGTTCACCCACCCCTGCTCACTTCTTTCCCTGTTTTCTTTTTGTTCCTGTGTCTTCTGTGTTCTCATTCATGATACTGAGTGATATCTTCAAAGAATTCAGTGATTCTCCAAAGAAGAACATGACCCAAGTCATTCAAGGAGATTTGTCATGGAGTAGGTGGGCTGGGAGAATCCCATAGAATCCATTTTTACATATTCATCTTCCATTAACTTGTTTCTAAATTAGGTCTCCCCCAAATGTCCATGGAGCAGGTGCAGATTCTCCTCCCTTCCTGTTCAGATTAAATGTGTCCTATATTAGGCTGCAATGTCGCTTGCATTTCTCCAAAAGAGCACTCTCACCTTAGCAGCCCCAAGGATTAAAAAATTAAATGTCCCTGTGAGCAATTTTGGCAAAATATCAGGGTACCTGAATGTCTACTCCTTATATGTCTGAGATCAAGGAGCAACATGGTGACAGGATGCCTCAAGTGACACCACAAACTTACACATATTATGCGATCCTGGTCCATGATCCAAAAGGCAGAAACAGTAAATGTAGTGAATTGGTAACTGCCATCTAGATGGGCTACACAAATCTGTATGCTTGAACTGACAAGACATAAGAGGCTATAGTTAAAAGCAAAAAGAAGTCTTTGAAAATAAAAGTAGGCATCAAGAAAACACCCACTAACTCTCCTTTTCCTCCATGTTATTTGTTATGATCCACAAATAAGTGAAACCATATGGAGCACTGGGCGTGGTGCAAAAACAAGGAATACTGTTATGCTGAAAATTAAAAAAAAAAAAAAGACTAAGAGTACACTTACCTTGATTAGCACGAGAAGTGTACAGATTATGTTGTATACCTGAAACTAATACAACACTAAATACAACACTGTACATTAATTATACCTCATAAAAAATGACTTTTTAAAAGAGAAATTTAAGAAAAAAAAACACCCACTAGTCCAAATACACTCATTTCAAAGTTGGAGGATAAATTCAGACTGGACATAATCCAATATAAAAATTCCCTCTGAGACTAACCAGAAGGCTTCAATCTTAGTGAGAACAGAAGGAAGTCAATACATGGCAAGTCCTGCATGCGCTCTGACATCTCACAGAATGATGGGATGAAGGGACATTGGCTGGCCTCAATTTTGAAATGCATAAAGTAGATAAGCAAATGTATCAGTAGCACCTACAATTAACATCAAAACTTGAATGTGTTAAACCAGAGTCTACTTTCAAAATTCAAATGGCCTAAACACAATTCTAAGACAATCATTTGATTTTCAACTTTTGTGCCATAGGTTAAAGCTCTTGGTTTGAGCTCCTACCTTTTTTTTTTTTAACCAAATCTACCATCTGGTTTCTAAGATTAATAGTAGGATCTATAATACTGAATATTAGGAGCCATATTATGATTATATATTTATACTGTAGCTTCAGTATAATGGCAAGTACTGAAATATTCCCCACTCAGCTCAAGAAACTAAGGCTCAGAGAAATCAAATGCAAATCCCCAAACCACAAGGTCAATAAGCAGAGATGAGATTGGAACATAAAACACTTGATGCCAAAACATGTGCTTATAAGCAAGAGAAAGAAATTTTACACCAGATAAAGGAGCAACCCCATGTCCTTCTGGGCAACCTATTTCATGGGCAACCTATTTCATGGTTAGATGAAGAAAAAGTAGTACAAAACCACTGCTACTTGATGGGACCACTCAGCTGTGTCTTAAGACACACAATTATTTGAAACATGTAAAACACATAAAGAGTGCTCGCTTCAGCAGCACATATACTAAAACACATAAAGAAACTTCATCAAGATCAAAAGCTTCTGCACAGCAAAGGAAACAGTCAACAAAACAAAGAGGCAACCCACGGAAGGGGAGAAGATATTTGCGAATGACAGTACAGATAAAAGGTTGATATCCAGGATCTAAAGGTTGATATCCAGGATCTATAAAGAACTCCTCAAACTCAACACACACAAAACAGACAATCATATCAAAAAATGGGCAGAAGACATGAACAGACACTTCTCCAATGAAGACATACAAATGGCTATCAGACACATGAAAAAATGTTCATCATCAATAGCCATCAGGGAGATTCAAATTAAAACCACATTGAGATACCACCTTACACCAGTTAGAATGGCCAAAATTAGTAAGACAGGAAACAACATGTGTTGGAGAAGATGTGGAAAAAGGGGAACCCTCTTACACTGTTGGTGGGAATGCAAGTTTGTGCAGCCACTTTGGAAAACAGTATGGAGATTCCTAAAGATATTAAAAATAGAGCTTCCTAATGACCCTGCCATTGCACTCCTGGGTATTTACCCTGAAGATACAGATGTAGTGAAAGGAAGAGCCATCTGTACCCCCAATGTTTATAGCAGCAATGGTCACGGTCGCCAAACTGTGGAAAGAACCAAGATGCCCTTCAACGGACGAATGGATGAGGAAGATGTGGTCCATATACACTATGGAGTATTATGCCTCCATCAGAAAGGATGAATACCCAACTTTTGTAGCAACACAGATGGGACTGGAAGAGATTATGCTGAGTGAAATAAGTCAAGCAAAAAGAGTCAATTATCATATGGTTTCACTTATTTGTGGAGCATAACAAATAGCATGGAGGACAAGGAGAGAAGGAGAGGAGAAGGGAGTTGGGGGAAATTGGAAGGGGAGGTGAACCATGAGAGACTATGGACTCTGAAAACCAATCTGAGGGGTTTGAAGGGGCGGGGGGTGGGAGGTTGGGGGAACCAGGTAGTGGGTATTATAGAGGGCACGGATTGCATGGACCACTGGGTGTGGTGCAAAAACAATGAATACTGTTACACTGAAAAGAAATTTTTAAAAAAAGAAATAATTTAAAAAGAAATAGCCCTCAGGTTTAATTAAAGTAAATTAAACTGTAGGGCTGTATTAAAGTTTAATACAGACTTTTACATACATAGACTATATGTATGTAAAATAAACTGTAGGGCTGTATTAAAGTTTAATACAGACTTTTATAGTATAGTATAGTATAGTATAGTATAGTATAGTATAGACTATATGTATGTAAAAGTCTGTATTAAACTGGATGTTGAAAGCAACATGTCCCTCATATAAGAGTTAAAGCAGAGATTGCACAGAACCAACACTGGCCCAGCTGGCATTAAAAATCAAATTTTTTTAAAAATCACATGTTGAAGTCCTAATATCCAGTACCTCAAAACATAAATTTATTTGGGAATGCAGGATTTACACAGGTATTCGATTTTTTAAAAATTCATTATTATGGGTGGCCCTATGCCAATATGACTAGTGTCCAGAAGAGAAATCTGAGAGGACATGTGGACCATCAGAAAAGTACTATGGTGGATTTTTTTCTGTATTACAAGAGGAAATTTGGACACAGACTCATATATAGGGAGAGTTCCATGAGAACATGAACATGAAGACAGCAATCTATAAGCCAAGAAGAGAAGCCTGGGACACATATTATCTCTCCCCAGATATCAGAAGGAACAGACCTTCTCAACACCTTTATTTACTTCAGACATCTAGTCACCAGAACTATTAAAAAAAATTTTTTTTTCATTGTTTAAACAACAACCCAGTTGGTGGTACTTTGTTTTGACAACCCTACCAAATTAATGCAGGCTTCTGAGGCCAGGGCAATATATGTCAAATACTGACATATACTAAAGTGAGGTGCTAGGCCACCCTGCAAACAAATGGACCAAAACAGAATCTGGTGACTTTGGCCCATCACCCAGCACAGAGATAGACACAGTGAAGTGAGGGATAGAAAAAATAATTCATAAAGAGAGTTGATAGTGTGTTGAGCACTTTCTCCATATTCATGAAGGAGGGACAAAAATTGTTTCCACTCTCTTCAAACCACTGACAAAGGGCTTCAGAAATGTTCACTGATTCCCTTGAAAGTGGGTGGGCACAAGAACTAATGCCTGCCTCACATAGCTAAAATCCAGATGCTGAAGCTAGAGTTGCCCTTGAGAAGGGATATTAAGAGTGCACCTTGTATGAATACCCAACTTTTGTAGCAACATGGACAGGACTGGCAGAGATTATGCTGAGTGAAATAAGTCAAGCAGAGAGAGTCAATTATCATATGGTTTCACTTATTTGTGGAGCATAACAAATAGCATGGAGGACATGGGGAGTTAGAGCGGAGAAGGGAGTTGGGGGAAATTGGAAGGGGAGGTGAATCATGAGAGACTATGGTCTCTGAAAAACAATCTGAGGGGTTTGAAGTAGTGGGGAGTGGGAGGTTGGGGTAGCAGGTGGTGGGTATTAGAGAGGGCACAGATTGCATGGAGCACTGGGTGTGGTGAAAAAATAATGAATACTGTTGGGCGCCTGGGTGGCTCAGTGGGTTAAGCTGCTGCCTTCGGCTCAGGTCATGATCTCAGGGTCCTGGGATCGAGTCCCGCATTGGGCTCTCTGCTCGGCAGGGAGCCTGCTTCCCTCTCTCTCTCTGCCTGCCTCTCAGTCTACTTGTGATTTCTCTCTGTCAAATAAATAAATAAAATCTTTAAAAAAAATAACAATGAATACTGTTATGCTGAAAATAAATAAAAAATAATTTTTTTTAAAAAAAGAGTGCACCTTGGGAAAGAATAACAATTCCTCAATTTGTTAAAAAAAGGGGGGGGGCACCTGGGTGGCTCAGTGGGTTAAGCCTCTGCCTTTGGCTCAAGTCATGATCTTAGGGTTCGGAGATTGGACCCTGCATCGGGCTCTCTGCTCAGCAGGGAGCCTGCTTCCCCCTCTCTCTCTACCTGCCTCTCTGTTTGCTTGTGATCTCGATATCTCTTTCTCTCTCTCTCTCTCTCTCTCTCTCTCTCTCTCTCTCTGCCAAATAAATAAATAAAATCTTTTTTTAAAAAAAGAGCCTCCAGTTTCCAGGTTGGACATATAGGCCCTAGGTAAATAAGTAACCTCAGAATTACTTAAAAGGAATGTCAACTAGAGAATGTCCCCAATAAATGGGGACACTGACAGCCCACAGATAAAAGGAGAGTCTACATGGCTGGTTAAAGAAAAGGCCATGCATTGTGGCAGAGATACGAAGACTAAGGTCCTGAAAGGACCTATGAAAATATCCCTATGACAGCATCTGCCTAGGGTTTCCTCCCTATCTGAGTCCCAGATATACACTATAACTTACTTAACTATGCAAGAATGCACTCTTCTCCCTGAGCCCTTCACTCTCTCTGGGAATAGCATCAGAGAATGAGAATGAACAACTGGTCATTTGGAAACAGATGGAGAAAACAAAATAAAAAACTGATTGTCTATTTCAACTCCCCATCAATATACATCCATCATTTGTAGGATCTCCAATATTTATGCAGACCCCAGTTGGAACTGAAAGATATTTCCTAAGATTCAGAAAATGAGGTTTTAATTATTAAACTAGAATAGGCTTCTTCTAGAGATGCCTGGATGCCTCAGTCAGTTAAGCATCTGCCTTTGGCTTGGGGCATGATTCCGGTCCTGGAATCAAGCCCCGCCTCAGGCTCGTCATGCAGCAGGGACCCTACTTCTCCCTCTGCCTGCCACTTTCCCTGCTTGCGTCCCCTCTTGCTCTCTAACAAGTAAATAAATAAAATATTTTAAAAAGAAAATGTTAGAATAAGCTTCTTCTAAAACAAAACTCATCACAGATATTTGGTTGTGTAAGAGTAAGCAGAAAAGGTAGGAGACTTTCTCAAGATTTTCTCCAAGACAGGGAAAGAAGAGGACCCCAACATAGTTATCTTTGAGAAAAAAAAAAGAATAAAGTTGCTCTATTTCATATCCTATTTGCATCAGGTCAATAGGAACTTGAATGAAGTAAAAGTAATCAAACACCAATCTGACAATGCTTCAAAGTTGGAAGACCACATCAACGACCTCGTGAGGATGGCAGGACAGCAATCTATGGTTGCACTGTCCAGTTCTACATTAGGGAAGGTCATGAAATATTGTGACTTCTAGATTATCCACAAATACATTTTTCTAGCATATTTAAAGGAGCTTTTGAAATAACAACAAAAAAAATCTACCTAGAACCCCAACATGTCATGTTAAAGTAGGAAAACAAGTAAAAATACAAAAACTGGCATTCACCAAAAAGAAGGGATGCAGCACTGGCTGGCAGGGATTGACTAGATGCCTAAAGGGGCAGTAAAATCAACAACCAAAAAATACAAGGTCATTTCATCACACAAAGGACCCTTCAACACACAAAAGAGGCTACCTGAGAGGACCCACAAGTCTAAGCATTCAGGACTGAAAGTCTGTAGTGTGATCAATTTCACAGTGGAGATAATCCAACATAAACCTTGTCTCTGAGAATAGCTAGGATGATTCAGGCACAGAGGGACATGAAAATAGTCACACATGTCATGTGGTGTGCATGTCCCCTGACAGTGCAGAAGGTCAGGGTAAAGGGATATTGGGCTATACCCACACTATATTCCACCTTCTATTCCTCGATTTTGCTCTGTTCACCCCTTGTTTATCCCTTCTCTACTCTTTTACCTTTCTCTCTATTCTTTCCCAGGTGTCCTATATTCTCACTCATTATGCTGACTGATATATGTAAAGAAACTAGTGAATCTCTAACAGAAGACAGGCCTACAATCATTATAAGACACTGTCTTTGGAATGGCTCAACAGGGACAAACTAATGGAACCCATCGGTACATACTCATGTTCCGTATATAGGGATTCCTAATCTTGGTTTGTCCAGGAATGACCAGAGAGCACATCTAAGACTTCTTTCCTCCCTTTTAATTATCTACTTGTCCTTTTTTCACCTGCAAGATGTCACCTGCATTTTTCCAAAGGGCATTAATGACTTGATCGGCTTCTAGAAAACGGGGTTAAAAATCACTAGTGGTGGGGCGCCTGGGTGGCTCAGTGGTTAAAGCCTCTGCCTTCGGCTCAGGTCATGATCCCAGGGTCCTGGATCGAGCCCCGCATCGGGCTCTCTGCTCAGCGGGGAGCCTACTTCCCCCTCCTTCTCTCTGCCTGCCTCTCTGCCTACCTGTGATCTCTGTCTGTCAAATAAATAAACTAAACCTTTAAAAAAAAAAATCACTAGTGGTGAATCTGTCAAAAGAAGTTTGGGCCTTGACCACAGTCCGTTGAGAAGCTTCAGCTGGATCCAACATAGGATCCAGGCTCCAAGAAGTGCTCCTACCACCTCTTCTGAAAAGTGGCAATCGTGCTTCCTACCTTGGACTGTGGAGCCCTGATGTGTGCCAGTTCAAATGGAGGAACAAATACAAATGACGAGAAGTAGGTTTTGCTAAGTTACTGGTTGCTGGGACTGAAACAACACCCGAAACTACAGTAAAGTCAACAGCCAACAAATTCCAGGTGTTTTTAAGGGGAGATGAAAAACAAAGGAGGCTTCCAGAGAATACCCACTAGTCAAAACATCCTCACTTGAAAGATGGGAGATAATTTTGCACTGCAGAAAACAAACAAAAAAAAAATTGTCTCTGAGAACAAGAGGAAGCAATAACTGTAGAGAGAGCTGAAGGCAAACACACATATGGAGGGGCTGCGTGCCCTCTGACAACTCCGAGAAGGATGGGATGAAGGGAAAGTGGATTACTGCCACTTTTGAGGTAGGTTGAGTGGATAGGGAGAGGCATGGTACTCCTACAAGGGTGCAGTAAAAACAAAGGTGCTGAGGGTCAGATACACACCTAGAACATTAGCTTAGGATCGGTACTGCTCATTTCATTGCAAAATGCACCCCACCACCTGCAGAAAAAAACAGGATGTGTTCTCTATGGTCTACATATGGATCCATAGACAGGGAAGGTGATCAGTATTTTTTCCAATCTCGTGAGAAAAACATGAAGACTACTCGAGTTTCGTTCCAGACAAATGGCACACAGTTTCAAGAAGCTTGTCTTAGCTCCCCTCGAGCTGGGAAACACATGAAGCAGCATCTGATTCAGGCAAGTGAACTCCACACCTGGGGCTGGAGCTGTTCTGAGAAAGGCACAGTGTGGTCTGTGGCAGGCAAAGTGAACCACACAACCACATAAAAGCCAGACTGGTCAGATGCGGCCTCATTAGAACACACAAACTTGGGGCACCTGCCCTTCCTGGGGCTGATCCCAGAGCAGCTGAACCCCAACATGCCACACCAAAACAAGAAAACAGAGTAAAAATTTGGAAACTTTTCTTTGCAAATTGAAGGGCTGCCCACACTGGCAAGCTGGTAGTGACTAGATGTATGAGCGTCAGTGCATTCAAATGCCAACAAATACCAAACATTTTTAAGGGGCCTAGAAATACACCAAAGTATACCAGAAGACCCATGGGCCTAATCACCCAGGTGTAAATGTTAAAGGATAAATCCACAATGGAGGGGCGCCTGGGTGGCTCAGTGGGTTAAGCCGCTGCCTTCGGCTCAGGTCATGATCTCAGGGTCCTGGGATTGAGTCCCGCATCGGACTCTCTGCTCAGCAGGGAGCCTGCTTCCCTCCCTCTCTCTGTCTCTCCATCTACTTGTGATTTCTCTCTGTCAAATAAATACATAAAATCTAAAAAAAAAAATCCACAATGAAGATGATAATGCAACATAAAAATTCCTTCTTAGAACCATCAGAAGACTTCGAGCCAGGAGACAGAAAGAAGACAATATACAGAAAGGTTGGGGTGCCTGGCTGGCTCAGTCAGTAAAGTGTGCGACCCCTGATCTCAGGGTTGTAGGTGTGAGGCCCACACTGGGTGCAGAGATTACTTTAAAAATAAAATCCTTAAAAATATATATACAACAGGGTTTACATGAACCCTGACAACTCATAGAATGATGGGATGAAAGGATACTGGCTTTCCTTCAATATGAAATATTTAAAGTAGATAAGGAAATGCACCCACAATGCCTACAATTAAGGGAGAGATGCTCTGGGTCAGGCACATCCCTGAAAGCCTGGCTTGGGAACAATTTTGAGAGCAAAATGATCTTGGTATAAATATATGCAGATGCTCCCAACACCAAAATGATAAATACAAAAGACCCCCAGATTCTAAGGTAAGTACTATAATACCAGATACAACTGGTTCTGCTGACATTAACCCACTCACTACCTAAGGATATGAAAACTGAGGTGGAATAAGGAGGAAAGATACTCCAGACAGAGTATCTGAAAGAGTGATAGGCATTTTCTACCTGCTGTAATCTGTGCTTCCATCCTTTTCTACTCAACCCTATCACTGCACTTCCTATTTAAGTGTGTGTGGGGGGGGAGGGTACCTGCTGAGGAAAGGCCGCATTAAGAGCCCAAACTGACTTTCTTTAGTGTGCGCTCTACTGCGAGCCAAACATAGCTTGCGTACTTCTTTTCATGTTTTTACTTTAAGAATCAAACTCTACACCCAAAAAACAAATACTCCAGCTAAGAAATGGGCAGAAGACATGAGTAGACAAATTTCCAAAGGATACATCCACTTGGCTTACAGACACATGAGAAGACACTCAACATCACTCGGCATCAGGGAAGTACAAAGCAAAATCATGATGAGATATCACCTCACACCTGTCAGAATGGCTAAAATGAATAGCACAAGAAACAACAGGTGTTGGTGAGGATGGAGAGAAAGGGGAACCCTCTTACACTGCTGATGGGAAAGCAAACTGGTGCACCCACTCTGGAGAACAGTATGGAGGTCCCTCAAAAAGTTAAAATTAGAACTACCAACAATTGTACTACTAGATATTTACCCAAAAGATACAAAAATACATATTCAAAGGGGTATGTGCACCCTGATGTTGATAGCAGCATTTTCAACAATAGCCAAACTATGGAAAGAGCCCAAATGTCCACTGACAAATGGATAAAGAAGATGTGGGGTGTATGTGTGTGTGTGTGTAACAATATCATACCATATAATGATAGAGAACAAACTGAGGGCTGACGGGGGGCAGATGGGAGATGGGGATTAAGGAAGGCACTTGTTATGATGGTGGTGTGATGAATCACCAGATTCTACTCCAGAAACAAATAATGCACTGTATGTTAACAAGTAAAATTTAAATTAAAAAAAAAAAAAAGGAATCCAAGCCATCCTTCAATGACACTTGCTTGCTGGAAATGACCCTGTATATGAATGGTCCATCAAATGTCCCAAGGGGTACCTCACTGCTGTATATTTTTCCCTAAAGGTGGCACCATTATTTGATGGGTGTCATTGGCAAATGCAAATTTAAAACAGATTAATATTCCTCTCATCTGATGTTCATGGAGGTTGTCAGGGCAATACTCAGAAAAGGGATCTACCACTCTCCATGCCCAGTGGTAATCTTGAGAGGAGCTCAGAGTGTCTGTTCTGGTACATCTGTTCTAGAAACTGGAGACCCCCTCTCTATTAGACTGTCTAGCTAACATACTAGGCATGTTTGCCAGGCTTCCTTGGTCTGATGTGCTGGAATCACTAGGAAATCTTTTTTTTTTTTTTTTTTTTTGCAAATTCTATCCAGGTGAATATGGTCATAAGCTGGGCAGTACAAGTAGTATGAGCTTGTTGATTCCAATGATTTTTATCTTCAAAAACTCCTTAACCATGTGAACCACACAGAGCATGAAAAAGAGGTGTGTATCTTGTACAATCAGTTGATCGTGTTTGCCACCACAAAGGCTGAGACTCGATAATCTGTGCATCCCCTTGCCGGGCATCAGTGAACACTGTGAAACCCAGTGAACACTGGGTTTGTGTTCAAACCCATGACTCAGTCAAAAATTAACAAGGTACAGGGGCGCCAGTGGGGCTCAGTCGGTTAAGCATCTGACACTTGATTTTGGCTCAGGTTATGATCTCAGGGTTATGAGATCAAGCTCTGCATCAGGCACCATGCTCAGCAGGGAATCTGCCTGAGATTCTCTCTCTCTCTCCCTCCTTTTTTGCCCCTCCCCTTACCATGCTTGCTGACTTCCTCTCTCACGTGGTCTCTCTCTCCCTCTAAAATTAATAAATAAATATTTTTTAAAATTTTAAAAGATTAATGTAGGGATCCCCTTTCACATATTCCACATCCCAGTATCCTGCCATGCTTTAATGAAACCTCTTGGCTGGGCTGGGGAAGCCTTGTGGGCTCCCAGTTGTCCACTTGTCTCCCTAGCACTGCTCTAACCATAGCATTTCCCCCACCAAAACATCCCTTATAATTCAAGAGAAGGTATACAAACTTAACAACACTTGCTACAATACATTCAGCAGCTCCAGTTACAACATCTTGTGTAATTGCCCACCTATAAACTTACATCAGTCCACAGCCCAATCTGAGATTTATTTTCACATCCAAAATAAATTTTTGACTGTGCTCATTGGGTTATTCTAGGAATCACAGTGACTATACCTGTTTATTTTTGAAGGAAAGGTCTAGCTAGAATGGTAGTACTGACCTGAGTCCCATGAACATTGGTCCAAATAGCACTGATTTCAGCCAAAGGGTTAGGTCCTCTTGGTCCTTCTACTGCTATTAGCAGTACGGTCACAGCCAGACTGGCTTACAACATGGGGTCAGTCACAGAAAACTGGGTGCTCTCCACTCCTTGTCCTCCAGAAAAACTGGCAGACTCCCTCATTTGCTAGTCAAAAAGAAAGTCTTAATTGTCCCATTGGGCTTTTACCCAAACCCATGCTTAACATCACTTCTTTCTTCCTCATTGTAGGAGTAGATCTTAAACTGGCTGCCTGTAGTCAAACCCTCTATGAGTGAGGTCTGCTACTGCTCCCCAGGTCCTATTCTATACTTGGGTATGCTGGGTCTCACGTATGCTTTTCCAAAAAAGCATTGTAACCTTATCAGCCTCCTGAAGGAGGAAGTTTAAAATCTGTGGAGTCAGTTTGACACAAGAAGATGGTACAAACCCCCATGTAGTGTGGCTTCTTTTAATGAGAAGCAGGCAAATTTTGCAGCAGTTTTAAGGAAGAAACAACTATTCTATCAGGAACAAATACCAAAGTGTGTGAAGAACAGAAGTTTTTTTCACTACACATATAATTCTGAGTGTGAACTCATTTAAATAATTTCAAGTATTATATCTAGAAAGTATGCCCTCAAAATATATTGGGAATTGTAATTCTCCCAAGGCCATCAAGAATGACATGTATAACTTGCCAATCAACAAGACATCATTATATATTGAAAACCTGACGTTGAAGGAACTCTCCTTGGATGCCATAGGAACATCCACAGTTCAGCATATTACACATTCCAATTACATGTTAGTACATGGTGCATACAATGAATTGGCTTGCAGGCTTCTCAAGGACAGAATCACTTTTAATTTTTCATCTCTTCACTAGAAGTTCTACAGCCGCATTCAGACACTTTTCACAAGAATAAAGACCACAGATATTTTTAGGTATCTAACATACCAGCTTATAGGAGACCATCTACTCTCCTTGGATGGAAGCCCAGAAAGTAGGGGTAAGAGAAGCAGGGGGTGTAATTGGCACCAGTAAACATGGGTTTACACCCACCTTCAGCTGTTCCTTGGCCACGGCCAACGTACTTTTAACAGCTATGCACCAAGTGAACAGTTGATTGCAACCTGACACCTTGTTGCCTAAGCCTAACCTTCTGAAGTTTTTTCAACAGGTAACACTTACTACATAGTACCAGAGAAAACAACCTTAACTCTATCCTGGTCCACACTCTGACAAAGTTTAGACAGTGGAAGGACCCTTAAGATCACATGTCACCTACCATGTAGACAAGAAATATGCTACCAGATCCTAGAAGCCACACCTCTTGTAACTTGGCCTATAATGCTCTACTGATGCAGGAAAGACTTGATGTATCCTAACCTGCCCCTGCTGTGCTATTAGATCAGGAAGTCTCATCTCATCCATAGGTTCAGGGAGGATCATCACAAGTACCATCATCCCAGAGGACTTATCCATTCTTACACTTAACAAAACATCTACTATTGGGGCGCCTGGGTGGCTCAGTGGTTAAGCACCTGCCTTCGGCTCAGGTTGTGATCTGAAGGTCCTAGGATCAAACCCTGCATCAGGCTCCCTGTTCAGCGGGAAGCCTGCTTCTCCCTCTCCTACTCCCCCTGCTCTGTTCCCTCTCTTACTGTGTCTCTCTGTCAAATAAATAAATATATTTTTTTTAAAGTTATTATTAGCTTAGGGATCTACTGTGCCTCTCATTACCACGTAAGTGAGAGAACATGATTCCAGATGCTGGGGAATATATCCTAGCCATTAACCTGACCAGGATGGCCTCTTGTCTAATAAAGGAGCATCATAATTTCATCAACCACATGATCAGTACCATTTGGGATTTCATTCACAAAGAAATACAAAACCAAGGAGAATGTAAATTTACTTTCACACTAAAAATATTTTAAAGGCCTTTTCAGTTTTTGACACTTTAATATTTACTAATAAAGCAAAAAAGAATGAGTTAAAATTCCACTTCCCTGTCATCTTTATGTCATGCACCAGAAAAGACACATGATAAGAAAATGGATAGAAATCCAAGTTGTAGATGACCTGCTTATGGAGGAGCCACCTCTAGGCTGTAGCTGAGTGCTTTTCTACCCTGTAGCTCTATGCTCAAATGAGGGCAGTACAGAAATTCCTGTATCTCAACAAACCCCAAGGGATGAGAAAACTGCCTCATGAGGATAAGGGTTGGAATGACTGACCCAAGTGCAAGAGCTTCAGAAAGCTTCACTTGTGTTCTCTGCATTTAGGGTGACACAGGCATGGTGTGTGATTAATGTAGAACGAAAAACTAAGGCTGGAGTTACCTCTGCTAGGAGGGACAAAAGGGAGCTGGCAGGAATGAACTGGAGATGATAACATCCCACTGCACAACTATGAGGTTTGAATGACAGCATTTCACCTAGGCCTAAGAGACTCACCAATATTTTCAATAGAGCATTGTAGCCTTAACAGTCTCCAGGAGAAAAAGATCAAAAATCTCATGGAGTCCTTTAGGCCCCACATGAAGACAGGCCACTCAAGGGGCAGCCACTCAAAACTTCACCAGTGGCCTCAAGTCTCCCAGCTTAGTAGTACATGGGGGCACTGACAAGTCACAACAGAAGGCAGGAGGAGCATAAATGGGAGGAACTGGTATGACTGCTACCCCACACTGGTTTGACAAGATGGGTTCTATCAAGTCCTTTAATACTTTAACCAGTGCATGAACTCTTCAGTTCTTTTTAGTGGTGAAGGGACCTCAACTTCTACCACAGGCTTCTTCCTTCCTGTATGAAGTAAGATTTGGCTTTTTTGAAAATTTTGATCTACAAAAGTCCAAGTAGCCAGGATCTCAGGAGATTTTCATCGGCCACTTTCTGCCTAATGTGATAAACATTTTTCAATAGGCTGCATACACTGTCATATCTGGAAAATCTATCTTCAGGGAATGATGAGGTGATGGCATACTGGATTACATCCACACTGTATGTGCCTTGTCTTCCTGGACATCTTCCAATTCACTCCCTCTTCTCCCTTCCTTTTCTGTTTTTGTCAAAGGTTCCCAAGGTCTCCCTGTCCTCACTTTTTATGTTGACTGAGATCTTTAAAGAATGCAGTGGTTCTAAAACTGAATATTGGACCCCAATCATTTAAGGAGACTCTTAGGTAAGCTGGACAGGGAGAATCCTTTTTAACATACTCATCTGTAGATGTACAGACAGAGAGATTCACAAATTACTTCTGCCAGCAAATGACCATGGAGCAATTCTAGAAGCTCAGCCTTCCCTTTCCAATATCACCTGGTCCCACTATGAAAGGCAAGGTCTCACAAGCATTTTTTTTCCAGAAAGACATCGTAATTTAGCTGATCTCAGAAGAAGGAAGCTAAAATATCATGAAGATAATTTTATAAGCAGGTAGAGCTAGACTGCTCTGTCTAGTGGGGAGGTGAACTCAAGGCCAACAGGGAGATAGGATTCCTGAAGTGCCACCATCACCTTACATGCAAGCTTAGGACGGGGATTCTAGCCTGGTGCTGGGAGCCTCAATATGTCACCACCTAAATGGCAGAAAGAGTACAAGAATAGGAAACGTATTTGCCACACAGAAAGACTACCAAAAAAAAAAAAATGATTATACACACTTGTCACCCCAGTGTGTGACCAGACACCAGAACCTGCAACCAACAACCAACAAACATCAAGTCTTTTTAGGTGACATTGGACAAGACAAAGGAGGCTCTCAGAAAATACCCACTGTAGTCTAAACACCTCCATTTGACGGGATGAGGATAAATTTGGACTGGAGATAAGTCAACATAAAATTCTAAGCACAACCAGAAGACTTCAAGCCAGAAGAGAGCACAAGGGAGTCAATATGAGGAAGGGTCTGCACGCGCCTGACAACTCACAAAATGATGTGGCGAGGAGGTACTGACTTCCCAACATCTGAAAGCAGTAAGGAAATGCATGTGTAGTGGCTACTATTAAGGGTGCCTTGAGGAAAGGTCCTCACAGATGTGACCATAAAGCCTGTCTTGGATAAAATGTTGAAAGCAACACATCCTTGGATACAAGCATTTTTGGCAGAGGCTCCAAAGACCAAAACAATTAATGTCTAGAACCCCATATTCTAAAGTGAAGTAATATATTGCCTTGCCAAAATCCTGAGCAAAACTGGGTCAGTTGGCGTTGGTCCATTTCCCAGCACAGAGATATGAAAAGTTGAGGTAAAAGAAAGAAAGAAAGAAACTCTGGGGGAGTTATCAGGGTCGTAGGCATTTTCTTCCCTGACCAGAATCTGGACCTCCTCCTGACATCTCAAAAATCATGAAATATCCAATTTAAACGGGAGGTACCTGCTGGGGGGAATGCCACATTTAGACCCAAACTGACTTTCTTACACATGGGCTCCACTAGGAGATGAGTGTCAGCTATCCATTTCTCTTTATTCTTCAAGAATTCAAGCCATCTTTCAGTGGTGTCTGCAGCCTGAAGATGACACAGGAAATAAATGGGCCATTGAATGTCACATAAAGTAGCCCACTGCTAAGTACATTTTACTATAAAAGTCACCCCAGTATTTGATTACATGAGGTCAATGAATCCAAATGAAATCACAGGGGTTTGGGGTTTTTTTTAATTATTTATTTATTTGATAGACAGAGATCACAAGTAGGCAGAGAGGCAGGCAGAGAGAGAGGAGGAAGCAGGCTCCCTGCTGAGCAGAGAGCCCAATGTAGGGATGTGGGGCTTGATCCCAGGACCTTGAGATCATGACCTGAGCCGAAGTTAGGCGCCCCTAAATTTAAAAAAGAAGAAGAAGAAGAAGAAGAAGAAGAGAAAGAAAGAAAGAAAGAAAGAAAGAAAGAAAGAAAGAAAGAAAGAAAGAAAGAAAATAAATAAATAAATAAATAAATGCTGTGCAGGCACCATCTCTGCATCTCAATCACTCATGTTTGGAGACTGACTAGACACTTTTGCCTGAACCTCTGAGATACTATTAATGCCTGGTTTACTTCTTCTCTGGATGTGCCACTCTCACTTAAAAATGGGTATTTTGGGGGTAAAACCCACTTTGTTGGAATTCTCATTTGGTGCTCATTTTCTAATAGAAAATTAGGGCATATCAATGCCTGCTTAATATGCTTTCTTACTCTCTCAATATCCATCAGCACCTACTAACAAGCCAGCAATATTGCTTCAAACAGGGTATATCAGGTGATGATGTCAGGCAAGCAACATAAACAAATCACAAAGGGAGTCACTGCCTAGAGGTCACATCTTTTGCCACAGGTTCTGGTCCACATAAATATCCGTCTCTGGTACTTTTTCTCAAAACACACTGCATGAGTGATGTGTGTGAGTAGAAAAGTGGTCTGTATAGCTTGTTTGAGAGTTTCCATAGCACACTCATCAAAAAGGCTACCTTTTGAGTCATCTTTTATAATGGGCTGAACAGGATCCCTGTATATGGGGTATGAAGTTCACCCAATACCGATCAGCATATCACATACTTTGCCAAATTTCATTTTCTGGAGGTTTTTAGGCCATCGGTTTTTCTTGAACAAGGTCAGGGAATGTCATCTGGGGATTAATCTACATGGCTCACCAGAACTATATCTAGGTGGCTAGCTGCTGATTCTTCTCATGGTTAAACTCTCAACATGGGCTCCACAGGTAATGTACTGTCTGCATAACAAACACAGTACAACTGCCCTTAGCCCTTCTTTCACAATAATGTCATCATTTAATGATACCAGGACTCTTCTGGTAAGAATTCAGCCTTTTGTGAGTCTCAACCAATCAACCAGTGAGAAATCATGGAATGCCTCAGGATGCTCTGCAGTAGACAGGAGAACATACATTACAGTATGTGCTCCACAGAAACACATAGCCTCTGATCGTCCAATTGTAATGTGATCTGAAAAAACAAAGCATTAAAATAACCAGTGCCTAACACCATGCTTTTCAGTCAACAAAATGACTCTATGACCATCATAATAACTAGAATTACAGGGGTAAGGAGGGTTACCAGACTGAGTTTGTGGTCATCCACAATTTGATGTGAGGTACCAATGGCTTTTCTCACTGATAACACAGTTATTGTAGGGCGGTGTAGTCTCTTTAAGCACCTCTTTCTCTTTGTTTCTTGATCAGTATAGGAACCTCCTTTTACCTCCTTCCTCCTAAGGCTTTATTGATACCTCATGGCTAAGCTGAGGAAGACAGGAAGACTGATAGGCTCCCAACTGTCCATTCATCCCACTACCAATGCTCTAATTGTGATATTTCCCCATTGGGAACATCCCTTACAACCAAGAGACTAATTATATATATTTGATCTTCCCACAATACATTCAGCAGTAACAGCTATAATATCTTGCACGTGAATTGGTCTGTAAGGGCCCACACATAAACTCGCATCAGTCCATAGTCCAATCTGAGAGTTATTTCCTCAAAGTAAATTTTGACAGTGCTCATGAGAATTTCAGGGCATCACAGTCACTTGTGTCCCTGTGCGCAAAGGACTGGAAAAGTGTGAAAAACATGAGTACAGTTGAGTCTCCCCAATACATTTTCACCAGTGGACAAAGCCTTTTGTCCCATTTAGAGACTGTCTAGGGTCTAGATCTGTTTGTTCTTAAAAGAATAGAGGCCTGAAGTAGAAGTCAGTATTGAATATGTTAAAGAAACATCTATGTGAACAAGAAAAATCTAGCAAATTTTTCTGTCTTCTTGGTACTCTTCCTGTCAATACCCAATATTCATGGTTAGATTGGCTTGGAACATGCCAATTTATGTGATGCTTTTTGGGTAATCTCCACTCCTTTCCTGCCAGCACAACTGAGGGCTTCCTGATCTACTACGTAAAAGAAGCCTCTAAAGTCTCATTAGGTTTTAGCCCAGACCTATTCATACTGCTCTTTCCTTTCTGCTTTCTGTGGGAGCAAAGCTCAGTATAGCTCTACATAACTAACTACACTTGAACAGGAGGGAATATTTTATCTGTAATCATAGCCGTCAGTCATACAGAAGAAGTTTCCATTTCCTGGTGACAGAGATGAGAAACTAAGAAGAAAAGAATGTTTTTCTTAGATTTATGGGGTTCTCTACCCTTTATGTCTTTCTTATCATGTTGTGTTCTACCCTTTATGTCTAACTCCAACTACCTATACAATTCAGCAGGGGTCTCAGGGACAGAGTTGAAGGATCATGTGCCTCCCTGTCACCAAAGCATTTATAATCTGCAACCATATACCAATGTTGTGGACACTGTAGTCTTATCTATTCTGCAAATCCATTTTGAGGGGTAAAGGGTAGGCTGAAAATCCCATATCCCAGAAGACTATGGAGCAAATGAGAATTTGCTTCATGACAACCTTGAAAGGGGGAGAGGAAGGCAAGTACGACATGGCAAGGTGATCTGCCACATTCTGATGGGATGTGTTTCAAGCTTTTCCCTGTGTAACCTATAAGGATAGGTGCAAAGTCACCAAGGCAAAAACATAAAATGAATACCCTATACCTGGATAACACCAGGGAGCTTCTCCATTTGCGACATCTGTAAGTCATAAAATCACCACAATCTTGAGGGAAGATTACACTATCCTTCACCCCTCACATGTTTCTCTGTAATACTCAGGCTTGCATGACTGGAGACCCATGACTGATTTTGAGATGAGATAATTCATAATGTTATGAATTAAATGTTTGTGTCCTACTCTCACCCACCGCCACCAAATTTATATGAAGCCCTAACCCCACTGTGATGGTATCTGGAGATGGAGCCTTCAGGAGGTAATTGGGTTTAGATGAGGTCATGAGGGCAGGGCCATCATGATGGGATTTATGCCCTTATAAGAAAAGGAAGAGACATCAGAGCTCGCTCTCCATAGCACATGTGGACACAGCAAGAAGGCAGCCATCTGCAAGCCAAGAAGAGGGCCTTTACCCAAAACCAAATCTGCTAGGACCTTGATTTTGGACTTCTCAGCCCCCAGAACTAGGAGAAACAAATGTCTTTTGTTTAAGTCAACCATGCTATGGTGTTTTGTTATAGTTGCTAAGCTGAGTAAGACAGATGGGATGAATGACATAAGTGCAACAGCTTTAGGAAGCTTCACCCATGACTCTGGAGTTAGAAGTGCAAAGGGACTAATGTCTGACTCACACAGGAAAAAGCTGGAGCTAGTACTGCCCTTACTAGAAGGTACAATAAGGTCGTTGACTTGGGAGCCCCTGTACCTCCACCACCTGAAGAAGAGAGGTCTTTGTTCTCCGTGGTCAGCATGTGGGCTCTGAGAAAAGAAATGTGGTAGGGATTTTCTCCACCCTGTAAGGAAAGGACAGCATATAACCAAGAGCTTCAGAAAACTCTTCTTATGTCCTGTGGAGTTTTTGAAACACAAGGTACAGTATCTGAGATACACAAATAAAGTCAAGAACCTGGGACTGGAGCAGCCACTGCCAAAGATATCATAAAAGGGTAGTTTGGGAATGAGCTGTGCTTCTGCCATGTGCAAGAGAAAGGACTGCATTTCCAACGTCCACATGCGGATGTTACAATGGTGAGTGGCATAAGATTGTGTTAGAAGGAAAGCATCCAGAGGAGTATGTGGAAAGAACAGAAGGAGCCAAACTGAAGGGTCAGTCACAAAAGGCTGAGGAATTGAGTATGGGTCAAGTGGACAGGCAAGGAAAGGCGTATTTCTGAAAACCTGCACTGAAGAGGATTTTGAATATATATGCTCCAAAGGCCAAGACAACAAGTGCCAAATACTCCCATAATGTAATGTGAGGTACTAGTATGCCTGTTATGGACTGAATTGTGTCCTCCAAAATTCTTGTGTTGAAGTCCTAACCCCCAGTGTGATTTACTTGGATATAGGGCTTTAAGGAGATAATTAAAATTGAATGAGGTCATCACAGTAGGGTCCTAATTCAATAGGACTGGTGCCCATTTAAGAATAGGAAAAGTCAGGACACCTGGGTGGCTCAGTTGGAAGGGCATCTGCCTTTGGCTCAGGTCATGATCTTGAGACTCTAGGACTGAGCCAGAGAAGATTGAGAGTGAGACTCTGGGATTGAGCCAGAGAGAGCCTCCTTCCCCCTCTCCCTCTGCCTCTCCCCTCTACTCATATGCTCTCTCTAATAAATAAATAAAATGTTTTTAAAAAAGAATAGGAAAAATCACCAAATTGCACACTCTCTCTGTACGCATGAATAGAAGAAGCTATGTGAGGACAAACAAGAAGATCGCCATCTGCAAGCCAGGAAGATGGCTCTCATTAGAGATCAATCCTGACACTTAGATCTTGGACACCTACCTTCCAGAACTATGAAAAAATAAATTTCTGTTGCTTAAGCCCCCCAGTCTGTGGTATCTTATTATAGGAACCTGAGCAAACTAACAGAACACGCCACAAAAAAATAGACCTATATGGGTTCTCTTGACATTAGCCCACCACCCACCATAGAGATATAAAAGAACTGAGAAGAAAGGAGAAAAGAATTCAAAGGTATCAGTGTGAAAGGCATTTTGTCCACAGTCATGAAGTACAGAAAAGGACTATTTACCCCTTGCCACAAAATCACTGACAAAGAGCTTTACAACTGACTAAGGTCCCTAAAGATTAAGGAAGATGGGAACTAGTGTCCGACCTACCCAAGTAAAATACAAGAGGCTGAGACTAGTGGTACCCCAAGATAAGGAACAGTAAAAGTGCATCTTGGGAGAGGGCAGCAAACCCACAATTTATAGAGAAGATATCTCTGATTTCCAGGGTTCACATATGGATTCTAGGGGCAAAAGTACCTGAAAATTACTTAAATGCCAAAAGCAGCACATGAAGAGGCAAAATGACCCCCGAAAGAGTTTAAAAACCACAAAAGGCCTATGGACTGAGGGACAGTCTCATAACCAATCAGAGGAAAAAGGCATTGCATTTAACAAGAGCATAAAGTCTTAAGTCCCTAAAAGATGAAATGAAAATGTCTCTAAGAGAGCATCCACTCATGGGGCACCTGGGTGGCTCAGTGGGTTAAAGCCTCTGCCTTCAGCTCAGGTCATGATCCCAGAGTCCTAGGATCGAGTCCCACATCAGGCTCTCTGCTCAGTAGGGAGACTGCTTCCTTCTTTCTCTCTCTCTCTCTCTCTCTCTCTCTCTCTGCCTGCTTCTCTGCCTACTTGCGATTGCTGTCTGTCAAATAAATAAATAAAATATTTTAAAAAAGAGAGAGAGAGAGAGAGAGAGAGAGCATCCACTCAGAATTTCCTCCATATCTCAGATATGAGACCCACGCTACAATTTAGTCAACTAGTCAAGGATGGGCTCTTCTCTCTAAGCCTTTTTCTCTCTGGTAACCACACCAAGAGGGATAAGAATGAGCAACTGTACAACTAGGGAGAAGTTATACAATTTCTCACTGATCAATAAAATCAAGGCAAAACATGACTGCCTATTTTGAACTCCATTTCTATATACACACCATTTGCAAGACTCCAATCTTTAAAGAGTACTTAGCTGGAAGTAGAAGATAATTCTCAATGTTCAAAAGTGGAAGGGTTTTTTTTTTAAGATTTTTAAAAATTTACTTGACAGAGAGAAAGAAAGCACAAGCACAGGGAACAACAGAGGCGGAGGGAGAAACAGGCTCCCAGTTGAGCAGGGAGTCTGATGGAGGACTTGATCCCAAGACCCCGGGATCATGACCCGAGCCGAAATCAGATGCCCAACCAACTGAGCCACCCAGGCACCCCCAGAAATTGAAGTTTTTATTACTTTTCTATAATAAGCTTCTTAGAGATTGGAAGTAACAACAGAATATTTGGCTATCTAAGGGTAACCAGAAAAACTATGAGACCCTCCTGGGCTTTCCTCCCAGACATGGGGGAAACAGATCCCCAACATAGCTTTCTTAAGAAAGAGAAAAAGAATAAATGTGTTGTCTTTTTTACCTCACTCACATAAGCTCCATAGGATCTCAAGTGAAGACACTGATCGAATTCCAATATGACTATACTCCAAAGTTCTTTGAAAACACAAAAGCAGGGATCCAGTCACGTTTCCACTATTTGATACTACAAGGTGGGAGACAATGACACACTGTGACTGGTCAGCTCTCCGTAAATATATTTTTCTAGTGTTTTTAAAAGGCCTATAAAATAATGAAAGCAAAGACCTTAAATCCCAACAGGTCACATCATGACACGTGAAAGCAGAATAAATATGCAGAAACTGGTATTAGACAAAATGAAGGGCTTCCCACATGAGCAGGCCCAAATTGACTAGATCCCTGAAGCTGTGATAAAATCAGCAACCAATAAAGACCAAGTCTCTATAAGGGGCCTTTATATGTCACAGACGTGAGGCATTTGGATGCAACCTGAAAACTCACAGAACAATGGGATGAAAGGGTACTGCCTTACCCAGTGTTTGAAATATGAAAAGTGCATAAAGAATTTACCCATAGAACCTACAATAAAGAACAGAGTGAGGGAATATGCTATGCATCAGACAGATCCCTGGAAGTCTGTCTAGAACAGGATGTTGAACCTTGGATAGGCGTTTGGCAGAGGCTTCAAAAGTCAAAACAACAAATGCCAAGGACCCCATATTCTAAGGTAAAGTACCATATTAACTTGCTAAACATCAAACCAAAACTGGGCAACAACAATAACCCACTGCCCCCTGCTGATAGATGAAAAATTGAGGTGGACGAAGAAAACATTGGAGGAAGTTATCAGCATGGTAGCTGCTGTTGGGTCACATCCCTTTTACTTAACCTTGTAATTAAGGAATCTACTTAAATGGGAGGCACCTGCTGTAGAAATGTCACAATTAAAGTCCAGACTGACTTTCATAAAGTATATGCTCCAGTGAGAGTTGAGCACTGGTTGACTGATTGGTTGTCCTTGTTCTTCATCATCATCATCATCTTTTTTTTTAATTAATTAATTATTTTTAGGATCTAAGCAATCTTCCAATAGCATTTGCCTTCCTGGGATGAAACAAGAATGAGTGGTCCACTGAATGCCTCTTGAAGTTCCCCACTGCTGCATACTTTTTGCTGTAAAGTTGGCACTATTGTCTGATTAGATGTGGTCACCAAATACAAATAGAAAACTTAATCTGACTAAACAATCCTTACAACAATCCTAACAGTCCTTAAAAACAATTTTCCATCTGCTGTGCTCACAGGATTGCTAGTGCCAACGTCAGAAAAGGAATCAACTGCAATTCATACCCATCATAACCTTAACAGGATAATATAGCACCAGGTCTGGCACATCAGTTTATAGAACCAAGAATCCCTTCCATAGCTAACTGTAGAGCTAGCATTCTAATAAGCACTTTTCTTAGGCTTCCTTGGCCCCATGTGTTAAATCTTGTTTTCAGGCCAGATCTTGAATAGAATACAGATCATCATGTCCTATGCAATAGTCAATCCACTTGACCATGGTCCTTTCCTGGGCAGTTCAGATTGATGAGCTTCTTGATTCAACCGATTTTCATCCTAAGAGTCCCTATTCATGAGCAAGCACATGGAACACAAATAGGAATTGTGTTTCTTGTGCAGTTGGCTCATCATATTCAGCTAAACAGAGATTGGGCCAAGCACCAGTTCACAATGTCAGCCTAAAGGCAACTACCAAGGAGTCAGTCAAAATATAACAAGATGCATTTGCAGAAGGGGAGGGTGGTTTCCAGTGAAAACACCACAGACTGAATCTTCACCCACTGAGAATTCCTTTTCCATGCAGAATTGGTTTTATTTGGGTTTTCACAGTCTTTCAATTTTCTGCATCTCGATATACTCCTTCTACATTTGTTAACAGATTTATCCACTAAGATCCAATCAGATCCAGGCATCTTCAATAATTTAGGTATATATAAACCTTTTTTCTTGTATCTTTGAGTCTTTAACACTTGGTTTATTTCTTGTATGTGTACACTACTCTGCCTTAAAAACAGATGTTTCTTGGGGAATAACCACATTTTGGGGATTCTCATTTTTAACCCATCTCATGATAGGGAAAACAAGGTTTAACAACCCTTGATCTTGCTTTGTCACTCTGCTAATGTCCATCAGCACCCACCAATAAGCCAGCAAGAGCTTTTTAAATGGGGTACATTGGGTAGTAGTTTCAGGCAAGCACCATGAACAAACCCCAGGGGTGCTATTGCCTAATGGCCATACCTTTTTGCCACAAGTCCCACGCTGCATAAATGTCAGTCATTGACACTTTGGTCAAAACACAATGAAAAGGTAATTGTCCCTAAAAGAAAGGTAATCTGTACAACTTTTGTATATTTTCTAAGGCAGGTTGTTGGTGAACGCTATGCCTTTAAAATAATTTTATGTAATGGTCTGGGTAGGATACCTATATGATGCACAAAGTCTGTCCAGTACTGAATGAGTCTATCATATGCTCTGCCAAATTTAGTTTTCTGGAGGGTTAAGGACACCAATACTATTGAATAAGCTTGGGGTTTTTATCTGGGCATCAGCCTCCATGGTTCAACAGAATTTATCTGGGTTGTTGAATACTAATTCTTGGCAGAGTTAATCTTCTGGCTTGATTCCTTAGGTAATACGCAGTTTGTCTAACAAGGACAATCCACTGTCCTTAGCTCTTCCAATCAGAATAATGTCATTACCTAATAGTACCATAAATTGTCTGGTGAGAATTTCCATTTTGTGGATCTCAGCCTATCAACTGGTGAGGTGTCATGGAAAAGTTTAGGTTGCCTTGTATTACAAGGTAAGCTCCATGAAGGCAAATTGGTTCCCATGACGTGGATGCAGATAAGGGAAGAAAACACAAACAGGTCCACCAATGCCACTTCATTAGGTGCCATGACCTCCATAATCTGGAAGTGGAGGGCTGAGTAATATAGCTGCACTGAGCTTGCATTCCAGCATAGAGACACTTGGAGTACCAGAGGGTTTTTTCACTACCCACACAAAGCTATTGTGCAGCACAGTATAGTGTTCTTTGCTTTTTTAAAAAAATAAAGATTTTATTTATTTGACAGAAAAACAGCAAGAGAGGGAACACAGGAGGGGGAGTGGGAGAGGGAGAAGCAGGCTTCCCGCTGAGCAGGGAGCCTGAGGTGGGGCTTGATCCCAGGACCCTGGGATCATGACCTGAGCCAAAGGCAGATGCTTAACAACTGAACCACCCAAGTGCCCCACGGTACAGTGTTCTTAAACATCTCTGCAACTATCAATTTCTTGATCGGTGTAGGGACCTCCTTTCACTCCCCTGCCCCATATTCCCGTATCCAACACTATCTACTGATAACTCGTGACTGTGCTGAGGAAACCTGGTGGGCTTCCATTTGCCCCCTCCCCCCACTATCATCATTCTATTGTGGCATCTCCCCATTGGGAAGAGCCCTTACAATCAAAAGAAGTACACCTAAAACTCCTCTTCCCACAATATAATCAGCAGTGTAAGTGATAACATCTTCTATGTGTATTAGCTCAAAAGTACCGACACTTCAGAACACATCAGTCCACAGTCCAATCTGAGAGTTACAGTCACATGTAAGGTGAATTTTTTTACCACAGCTATGGAAGTTTCTACGAACCATGGTGACCCTTGCCCATAACAGCTGAAAGGCTAGACAACTTTGAGTGCCATGAATTCTCCAATACACCTCGACCAGTGGATATGGCCTCTTGTTCCAGTAAAAGAGGGTTGGCTCTCAATCTCTACCCTAGACCTCTTTGTTCTTAAAAGAAGAAAGCTCTGGGTAGAAAGGTGGCATAGAATAAATTAGATAAACAACAGTCTAATTAGCACAAATCTGAGCAAAGGGTCTAGGTCTCTTGCTCTCTTCCTATCATTAGAAATTCTCCCTCCTGGGCACCTAGGTGGCTCAGTGGATGACCTGCCTTCAGCTCAGGTCATGATCCCAGGGTCCTGGGATTGAGTCCTACATCAGACTCTCTACTCAGCGAGGAGCCTGCTTCCCACCCCACCCCTCCACCTGCCTCTCTGCATACTTGTGATCTCTCCCTG
This sequence comes from Mustela nivalis, assembly GCF_964662115.1. Lineage (NCBI taxonomy): Eukaryota > Metazoa > Chordata > Mammalia > Carnivora > Mustelidae > Mustela > Mustela nivalis. The sequence goes on along the minus strand of NC_139040.1, from coordinate 114,667,848 downwards.
TCAAATAAATAAATAAAATCTTTTAAAAAGAAGGAAAAAAAGAAATTCTTCCTCCTACAGAAGGAGGGTGTGTGTTCTTCATGGAGGACATGTGATCCTGAGAGACTGTGGTGAGCTTTTGCTCCATCTTAAGCAAATAAAACCCACCACATTTTCAGGTGTTCGAACATCACATCCTCAGGAAAACCTTTCCTGACCACTCACTCACCCACCCCAACATTGCACTGGGCAAAGTACTGTGTGCAGTGATAGAAAATATTGACCACGTGTCATTTCACAGTTGCATATTTATATGAGCATTCCCTCAACTCCTGATAATACAACTAAAATTTTAGCTCTTAAAAGGCAAAAATACGTCTTTTTGGTTAATGAAGTCTCCCAAATAACAGTGCCTCAGACACAACAGGCACTCAAAAGTATTCCAGAAATTAAGTAGTTGATATAATATGCACTTCCAAGGTCTTAATTTCTATTGTTATGAATAAGATACAGCATGGAAACATAAAAATATAATAAATAAATGTGATAGTGACAAAGTTCTGAACCATGGCCAGGAGATAGCAGAAGACACTCAGGGATGTACAGACCTTCCTGGGGCTCAAGGAATTACATCCCCCTAAGTGACTGTCTACATAGGGATGAGCTCTATTCCATCAGTCAAAAACCAATCCACTCCACCCCGAAGAAGGTTTCGCACCAAATGGAGGTGGAAGCCCCATGAATACCTGCTGATTTTCAGCAGTACACAGGCTCCACTACTAGGAAAGACAATCAAGTATTTGATTTCAGATCAGGGGGACTGTTTCAAATATGTAAAGAACATATGGATATGCACCCACAGTGCAAAAATTAAGGTTGCAATGAATGCAGGTGCTGTGGACACATTTCTGAAAGCCTGCATTGAATGAGAAGTTGAACAAACACCCTCCAAGGTAAGACAATGGCAGAGGCTCCAAAGGCCAAGACAAAATAAATAAAGGTAACACTGTGTGTCAACTCTACTCAAATTTTAAAATTTGATAAACAAATAAATAATAAAGTGATAGGCCACCCTGCAAAGAAATGGATCCAAATGAATTAGCCCATCACTCAACCCAGGTATAGAAAAATCTTTAGCGGGAAGGAGAAAAGAGTTTTCAGAGGGAGCTGTTACCATGCTCGGAATTTTCTCCACCCTCATGAGGGAGGGATGGGGATTGTCTCCCAGTTGCTACAAAATCACTGATAAAGCACTTCAGAAATACTGACTCATATCCATGAAGGTTGAAAGAGAAAGGAAGAACTGGTAGGAACAAAGGATCTGGCTCTGATATTTTCTAGCACAGTACCCTTCCCTAAACTGAATTTCCAGATCTCTAAATTAAGGAGGGCAATTCATATTACACATTTCCTGGGTCTCTCTGGGTCCTGGGGTTTACATTACCCTTCCAGTATCAAGGTCTTCCATAATGTTGTTTTGTGGACCACTACGATGTTCATTCATGATCCTTAACTTTGTCTTATACTCAGGGGATTTCTTCAGCTAATGACAACCACATAATCAGTGCCTCAAAATTACACTCTTAGGAACGTATTCCCTGATGACTCAATCAGCCACTCTGACCCCACTATAGAGTATACCCTGTGTCCTTGCTATAGACCCTCATTACAGTCTGAATTTTTCTTTCAGAAAAAGCATCTTACAGTTTTATAAGTATACAATATTTATTAGTAAATTACGGATAGTGCCCTTAAAATTGCTCTTTAAAAGCAGAAACACATCCCTGTGCTTAGTGCTTCCTCCCAAATAATAGTGTCTGGTACTGAGTGCATAATAAGTACTCAAAAGTATTCTGGAAATGACATTCTTAATATAAGATCAAATACTAACTGATCAATTTCTATGAGTGTGACCAGGATGGAGCATTAGAAGGTGAAACACATCCAAAGAATAAATGGGTCTATGACAGAACTGCCCATCATGGAACGGGTAATGGAGAAAGACATTTGGAGAAGGATGAATTTCAGGGCTTTGAAGAATCACATATGGAACACCTGGGTGGCTCAGTGGGTGGAGCCTCTGCCTATGGCTCAGGTCATGATCTCGGGGACCTGGGACCGAGCACCTCGGCTGTTTCTCTGCACAGTGGGGAGTCTGCTTCCCGGTCACTCTCTCTGCCTGCCTCTCTACCTACTTGTCATCTCTGTCTGTCAAATAAAATCTTAAAAAAAAAAATCACATCCCCTGAGTGTCTCTTCATATTGATAAGGCGTGTTCCACAAGCCATAAACCAACTCGCACAACCTTGAATTTTTAAGACAATCATAACATATGCCTGGTCAATGAGGAACACTAGAGAGAAAATACATATACGTTGGAATTGTCACTCAAGCTCTTTCCCCCAAATATAAATAACAATGTTTAGCATCTTCCCTCCTCTCATTCTTGACTCATTCTCTCATCCTCATTCCCTTCTCTCATTCACCCAACCTTGACCACATGGACAAGTGACAGACCATCAAAACTTGTCCATATTCAACCAGAGGCTACTTTCAGAGTACAAATGGCTCCAAAACACACGGGTGTGGGAGACATATTTGTGAATTCCAGCTGGATAAGCCTTACCACACATCTTTTACCTTGAACTCTTACATTTTTTACTGAATCTAACATTTTATTTCTATGGTTAATTAGATGTAAATTTTAAGTCTCGGAACTTGTATTAAGATTTTATATTCATCATTTGTTTCAGCTTCAATCCATAGGGAAGGTATTGACATATATCTCAGATAAAGGTGAAGCAACTTAGGTCTTTCCCAAAGCCACCAGGACAATAAGCAGAACCTAAAACACTGGTCCCAAAATATATGCTCTTCAGCAAGAGGAAGAGGAGGTTTCACACCTTATGAAAGCATTATTTCATGTCCTAAGCAGATAAACCTCCCCTTTCAGGGTTACTCTGAGAATACAGCAGTACCTAGGCATGATCACTTCACTTAAAATAAGCACAGTACAAAAGAAAATGCACCCACAGTGCCTACAATTAAGGATGCAGTGAGTGAAGCTTCTGTGAGACAGACTTGACCCTAAAAGTATGTACCGAACAAGACGTTGAAAGCAGCCACTCTTCTCTTGTAAGAGATATGGCAGAGACTCAAAAAATAAAGAAACAAATACCTAGTACAACCATATTCTAAAGGGAGGTGCTGGGCTATGTTGAAAAAAGAACCAAAACTTGTTCTGCTGACATTATCTTATGGCCCCTCCTAAGTTCAGTTAGAAGGAATATAGATGTGGTATATATACACAATGGAATACTATGCAGCCATCAAAAGAAATGAAATCTTGCCATTTGCGACAACATGGATGGAACTAGAGCGTATCATGCTTAGCGAAATAAGTCAAGCAGAGAAAGACAACTATCATATGATCTCCCTGATATGAGGAAGTGGTGATGCAACATGGGGGCTTAAGTGGGTAGGAGAAGAATCAATGAAACAAGATGGGATTGGGAGGGAGACAAACCATAAGTGACTCTTAATCTCACAAAACAAACTGAGGGTTGCTGGGGGGAGGGGGTTTGGGAGAAGGGGGTGGGATTATGGACATTGGGGAGGGTATGTGCTTTGGTGAGTGCTGTGAAGTGTGTAAACCTGGTGATTCACAGACCTGTACCCCTGGGGATAAAAATATATGTTTATAAAAAATAAATTTTTTTTTAAAAAATTAAAATTAAAAAAAAAGAAGGAATATAGAATTTCTGTTGAGAGTTGTTGTGGTAGGTATATATTCAATCGTCATGACTCTGGGTCTCTTCCTCCCATTCCCAAAGACATAATTAAACACTCTATGTAAATGAGAACCTCCCTTCTGGGGAACTGTTACATTTAGAACAGAAAGTGACATGTGTTCTACTGAGAACTGAGCAGCAGTCACCCCTTTCTCTTTTTCAGTTTCTTCTATGAGAATCCAAGCCATTCTCCAGTGAGCAGTACATGCTACCTGGCTATTCTACAGAGCATGAATAGCCCAGAAAACATCCAGGGAGCTCAAAATGCTGGGCACGTCTTTCTACATACCAGGCAATGTGGCCTGACTGGAAGCAGTCAATCAACGCAAATATAAAGCAAAGTCCAATTCTGTTGCAAAAATTCCCCTGACTCCTCCAAAATGGATATGGCAATACCATAGTCAGAAAAGGTATCTACTATAGTCCATGACCAATGGTACACTTGAAACAAAAACAGAATACCAGCTCTAGTGTTTCTGGCTATAGGACACAGGGATTCACTTTACTTGACTGCAGCCAGCGCTCTGCACATTTCCAAAATTCCATGGCCTCGGGCAATGGAATCTCCAATGGGTCTTGTTTTGAGTCAAGTCCCAAATTATAAATTAACATGCCTTGTTGCACAGAGTCTCTGTTTAGCACTGGTCCTAATCTGGGCATGACACAGTTGGTGAGCTTCTTGGTTCTACAGAATTTCCCTCAAAGGGTTCTCATCTATGGTCATATAACACATGAATAGATGGTATGCATTTTTAGTGTTCTGCTGATAATGTTCTTTCCAACAAAGGCTAAAAATTGATCATCTAGCCTTTCAGCTGCCAGCCACCAGCCCACACTACCAGAACATTACCAGCTGCACCTAAGTCAGTAAAAATGTAGCAAGATTCCTTTGGGTGCTTATTCTCCAAGACAAGTCTCCTATCCTAAACTCCACTAACTGAGCAGAATTCCCATTCCAGGCACAATTGTAAATAGTTTTCGTTGGTGTTATGCAGCTACACTGGCCCACATCCCTCACTGGATTTTAATTTAATTGATAAATCCACAAACCAGGCCTAGGCATCCACAAGAAACTTGGTGTACCAAAGACACCAAGAAGCCTGACCTGATGTCCCAGCCCCTGCATCTAAGACAACCATATCTGGAGAGTGACTGGGTACATTTTCCTGGGCTGTGAGACACAATTAATGCCTAGTTAACTTCTTTCCTTGATATAGTGCTTCCATGTAAACATGGAGACTGACTGGGCCATAACCACTTCATGGGATTCTCATTTTACCAATTATTTGATAGAGATGTGAGGGTGTAAAAACTGCTGCTCTTGGGGCACCTGGGGGGTTCAATCATCAAGCGTCTGCCTTTGGCTCAGGTCATGATCCTGGAGTCCTGGGATCAAGTCCTGCATCCAGCTTCCTGCTCAGCAGGAAGCCTGTTTCTCCCTCTCCCACTCCCCCTGAATACTGTCAGAACTGATAAATGAGTGCTTCAGCAGCACATATACTAAAATTGGAACAATACAGAGAATATTAGCATGGACCTTGGACAAGAATGACATGCAAATTCATGAAAAATTCCGTACTTTTGAGGCTTGACACCTCTAGACAGACTTAGGTACTCTCTGGTGATAAACTCTTAAATGCTTTGTATATTTTCTCAATTAGATCTCTTTTCAGAAGTGTCTGTAGAACAATAAAAATATTTGGCTTGTGAAAAAAAAGAACTGATAAATGAATTCAGTAAAATAACAGGATACAAAGTAAATGTACAGAAATCTGTTGCATTTCTATGTGCCAATAATGAAGCAGCAGAAATCGGCTGTAGCAAATTCAGGATACAGACCTGGCTGTATCCCAAGATACAGACCTGGCTGTATCCCAAGATATATTATATATATATATATATATATATATATATATATATATATATATATGAGAATGATACATATACATAAATATATAATCAGCCCTTAACCTGTGTTAAATTGGCTGTAGCAACTTCTTTGAAATTATATATATTTTACATATATAATATATGTGTACATAAATATATATACATATATAATCAGTCCTTAACTCTTTATCATAACAGCTGTATGAAATGTGTAAAAGGGCAGCACTCTAGACCAGTCTGGACTTTCGCCACCTATAGACAGTCACAGATGGGTTTTGGGAAGTCACTTGCTTCATCAGCAAAATGTGGGTAACAATGATAGTGATTTCAGAAGGTGGACGTAGGGACTGAATGAGAAACTACACTTGAATGTCATTAGCACTGTGCCTAACCCACAGTAAGACTCCAATGTTAGCCATTTATAAAAACTCTTATTTTCTGATGATTACATCTTGTCACCAATTTTTTGCAGCACTTTGCCAACATACAAGTTGCCATGGATAGGAAACAACAAATGTTGGAGAAGATGTGGAAAAAGGGGAACACTTTTACACTGCTAATGGGAATGCAAGTTGGTGCAGCCACTCTGGAAAACAGTGTGGAGGTTCCTCAAGATGTTAACAATAGTACCCTACCACCCAGCAATTGCAAAGTGGGTATTTACCCCAAAGATACAGATGTAGTGAAAACAAGGGGCACATGCACCCCAGTGTTCACAGCAGCAATGTCCACAATAGCCAAACTGTGGAAAGAGCCAAGATGCCCTTCGACAGATGAATAGATAAAGATGTGGTATGTATACACAATGCAATATTGTTTAGCCATCAGAAGCAATGAATACCCACCATTCGCATTAAGATGGATGGAACTGGAGGTGATTATGTTGAATGAAGTAAGTCAAACATGTGGAACATAAGGAATAGCACAGAGGACCATAGGGGAAGGGCAGGAAATCCAAAGGGGGAGAAATCAGAGGGAGATTAACCATGAGAGACTATGGACCCTGAGAAATAATCTGGGGGTTTCAGAAGGGAGGAGGATGCGGAGAGGAGGTAACAGGGTGATGGGTATTGAGGACGGCATATGCTATGATGAGCACTGAGTATTATAGTTAACTAATGAATCACTGAACACTGCATCAAGGACTAATTATGTACTGTATAGTGGCTAACTGAACATAATCTTTAAAAAAATAGGGGTTCCTGGGTGGCTCAGTGGGTTGATCCTCTGCCTCCAGCTCAGGTCGTGATCTCAGGATCCTGGGATTGAGCCCGCATTGGGCTCTCTGCTCAGCGGGGAGCCTGCTTCCCCCTCTCTCTCTGCCTGCCTCTCTGCCTACTTGTGATCTCTCTGTCAAATAAATAAATAAAAATAAAATCTTTTTTAAAATATTAAGAGAAGGTGATATGGTAGATTTGTAACTACTTCCCTGACAATATTTTAAACATGAATTACTATAAACACAAAAAAATAAATAAACAAAACAACACAAGAAACAACAGGTGTTGGTGAGGATGTGGAGAAAGGGGAACCCTCTTACACTGTGATGAGTGCAGAACAAACTGTGAAGTCACTCTGGAAAACTGTATGGAGTTTTCTCAAGAAATTAAAAATAGAATCATCCTATAGCCCAGCAACTGCACTACTGGGTATTTACCCAAAGGATACAAAAATACTAATTCAAAGGGATACACATACCCCAATGTTTATAGCAGCATGACCTATAATAGTTAAATTATGGAAACACCCCAAGTGTCCATTGACTAATAAATGGATAAAGAAGATACGGTAGACAGATACGATGGAATATTACTCAGCCATAAAAAGAAATGAAATCTTTCCATTTGCTACGACATGGATGGAGCTGGAGAATATTATGCTAGGCAAAATAAGTCATTCAGAGAAATACAAGTACCATATGATTTCACCCAAAAGTGGAATTTTTTTAATTAAATTGATTTATTTTCAGAAAAACAGTATTCATTATTTTTTTCACCACACCCAGTGCTCCATGCAATTCGTGCCCTCTATAATACCCACCACCTGGTACCCCAACCTCCCAACCCCTGCCACTTCAAACCTCTCAGATTGTTTTTCAGAGTCCATAGTCTCTCATGATTCAACTCCCCTTGCAATTTACCCCAACTCCCTTCTCCTCTCTAACTCTCCATGTCCTCCATGCTATTTGTCATGCTCCACAAATAAGTGAGACCATATGATAATTGACTCTCTCTGCTTGACTTATTTCACTCAGCATAATCTCTTCCAGTCTCGTCCTTGTTGCTACAAAAGTTGGGTATTCATCCTTTCTGATGGAGGCATAATACTCCATAGTGTATATGGACCACATCTTCCTTATCCATTCATCCATTGAAGGGCATCTTGGTTCTTTCCATAGTTTGGCGACCGTGGCCATTGCTGCTATAAACATTGGGGTACAGATGGAATTTAAGAAATAAAACAAATAAGCAGAGGGGGGAAACTAAGAGACAGACAAATCAAGAAACAAGATTCTTAATTACAGAGAATAAACTGATGGTTATCAGAGGAAAGGTGGGTGGATGGCGAGTGTGTGGAATAGATGATAAGGATTAAGGAGTACACATGCTGCGATGAGCACAGGGTGATGAACAGAAGTGTTAAATTACTATATTGTATTCCTGAAACTAATGTAATGTTATATGTTAACTATCTGAAAATAAAATAAAAACTTTTAAAAATTTTTAAATAAAAAACAAAGTGAAATAGAGGTGCCTGGGTGGCTCAGTTGATTAAGCATCCAACTCTTGATTTCAGCTCAGGTCATGATCTCAGAGTCATGAGATCAAGCCCTGCATTGGGCTCCACACTGGGTGTGGAGCCTGCTTAAGAGTCTCTTTCCCCCAATGATGTACTATATGCTGGCTGACTGAACGTAATAATAAATAAAAAATAGGGGCACCTGGGTGGCTCAGTGGTTAAGCCTCTGCCTTCAGCTCAGGTCATGATCCCAGGGTCCTGGGATCGAGCCCCGCATCAGGCTCTCTGCTCAGCAGGGAGCCTGTTTCCCCCTTTCTCTCTGCCTGCCTCTCTGCCTACTTGTGATCTCCCTGTCAAATAAAGAAAATCTTTAAAAAATAATAAAATAAATAAAAGTGAAATAAAGTTAAAAATAAAAATAATTTTAAAAGAAGATTCTCTCTCTCCTTCTCATTGCCCCCCCACACGAGCATGCTCTCTCATAAATAAATAAATCTAGGTATGCCAGAGTTACCAGAAAAGCTATGACTATCTGGGATTTCCTCCCAGACCTGGGAAGAAGAGGTGCCCAACATAGTATATATAGGACAAAGTAAAGAATAAAGTTGCTTTCTTTTAGACCCCATTTATATCAGATCAGTAGAAACTAGAATGAAGAAAACTGATCAAATTCCAATTCAATAATGCTCCAAACTTACATGGCATGCCAGAAGTCACAGTGAGGACTACAGGGGAGCCATAAAGCCATCCACGCTATAATATTTGTCACAATGTGAGAGATAATGACACATTGTGACTTAGCTCTCTAAAAATATATTTTTTCTAGTGCTTTCTCGGGGTTTTTTGAAATGACAAAAAAAAAAAAAAAACACAACACTTGGAACCCCAACGTGTCTCTTTAACATTAGGAAAACAGAATACAAATGTGGAAAACCGGTATATGACAGAATAAAGGCCTCCTTACAATGGTGGGTCTGGTTTGACTAGGTAGCTGAAGCCATGGTGAAATTAACAGCCCGCAAATACCAACTTTTTTTAAAGATTTTATTTATTTGACAGAGAAAGAGTGAGCAGGCAGAGGGAGAGGGAGAAGCAGGGTCCCCACTGAGGAGAGAACAGATGTGGGCCTCAATCCCAGGACCCTGGGATCATGACCCAAGCTGAAGCAGACACTTAACCAACTGAGCCACCCAGGCGCCCCATACCAAGTCTTTTTTAAAGGGTTTTAAATAGGGTGCCTGGGGGCACCTGGGTGGTTCAGTCATTAAGCGTCTGCCTTTAGCCCAAGTCATAATCCTGGGATCCTGGGAGCAAGCCCCAAATTAAGCTCTCTGCCAGTGGGGAGCCTGCTTCTCCCTCTCCATGTACCTGTGATATTTAGTATCAGGAGTTGTACTAAGGCTTTATATTTATCACCCCATTTCAGTTTCACACATAGTGAGGGTCATGAAATACCTCTCGTCTATGCTAGAGAAAACTGAGAGTCAGAGAGATTAAATATCTCTTCCACTGGCACAGAATCAATAAACAGTAGGTTTCAACTGGGAGTAAGAAGTTTTTCAATATTCAGGAGTTGGGGGTTATGATTATTATTCTAGATTGGGTTTCTAACCACTTGGAAATGACCATAAATAGGTCATTTAAAAGTAAGCAGAAAGATAGGTAATTTAAAAGTAAGCAAATAACTGCTGGAACTTCCTGAGATTTCTTCCCATACGTAAGAACAGATCCCCAAGCCAGCTTTCACACGTAAAGAGAAGTTACTTTCCCTTTATGCCCATTAAGGTAACCTCAGCAATAATACAATTACAGTCACAGCGAACAAATTCCCATCAGAATACACTCCCAATCAACTGGACAGGCAGGCCATCATAGTGATGACTGTGGGAAGGGACTCCATTCCGGACTATTTGAAAGCCCAAGGCAGGAGGTTACATTATATGGTGACTTCTCATCTATGAACAAACCTACCATTCTAGTATCTTTTAATTAGACATGGAAAATATGAAAAATAAAAAGGCCTCCTGAGAAAATCCATTAGTACAACAAATTCCCTGGCTTGACACTGGGAGGAGAATTTCACACTGGAGATGATCCTTCAAGAATAAACAGAGGGCTTCTATCCCAGAGAAGAGCTGAATGCAGCCACCTATGTCACCGGCTATGCATGCAGCCTGGTGACCCAGAAACGGACAGAGTGTGGGACACTGCGTTACATCCATAGTACACCCACTGTGTCTTCCTGGATTTCTCCCAGTTCAACCCACTTTTCTCCTGCCCTTCCCCTTTTTGCTTGTTGTCTCTTTTTCCCTATGCCTCTTGGATACTCATTCATTATGTTGAGTAATAGCTACCAAAAAATTCAGTGGTTCTCACACTGACAGCTGGATTCCAATCACAAGGACACTTTTCTAACAATGGCTGGGCTGGGAAAATCCTAGTGGAATCTATTTCCACATACTCATCTTATTCTGTACATGTCATTTCCTAGATTAGATCTGCCCTCAAATGACCATGGAATACATCCAGCTTCTCCTCCCATCCTTTTCACTATCAACTTGTCCCATTTTAGCCTGCAGAATCAACTGTATTTTTCCAAGAATCCACTGCAGCCTTAGAAGCTTCTGGAACTAAGAGGTTAAAAGTTTCATCAAGTTGAATTTGGCAAAAGTAACTGACATCTTGAATGCCCACTCCACGCGGGAGCTGACACCAGAGCCCAATCAAGAGGTATCGGACAGGGACGCCTGGGTGGCTCAGTTGGTTGAGCAGCTGCCTTCAGCTCAGGTCATGATCCCAGAATCCTGGGATCGAGTCCCACATCGGGCTCCTTGCTTGGCAGGGAGCCTGCTTCTCCCTCTGCCTCTGCCTGCCACTCTGCCTGTGTTCACTCTCGCTCCTCTCTCTCTCTCTGACAAATAAATAAATAAAATCTTAAAAAAAAAAAAAGAGGTATCGGACATGCCACCACCATTTCATTGAGAATTTGGGATCATACTTCCTACCCGGCCACTGGACACCTAGCTTGTCATGACCCAGAAGGTGGTACAAGTACAAATAGGGGGAAATGGTTTTCACAAAATTCTAAGACCACATGTGGATTGACTAGATGCTGGAAGCTACAGTGAATTCAAAAGCCAACAAATATCAATCTTTTCATAAGATTTCAGGGGGCCTTAAAAATATAAAAGATGCTCTCAGAGAATATTCACTAGTCTAAATACCTAACTTGAACATTAATGGAAAGGAGATAATCCAATATAAAATTCTGACAACAACCAGAATACTTCTAGTCCAGGGAGAACAGAAGAAACTCAGTATGTGGCAGGGCCTGTGTACACGCTGACATCTCACAGAATTATGGGGTGAACGAACACTGGCTTGCCTCCACTTTTGAAATATGTAAAGTAGGTAAGGAAATATACCCATGATACCTACAATTAAGGGTACAATGAAAGAAAGAGCTACGGGTCAGACACATCTCTGAAAGTCTGTCTTGAACTGGATATTGAAAGTAACTCATTCTGTGATAATAAACATTGACCGAGGCTCCCAAACCTGAACAATAAATGCCTAGAACTCTATATTATAAGGTGAGGTACTATGTTAACTACATAAAACCTGACCAAAATTAGGTCTGCTAGCATTAACCTACTAAGTGGAAGTGGAAGAAAAAAAAGAAAGATTTGATGTGATAAGCATTATCTTCATCGTCCTGAATCTGGGCCTCCTCACACTTTCCCCAACCTCATAATCAAACATCCGGGAGATACCTGCTGGGGAAATGCTACATTTAGAGGCCAAACTGATTGAAAAGAGAAAGGGCTGGGTAGAACGGTGATGCTGGATGAAGTAGAAAAACAGTCTGAAGAGCACAGATTTCAGCAAGGGGGTCTCAGTCTCTTGATCCTCCTCTCGTCATTAGCAATACAGATGTGACCAGACAGGCTTGAAACATGGGGCTGGTCATAGATAACCAGGTGATCTTCATGCCTTGCCCTCCAGCACAGCTGGCAGGGCGAAGGAGCTGAGCGCATATCCTCCCATTGGGCATTTTCCCAAATGCAACTGTCATATCCTTTCTTCCTGTTCACTGTACTTACGGACCTCAGTACATTCTATATAATGTACTGCCCCTCGTCACCAAATACTTTATTGGTGAGGTACGCTACTGTCCCTACGTCCTGTTCCATACTTGATTAGCCAACCTGCAGGTTCCTGACTAGTTTTCTGAAAGGGCACTGTGACCTTACCAGCCTCCCGGAAAAAGGAGTTTAAAATCCCATGGAGTCAGTCTGCCAAAACCAGGTGGGACAAAGCCTGATGTAATTTTTCCTCTTTTATAGTAAGACGCACTGATGAACTGCTGCAGCCCTGCTGTAGCAGCAACAACTGCTCTCTCAGGAACACGGAACACTTAGTTCGGGAAAGCCATTAGCTGTCCTTTGGCTACATGGGATACAGTGTGTAAAACCACCTACCTGCTTCAAGCATCATAACTGGCAGGTAAGCCGTGAATTTTGCTGCAGATTGTAAGTCTCCGAAATGGGATGGGGCGGGGGGGAAAGGGGGATCCAAGGCCATAGAGAACAACACCTTCAACTTGCCAATCAACAAGATATCATAATACCATGAAAGTGTTGAACATCGGGGAATTTCCCTGACACCATGTGAATATTCACAATTCAACACAGAACACATTGTAATACCGGTTACATATTAGTACACAGAGCAGATGTTGAATGGGCTGGGCTCACAGGCCTCTCGAGACAAAATCACTTTTAACTTTTTCTCTTTTCACAACAAGTTCTCCCAGATGTTTTCAGACACTTTCTGCAGAAAAAGAGACAGGAGATACTTTTACGCAGATAGAAATCCCCACATCTCAAAAGACCCGAATATGATTTAAAAAAAAAAAAAAAAAACGGCCTCAAGAAGATGAGGGCTGGAACAGTTGACTCAAGTGCAACCTTTTAGAAAGCTCCACTTGTGTTTCCTGGATTCATGTAGGAGTAGGAGGAGCTAGAATTGTCCCTGGCTATAAAGACAGAAGGAGGCTGACATGGGAGAGAACTGCATGTCCCCCAGCTGTGGAAAGAAAGAAATATATTTTCCAGAATTCACATGTAGACCCTGAAAAAAGAACAACAGTAGGCATTTTCTCAACCCTCATTAAGGGGAAACAAAGATCCCCCCTCCCGCCTCAAACAAATAACAGTTTCAGAAAGCTTGATGTATGTCCCTGGAGTTAGGGGGACAGTGGGACTAGTGTGTCACTCACAGAAATGAAGTTGAGAACCTGAGACAGGAACCAACTGGCTGTGAAGATACAAGAGAGGACTGGCTTGGAGCAAACAGCACTTCTAACAGCTGTGTTTTCTGTGGTCCACGCATGCACTCTGCACAAGTGAAGGGACTAAGATTGTCTTAAAAGTAAAGCACCCAAGAGGGACACTTGAAGAGAAAGAAAACCCCAACCCAAGGGAGGCCTACAAAAGCCGGAGTGTTTAGGGAAGTTTAATGTCCAGAGAGAAGCTGCACCCATGGTACCTTTAGATAAAGGGGCACAGGCAAAAGTCTCTGACAATGGATGAGAAGATACGAGTAGAGCTGGCCTGCAGAGGAAAAGTCTGTGTTTTCCAAAAGTCAGTATGTGGCACCCTGAGAAAATGATAATAGTGGGCATTTTCTCCACCTTCATGAGGACAGGACGAAGATTATTTCCTCTTACCTTAATCAAATATAAACTAGCTTGAGAAAGCTCGACTCGTGTCTTCCTTAGTTAGCCGGACACCAGAACTAATGCCTGACTCATGCAAAGAAGTCAAGAGTCGAGGGCTGGAAATGTCCAGCTGGAAGCTGCAGTAAGAGGGCTGGACTGAAGGAGAACTACACTATGACCGCATGCACAGAAGGATGGTGGTTTCCATGGCTGACATGAGAACCCTGTACAAGCACGTATAACCGGCTGTCTTAAAAGGAAGGAACCAAGGTAGAGCACCTAGAGAAGTAACAACCCCAACACAAATGTGGGCCACAAGAGACTAGGGGCTAAGATGAATCTAGGGGCCAGTTAAAGCAAAGGCACCTGATGAGGCAGGAGCCAGCAGTTTGAGGTCCCTTTAAGAAGCTCTGAATGTGTAAAAAAAAAAAAAAGAAAGAAAGAAAGAAAGAAAGAAAGAAAAGAAAAGAAAAGAAAAGAAAAGAAAAGAAAAGAAAAGAAAAAGAAAAAGAAAAAGAAAAAGAAAAAGAAAAAGAAGCAGCAGCAGCTCCAAATGTGCCCAGGAAAATGTCAGCTCAGGATTTCACTGTTCACAGCCCCAAAACCACATTACAACTTTACAGACCATGCCAGGGTGTGCTCTTCTCCACACACCTCTCCCAATGGAGATCACATCTAGAGTGGTGATCAAGGAGTGGAGGGAGGAGTGAAGAGAGGAAAGGCAAAAAGAAATACTAAATCCATCCTATGAATGCATATACACACATCACTAACAAGATGACAAAGCCCACGAAGGAGCTAGTTGTTTCAGAGAGAAACTCCCAGTATTCAGGAGCATAGTGTTTCATGTTACAGTACACTTCTAGCTGCTTGGAAGTGATCACAAGATGGTTGGTTATTTAAGAGTTAATAGCTGGCTGTTGGACCTTCTGGAAATTTCCACCCAGACTAGGGATAAACAGATCCCCAAGGAAGTTTTCTTGCATAAGTAGAAAGAGAAAAAGGTTATTTTCTCTTTATACCTGTCAAAGGATATTCAACAGACTGTTGATGAAGACCTATTCCAGAAGAAAGCCTAGTTTTTGGAAAAGTTTATGCTTTCCCTCCAACAACTGTAGGACAACAATATCAAAAAAGTATCTCCAAATAGAGACACTCTTGGAAAGGGCTGTGCAAATAATGAATAGATAACTCTAGAAAAGGTCACCTCATCTGTGAAACAGGAAATGATGAGGTCCCACTTCACAGCTATGATGCTCAAATGAGAGCATGCCATTTCAGCCTGCAGGGTATCACCTATATTTTCCCAATAGGATATCATGGTCGTAGCCTCTAAGTGGAAGGAGTCAAAACTTCTGTGGGATCAATTTGTCAAAATTTCTGAAAGCTCAAGAGCTTGGGCCAGGGACCCACATGAAGATAGGTCACTTCAAGGCACCTTCACTGCCATGCACCCAAACTTGGGCTCAGGCTTCCTGGACTCGTGAGGAGCCCATAGAGCCTGGAGGACTGATATGGTGCTATTCAAACTGCAGAAGGAACATAAAGGCGAGAAACTGGTGTTCACTAAAACAAAGTACTACCTACACTGGCCAGCCAGACCGACTAGACCCATGAAGCTGCAGTGAATTCAACAACGAACACTTTTTTTTTTAAGATTTTATTTAATTTATTTGACAGACAGAGATCACAAGTAGGCAGAGAGGCAGGCAGAGAGAGAGAGAGGAGGAAGCAGGCTCCCCGCTGAGCAGAGAGCCCGATGCGGGGCTTGATCCCAGAACCCTGAGATCATGACCTGAGCCAAAGGCAGAGGTTTTAACCCACTGAGCCACCCAGGCGCCCCAACAACGAACACTTTTTAAGGGGCCTTTAAATTTACAAAACAGGCTTCCTTAGAGACCCTAAAAGGCTAAACACTGAGGCTTGAAAGTGCATAGATGACATTACAATGGGGATGTTCCTATATGGAAATTTTCTCTGAGAACAATCAGGAGAATTTTGGTCCAGAGATAGATGAAGGCAGTCACATATGTGAGGGGTCTCCATGCACCCTGAAAACTCCTACAAGGATGGGATAAAGGGAGATGGCCTTCCCTCAATTTACCCCAGTGTGACTTCCCAGTACCCTCCTAGGCTCCTGCTTTTCTCTCCTTTTTTGCCATATTTCAACCTTGTGTTTCATATCAGTTTCTTTAGTATAATGCTGATAGCACTAGCAGCCAAATTAAAAGTAACTAAACAGTAAATTATCAAAATTTTTGAAATTTTATGTCAAAGAACAGTATCAAAAAGTGAGAAGATGATCCACAAAGTGAGAAAATATATTTGCAAATTATATCTGATAAGGTTGTAATACCCCGAGCACACAAAGAACTCTTAAAACTCTACAAACAAAAGACAACCCAGTTAACCAATGGGCAAATATATGAATGGACTTCTCTGAAGACAATATACAAATGGACAAAATGCACATGAAAAGACAGTTGACCTTGTTAGTCATTAGGCAAATGCAAATCAAAACCACAACAATTATCACTTCACACACACCAGAGTAGCTATCGAACACATGGACAATAACAAGTATTTGCAACCATCTGGAGAAATCAATGCTTGAACATTACTAGCCTGCAATGGTGTCACTGCTGTGGAAAACACTTGAAAGGGACCTTAAAAAGTCAAACAGAATTACTATATGGTCTAGCAATTCCAGTATATATATATATACCCAAGACAACTAAAATATATGTTCACACAAAAACTTATCCCCAAATGATCAAGGCAGCATTATTCACAATAGCCAAAAAGTGGAAACAATGCAAATGTCCGTCAGCTGAAGAACAGTCAAACAAAATGAGCTTTACAATGGAACATTCTCACCCACAAAAAGAGTGAAGGCAGAGCACAGAGGATTTTTAGAGCAGCAAAAATAGTCTGTATGATATTATAATGATGGATATATGTCATTATTCATCTGTCCAAACCCATGGAATGTACTACACCGAGCATAAATCCTAAGGTGAACTAAGAACTTAGGGTGATCATACTCAGTAAAGGTTCAGACTCAGTAAAAAATGTACCCTTCTGATGAGTCATTTTGATAATGGGGAGGCTATGCACATGTGGGGGTGGGCAGTATATGGGCAATCTTTGTACTGTCCTCTCAATTTTGTTATAAACCTAGAACTTCTCTAAAAACAAAATCTTTTAAAAAGAGAAATGAATGATTGACTCACGCTGCAACATGGAGGAACCTTGAAACTGTTACAATATATATGTGAAAGAAGTCATTCCCAAAAGACTACATATTGTATGATCCCATTTATAGCAAATGTCCACAACAGGCAAACCATTAGAGTCAGATAGTAGATTCATGGTTGTCAGGTGACACAAAGTAGAGTGAACTAAGAGTTGCTAAAAGGTATGGGGTATCATTTTAAGGTAATAGAAACGTTCTGGAATAAGATAGCAGAACCAATTGTATAACAATAAAAAAAATCATTGGATGTATGTAAATTATATTTCAAAAACTGCAAAATTAAACAGTCATGAACATTTATCAAACTCACTGTTTGTGTGGGTCACAAATTCGGGAACTGCTGAGCTGGGTGGTTCTGCCCAAGGGTATAGCACGAAGCTGCAGTCGAAAGGTCGCGTGGGGCTGCTGTCATCAGAATCTTTTGGAGCTGCAAGATCTGATTCCAAGAAGGTGCAGTCACAAGGGTTGCAAGGTGGTACTGGTATTTCACAAGCTATTTGAGCGTCCTCATGACTTCGTGGATTACTTCTAGATTAAGAGAGAGACAAATGCTGCTACCTCAAGCAAATGATAAAAGGTTTCAGAACGACTGTGTCTCCTGTAGGTTGAAGATCACAGGAACTAGAGTCTAACTCATACAAGTAAAGTCTAGAGGCTGAGGCTGGAACTGTCCTTACCAGATGGCACAATAAAATGGCAGCATTAGATGTAAACTGAACTACCAGAAAATGCAGAAAAACCTATGTTTCTAGAAAACAAATGTGGACCCCACAAAAGACAGTGGCCTTTTTGTTATAAAAGGAAAAGCAGGGGCGCCTGGCAGGGGTGGGGCTAGGTTGGTTGTCTACCTTCAGCTCAGGTCATGATCCCAGGGTCCTGGGATGGAGTCCTGAGAAGGGCTCTCCACTCAGCAGGAAGTCTGCTTCTCTCTCTCCCTCTGCCCCCCCCCATTCATTCTCTCTCTCTCATTCACCCTCTCAAATAAATAATACTTTTAAAAAATGAGTAAATGGTGGGGGTGGTGCCTGGGTGGTTTAGTGAGTTAAAGCCTCTGCCTTCAGCTCAGGTCATGATCCCAGGGTCCTGGGATCGAGCCCTGCATCGGGCTCTCTGCTTGGCGGGGATCCTGCCTCCTCCTCTCTCTCTGCCTACTTGTGATTTCTCTCTGTCAAATAAATAAAAAATAATAAAATAAAAAATGAGTAAATGGGGCAAGATGGCAGAGGAGTAGGAGACCTAAATTTCTTCTGGTCCCAGGAATTCAGCTAGATAGTTATCAACCCATTCTGAACACCTACAAACTCAACAGGAGATTAAAAAGAAGAATAGCAGCAATTCTAGGAACAGAAAAGTGACCACTTTCTAGAAGATAGGACATTCAGAGTAGTGAATCAGAGGCAATATGTGGGAAGATAGATCACAGAGGGAGGGATCCTTCATCAGTTAGCTCCTCGCAAATGACAGAGCAGCAGGGCACAAAATCAGAACTTTTAGAAGTTTGCTCTGCGGAGGGACATCCCTCCAGTGGCTACGCTGGGGGAGGGGGGGGGGACACTCATTTAGACAGGGTGGTCTCAGGACCCTCAGGAAAGTCTGGAGGTGCTTGAGTGTGGCAGAGCTCCCAGGTATTGGAGTGGGGAAGCCAACTGCAAAGATGAAGTCGAGAAGGGGCTCTCAGCTTGGGGTTACCTTGAACCGTGATCCAAGGCACATTTGGGCCACTGTTCTTTGAGCAGGGACCACACAAGTAGCAGATGCAGAGAGACCCCCTCCTTCCTCCTTTGAGGGGAGCAGCGCATGAGTGCACTGCAGGAATCTGCTGGGTTTGGAGACTCCAAACGGGGCCATATGCCAGAGACAGAAACTCTCGGTCACCAGCCGAGTAGGCACAGAGTAAAATCAGAGACCAGGGAGAAGGGAGGGATTGACTGCTTTTCTCTGAGGGTACACTGAGGAGTGGGGTCCCGAGTTCTCAGCTCCTACAGGCTGGAGATTGAGAGGCCGCCATTTTCATTCCCGTCCTCCAGAGCTCTACAGAAAGCATTCAGGGACCAAAAGCGGCGAGAGAGAGAGAACGAGAGAGAGAGAACCCAAGCAGATTACTGAGCCCAGCCCCCGGCAAGGGCAGTGCAGTTCTGCCTCAGGCAAAGACATTTGAGAATCACTGCAACAGGCCCCTCCCCCAGAAGATCAGCAAGAACATCCAGCCAAGACCAAGTCCACCGATCAATGAGAATTGCAGAACTCCAGAGCTAGGGGAAAGCAACACATAGAATTCACGGCTTTTTCCCCATGACTCATTAGTCTTTCAAAGTTAAATTTTTTAAATTTGGGGTTTTTTTTATATTACTAGGTTATTTTCTTTAATTTCCTAATAATGTCCATCTCAAAAATTTCAGAAGTGGTAAAATTGCTTTTTTCCTACTTACAAAACAGTTGTTAATTACATAGTTATTAGTGCTATTTTAGAATATCTTTTTTTTTTTAAGATTTTATTTATTTGTCAGAGACAGAGGGAGAGAGAGCGAACGAGCACAGGCAGACAGAGAGGCAGGCAGAGGCAGAGGGAGAAGCAGGCTCTCTGCCGAGCAAGGAGCCTGATGTGGGACTCGATCCCAGGACCCTGGGATCATGACCTGAGCCGAAGGCAGCTGCTTAACCAACTGAGCCACCCAGGCGTCCCTAGAATATCTTTTTTTATCTTATTTTATATCTTTCCAGTGTCCCAAAATTCATTGTTTATGCACCACACCCAGTGCTCCATGCAATACATGCCCTCCACTAGACTCACCCATCCCCCCACCCGCATCCCCTTCAAAGCCCTCAGTTTGTTTCTCAGAGTCCATAGTCTGTCATGGTTTGTCTCCCCCTCTGATTCCCCCCACCTCACTCTTTCTGTTTTTTTTAAGTTTTCCTCTTTCTTACTTTAATCTATTTTAACTATTTTATCTTAACAATACCTTTTTAAAAATAGTTTTTTAATTTTCATTTTATACTCATATTCTACCCCTTCATTGTATTTAAGCTTGTTTTTTTATACATATAATTTTCTCTTTCTTTAAAATTTTGGGATACGATTTCCTCTAACACACCAAAATATACCCTAAATAAAGCATATGGCTTTGTTCTAGTCTCCAGCCTTGCACTTCCTCCTTTTCTTTTTCTTTTTTCAACCAGCTGCTCATCTTATCAATTCCTTTTTTAAAATTATTTTTAATTCTCATCTTTGCAGTCATACTCTATCCCTTCATCATGTTTATCCTTATTGTGTGTGTGTGTGTGTGCATGCATGTGCGTGTGTGTGTGTGTATGTATGCATATATATATATATATATATATATATATAGATGTCTTCCTTTCTTTAAAATTTTGGGAGGCAGTTTCTTCTAACAGACCAAAATACACCCAAAATCAAGTGTGTGACTCTGTTCTATTCACCAGCCAAATCATAAATTTTTTCCCTTTTTTCTCCCCGTGCTTTCAGGTCTTTTCCAGTTTGGTTAGTGTATATTTTTCTGGGGTCGTTTTTACCCTTTTAGCACTTTGTCCTCTCATTCATCTATTCTTCTCTGGACAAAATGACAAAACAAAAACTAACCTCAAATAAAAAACAAGAGGCAGTACTGACTGCTAGGGACCTAATCAGTAGGGACATTAGTAAGATGTCAGAACAAGAGTTAGAATGACAATTGTAAAGATGTTCACTGGACTTGAAAAAAGCAAAGAAGATACTATAGAATCCCTTTCTGGAGAAATAAAGGAACTAAAATCTAACCAAATCAAATTCAAGAAAGCTATTAATGAGGTGCAATCAAAAATGGAGGTTCCTACTGCTAGAATAAATGAGGCAGAATAGAAAATTAGTGATATAGAAGACCAAACGATGGAGAATAAAGCAGCTGACAAAAGAGAGATCAACAACTACTGGATAATGAGGGGAGAATTTAAGAGATAAGTGATACCATAAGATGAAACAATATTAGAATAATAATTCTAATTAGAACAATTAGAAGAAGAAGAAAGAGAGAAAGGGGCAGAAGGTATATTGGAGCAAATTAGAGCAGAGAACTCCCCTAATTTGGGGAATGGAACAAGCATCAAAATCCAGGAGACACAGAGAACCCCGCTCAAAATCAATAAAAATAGGGCAACACCCCATCATCTAATAGTAAAACTTACAAGTCTCAGAGACAAAGACAAAATCCTGAAAGCAGCTTGGGACAAGAAGTCTGTAAACTACAACAGTAGAAATATTAGATTGGCAGCAGACCTATCCACAGAGACCTGGCAGAAAGGGACTGGCATAATATATTCAGAGCACTAAATGAGAAAAACATGTAGCCAAGAATACTACATCCAGCTATGCTGTCACTGAAAATAGAAGGAGAAATAAAAGCTTCCAGGACAAACAAAAAAGAAAACAATTTGCAAACACCAAATCAGCCCTAGGGGAAATACTAAAAGGGGTCCTCTAAGCAAAGAGAGAACCTAAAAGTAACAGACCAGAAAGGAACAGAGACAATGTAGAGTAAAAGTCACCACAGAAGCAATACAATGGCACTAATTTCATATCATTTAATAGTTACTCTGGTTATAAATGGATACATGCCCCCAATCAAAAGACATAGGTTATCAGAATGGATAAAAAAAAAACAAGACCCATAGATATACTGTCTGCAAGAGACTCATTTTAGACCCAAAGACACCTCCAGATTGAAAGTGAAGGGACAGAAAACAATTTACCATGCTAATGGACATCAGAAGAAAGCTAGGTAGCAATCCTTATATCAGATCAATTAGATTTTAAGCCAAAGACTATAATAAGAGATGAAGAAGGACACTATATCATACTTAAAGGGTCTGTCCAACAAGAAGAGCTAACAATTTTAAATGTCTATGCACCTAACATGGGAGCAGCCAGTTATATAAACCAATTAATAAGATAATCAAAGAAACACATCAACCATAATAAAATAATAGTAGGGGACTTTAACATTCCCCTCACTGAAATGGACAGATCATCTAAGCAAAATATCAAGAAGGAAATAAAGGCTGTAAATGACACACTGGACCAGATGGACATCACAGATATATTCAGAACAGTCTGTCCCAAAGCAACCAACTATACATTCTTCTCTAGTGCACATGGAACATTCTGCAGAATAGATCATGTCCCGGGTCACAAATGAGGTCTCAACCAGTACCAAAAGATTGGGATCATTCCCAGCATATTTTCTGACCACAATGCTTTGAAACTCTAACTCAAGCACAAAAGAAAAGTTGGAAAAAACTCAAATACATGGACTCTAAAAAGCATCCTACTAAAGAATGAATGGGTCAACCAGAAAATTAAAGAATAATTTAAAAATTCATGGACACATGAGGGACGCCTGGGTGGCTCAGTTGGTTGGGCATCTGCCTTCAGCTCAGGTCACTATCCCAGCGTCCTGGGATCGAGTCCCACATCGGGCTCCTTGTTCAGTGGGGAGCCTGCTTCTCCCTCTGCCTCTGCTGTCACTCGGCCTGCCTGTGCTCGCTCTCTCTCTCTCTCTCTCTCTGGAAAATAAATAAATAAATTCATGGACACATGAAAATGAAAATGAAAATACAACTGTTCAAAATCTTTAGGATGCAGCAATGGGGGTCCTAAGAGGAAAGTATATAGCAATATAAGCCTTTCTCAAGAAAAAAGGTCTCAAATACCAATCTAACCCTACACCTGAAGGAGTCAGAGAAAGAACAGCAAACAAGGCCCAAACCCAGCAGGAGAAGAGAAATGATAAAGATCAGAGCAGAAATCAATGAAATAGAAACCAAAAGAAGAGTAGAACAGATCAATGAAAGCAGGAGCTAGTTCTCTGAAAGACTTAATAAGATTGATAAACACCTAGCCAGACTTATCAAAAAGAATAGAGAAAGGACCCAAATTAATAAAATCATGAATGAAAGAGGAGAAATCACAACCAACACCAAAGAAATACAAACAATTATAAGAACATATTATAAGCAACTATTTGTCAGCAAATTAGACACCCTGGAAGAAATGGATGCATTCCTGGAGAGGATAAACTACCAAAACTCTACCAGGAAGAAATAGAAAACCTGAACAGACCCATAACCAGTAAGAAAATTAAAGCAGTAATCAAACATCTTCCAAAAAACAAGAGCCCAGGGCCAGATGGCTTTCCAGGGTAATTCTACCAAACGTTTAAAGAAGAATTAATACCTATTCTCCTGAAACTGTTCCAAAAAATAGAAATGGAGGAAAACTTCCAAACTCATTTTATGAGGCCAGCATTACCTTGATCCCAAAACCAGACAAATACCCCATCAAAAAAGAGAATTACAGGCCAATATCCTTGATGAACACAGATGCAAAAATTCTCACCATAATACTAGCCAATAGGATCCAACAGTACATTAAGAAAATTATTCACCACGACCAACTGGGATTTATTCCTGGGCTGCAAGGTTGGTTCAACATCCACAAATCAATCAATGGGATACAATACATTAAAAAAAGAAAGAACAAGAACCATATGATACTCTCAATAGATGCTGATAAAGCAATTGACAAAGTACAGCATCCTTTCTTGATCAAAACTCTTCAAAGTATAGTGGTACATAACTCAATATCATCAAAGCCATCTATGAAAAACCCACAGCGAATGTCATTCTCAATGGGGAAAAACTGAGAGCTTTCCCCCTAAGGTCAGGAACATGGCAAGGATGTCCACTATCACCACTGCTATTCAACATAGTATTAGAAGTCCTAGTCTCAGCAATCAGACAACAAAAAGAAATAAAAGACATCCAAATCAGCAAAGAAGAAGTCAAGCTCTCACTCTTTGCAGATGATATGATACTTTATATGGAAAACCCAAAATATTTCACTCCAAAACTGCTAGAACTCATACAGGAATTCAGTAATGTGTCAAGATATAAAATTAATGCACAGAAATCAGTTACATTTCTATACACCAACAGCAAGACAGAAGAAAGGGAAATTAAGGATTTGATCCTATTTACAAGTGCACTCAAAACCATAAGATACCTAGAAATAACCAAAGAGGCAAAGAACCTATGCTCAGAAAACTACAAAGTACTCATGAAAGAAATTGAGGAAGACACAAAGAAATGGAAAAATGTTCCATGCTCATGGATTGGAAGAACAAATATTGTGAAAGTGTCTATGCTACCTAAAGCAATCTACACGTTTCCCTACCAAAATACCATCAATTTTTTTCAAAGAAATGGAACAAATAATACTAAAATTTATATGGAACTAGAAAAGACCCCGAATAGCCACAGTAATGTTGAAAAAGAAAACCAAAGTTGGTGGCATCACAATTCTGGACTTCAAGCTCTATTACAAAGCTGTAATCATCAAGACAATATGGTACTGGCACAAAAACAGACACATAGGGGCGCCTGGGTGGCTCAGTAGGTTAAGCCGCTGCCTTCAGCTCAGGTCATGATCTCAAAGTCCTGGGATCGAGTCCCACATCGGGCTCTCTGCTCAGCAGGGAGCCTGCTTCCCTTCATCTCTCTCTGCCTGCCTCTCTGCCAACTTGTGATCTCTCTCTGTCAAATAAATAAATAAAATCTTAAAAAAAAAAAAAGACACATAGATCAATGGAACAGAATAGAGAGCCCAGAAATGGACCCTCAATTCTATGGTCAACTAATCTTCAATAAAGTAGAAAAGAATGTCCAATGGAAAAAAGACAGTCTCTTCAACAAATGGTGTTGAGATAACTGGACATCCACATGCAGAAGAATGAAACTGGACCATTTCCTTACACCACACACAAAAATAGACTCAAAATGGATGAAAGACCTCAATGTGAGATAGAAACCCATCAAAATCCTTGAGGAGTACAAAGGCAGCAAGAAATTGTCATAGACTTTCTCCAAAGACAATAAACAAACCACCAATAAGCACAAGAAAAGTTGTTCGACATCATTAGTCATTAGGTAAGAGCCAATCAAAACCAACATGAGATACTTCTCACATCCACTAGGATGACTGTAACTCAAATAATGTAAACTACCAGCTGTTGAATACGATGTAGAGAAACCAGACCTATCACATATTGCTGCTATGAATGTAAAATCATACAGCTGCTTTGGAAAACACTGTGGCAGTGTTTTTAAAAGTTTATCATAGAGTTACCATATAGCCCAGCAATTTCAGTCTTAGATATATACCCAAGAGTGCTGAAAGCACATGTCCCCATAAAAACTTGCATGAGTGACACCTAGCTGGCTCATCTTGAGCACTGACTCTTGATTTCGACTCAGGTCATGATCTAAGGGTTGTGGGATCGAGCCCTAAGTTGGGATCCATGCTTCGTGCAAAGTGTGCTTGAGATTCTCTCTCTTCCTCTCCCTATGTCTCTCCCCTCACTTGCATTCTAAATAAATAAACAATATCTTATATTTTTTAAAAACCTTCAAAAAAAACAAAAAACTTCACACTAGAATGTTCATAGCACCATTATATCATAATAATCTCAAAGTACAAACAACCAGGACACCTGGCTGGCTCAGTCAGTAGAGCACACAACCCTTGATCTTGGAGTCATGGGTTCATGCCCCCACATTGGGTATGGAGATTAAAATACATAAAGCAATTAATTAATTAAGTAATTAATAACAGGATAAGCAACCTAAAAGCCCATCAATTTATGAATGGGTAAAAAAAATTAGTACATCCATACAATGGAATAGTATTCAGTCATAGAAAGGAATGAAGTATCAATGCATGCTACAACATGGAAACCATTATGCATAAATGAAAGAAGCCACACACAAAAAGACAAATATGTGATTCTACTTTATAAGGTACCAGCAATAGTCAGATTCTGAGATGAAAAGTAGAATGGTGGTTTCCAGGGGCTGAGGGAAAGAGAGAAGGGAGAGTTATAGTTTAATGGGTTTGGTTTCAATTTGGGAAGATGAAAAAATCGTGGTAATGACTGCATAACAATGTGAATGAGCTTAATGTCATTAAACTATACACTTAAAAATGGTTAAAATGGGATTATAGTATGTTACCACAATAAATGGGATTATGGTATTTTACCACAATAAAAAAGGAATTTAGTACCAGTACATGTTACAACACAGATGAGCCTTGAAAGCACTATACTTAAGTGAGAGAAACCAGACACAAAGGGTCACACATTGTAAGATTCCATTTATATGAAGATGAAATGTCCAAAATAGGCAAATCTATGGAGAGAGGAAGCAGATTAGCCACAGCCAGGGGCTACAGGGAAAGGAGGAATCAACCACGAAGAGCATACAATTTCTTCTGGAGGGTGATGGAAACGATCTGGAATTAAATACTGGTAAGCACAAAGCACAGCATGATAACTATGCTAAAAACCACTGAATTACACATTTAAAAGTTTTAAATTACATTTTTTATGAATTTTCCTTGGAAAAAAGTTTGGACAGAAAGTCTTCCCCCAGCATGAATAGTCTTTTTTTTTTTTTAAGATTTTTTTCTTTATTTATCTGACAGAGATCACAAGTAGGCAGAGAGGCAGGCAGAGAGAGAGGAGGAAGCAGGCTCCCTGCAGAGCAGAGAGCCTGATGTGGGGCTCGATCCCAGGACCCTGGGATCATGACCTGAGCCGAAGGCAGAGGCCCAACCCACTGAGCCACCCAGGTGCCCCCGAATAGTCTTAACGCAAGACAGAAACTATCTTTTTTATGAGCAAACCTCTGAAGTCACAAAGCATTTCTCCTGTCATATGCTTCACAAGTGAGTCCTAAGTCTGGCCCACAATCCAACTCAAGTTTTACATTTATATCATGAAACTTGTATAATATCAGTTTTACAACAGAGGGAAGATATTAATGCCTCCCATCTACAGATGGAACTCAGGCTCAGAGAGGTTAAATATGGTTTCCCAAGACCACAAGGCCAATAGGTGACTGAGCTCAGACTGGAACCTAGACACGGCTGACTCCACAATCTGTGCTCTTACCCTCCATCAACAGTGGTTCTTAACCAGACACACCATTTGTGAAGGCATAGCTTCCTGGGACCCCCCCTCCAAAGGACTCTTAAATAATCATTTCTAGGGTGCCTGGGTGGCTCAGTTGGTTAAGCAACTGCCCTCAGCTCAGGTCATGATCCCAGGGTCCTGGGATCAAGCCCCACATCGGGCATTCTGCTCGGTGGGGAGCCTGCTTCTCCCTCTCCTGCTGCTGCTTTGCCTGCCTGTGCTTTCTCACTCTCTGTCAAATAAATAAATAAAATGTTTTTTAAATAATCATTTCTAGGGCTTGGTCAGTACACCTGAATGTGTTTAAGCTCCTCAGGTATTTCTGAGAGTCATCCTATATATAGAACCACCCCCGTGCCTGATAATTTTGTATTATTAATATGGACAGCCGACTCCAGCAGGATGATCAGTGCCCTGGGGGCAGGGCCCCCTCCTCTAGCTCCTTTGTGACTGCCACTGTGACAACACAATGTCTGCCTACCCAAGGCAGGAGCTCAGGAGAGATCATTGGCCAGAAGGATTCAGAGCAACTGCCAACCAGAATGTCAGCTGCCAAGGAGTTCCAGGGGAGCTAAGGGGAGTTTGTGCGTGAGAGCTGGCCGACCTGGCCACTCTCTCCAGTGGGCAGGAGGGTCACTGGGCCCACTTGGTGGGCAGCCCCAGCTGCCAACTGGGGCACCTCAGCTCAGCCTAGAACAGAGGTGTCAGGAAATAACATTCTCCCCAAGCTTCCTCTCCCAGTTCTCAAACTTAGAGGCCCAGACTAGGGCCTAGAATTCACTGAGGCTTCGTGACTATCTAGCAGTCAGGATGGAACACAGAAGCCGACCTCGGGGCATAGGCCTGAGCCGAATCCCGGGGGCTCAGTCCCGAACCTCTCGGATCCCACTCCCCTTCCATGTGGAACAGGAGGCCAGGGAAGGAGAAGAATGGGAACAACGAGAGCAACCTCGTCAGAGGACTCCTACCTACGGGCCACCCGAAAGTGAAGAGCTGACAGACAATGTTATGGGTAAGGACAAGCTTCCCCCCACCTCAGGAAAGGGAGGTAGTGTCATATTTTCCTCCTCTGCCCACAGGAAAGAGATGTCAAGAAACAAAAACCAGAGCCTAAAATGGGCAGGGCTGGGGTGAGAGAGGAGTCCGAAAGGGAGGTTTCCTATTGTCTCAAAGAGCTGTCACAAGAAGCAAGGATATAATTTGTGAAAGCAACTGGAAGCTAAGACAGGCTGTTGGGAACATTAGGTGTCATTTAGGGAATCAAGAGCTTACGACAGCAAACACAGAGTGCAGGTGCCTTGGGAAACAAAGATGAATTACACATCAATTCCAACCCCAAAGAGCTGTCTAGTAGAAGAAAAACAAACTGTTAGGTTGGCTTCTGCAGAATTCAGAAAAATGACAGGAGTTCGGGGAAAATGGAAAGGATGGGGGTGGGGCATAAGGGCTGCCAGTGGCCGCTGTCTTTCCGGTGTGTGTGCTATCTCTCCCCCCACTTCTCACCTGCCATCCTAGCAAATGGGCAAATGATGGGGTTAATTATCAGAACATGAACAACACTGTGCTGGGAGAAAGGGTTCTCCGGGAACTTACCAAGTCTTAATTTTTAAAACTTAAACACACCTTGAGACAGTCTTAAGTCACGGAACTGACTTTCCAGCTGGGAGAGTCCTTTCTCACTGGAAGTGAATAAATGGTCTCCAGATACTGCTTTTCAGGTTAGACCTTTCCTCAAGTTTTCCCAGGACTTAAAAGGGATGCAACGGGAGAGGAGACTCGTCTCTATTCACCCGCCCACTGCAAGGAAAAGGAGAGTAAATGTTAAAGGTATAAAATGCAAGCCGTTCTCGGGCAGGATGGTTTGTTGTGGGGGCAGGATGGCACGCGGTAGCCAGGCTTCCGTAGAGAGCTGGGCACCCAAGGGTGAGAGGATCTAAAACAGTGAGGAGTGCTGAATACCAGTCACCAGCAAGGGCCGGAGGCCATCTCCAGCGAAGCTTTGTAGAAGAGATGGGCCTTCGAGGACCCGCAGCGTCAAAAACAACGCTGAGGGCGGGCGGGACACGGTGGACGCCACTAACTGGACTTCCTGGAGTTAGCAACCCCACGGTAGCCAGGGTCTGGCCTTAGAGCGCAGGCGCAAGCATCCGTGGGGCGGGGTGGGGGGGGAGGTCCTGGGGGTCTGAAGGGAAAAAAAGGGGCGGGGGGGCGGGTAGGGGGCCAGGGACCTTCAGCCCTATTCCCACCAAACCCTTCCAAGGTATACAAAGGGCTGGACTGGGGTTAAGGGTTGAGTTTGGCAAAGCTCAAGTTTCCTATATGCTTCAAAGAGTTGTCACAGGAGCAAGGATATAATACGCAAAAGCCACTAGAAGCTAAGACAGGCTGTTGAGAACACTGGGTGCCATTTATAAAAATCAACTTCTTAGTATAGCAAATGCTCAGAGTGCCAGGCGCCGCGGGGGAAAAAAGATGAATTACACAGCGATTTCAATCCCAGGGAGCTGACAGTCTAATGGAGGAAACAGGATGAATTTTGCGGGGGTTCAGAAAGAAATGCTCACGGGAAGCTAGAAGGAATCCTGGGGAGCGTAAGGGCTACTGAAGGCTCCCATAATGTGAAGGGGTAATTATCAGAAGATGGAGAAACGCTGTGTTGGGAAAAAAGTCGGGTTTTCTGGCAACTTCTCAAGCTTTAAGTTAGAGGGAAAAAAAAAAAAAAAACCTTTGAGACAGGCTTAAGTCACCAAGCCGTCTGTTTGCTCTTGGCCTTTCTTCTCCCAAGTTTTCCGGGGACTTAAAAGGGCTACAGCTTGAGCAAGTAGTCCTGGCACTTTTCACACATGCCGCTTTGAGGAAAAACCGAGAGAAGTACAAAAATTCAAGCCACTCAGAGGCAGCTAGGTCAGTTTCACTTCGGGGATGACGTGCGGTGGTGAGGCTTTGTGGAAGAGATAGGCGTGGAAGGATACCTCAAACTACGGCGGGTGGGGGCGCTTCCGCAAAGCCACTGAGCAGCTTTCGCTCCCAGAGTTGGGCTAAACTCCGCGGCCCTGGTCCGCCCAGGGCGCAGGCGCAAAGTCCGGCTGCGGGCGAGCAGGCGGGGCTGGAGCCCACGTGGCGGGGAAAGGGGGAGGAGGGTGGAGCAGGGAACAAGGCGGGGGCCGGGGCGGGGTGGGGGCGGAGTAGGTCTCGCGAGGCCGCGCCCAGGCTCACGCGGGCAGCGGGCGCGCGGTTGTAGCTCCCTGACGGCGGGAGAAGTCGCGCTCGCGACAAGGGCCGTGTGTTTGCAGTCGCGTGGTCATGGAGGCGCCGCTGCAGCCGCTAGCCACGACGACTCCGGCCTGTGGCCGGAGCCGAAGGCTGCTGCTGCTGCCCCTGCTGCTCTTCTTGCTGCCCGCCGGAGCTCAGCGAGGCTGGGAGGCAGAAGAGAGGCCCCGAACC
This sequence comes from Mustela nivalis, assembly GCF_964662115.1. NCBI lineage: Eukaryota > Metazoa > Chordata > Mammalia > Carnivora > Mustelidae > Mustela > Mustela nivalis. The sequence goes on along the minus strand of NC_139040.1, from coordinate 114,637,005 downwards.
CGCGAAGAGGAGTGCCACTTCTACGCGGGTGGACAAGTGTACCCAGGGGAGGCGTCCCGGGTTTCAGTCGGCGACCACTCCCTGCACCTCAGCAAAGCCAAGAGTAGGTGGTGCCCCGCCAAGAGGGAGGGTGGGGGCTGGCAAAGGGAGGCGGGAGGTGGAGAGGGCGGGAGACACGTGTACCCTGGTAGTACCTGGGGGCCTGGCTTGGGCGGCACCCTGTGGGTGGCCTTAGGCCCTTGGCCCGGCCTGCCTGGGGGTGGGGGTAGGGAGATAGAGAGGGGTTCCAGCTGTGAAGAAAAGGATGGGTTCCACGAATCCGATTTTGGAAGAAGTAGTGGTTACCGCAAAACCGCAGATGAGGGTAAGAGGGTGGCCCCGGCCCCGAATTTGTAAGCATCAGGATGTTGTGCAAACTGAAACACTTCCTCAGATATCAAAAAGTACCTGCAGCACATCGCCTCTATTTTCAAGTACTATTACAGGGAAGAATACATTGAAAAAGTTGAATAATGTTTCACAGAAAGTTGAATTAAACAGGAAAGTGGCTAACCAAAATGCTCCGGAGGGCAAACCATTCATTTTTCTTTCTTTTGTTGTTGCTTCTGATAAAGACTATTGGAAGCCACCTTCCCCAAAATCTGTATAGTTAATGGGTATTCTTTGTTTTTCTCAAAAATGAAGAACTTCTTACAGGGTGTACTTGCGAGGTTCTTTGTAAGAAAGTGGGGGGGAGGGGGCGAGGTTGGAAGTAATGCATTTGGGTTGATGATAAACCTTGTGGCAAATTTGATTCCTGCCAAATTGGCCTTTGGTTATTTGCATTTCTGTCCAGTGTACACAGCTAATGGCCACTTTCAGGAAGGACACGTCGGACTAGATACTGAGAAAGTTGTGGCCTCCTGCATCTGGATGTTAAGATTGGCCAAAAAGAAGTGGCCAGGGGCCAAAGGATAACCATTACCACTTTGCTTACTTTTAAATAATCAGCTTTTCCTATGGATCATTTGGCATTCTGTAGATACATATTTGGTTCAATTACAGCATGTTCCCTGTGTGTATTCAGTAACAAAAGTAATACCTCACAATTACGAATCCCCAGTGTTAAACAGGATGTTGTTATAACTTAGGATGGAATGGGAGTGATAAATGAGAAAAACTGTTTTGCCTCCTTACACATTGGCAGTTCTTTCCTACTGAAAGTTAACTGGAAGTTACTCTTGGATTTTTGTTTTTAAAGATCCAGTCTTGCACTTTTAAAATCATAGTATTTCCAAGTCCTGTTGCTTTTCTTTGGCTTGGGATTAAGTATTTACTGGCATGACATAAATATCCCATAAGAAACAAATTCCATCCAAGTCTGCTCATGGAAGCAAAAAAATAGTAATAACAGATTTCCCTTTACCAGCAAACCTTTTCAAAGTTTAGATATCTGTTGCATTTCTGTGTCACATGTAGGCTTATCTAGAATTAAAGATATGAGGACTTTTATTCATAAAATGGAATATTACAGAGCCATTAAATTTTAAACAAATTTTAGTAACATGAATAACTGTTCATGATTTACTCTCCCCCCCCACCCCGCCTTTTTTTTCAGTTTTAATTCCAGTGTAGTTAACAAACAGTGTTGCATTAGTTTCAGGCATACAATACAGCGATTTAACAGTTCCATATATTACTCAGTTCTCATTAGTGTTCCCTTTTTAAAAATGGGTGCAACATGATCCAAATTTGTGTGTTTAAGAAAGAATGAAAGGAAAAGACATGAAAATGTTAACAGTAGTTAAATTGATGGGAGGGGCAGATATGGGAAGAAGGGATTTAAACATTCTTCTTTATTGATCTTCATTTGCCAGAATCTTTGTTAACTCTGCTATTTATATTTGGGACAGTTGTTATTTTTTAACAGATGCAAGGGGTTGCTTTGGGAATTCCATTTATAGATCTTAGTAAAGTAATTGCAGTCTTTTTACCATATAATTGATGAGGTTTTTTTCGTTGAATAACACTTCCAGTATTTGCAGGTAACATAAATCTATATATAGAAAACCCTAAAGACGCCATCAAAAAAACTATTAGAACACTGCAGTTCTTAAGTCAAAAACCCCAAATTTCCAAAATCACAATTTTCAGAAAAAAATTATTTTTCAGAGTTGGTATTTCCTATATGCTAAAATCACTAAGGAGTGCCATTTTAACAGATCATTACAATTATAACCTCACACTTGAGTAGCATTTTCAGTAATGTATATAAAGCATATATTGTTCAGTTCCCCTCTGTCCAATTCTCCCTCATGGCCTTTACCTAATTAGATCAGAATATTTATAAGAGGCAGGCTGCTGGCTCAAGATACATAATCATGTGTTATATATTAGCTTCATAGAAAAATTCATCTTAACTTTGTCTTTATTCTCACAGTGGTCAAAAATGCTAGCTGTTGTAAACCTTACTTTCTAGGAACCTTAAATTTGGAATTGGGTGTTGGCTTCAGTATATGTAGACTCTGAAAGTTAAGTGCTGAACGTGTTAACAGAAGATCAAGCTACATTATGATGAAAGCATGTTGGCTAGAATTACAGCATGCCCATACAAGAGAGCAGCATGAACCATTCAGTTTCCATCAGGTCACTTGAAACCTGTTCAAGGGGGTCTCCTCTTTCAGAGCCCTCGGGAAAATAATCCCATGGTCTGGGATTTTAAACTTCTCACCTGACATTTGCAGATTTCCTACTCCTTGAGCAGGTCTTCTGTGTGAATGTGGGAAACTGGACAAACATTTAAATGAGCACATCTAAAAGACTGTCATTAGAAAGAGGAAAATCTTAATTATTTGAACTGTAGGAAGTTCATTAACTTGGAGGGGCTATAGTGAAGTATCCAGTAGGATTTAGTGCAGGGATAGAATGTAGAGGGGTCTGTGAGCATGCATAGAAAAGCAAAATCTTTATTTTCACTAACCTACAACTGAAATTTAGAATTTCCTTCCATTATGAACATCAGCAACAAACCACACTAGCTTCAGCAGTACTTGCTTATACATATTGCCAAGAGAATCGCAGATATTTTTATGCCATGTAATTGCAGGTATCCTGCAATAAAATTTACACTCACCACTGTCATAGACAGTTACTAGACCACTGCTAGATCTTGCAGTTTTAAAGATTTTATTTATTTGAGAAAGACGGAGAGAGCACGCACGCACTCCTGTGCTTGCCTGGAGGGTCAGAGGGAGAGGGACAAGCAGACTCTGCACTCAGGAAGAAGCATGAGAGAAGTGAGTGGGGCTTCACCCAGGGCTCCGTCTCACACCCTCAAACCCAGAGATCATGACCTCAGCCAAAAATAAACAATCAGCTGCTCAACTTAGTAATCCAGGCACTTCATAGATCTTGAAGTCTGAAAGTGTTAATAAAAGGGCAAAGGTATTACTATTATCACCGGGTTTTTTTCTATTACTTTGATAATTACATTTTAATATACTTGGCTCCCTTTGTATTTCTATATATTTTGTTTTATGCATTCAGTAACACTATCCATAGAAAAAGTCCATAAGCTTCACCAGATTGCTGAAGCGATGCAAAGGTGTAGAATCCTTAATTTTTAGTGATTTCCTGAAGATGTCTTTCTGCCATCCAATTTTCTCAGTGTTGTAGAACATCATATATTTCTCTTTCTTAGTTTCCAAGCCAGCACCTTATTGGGAAGGAACAGCTGTGATAAATGGAGAATTCAAGGAGCTCAAGTTGACTGATTATCGTGGGAAATACCTGGTTTTTTTCTTCTACCCACTTGATTTGTGAGTAATACATGTACAGGTCCTAAAATGTCAGCAGTCATTATCAATCATTATTCAAGAACATCAAGTACAAATTATTTTATTTAGTTCTTGGTTCCTAAAAGACAAGCTGATACAAATTTTTTCAAGAAGGTAACATCTACCATATATTTCAGAACCAAAAGGCATTGTCCCCAATGCCTTATACTTAAATCTACATAATTGTTTTGTAATGTCATCATCAAAGAAAGGAAGGCTACAATTATATTAAGCTATAAAGCTATACCTGCTAAGGCAAGAAAATGGATATTTTAGAAAGCACTTAATAGCAAGACTTAGGCCACAAATCTATTTCTCTCTCTTAACTAGAAAATTAGCTCTTTACACTTTTATTATTTGCTGCATCTATTGCTTTTCTGTGGTTTGAACATTTCCCTGAAAACACTGCATATGCTTAAGAAATAATGCCTATTTATATAAATTATGCTTGTTGGGGGGAATTTTCTCTTTAACTCAGATAGCATTTCAGATAAAAAGTTGACTCAAATACTCTTGCAGCTTTAGTTTTATCGAGGATTTAGTTTTATCTGGAGTGATCTTCAAATTCCATGGAATTTGAAAAGATAACAAAAAGAGACTTATCCTGACTTTTTCTTTTTTCTATTTGAATATATTTTTTGGCTATAAAAAAGAGAACTTTCTTCTATTTTGCCACTGTATATTAAGGTCTTTTTTCCATTAGGACTGTCCTAGAACTGTGTAAATAAAACCTTAAACTTACAGAAGAGTATACTTAAGCTTATCTCTATAGATTGTCTCTGGGCCAGAGGTGAGCAAACTTTTTCTATACGGGGCCACATAGTAAATATTTTTTTGCCTTGTGATCTCTTGCAACTATTCAGCTTTGCCACTGTAGCACAAAAACAGCTAGAGACTATACACAAATGAATGAGTATTGTTTTCTATTGAAAGTTTACTTACAAAAAATAAGATAGGCTGGATTTGGCCTGTGGACTGAAGTTTGCTAACCCCTACTCTAATCCAAATAGGAAAGATTCTCAGAAAAATTAGTTCATTGAGAGTAAACCAATTCATAAATGTGGATAATACATAATCTTTTAAACTAGCAAGAGCTTCCTTCTTTCTAATCCACTTGTACTGTGGCCTGACAAGCTGAAATGTATGATATAACTTAATTTCTAATAGAAACAAGAAGTGAAAATTTTAATATTAAAAAATGATAGGCATTCTAAATTCATGTTGTTATAAAAGCAAAACTTTAACATCTTTTAAATATACAGGATGCTAAACATGAGTTTTGAGATTGGTCTAATATAGCAGACAAATATCCTGTTTCTCCCACTATTACTTTAAACTCCATAATGAATAAGACATATCTAAAGAATGATGTCACCAATGGCCTCCTGGGGCAAGAAGCTAAGATCACTTCTTTCTGTTTCTCTGAGATGCCAGTTTGGGCCTGGTTAGAAAGGAAGAGTTCTGAGGCATTTGCCACCATCTGCATGTGTGAAAGTCAAAAATGTAACCCTTTAGTTTTCTTTTTTTTTTTTTTTAACAGATTTAATTTATTTATTTGACAGACAGAGATCACAAGTAGGCAGAGAGGCAGGCAGAGAGAGAGGAGGAAGCAGACGCCCTGCAGAGCAGAGAGCCTGAATCCAGGCTCGATCCCAGGACCCTGGGACTATGACCTGAGCCGAAGGCAGAGGCTTTAACCCACTGAGCCACCTAGGCGCCCACCCTTTAGTGTTCTACTAGAACTTTTTTTCTGTCTTCACTAAGAAGTTAGATAAATATGTCTCTAACTAGCATTTGTTGGAAGGCACGCAGGGGCCAACCATTCCTACCTTTGGAAAAATATTGAAAATACATACTGTAGCCCAGGTTTCCAGGGATATAATCTAAGATTAGAACTGTCTGCGTGCATGTGGCAGTCCTACATTTGAACAACTGAAACCTTCAAAAAGCCTGTATTGGGCTGCAAGAGGAATTTGTCCCTTAAGTCTGTGTTCTTCTGACTTTCTTGACCATGACCTGTACACAGTACAAAACCATTTTTTATTGCCACTCAATACACTGACGTATACATACAGGGTATCATTCAGTCTGTAAACACCAGTACAGCCATGATCATTAAAATCCTGAAACACTTCCATACGAAATAGTAAATAGCCAATTTCCCAACCTCCTCCCCAAGTTGCCCCTCCCACCTGGTCCTTTTCAGAAACCTCCAGAGGTAAAGCCAACTTCGAGTTAAGGTTGTTCAATATTTTTAGTATCACTCCTGAACACAAACACACATAGATATGCATGTGTATGTACACGTATGTTTCATGTCTTAACCTTCCTGTATATAAAGTATTCTTGTATTTTTTACTCCACTTGTTTAAAACGTTTGTTAGAATTCCATAAAGCGGCTTAAGGAGTCCCTGTGATGGTTCAGAAAATACCACCCTAAGGTAATATTCTCTAAACACGCCCTTCTGACAATAGGACTGGGAGACAAGGTAGAAGAGGACCTTATCAAGAAAGGGAAGGAGGATGGAAGAGCATTTTCTTATCTCTGAAATAAAGATCAGTGCATCTAGCTCATAGGGGTGGTATAGGAATATAAAAAAGGAGTGGTATGATGGAAAATTTGTGTAGATCCTTTGGAAGCTGTAAAGCACTATATAAATATAAAGCATTGTTATATAACGGAGAAGGGAACATGGGTTGACCACGGATCCATTAAATTATAAAAATAAACATTTATTGAGATGTAATTGTGAACTCTGTAATACACATTTTTAATTAAATGATATTTGATCAAATCGTCTAGACAGCTACATCATGACAATGCTCATATATATAATTGTTCTTAATATGCATTTTTATATATGCATATTATATAGGTGTTATAAAGGTGTTTGTAAAAACTAAGTCATTTGAAACTTCAAGCATATGCATATTTTGAGAATACTAAAAATTTTTTTTTAACTTTCAGCACTTTCGTGTGTCCAACTGAAATCATCGCCTTTGGTGACAGGATTGAAGAATTCAGATCTATAAATGCTGAAGTGGTAGCATGCTCTGTGGATTCACAGTTTACCCACTTGGCCTGGTCTGTATCTTTACACTTAAGCATTTATAGGAAAAAGAATGGATTCACTTTTCGATTATAAGCAAACAACTCTCATTGTGATAGGAATATAGGGGTTTTTTAAGTTTTATTTTAAGTAGGCTTCACACCCAATGTGGGGCTTGAACTCTTGACCCTGAGATCAAGACTTGTGTGCTCTACCAACTGAGCCAATCTGGTGCTTTAGAATGTAGTTATCAGACAGTTGGGAATAGATATATCTGAGAGCTACCAGTTCAATGAAGTTATGGCAAAAATGCTTAAGGATTTTTATAGGACATTTCTAACTTGGGAAAAAAGCTCACTGCAAAAGACATAATAGCCATAACAAACACCACTGAGTTGTATGATTTCTTCATTATGATAAATTGGGTAGCCTTAATCTGAAGGGAAAAAATTCTTTACAATTCCATTTCTCTGTTACATAGTTGTCTAGTATTAAAAGTCAAACTCAAAATAGCTTTTATAATTATTTTTCAAGACACACTGATTTTCTTAATTTCTGAATGTTTTTTAAACTCATTAAACATGAAAAGATGTTTCACCTGAATAATTGCCAAGAATTGCAAATTAAAATGACAAGAAAAAAATAAAATAAAATGACAAGAGATGCCATCTTTTCCCTATCTGATTGGCGAAGGTTTCAAATATTGAAAAATTTCATCCAGTGATGACAAAGGTCTGAAGAAATGGTCTTCTCACACATACAGTTGGTTAATCATTCTGAAGAGCAGTATGTTTCAAAATCTGAAATGTGTGTGTTGATGTGAATTTTTCATCTCCACAATTCTGTGCATAAGATTTTATGCACAATAAAGATGGTTTAGAATTATCTTAGTTTTAAGTTAATATTCATTTCATTAAAATAACAAATTCAAAACTACTTAATCCATTTACAATTATATATAGATATATATATAACAACAATTTTAACTGGTAAGGATCTACAATTTAATTTATGTTCTCTTAAGTAATTAATTTTCTCAAGTATTTTTAAATGTAGTTATATATTTATTTGATTTCCTTTAACTATCTCAATTTTCAGATAAAACTTCCAAGAACTTAAGTAATTCTTGCAAATCTATTAGACAAATATGGCATGCCTTAAGTCCTTTAAAAATGTTTCCTTATTATTTATAAACTAAATAAAATTTCACATTATACATTTTAAATTAGAATCACAAAGTGAAAACAATGAGTTTAATTTGCTTCGTCGCTTCTATAAGTAATTCTAAATCTTTGTAGGATTACAACATAAATCCACTAGGGAAAAAGTTATATCCTCCCAAATAATTTGGGATTGGCTTCTCAAGAATTTTGGGGAGATACATTCTGAGCTGGATAGGTTACATATCAACCAGAGATTTCTACTTGGATATCAGAACTGGGGCTACAGACATCTAGAGCAGTATTTCCTTGTTTGCTAGCTGCTCTGTCCCACTAGGACACCCACATTCCCTGGTTTCAAGTAAAAATGCTTCAATCTGAAGACCGATGTGTCTGAGATTATACCTAACTTCCTTCCCTGCTTCAAGTGGACTTTGCATTCCTTTGTCTCAGAATATTAAAGTATCATCCAGTTGTATTCTATCTCTCAAGCTTTGTCTTGTGATCACAACTCTAAGGTTATGACAGTGCATATCCTTTGATCCATCAGTTCTTCTTCTAGGAATTAATCAAATAAGTATGCAAAGTTGAGAATACATCGATGTTTCCAGTGGTGTTGATAAAAGCAAAAGAAAAATGGAAATAGTTTAAATGTCTAGCAATAGAGGTTGGCAAAATACAGCATGTAAATACTTTAAAAATGTGATAAGTATCTCCATATTTATTTAAAGGAAATGAATATACAACGTCTGGAGTAAAGGGGAAAAATAAAATATGTATTAGCTTGTTTTTTGTTAGAGAAAGAATGTGTGTGTTTTGTGTTCATTCATATGTGTGTGACGGAGACTAATAGTGCTGTTTGGATCCATACGTTTACTTCTTTCTGAGTGGTAATGTTTTGTTTGTTACAGGATTAATACCCCTCGCAGACAAGGAGGACTCGGGCCAATAAGGATTCCACTTCTTTCAGATCTGGCCCATCAAATCTCAAAGGACTATGGTGTTTATCTGGAGGACTCAGGCCATACCCTTAGGTACCTTCCACTGGTTTTATATTATGACAAATCCAAATATTATTTGTAATCTTCCCTGAAATGGAGTTAAAAGATACAAGGTTTGATCAAGAATTATTTGTTCTATTTGCAAAAATGTAGATACTGTTTAAAATAATTGGTGAGTGCTCTACTAAAATTAAGTGAGTATTGGAATCTGTTAAAGCTGGAAGATTATTTAGAGGTCTTTGACCAACCCTGTCATTTTACAGATAAACAGATTCATAGAATTCCATGAATTTAGCCAAAGTTATGTAACCAGTTAATGGCAGAGCCCACACTTGAATCCAGTACCCAAATTCCTTGCCTGTTTCTTTTTCCTCTTTTCTAAAATGACTCCAGTAATGGTTTTTCTAAATACAGATATCCTAGTATTTAGCAAACTTGTGCCTTGGGGATTGGGACAAATTAAGGAAGTGCCATTAGAAGTCTTTGATAAAAGGAAAACTTTAACTGAAAACAATTGTAATTTTGTTATAATTATATTGTCAATTTGCTTTACACTGCTAATTGTTTCTTTTTTAGAATGTTTTATGTGAAGGTGCCAGTATTTTATAATCCTATGTTTTTTAATAAAAGCTTTATTGAGATATAATTCACATACAACTTATTCATTTAAACCATACAATTCAGTGGGTTCTAGTATAGCCTGAGAATTGTGCAACCATCACCACAATCAGTTTTAGAGTATTTTCATTACTCTAAAAAGAAACCCCATACCCATAGCAGTTACTCTTCCTTTCCTACAATCGCCATACCCTTGCCCTGGGCAACCAACTTATCTACTTCATGTCTCTCTGGTTGCCTATTCTGGACATTTCATTTAAATGGAATCCTACAATATATGCTTTTTTATGATGAACCTTTTCACTTAGCATAATGTTTTCAAGGTTCATTCATATTGTATCAGGTGTCACTACCAATATTTTCTTTTTTTTTGTACTTGCTAACTCTTTCATCTTTTCTCCTTTCATAGAGTTTATGACTTAAGTTAATTCCCAAAGAGTAAATATGCCACTATAAAGACTGAAGCTATTTTACACTTTTTAATTATTTGAGCATTAACCAAGTAAAACCAAGTAACCCCGAGGTCATGACCTGAGCTGAAATCAAAGGTCAGCTGTTTAACCAGCTGAGCCACCCAGGCACCCAAGGCATATTTGTTTTTGTTTGGTATGTGATGGTATGATGTGTGTTACCAAAGTAAGTTAAAATTGTCACAACAGACTCACTTACTTGAGAACAGACTTCATCACCATTAACAACCATTTTCTACTGTAAAAGTAGCTACATGAAAGAACACCCATAGGAATAATAGTTAACAGTTTTGCCTGAGTTTTGGCCAAGTTGACCTAGTCCATGGAGAGGGAGCGCTACTTAGTTCAGACATCATTAAAAATGATATTAAAATAATATATTGAAAATAAAAAAAAATATATTAAAAAATATGTTGTAAGATAAGCAGGAATATTTTAGTAATGTTTAATATGACTATAAAACAAAATTTCATGTAATAAGTAATTGCATGTATTTCTATTAAAAATAGATCTCATTATTATGTATAATACTTGTACTCAAGCAATTAGCCCAAGTCCCTGAAATCTTTTTCTAAACCAAGTATTGGGTTGAAATCCAAACCAAGTATTGGGTTGAAATAAAGATGGTAAAGTCCTTAGGAAATTTTCATTTTTCTCTGGTCTGCTTTAACTCTTGCAATGCCATTCCATCTCAATAGCAGGTCTTTTCGATTAAACTATTCCATTATTCCCTAGGCCAAAAAAGTGAATCACACATACACATATTTAGAGGGAAAGGTAACTTTGCTTGTATTAAGAATTTTGCCTTTTCTACCTCTGGAAAAGGAAATACAAAGAGTTCTAAACAACCAGTGAGAAGACAGATCACTCCTTCACCCAGAGGAAGACTTTACTATGTAGATTAATAATTTCAATAATAGTGAATAGTAAAATCCCAAACCTAGTGCTCATAAAGATTTAAATAGAAATATAACAGTACATTGCTTACACAAAAACAAATTTTAAAGCTACCATTTGACAATGATATTCCCAAATTATACAGCGGATAAGCGTGGGTATGGGGAGGGTGTGTTTGCATATGTGTACACCAGTCAAGCAGGTTAACTAATGTTTGTCTTAATTGAGGTGAAATGACTTCATCTGTACCACTCTTGTGTTTTACAGGGGTCTCTTCATTATTGATGACAAAGGAATCCTAAGGCAGATTACTCTGAATGACCTTCCTGTCGGTAGATCAGTGGATGAGACACTGCGTTTGGTTCAAGCATTCCAGTATACTGACAAACATGGAGAAGGTACCCTTTCCTTCTAAGCATCTTAGCCTTTTGATTTTTTTCATTTGAGAGATGATTGCATGATTAATTTGGGTTCTTAGTCAAAAAGTAATCTGGGTGATTCTAAAGTCCTCTAATTATTTTCAGATTATTACCTGATCTTCTTAGCAGATCCAGTTATTACTTAAAGTGCTTTTAACAAAGTATCACTAATATATTCTACTTACAGAATAAGAAGCAAAAATAGTCATTATTTGCACAGTCCACAGAGAAAAGTTTCTGCTACTCTGGTTTTTGAAATTATGTTTCTGTAAACTTAAAATGTGCCAATCTGGCAATATTTAGTCATGGAGGTTTTATTTGCATATGTACATTATTTGACTTAGCTTTTTCCCTCAAAGGTGTTCCTTATCACACTAGTAATCTATCAGTTCATCCTTTCACTCCAACTTTTTTCAGTAGCTAAATGGAAAAGGTCAGATTTTGCTAAAACAGAACATATATTTTCCTTTCAAAAGTATAACTCAGTGCCTGAGTAAGGGTTCATTCTAAATAAAAGGGAAACGCCACTCTCCTAGCAATTTTAAACTCTTACTTGACAGACAGCAAACTGTGGCATCAGTACACAGTACTGCAGAAAACAGAAGATAAGCTTATACTGGAAGTTTACATAAACTCGGAGAAGTTTTTGCCATGCCCTGACCTGTCAATTCACCAAATTCCCAAACCTTCCAACTTTATTAGGCGGACATTCAACTTGGTTTCTTCTATTGTAAATGTAACTAAATGTAATTGGCAACCATTGACATAGGTTAGCTGCCTGCTGATGAACTCCATGACTGGAATTCTTGGTGCAAGCAGGCAACTGAACAGTAGTCAAGTGTTCAGTGGCCTAGAAATGTTCTCATTGTTATAGGCTCTTTTCAGTTTCATTTTGGAAAAAGAAAAACCAAGAGTTGCTAAAGAGAACTGAAATCTGTTTTTAAACTGTCTTTTTGCCAATTTTGTTCCTTTCAGTCTGTCCTGCTGGTTGGAAACCTGGTAGTGAAACCGTAAGTCAAACTGATTTTTCTGTCAATGGGATAGCTGGGGCCAAAAATTGCCAACCTTAGAATAATCTTTCTTTGTAATAGAACCTTGATTTTGTAAAGGAAGTGAACATACTACAGAAATCATAAGAGTACAGGCATTCTTTGCACCGTAGAGAAGGTAGCTGAAACTGGAGAAAGCAGAGTAAATGTAATTGGCAGACAATGCTGTGAATTTTAAAACCAAGTATGAAGAGAGAGATACCATTAACAAAAAAAAAAAAAGAGAGAGAGAGAGAAACAGTGGAGACCTGATAGAATTAAGTCAGAAGTCTTAGGGATCATGTATGGAGTTCCTTCCTATATATATGTGGGCCAAAAAAAAACTCAAAAGCAAACCTTTCTGTATGTAGTAAACTTTTGAGAAAATCTGGCTTAATTAACATTGAGGCTAAATGATTCTCTCCTTTATTGTTTGAAGGAAGATTGAAACAGGTATATCCTTTCATTTAGGGAAGCTGTATAATTTATAGCCAATCCCTGAAGTAGTCTCTGGCCAAAATACAATTCAGAAACTTGCTTGAACCTTTTTTAAATAACGTGTTTATCTTCTAAAAATCAACAGTTCTATACAAACTGTAGTTAGGAAACTGACAAATATTAGAGCATTGGAGGAAGAAATCATTATCTTACGATAAAAGAAAAATACAGATTCCTAAGACTTTCTTCTTTAGCAAATCAACAAAAAAATACCATTAATCATAGACAATGAGAGGTAGAAATTCACTCTGTAACCTAACTCAGATTGGGGATTGGGTAAAGTAACATTTCACTGGTTCTGAACCAGTTTTTGAAGAGTTTGCAAAACAGCTTTGCCTTTGTGGATCAGAGTTAAGGTTACAGTACAAATTAATTTACTTCTACATAGATCTGATAGATCTCAAAGATAGATATGAAGATAGACATTAAAGGTGCTTTAAGCACTAAGTACTTTAAATTTACACATGAATCATTAGGTTAGCCTATAGCTATTGACTGTGAGGCTTCCATATAGAAATAGGAATCAGAAGCTGCAGGCATCGCCTGAGAAGCCTTAGAAGGCATTTCTGGATGGGTCTTCAAAGTCGGGGGATATTCCCCCAGAGCTGTAGCAAAACCAACAAGGAGTGGTGAATATCCTCACATCAATCACATGCTTGTACTGAAAGAAGAGCCAGAGCTTCCAAGAGGTACAAAGTGACTACAAAGGTACTAGAGGATGAATATTTTACATTTCAGAAAACATATTGACTATCCATTTGATTGACTTTTAGAGGGGCCACAAACCCCTTTGAGAATCTGATTTTAAAAACCATGAATTCTCCCACCAAAAAAAATTCACATATGTAATTACATACTGTGTTTGGGCATTCCTTTTCTTGTTGTCAGCTTTATTGAGGTATAAATAGATAAACAGAATTAAAGATACTTAAACTAAACAGCAAGATGATTTGATCTGTTGTGAAATAATTATCACAGTCAGATTAATTAACAAATCCATCACCTCACACAGTTACATTCTTTTGTGTGTGGTGAGAACACTTAAGATCTACTCTTTTAGCAAATTTCAAGTACACAAAACTGTATTATTAACTATAGTCACTGTGCTGTACATGATATGCTCAGAACTTACTCATCTTAAAACTGAAGGCTTGTACCCTTCGACTGGCATCTCCCCATTTCCCCCACCCCCAGCCCACAATTCTGCTGTTGCTGTGGGCATACTTTCAACAAACATTTCTTGACCACCTGCTGTATGGCAACTATTCAAACTCTTACAATAGGAAGATGGTATTTATTAGTGAATACCACAGCCAAGGTCCCTACCATCAGAGTTACATTCTAATTCTAATCTTAGATTGTGGCAAATGGTTTTAGAAACAGGTTGATGAGAATTGGTGGGATAGTGCCTGGGGTGAAGGATTAAGTGGTCAGAAAAGACTTTTAAGATGACATTTAAGTTGAAACATGAGTGAAGAGGGAACAAGTCAAGCATAGAGCAGTGCAGAAAGAAAAGCAAGGGCAGGGTCCTAAGGCCAGGAACCAACTTAGTATGTTCAAGAAACATCAAGAGGGCCCATGTGGCAGGAATAGAGCGAGCTATGAGGAAGGGGATAGGGACACCAGTGTCACGTTGCATGGAGAATGGGAATACAGTGAAGTAACAGAAATGCGAAGTCTTTGGTGACTATGGTGAGGGCAGCAGCTAGTTTGGAGGAGTTTGAAAATAGATCTGCCTCACTTCTCTCCTGTATATTGCACAGGCCTCCTGATTTGTTGCCCTGACCTCAGCTTCTCTCCACTGCATGCCACTCTCCAAGACAGGACCTTTTAGCAGCCCTCCAGTAGTCACGTGACAAAAGCCAGATCCCTGGCATCGCTTTCAACCCTTTGCACTGTTTGTATCTACCAATCTCTCCCAGGTCATCTTCCCTACAATTGACACACACACACACACTGTGTTCCCTCCGCGTCCCTTGACTCACTTCTTCCCAAAGTAAGTCCTGCTTTTTCACACATTTGTGCCTTTACTTGGGTTTTTAGCCTGGAATATCTTACCCTTTCTCTAAATTCTACTCATCTTTCAAGACTAACTTCAATGTCACCTCCACTCCGAGGCCTTCCTTGATGCCATCTCAGCCTCCGTTTAGGCCTAGCCTGTGTCATACAGGATCATATTGTGCATTGCGTCGGAAACTTGTGTACACACACGGCTTCCCCTCAGGGTTGGACAAGTCTCAAAGACACGGACTTGAGTGTGGTTATTCTTGTATCCCCCACTGCCCAGCACACTACTGGCACACAGTGCCGTATTAGTCCATACGTATTTGCAAATTGAATTTCAGTGCAGAGAGATTATAAACTGGCAAAGACAGAATACTCCTGGAAGTGACCCCTGAAAAATTATGTAATATTTACTATATGCTGAAGACAAATTCTGAAGAAGATGCATAGAGAACTATCATAAACAATACTGTTTATGTATAGGGCAGATGTACTTTATCTGTAACTGTCAAATAATGTAGTTAATGTGAGCTCAAATCATATTGGAAATTTTTTTTTAATTTAATAGGGTTCTAAGGCTGTGATCCTGTTAAGGAAGGAGCATTTTTTTTCCCAGAGTGTTGATTCACTAGTGATTGAACGTACTACTCCATATATGTTAGTATTTTTTTTACTTTGTAGTTTGAGATGAAAAGGTTGCATTCTGGACCTCAAAAAAATCCATTTACTGGATAAAGAAGATATATATATAGTGGACTACTACTCAGCCATAAAAAGAATTAAATCTTAGCATCTGCAGCAACCTGGATAGACCCAGAGGGTATCATCCTAAGTGAGATCAGTTAGAGAAAGACAAATACTCGTATGATTTCACTTATATATGTATCCTAAAAAAAAAAAAAAAAACAGAAATAGACTCATAGATACAGAGAGGTATAAATAGATGAACAATATTGCCAAATATTGTTTGCCAAAGGGGATGGGACCAGGGGGATAGACAAAATACATGAAGAGATTTAAGAGGTATAATTTTCCAGTTATAAAACAAGTAAGTTATGGGGATGAGAAGTACAGTGCAGGGAATATAGTTGATAATATTGTATGGTGACAGATGGTGACTGGACTTATTGTGGTGATATTTCATAATGTATATAAATACTGAATCACTATGATATACACCTGAAACTAACACAGTATTGTAAGTCAATTATTTTTAAATAAATAAAAATCGATTTGAACACACTGCTGCCTTTCGGGTTATTGTGGCATACCAACATTTCATCAGCAGATAACTTTAAAAATACATTAACATCTGTATCCATGCTCTCTTAATGTGTTTGACTTAATTAGATCAAACCTGAAGATGTCATGAAAGCCTGGTGGCCAAGAGAAGAGCTGTAAGTAAATTTTGGGATGCTTGAATACAGATGTTAATTTATTAACAAAATTTGCCTTTGGGATAGGTGAGATTAGTAGGTAGGACAAATCCAGTTTTTCCTGTATATATGATGTAATTTGGCACACAAAAATCATCTTTATCTTATTTAGTCAAGAGATGGGCAACCAACATCAGACTACTACCGATGTACTTTGGCTTTTAAATAATTTGCAAACATCAATTTGAAGAGATCTGTGCACCCCTGTGTTCAGTGCAGCGTTATTTACAACAGCCAAGATATGAAAGCAACCCAAGTGTCCACCAAGAGATGAACGAGTAAAGAAAATGTGTATAAACATGATGGAATATTACTCGGCCATAAAAATGAATGAAATCTTTTCATTTGCAACAACATGGATGATCTAGTGGGTACCATGCTAAGTGAAATAAGTCAGAGAAGGACAAATACTATATGATTTCACTTAAGTGTGGTCTCTAAAAAACAAAACAAATGAACTAACAAAATCAAACAATATTAAATATAAACACTGGTGGTTGCCAGAGAGGAGGTGGGTTGAGAAAGTACAAAATAGATGAAGGGGATTAAGAGGTACAAACTTCCAGTTATAAATCAATCACAGAGATGGAAAGTATAGCATAAGGAATATAGTCAATATTGTAATAACTTTGAGGACAGATGAGAACTAGACCTATTATGGGGATCATAATGTATAAAAATATTGAATCACTATGATATATGCCTGAAACTAGTAAGATATTATATGTCAATTTTACTTTTAAAAAAACTAACAATTTCTAAAAATGAATAATTTGCTTTTTTTTTTTTTTAACAGATAATTCCAGATCCAGCTGGGAAACTGAAGTATTTCGATAAACTCAACTGAAAAATACTTCCTCAGGTTTCAATGCTTGAAAGTCCTCAATAAAGTTCACCGTTTTAGTACCATACTGTGTTATAATAGTAATTTCTTTTTTCTTTTTTTTTAAATAGTAATTTCTTAAAGAATATAAAACTCCCTAAGGTATTTAGTGTTCAAGTTAAACACTGATGCCAAAAGATAGGAAGTTTCTCTCTTCCCAAAGTAAGAAATGTCAGATTGAATCAAACTAGTAACAAGAGTAACCAATATTTATGTAATACATCTCAGGTGCCAAACATTGTGTTAGGTGATTAGCTGCATTATTAGATTTAATGCTCAAAGGAACTCTTGGAGTTCTTTATTTTTTTAAAAAAGATTTATCTAATTATTAGAGAGCTTGGAGTTGGGGGGTGGATAGCAGGCTCCGTGCTGAGCATGGAGTGTGATGTAGGGCTCCTTCCCATGACCCCAAGATCATGACCAGACCCGAAACCAAGAGTCAGACATTTTGCCAACTGAGTCACCCAGGCTCCCCAAGCTATATCTTCTTGATTAATAATTTCCATTCCATTCCATTAATAATGTTCTAGTCTCCAGTTCAATTTAGGTATGTTATGCTCAGGTTCATTCCAAAAAGCCAGTTGTTAATGTTTCATTCAGTATTCAGCAACTTTTGATCATCCCCTCTAAATACCTGGCATTTATCAAGTAGCCAAAGACAAATTTTTGCCCTCAAGGAGCTTAGTATTTGATTATTGAGACAGGTGCTGATAGTGTAGTAACTGGGGGTGGGGGGGAAACCTAAAAATAAAAATACATCCCGAGTCACCACTTTCTTATTAACTGGATAATGTAAGTAGCCTATGAATAAAATGGCATTAAATACACTCCTTCTCAGTGCCTTTTATAAATTATCCCTTTAAATAACTTACCTCTGAAAGTCCACAGGTCCAAAATTATATCCTAAAGATGATCTCAGGTGGCCAATTACAGAAGACAGGAAAAGTAGTGTTTAGAAAGGAGAGTCCCGTATCCTCCTGGAGAGGGTGGGCCCTGGGCCTAACTGCAATGGAGCTACAGGAGACCTATTCCCAGACCTATTCCCAGAACACCATGACCTACCGTAATCTAGAGCAGGAGCTCTCAGCTGGCAACAGTTTGCCCCCAGGGGACATGGTAATGTCTAGAGATATTTTGGGTTGTCACAACTGCGGGGGTGCCACTGGTGTCTGGTGCCCAGGAGTGGTGTTACACGTATTACATTGCATGGGGCAGTCCCCACAACAAAGAAGTTGTCAATAGTCGTTAAGGTTAAGAGACCGTTCTGTAGAGACAGCTGCCAGGTACTTAAGGAAAGGTGGCCAGTGCGGTTTAGTAGCTGCCGGCCAGCAGAACAGACCATGCCCCCGTGACTGCATCTTCACAATAATACGTCAAGAGGGAACTTCGAGCTTCTACAAAGTACACTAGGCACTGCCTTTCAGGACACTGGCACATAGATGACATCTATAATTCCCTGAGTCTCCCTCACATGTGTGCTCTTCTGTTCACTTTCCCAGCTAAGCCTTCCTCGTGTTCTGAACTTTACAATGACAGTGGCAGACTGCTCTGTCAGGGACTGTGGTCTCCAGAAACTCATGCAAGGACTCCTTCCCTACTCCCATCATTTTTTCTATGTCCAAGGACATCTCTAATCCTACATCCTAAACTTTCCACCTCTCAGTAAACCTCCAGGTTGTATATTTTATTTTCAAACACATTAACCACTATTTTATTATTTAATGATTTTATACCCGAAACCCCTATCTGATAACATGAAACGCATCCTTGTATTTTGTTACGCATGAACTTGCTAACAACACTATTTCAATGAAATGTCTTTGAATAGAGTTACTAATATTTGACTGTGATGAAATGTGTATTTGAGGTAACTTGCTCTACAAAGGTCTCCGTGTCAGGGGAGATGTGTGTATGTATACATACCTATGTAGATATACATATACATATATACATACACACACACTCTTGTAATTAAATCTGTACCTGGCTCTTAAAAGGAAAGAAAATGTTTATCATAGTTACTATGTATTTAGCCTTATATAGCAAAGCAACTTTTACCAATTCCATTATTAACATAACACAATTTGGGCATAATGTCATAGACTTAAATAAAATCCTAAGAATATATTTTTAAAGATCCATCTTCCTAAGGCTTAAGCTTACAGATTTAACAAAATCTAAAGCCAAGTCATAGCCCAAATTCACCTAATTCATGCATTTTTTCATAGAGAAAATATGACCTACACATGTGGCGAAGTGGCTAAGAACACAAGAAACAACCCCATCAAGAAGCCCACAGTCTCCTGAATGAAATATACAAAAAGAGTGACACCGGGCACCTGGGGGCCTCAGTCAGTTAAGCGTGTGCCCTCAGCTCAGGTCATGATCCTAGAGTCCTGGGATTGGGCCCCACATCAGGCTCCCTGCTCAGTGGGGAGCCTGCTTCTCCCTCGGCTCTTTACCCTGCTTTTGTTTTCTCTCAAATAAATTAAAAAAATCTTAAAAAAAGAGAAGACCAACACAATGTAATAAACGCTAAAATAACCAACACTCGTGGTGGTAGTTCTAAGGGGAGAGTAAGTAACTACGAGAATAGACAGGGATGCAGGAAAGTGTCCCATCAGCAGGGAGCTCACAAGGGAGTCTGCTTCTTGCTCTGCCTGCTGCTCATTCTCTCTCTCTAACAAGTAAATAAAATCTTTAAAAAAATTTTTAAATAAAACAAAACACACACACACAGTATTTGTGACCCAACCTGAAGAAAGGAAGCAATAATTGGTTTTCCTCTCTCATGCTAATCTACTGGGAGATAGCATGTACTTTAAAAGTTGATATGTTGGGGTTAGAAGTTTGTGGCCAAGGTTACATGGAAGTAAAAATTGAATCTCGTGAACTTCAAGCTCTGGCCATTTGTACAGCTCAGTCAGGACATCAGAAACTGGATTTACAAATTTTCCATCAAAGGTAGTACACTGTACTGTAACCCAAAGGCCACAAGATGGCGCCAGGCACCCCAATGTGGCGTAGGCACTTGTTGCAACCTTGAACCCTGTCAGGCTAAACCAAAGGAGGTTCTTTGTTACTGTTGTTTGGGGTTTTTTATAACTCTAATTTAAAAATAAAACTTGAGCATTGGGTGTTATATACAACTGATAAATCACTGAACACTACATCTGGAACTAATGATGTTGGAACTAAATATGTTGGCTAACTGACCAGTTCAGGGGTGCCTGGGTGGCTCAGTGGGTCCTTCGGCTCAGGTCATGATCCCAGGGTCCTGAGTTCAGGCTGTCTGCTCAGCGGGGAGCCTGCTTCTTCCTCTCTCTCTCTCTCTCTCTCTCTCTGCCTACTTGTGATCTCTGTCAAATAAATAAATAAAATATTTTTTTAATTTTTAAAATTAAACATAAGTACAGCTCAAGTAGGCTTCTTAATGTGTGCTAAATGTACTCCCTCCATCAGTCACCATGGCCCAATAAGTACATTTTACACTGTGACCTAGTACATCTATAAAAGTATGCACCATGAACACGCAGAACAAGTTTCACATGAGACCTACCATTAGTGGGCATGATGCATTCTGATCTTTTAGTTTTGCATGTTGGTCACTAAATGTCATGACCTAGAGCTTACAAAATAAATAAATAAATAAATAAATGCACCGTTTTCTTATGTATGACAGAGATACAGATACATATAAAATCAGGATGGGGCACCTGGGTGGCTCAGTGGGTTAAAGCCTCTGCCTTTGGCTCAGGTCATGATCCCAGGATCCTGGGATCGAGCCCCGCATCGGGCTCTCTGCTTGGCGGAGAGCCTGCTTCCCCCTTTCTCTCTGCCTATTTGTGATCTCTGTCTGTCAAATAAATTTTTTAAAAAATCAGGATAAAATAATTGCCTCGTATAGCAATACCTTGCCACATGTAACTTCCATTTTACTTCCGTTAGGGTTTTATTCATTTGTTTTAGTCTTACTATTCCCTCTATTAAAGGTGCACAATTTCTGTGACACAAACCAAAATATCTTACCCTTTTTTTTGGTTACTCTAAACCCTTCTCTGAGGTATTAATTTCTCAATACCTCTGGATTACTGAATGGTTTTCAGAAGAGCCTGTCTTATTCGAAAGGCTCTATTTTTTTTTTAGCATATACATATTAAATAGAACTTGATTGTTAAAATGATATGCAATATATTCATCAAAATATATAAAAATATATAAAAAGGAGCACCTGGGTGGCTCATTTGTTAAGCATCTGCCTTCGGCTCAGGTCATGATCCCAGGGTCCTGGCATCAAGTCCCACATCAGCTCCCTGCTTGGCGGGAAGCCTGCTTCTCCCTCTCCCACTCCTCATGCTTGTGTTCCCTCTCTCGCTGTGTCTCTGTCTAATAAATAAATAATCTTTTTTTAAAAAATAGTCCACTGGGGCGCCTGGGTGGCTCAGTGGGTTAAGCCTCTGCCTTCAGTTCAGGTCATGATTTCAGAGTCCTGGGATCGAGCTCTGCATTGGGGTCTCTGCTCGGCGGGGAGCCTGCTTCCCCCCCTCTCTCTGCCTGCCTCTCTGCCTACTTGTGATCTCTCTCTCTCTCTCTCTCTCTGTCTCTCTCCTACTCTGTCAAATAAATAAATAAAATCTTTTAAAAAAAATAGTCCACTAACCGAAAAGCTGAATCAAGTGAAAAAATAGAGCCTAAATCAGGGGACTGTGAAATAAGGAGAGTGTCCCTCCTTTTAGGAGTAGGAGACAGAACTCAAAGACATGAATCCCCCAGCGCACTCCCAGAAAAAGCCACTTGCAGACCTGTAGGCAAGAGCTCACAAGCATACACATTCTGGCCAACACCTGTGTTGTGGTGAACCACATCACATCACACTGTCTTCTGAAACCCACACGATGGATATAGTGTGGCTATATCAAACCTCAAATATATGGATATATCAAACCGCAGATTGATCTTCTTGGATCAAAACAATTCTATGACAACAGTTTTGTCTAGAAGCAATATGATGAGTCAATGACCCTTAAATCCATTTTTGAACTTCCTAAATCCTTATTTGCAGTTCCTCACCTCTCATGGTTGAAGACCTGACTGTATCCTGAGATATATTTTATATATTTAATACATATACATAAATATATATACATATATAATCAGTCCTTAACTCTTTATCATAACAGCTGTATGAAATGTGTAAAAGGGCAGCACTCTAGACCAGTCTGGACTTTCGCCACCTATAGACAGTCACAGATGGGTTTTGGGAAGTCACTTGCTTCATCAGCAAAATGTGGGTAACAATGATAGTGATTTCAGAAGGTGGATGTAGGGACTGAATGAGAAACTACACTTGAATGTCATTAGCACTGTGCCTAACCCACAGTAAGACTCCAATGTTAGCCATTTATAAAAACTCTTATTTTCTGATGATTACATCTTGTCACCAATTTTTTGCAGCACTTTGCCAACATACAACTTGCCATGGATAGGAGACAAAAAATGTTGGAGAGGTTGTGGAAAAAGGGAAACCCTTTTACAACTGCTGGTGGGAATGCAAGTTGGTGCAGCCACTTTGGAGAACAGCGTGGAGGTTCCTCAAGATGTTAGAAACAGAGCAATTGCAATACTGGGTATTTACCCCAAAGATATAGATGTAGTGAAAAGAAAGGCCACATGCATCCCAAAGTTCATAGCAGCAATGTCCACAATGGCCCAACTGTGGAAGGAGCCAATATACCCTCCAACAGACGAATGGATAAAGATGTGGTCCATATACACAATGCAATATTACTCAGCCATGAGAGAGGATGAATACCCAGCTTTTACATCAGCATAGACGGGACTGGAGGAGATTATGCTGAGTGAAGTAAGTCAAGTAGAGAGAGTCAACTATCATATGGTTTCACTTATTTATGGAACATAAGGAATAGCATGGAGGACATTTTAAGAAGGAAAGGAAAAGTGAAGGGGGTAAAATCGGAGGGGGAGACGAACCATGAGAGACTGTGGACTCTGGGAAACAAACTGAGGGTTTCAGAGGAGGGGGGATGGGAGGATGGGTGCGCCTGGTGATGGGTATTAAGGAGGACATGTACTGCATGGAGCACTGGGTGTTATATGTCAACAATGAATCTTGGAACACTACATCAAAAACTAAAGATGTTTTATATGGTGACTAACATAACACAATAACAAATTTTTTAAGAAGTTAAAAAAAAAAAAACAAGTTGCCATGGGGTTCTGTAAATAAATAAAGAATCCCTAATTGCTCCCAAATGTTTTTGTGTTAAAGCATAAAACCTTGAATTTGAGCTTGAGGCTCTGGCCCAGAAACAGAAATTGGTACCAAACTTGCATTGTTGGTATCAAAAATGGAAGAAAATGTAAACTAACCTTCACCGTCCCCCTCTTTTTGTCTCCCTCTTCCCATCTGTAAGGAGGTACAATGCTACAAGGTTATTGTTCAGAATTTGTTGTAAATTTAAGTACATGTTCCTAAAAGTTAATATTTTCTACGACATCAGCAGTGACAACAAGCAATTACACTCCCATTAAAAGCAAGACTGTCAACCCCTGAAAGCTGGAAATGTCAGGCAGATCTAACATGAGATCCTACATCTGGTTTTAAGAAACATAACACTACTATTTGATTCTTCCTAAGAAAAGAGTGCATAAAGATTTACTCTTTGGACAACATACTACACTGCTTTACACAGCACAAAATAGAGTATGACCCCACATTTGTACGTTATAAAAAAACTTTTTTTAAGATTTTATTTATTTATTTGACAGAGAGAAAGCCAGCACAAGCAGGGGGAATGGCAGAGGGAGAAACAGGGTCTCTAGCCTGGAACCATGACCCACGCCGAAGGCAGACACGTAACTGACTGAGCCACCCAGGAACCCTTGTTAAAAGGTATTAATAAGAAAAAAGACCATGGAAGGGACACCTGGGTGGCTCAGCCAGTTAAGCCACTGCCTTCGGCTCAGGTCATGATCCCAGGGTCCTGGAATTGAGTCCCACATTGGGCTCTTGGCTCAGCCAGAAGCCTGCTTCTCTCTCTGCCTCTGCTGCCACTCTGCCTGCTTCTGCACTGGCGATCTCTCTCTCTCTGTCTGTCTCTCTGACAAATAAATAAATAAATAAATAAAATCTTTAAAAAGGAAAAGAAAAAAAAGAAGAAGAAAAAAGACCGTGGTCAAATAAGGTTCTTGAAAGCTGATTAAACAAAGTTAAACAGGTGTTCTTATGGGCCTACTTTTCAAAGAGTCTTTTGTAACCCAATAGGCATTAAAAACAAGCACAGGACGGGTATCTGATGTAGTGTTTCCCAATGGAACTTGTTGATAAATGTCTTTAGGAGAGTATCTCATTAGCACAGGGTCTGAGCAATTCACCCGGGGGAGGGTGGGGAGAGCAGGACTCTGGGGATGACTCCGCCCATCCCGACCCAGCTCCAGACGCCATCACATTTTGAAACTTTTTTCTTACCAGTGACCTCTCGATCATCCCACTGGTGGCCTTTACCCAGGGCTCATCCTTGTCGGCCCATGCCACACCTGATCACTCCCTCCACAGAGACAGCTCTGAGAGGCAGAGGGATGGCACAGTTAGGATTTGGAAATCTGGCTGGCCCTCTGTGGAACCCTCAGGCCACCTATTGACAGGCCTGGTCAGCCCCCACCAATTCCAGCCACCCCAGCTGAGGTGAAAGATGTTCCAGGCCCGGCCAGGCTCCCAGCTCAGCTCCCAGCTGCACACAGCTGCCTAAGTGACATGGAACAGCCAACACCACATGGAAAAGAACCTTTCAGATTCTTCTAGCCATCCCACAGAATCAAATATGTCTTCGATGGGCACCCGGGAGGCTCAGTCAGGGAAGCATCCAACTCTTGATTTCCGCCCAGGTCATGATCTCAGGGTCATAGATCGAGCACCGCACAGGGCTCCACCCTGAGCACAGAGCCTGCTTAAGACTTTCTCTCTCCCTCTGCCCCCCAACCCCGCTCTTGTGCATGTGCACTCGCTCTTTCTCTCTCTCTCTCTCTCTCTCTCAAAAAAGAAAATGCTTTTAGAAAGATAAAATTTCTTTCTCTGCACAAACTTTAAATTAAATGTTGAACTCCCTGGGGTGACAGTGTGGGGAAGACTTCAGTTCTTCAGCAGTCAAGCTCCTGGCCCTATTCTAAGAGATGAGAGAAAGCAGATCACCTCCCAGAGAACACGGGGAGCAAAGGGAGCACGCGATGTTCAGATTCACAAGGAATGGACGCACAGCAGCACACGGGTACACACAGCACAGCGCAAAGCACACTACCATGAACTCTTCCCAAAAAGCAGCGTTAAAGACGCCATCATCAGAGACGGCCTGCTGAAGGAATGCCTGAGCAAGAAGAAAGAACATGGTGATAAATAAGTAAATTGGGGGTATCTCAGCATGGACAACCCCGTACAAACCATGCTGACTTCCTTGCTAGACACATTAACAATGCTGGGCTTAGTTAAAAACTCACTATTCTTTTTTTTTTAAAGATTTTCTTTATTTATTTGAGAGAGAGAGAATGAGAGCAAGAGAGATGGAGCATGAGGGGGGGGGGTCAGAGGGAGCAGCAGACCCCCCGCTGAGCAGGAAGCCTCATTAGAGACTAGATCCTGCGACTCCAGGATCATGACCTGAGCCAAAGGCACTCATCCAACTAAGCCACCCAGGTGCCCAAAGCTCCCAATTCTTTAAAGAGGGACAGAACATTAAATACCTAGAGCCTCCTGTATGTCCTATTTGCTTGCTTCATCTTATCTTCTTAAAGTCCTGTATTAAAAATGAAAATCTCAGGGCACCTGGGTGGCTCAGTGGTTAAAGCCTCTGCCTTCAGCTCAGGTCATGATCTCAGGGTCCTGAGATCGAGCCCCACATTGGGCTCTCTGCTTGGCAGGGAGCCTGCTTCCCCCCACTCTCTGCCTGCCTCTCTGCCTACTTGTGATCTCTGTCTGCCAAATAAATTAATTTAATTAAAAAAAAAAAAGAAAGTGGTCTGCACTTTCATTCTTCTGCATATGGCTGTCCAGTTTTCCCACCATTTGTTGAAAAGACCATCTTTTTCCCATTTGGATATTCTTTACTGTTTTGTCAAATATTAATTGACCATATAGTTGTGGGTTCATTTCTGGGTTTTCCATTCTGTTCCATTGATCGATGGGTCTGTTTTTGTGCCAGTACCATGCTGTCTTGGTGACTACAGCTTTATAATATAACTTAAAGTCTGGGAATTCTAATGCCTCCAGCTTTGCTTTTTTTTTTCCAGATTGCTTTGGGTATTTGGGGTCTTCTGTGGTTCCACACACATTTTAGAATTGTTTCTTCTAGCACTGAAAATTGTTCTTATCCAATGAAAACCCATATTGGGAGGCAACAGATTTTGAGTTAAGATTCTGATATCTAAAATTACTTGAACTAGTAATTTAACTAAAAAGATAAAAAGTAATTTTTTAAAGTTCAATCTCAGTAAAATTCAAAGAAAGGCCATTTGTGAATGTCCTTTTTCACCCATCAAAATGGCAAAGCTGTTTAAAAAGGACAAGATTTGGCAAATTTTAAGGAAATTTAGGCATAAATTAAGGTATCCAACTGTTCTGGAAGGTTATGTCAAATGCATATTCAAAGCTTTCAAAGTCTGCATACTATTTGGACCTAGACAACACTTCTCTACAAATTTCCTAAGGAAGTCATTACAAGGTTAAGTATTTCAGCTATTGAGGATATTTTGTGCAACCCTGCTTAGAACAGCAAAAGTTCTAGAAAGACCTTCAGTGAACAGAGCAATAAATACTTAAATGTAAAATCTATGCAACAGCATACAGTAGGTCTCTTAACTAAACTGCACTTACTGCACTCACACAACTCTCAGAGTCACCGAGTCACAGGTGAACAGGCACAATGCTGTGCCACAGGCAGCGTGGGCAAACTAAAAGCTAATGCCCCGCAGCCCTGACTGTTCTCCAGTAGTCAACCGGCACGCCTCCTGGGGGGCTGACTCTGTTCCCCTGACCATGCCACAAGTGCCTGCTCATATTAACCGTGATTCCAGGAAATACTAACGTAACATTGGACAGCTATATACAGAAGAGTGAAATGAAACTCGACCATTCTCTTACACCATCCACAAAGATAAACTCGACATGGACAAAAGACCTCAATGTGAGACAGGAATCCATCAGAATCCAAGAGAACACAGGGAGGAATTTCTTTGACATCAGCTGCAACAACTTCTTTCAAGACATGTCTCCAAAGGCAAGGGAAAAAGCGAAAATGAACTTCTGGAACTTCATCAAGATCTTCTGCACAGCAAAGAAAACAGTCAACAAAACAAAGAGGCAACCCACTAAATGGGAGAAGATACTTCCAAGTGACATTTATAGATAAAAGGCTGATATCGAAGATCTATGAAGAACTTCTCAAATTCAATACCCAAAAGACAAATAATCAAGTTAAAAATGGGCAGAAAACATGAACAGCACTCCTCAAAAGAGGACAGACCAATGGCCAAAGACACATGAAAAAATGTTCATCATCATTAGCCATCATGAAAATTCAAATCAAAACCACATTGAGATACGACCTTACACCAATAAGAATGGCAAAAACTGACAAGTCAGGAAGCAACAAGTGTTGGAGAGGATGTGGAGAAAGGGGAATCCTCTTACACTGTTGTCAAGAATACAAGTTGGTGCAGCCACCTTGGAAAACGGTGTGGAGGTTCCTCAAATTAAAAATGAGCTACCCTATGACCCTGCAATTGCATTACTGGGTATTTATCCCAAAGATACAGATGTAGTGAAAAGAAGGGCCATCTGTACCCCAATGTTCATAGCAGCAATGTCCACAATAGCCAAACTATGGAAATAGCCAAGATGCCCTTCAACAAATGGATCAAGATGTGGTCCATATACACAATGCAATGTTACTCAGCCATCAGAATGGATGAATACCCAACTTTTACATCAACATGGATGGGACTGGAGGAGATTATGCTGAGTGAAATAAGTCAAGTAGAGAGAGTCAATTATCATATGGTTTCACTTATTTGTGGAGCATAAGGAATAGCATGGAGGACATTAGGAGAAGGAAGGGAAAAAGGAAGGAGGTGAAATCAGAGGGGGAGACAAACCATGAGAGACTGTGGGAAACAAACTGAGGGTTTAGAGGGGGAGGTGGGAAATGGGTGAGCCTGGTGACGGGTATTAAGGAGGACACAGATCGCATGGAGCACTGGGGGGTATACACGAACAGTACATCATGGAACAGTAAATCAAAAACTAATGATGTACTGTATGGTGACTAACAATAAAAAAAATGTGAACCTTTTTAAAGATTTATTTTTTTAGAGAGAGAGAGAGAGAGAGAGCAGAAGCAGAGGGAGAGAGAGAATCTCCAGCAGACTCCCCACTGAGCACAGAGCTCTGCACAGGGCTTAATCTTATGAATCGGAGATCATAACCTGAGTTGAAATGAAGAATTGAGATCCTCAACCGAGCCCTCCATGCACCCCAATATTAATTTTTTTAAAAGAAAGCACTTGAGCTAATTCTGTGACAGAACCAAGTTCGTGATCGCTGATCCCCAACCCACACTGAGGACTGCTTCCTTCTTAGGAGCACTTGCTCAGGGAGGACTCTTCTGTGCGGCCTGGGTTTTGTCTCTTCCGGACTCAGCTAACCTCCTGTTCCATCCAGGAAGACACTATCTTGGCTAGACTCATGGGAATACCTCCCTTTGGGTTCCTAGGTGACACTGTGATACTGGACACGGACTTCCTTGCTAGATTCCCAGGAAGCAGTAGATTGTTCTGGTTAAGAATGCTCACCACCTGGCTCTTACTAGCTGTGGGGCCGTGAGCAATTTACTTAACGTCTCTGTGCTTCAGTTTCCCAAGTGGACTGAACTGATGGGGTTCCAGAACCTACCTCTAGCATTGGTGGGAAAATAAATGAGCAAATACATGTCAAGTGCTTCAGACAGTGCCGTAGCACAGGGGCAAGCGTTCGGTAAGCATCTGCAGCTGTTATTATTACTGTTCTGTTTTTGAATCAGATACATCCTGGCCAGCCCCTGGCCGAGTGTGCTGAAGAGCTGCCTGGCAAACAGAAGAATGAACGTGTGGGTTCTGTGTGTCGTCATGTGCGTCCTCTCTGAACACCTCTTCTTGGTACGGCTTTAGATCTAAAGCTTCCCACAGATCCTTCCAAATGCCTTACCTTTTGTTGGATCCCTTCACCAACTTTTCTTCTGCCCTCTGCTAACAACAAAAGTTGGGAAGCAGAGGGAGGCAAAACACAGAGGAATCCTGTCGGGTTGACAGGATTTAGACAACACAGGGCAACTGCAAGGCCAGGCTTAAGGAATGCCCTCCAAATACCTTGGCAGGAAAGAGCACATACGGATATTTTGTGATACGTGTAAGAAAGGAATTTTTCCAACCGCGTATAAAGGCATTCTGCCCTAATTTCTTTACCACACAGGAGGCAACATGGTAGGGTCATGATTTAAACTGTCTGGAGAGTATTTATTGTTTAATAACTCCTCCTCCCTCTGCCCCACCCAGCTACCCTCTCGTGTACTTTCTGATCATCCTAAAGGCTGAATCCATTCTTCTCTCTGGAGGAGGAGAATAAACGCAGAAACACGTCATCAGGCCTCCGTCGGGCACTATGTCCGTGTGGAGAGTCGCTCTTCAACAAGTACAGTTTTCCTAGGGCTCCACAAGGTAGTTCTTCCTCAAGTTCACCGGTATGCTCATGGAATCAAAATGCCGCTTCCCATCTAAATACAACATGGACTCTGAAACATAGAAGAGAGAATCGTGAAGAAACCCGTAGAACCTTACAGAATTATTGAACAAACACGAGACTACTTGAGAACACGAGGCCAGCAACGAGCGTGCAAACGTGACACTGGGCACACCCTGTGGGGCCAGGGCCAGGGCCGTGCAAGGCTCCTGAGGGAGCGGGCCTCCACTCGCGCCCCTCTCCTTGGGCTCCACCAGTCTCTGACCACCACCAGCGCCGACCCCTCAGACAACGGCCAGCCCGGGCAGAGCAGTGACAGCCACCGGCAGGCAGCAGCCCCTCAAAAGCACGATCTTCTAAAAATATGTTCCTGAGCTAACAGGCAAAGGTACACGTCCCACACAATTTAAAAGAAGGAAAATGTCTTTGAAAGTTCTTCCATTCATTAGGGACAAGCAGACACCGCCACTCACCTCCGTATGTTCTGGGGAAAACCAAGGGCACTTCTTTTTCGGACATGAACGTGAAATGAAAGACATTGGTGGTCATATGCTCTTTACTCTCAAGAGAGGCCACTTCACTGTGTACTCGGACTTGAATGTACTTGTCCTGAGTAAAGCAAACCTAGGAGATGTAGACATGACAGTCACTCAAGTGCATTCGCGTGGCGGGGAAAGGCAGTCATAAGATAAACGGTGGCTTTAGAAAAACAAACTTTCTCTTCTAGGCCTAAACGATAAAAAATTGTTTTTTGCCTGTCATCGCACACCTACCTGCGAAGACAGAAACAGCAACGATCCAACATCCACGGGTTTTTGAAACATGATATCGTCCACTGCTACTACAAACGGTCGGGAGCCACTAACGGAAAAAGGCAGAACTGGGGTCAACCACAAAATCCACGTGATCTCTATTTCTCCCCTAACAAGGAGCTGAAGCAAAATTTCAATGATCAAAGAATAAACCTAGGGAAGGCGGAGATAATCCTACCAGTAAGCAATGGTAAGCGAGGGTCCTGAGACCAGACCACCCCTCTACCTCTTCCCTTCTGACTGCCATCACCTCTTCTCGGGTCTTGAATGTACTAAGTGACAAAGGCAGAGCAACAGCCTTTGAAAAAGTAACACCAAAGGTAGGTGGGATCACTGTAATGTGTATCTAATAACAGAGCACGTGCCCCAACACATCCAGACTGGGCCAAAATGTTTCAATTCAAGGGGGCAGTACACATTGCTTCTCAAAGGTTACAACCACCTTCCCCCCAACTCACCCAAAGTTACAGGCAGTAGCCCATCCAAGTTCATATGCTTTCCTCATAAGGAAACCACCAAAGATCCGATTGAAAATGTTGCGCTCCTATGAGACATAAAAAAAGGCTGAACATACACAAGCTCACAGCCACCCTCAAAGACAGAAGAAAGAACAATGCTGCGGAACGGAGGTCAGTTTAAAGGTGTGTCAGATTTTACGTGAGAACCACGAATGCGAGTTATCCTATTTAAAGGATTTTTCATTAACTTACAATACCTGCGGGTGGCAAACTTCCAAGCTCTTCAGTTTTGAATTCTCCATCCACACTGCGTTGGGGGGCAAAACTCGACTTTGAAAACTTACAGTCCTGTACAAACAAACGGAGATTTGGTAAACCCTCTTGAAAGGCCAGGGTTTTACTGATGAAAAGTACAATATATGCAAACAACTCCCAGCACGCCGAGGCAGGCCTAACTGTGGAGAGGGCCAAAGTTTAAATGCTTTCACAACCTGCAATCTCACCATGCTAACTTACTTTGGATCCAGCGTGTTAAGAAACATCTCGTGGATGGTAGTCCTCTCCTCAGCACTGGGAGCCATTTTCAGTAATGACTTGGCACTGAAGGCGACCCTTCTCCCCTTGTTCACTGGAACACAGGACAATAAGGAGCTACGATCAGGGTGGGGGTCACACTACAGCACTGGGGTTCCTGACCTGCGCTGCGCTGGACCCTACAAAGGGAACATTTCCAGATTTTGTAAAGCCCACGGGCAATTATACACATATCCCAGAGTAGGCTGCTGAGGCTACGTAAGCTTCCGGGAGGAAGCTGCACCGGCTCAGGTGGGGCCAATTAAAGACCAAATGGAAAGACCATCCTGGCCTAGACCCCTGCCCAGCAGTTATCTCACTGATCCATTTATTACAAAATGAGAAAGCAAATTCTTTCACTTAGTGAATATGGTCTAATTGATAAAACTGTTCTAACTGAGGACTCCAGTGGGGGAAAAAAATAAGGTATTTTTAATTTCAATAAATTCCTGGCATGAGAGAGACACGTGACCGCCATGAGGAGTCCATAACCTCCTCTGCAGTATAGTTAATGGGCTTTTTAAACTGTATCTTTACATTATAAACAAATTAATATACATTCTCCTTGTCTAAAGAGCTCTTCTTCCTCTGGGCTTTCAGGGATGAGTGGATTTACAAATGCCGGCCTAAAGAGAAGAAAAGAAAAGATTACAGTTTAAGAGGTGTCATAACCCAGTAAATATGGAAGGTGACCAATTACCCATTCATTTCAAGAAGTCTTTGCTGCTGGTCTTGGGTAATGCTGCCTGACTGCTTCCCTAATAACTCTGGAACAACTGAGGAGCTTTCCGGTCATGAACTAGTCTGTACACTAGAAAGTTCACATTTATAAAAAGGATACCACCTCTCCCTGAAAAATTTCACCTGATCGCAATAACAAGGAAACAGCCAAAAATAGGCTGTAGAACATTCTACAGGACACCTGGCCTGGACTCTTCAAAGAATGCCAGTGTCCTGGGGTGCCTGGGTGGCTCAGTGGGTTAAAGCCTCTGCCTTCAGCTCAGTTCATGATCCCAGGGTCCTGGGATCGGGCCCCACATTGGGCTCTCTGCTTGGCCGGAAGCCTGCTTCCCTTCCTCTCGCTCTGCCTGTCTCTCTGCCTACTTGTGATCTCTGTCTGTCAAATAAATAAAATTTTTAAAAAAAGAATGCCAATGTCCTTAATATCCGGTGGTGGGTATTAAGGAGGGCACGGATCACACAGAGCACTGCGCATTATACGCAAACAGTGAATCATGGAACACTACAGCAAAAACTAATGATGTGCTGTACGGTGACCAACATAATAAAAACCAAATAAAATTTAAAATGTCAACATCTTAAAAGACAGAAAATGGCAAGGGGGCTCTTTAAAAAAAAAACAAACAAACATGTTAACCACATGCAGTACATGATCCTTGATCAGATCCTGACTCAGGGGGAAGGGCTATAAAACTAGGGACAAGTGGCAAAGTCTGAATGTGGGTCGTACATTAGATAGCGCCACTATACTATTTCAATTTCTGGCTATAATAAAGGCATCGAGGTTATGTAGCAGAATGACCTTATTATCAGGAGGTACGGGCTAAAGCATCTACAGAAGTAGTCTCAAAACTTACTTTCAAGTGATTCAGGGAGAGAGTGTCCATGTGTGTACTCAGAGTGAGAGGGCCATAGAATAAGGCTGGTGGCAAAACGTTAATCGGTGACTTTAGCTGAAGCCCCATCGGTGCTCACTGCATTATCCTAGCTCTCTATAGGTGGCAAATTTCTCAAAATGGAAACAAAGATACTGAAATGGCAGCTCAGAAAATTCAAAAGCATCATCTGCAAGAGAGTTTAAATCCAGCCCTTTCCAGGGTTGGCAAGGAGGCCCAGGCCAGCGAGCAGCAGCAGGTCAGCCGGGCTGCTGGGAGGCGTGAAGAGCCGCGGGCTGCATTCTACGCTCACACCAGTCACCAGAGGACGGTTTGATCCTAACTGACGCTTCAAGTCAGCTCTCCATGCAGCAGGAAAGGTTTCTCGCTGCAGACTCCTTCAAGTTTCTAACACAAATCAGACTCCCCACAGGCCCCTAGACTGTCCTGTACCCACAGCAACCCCATTCCATTCCCTCCCACCCCAGCACCAGTGTTTCTCTGTTTCAACGTCTTGGGTATGACTCCTGTTAGGAACCAAAAATACACCTTAAGAGGAAGAAAGTATAAAGCCAAAGAAGTTAAAATCTGTAAAGTTCAATCTGACTTGGAATTGATGGTATAAACTCACAACATTGGGCATGTGTTTGTTGCTATTTAACACGCATCCTAGCTCTGTCCACTAAAAACGTGTAGAGACAATGACAAACAAGAAACAACATACAGTTCTTATGCCTGGATTCTGGTCTCTGAATACCAGTGCTCGCTGAGAGGAAACCCTGGCCTCCATGGAGAAATGGCTGATTCCAGGCCCGAGGCAGGAAATGTGTTAGATGAGCCCAAATATCCCACTGTACCAGAGAACAGGAAGACTAGAGGGGAAATATGAAAAGGGCTTTTCACAGAAGCAAGCTTAAAGGGGGTCCTACTGCACAAAGATGGTACACTCTGAGCCCCAGGAAGAACAAGGGCTGCAACTTACTGACGTCCATACCATTAAAATCCATGAATTCACAATGACGCTTTTTTAAAAAAGCCAAAAAGTAGACAAGCCATGTCATCACTAGCTAGTCAAGCAACCCATTACTTGGAAAATGTGTAAATAAAGGGCAAGAATGAAACATTAATCCTGACTTTCCTTTACAAATCAAACTGCCCTAGTTAACAAAGGAAGGTTCTTCTTTCCAGAACTCCAGGTAGTAAATATAGGAGGAAAGACAGGATTTACCTTAATGATTAAAGCAATGATCAGCAATGGACATTCAAAGCACTGAAAGAAGGGGCACCTGGATGGCTCAGTGGATTAAAGCATCTGCCTTTGGCTCAGGTCATGATCCCAGAGTCCTGGGATCGAGCCCCAAGTCAGGCTCTCTGCTTGGCAGGGAGCCTGCTTCCCCCCCTTCTCTCTGCCTGCCTCTCTGCCTACTTGTGATCTCTGTCTGTCAAATAAATAATAAATAAAATCTTTATTTTAAAAAGGCACTGAAAGAAGACAGGGAGCTAGCTATTCACACGGTGACAAAGTACACTCTGGGAATACCCTGTATCCCACTAGGACCTGCAGATTATTGCTGATCACAAGAGGATCAAGTGAGCCCTCCAATGAAAAGGTCAGTTCGGTCACCACTGATCCACCACACGCCAATCTCGGCATCGCTACGTGCAGGACAACCTGTACCTGACTTGATACGTGAGATTCATTACAATTTTGAGATACACAGATCTCATCACCTACAAGATGCTCTCATTAAATAAGCTGAACCTGAAACCGATCAAAACTTTAGATCTAACTTCAGTTTACAGAAAATACTAGTGATACAGAAATAAGTGGGGAAAAAAAAAACCACCATGAGGGAGCCACGAGACAAATCCAGAAAGCTGGACACTGTACAGAAGAACCCATCTGGCCTTTCAACAAGTTGATATGAAACACTCAGCGGGCAACGAGGACACATAACTGTTCTGGATTAAAAAGCCTTAAAAGATCGTACAATTCTGTGAATACACTAAGAGTCATTAAATGGTACCCTTTCAATAGGTGAATTGTATGGTATGTGAATTATATCTCGATAAAGCTATAATAAAAATAAAAGGCTTAATAGACATAAAAATCAAATATAGTGCCTGAACTTTGTTTGGATCCTGAGTCGAACAGATCATTAAAAAGATATCTGGGGAAAACTGAATATGCATTGACCATGAGAATATATTACAAACTTACTATTATTTTTGTTAGGCACTCTAATGGTAATATATTTTTCTTAGGAAAATACCCTCATCTCTAAAGTGATCCCTACACAAAAGTATTCAGAGTGAAAGGTCATTATGTCTAAGATTTGCTTTAAAATATAACCAAATAATATAATTTGGAAAAACAGATGAAGCAAATATGGCAAAAAATGTTTAAAAATTCTAAGTCTAGTTGATGGGTATATGGAAATTCATTATAGTCTTCTCTCTAGTTTTAGGTCTCCTTGAAATTTTCAAAACAAAGAATTAGGAAAAAAGAGAAATTACCCTTTATTTTCAGAATCACGAGCCACCATTACAAATGTTGCATCCAGAACAGGACAAAAGTCATTGCCATGTAACTAAAGAACAATGGAAAGAAAATACAGATGTAAGAAATGCATTTACTGGGAAGACCTGCTGCAATTCTAACAGCTAGCTCGCATGCTTTGAAAAGGCTGCAATTAGAAAAAAGCACGTTCATTAACCACCATTTGCTGAGCTGCCAGGCACAGAACTAAGCTCTGGGTGAAAGGCAGCAAGACCAAGGAGCCTGTGGTTGTGAGAGAGGAGAAAGACTTCCTAACATTCAAACGGGATCCATGCAAGAAGGGCTGGGATGACCATGACCCACAGGCTCTGGAACCACACGTGACTGAGACTCAAGGGCAAGGGTCACAGAGGGACCAGCCCCATCAGCATCATGGGACTGTCCGGCAGCACGCAGGATTCTGCGTTCTTCGCGCCCGCCCGTCCTCACGAAGGCACACAGAGCCACGTGAAGGGCCCTCTGCTCCCACAGATGTCAGTGTTTTCAGTTGCCAATTACCAGCCCGTTTGGTTTTCCTTAGCTGAGCCCAGGGGCTCCCAAGAAAGGGTGAGGATCAGTGACAATTCTGTGGATGAAGTGAGACATGTACAATGCACAAGGCTTTGAGGCTTTAAGGCATTTCTTAGCCTCTAGGGGTCTGTACTTGCAGGAAGGTTATGCCGTGAAGTCCCATCATCAGCTGGGGGTGTGCCAGGCTCGCTCGTCAATACACCTCACCCCTCATCCTCCTCCCTGTGCCCGTTCAGGCCCCATCACCCTCCCCCTCGACCTTCTTCCCGCATCTGCTCTAAGCCTGCGGGCACTACATATAAAGCCTTCCACAACACAGCCCAGATTCCTTTCTGGCTGTCCACCAAACACCCCCCTCACACCTGCACCTTTTGCCCTAGCCACCGCTGACAACTTGGGAGGTCCTGGAACGTACTGTGCTAGTGAACCTGTCCTGTCCATGCCCGTGCCTGATGCCTTCGTCACAGCCGCCCTCCTCAGGACACTCCTCCCCAGCCCTGCCCCATCCCTCCTCCCCAGGCAGAGGTCACCATTCCCTCCTTGGTTTGCTAGGAGAATGGAAACGAAATCCTCCCCTGAAAGTGGTTCTCAACACAACAGATGGGTACCACCCCTGCTGGGAGCGTCTGGATATGTGTCGGGAGTGGTTTTTGGTTGTCACATGACTTGAGGGACATCACTAATGGGGCAGGGGTAACCAAGGAGCTAAACACCTCACAACGCAGGGGACTGTCCTGCATAACTTCCTACGTGCAATCCCAAGAGCGTCCCTGTGGAGAAACACTGTACGACGCTTCAGTACTACAGAGCCTCCCCGATTCACAGTGAGATTATAAGCCAACAAACCCACCCTAAGGCGCAAATGTCATTAAGTCGAATACACATGACCTACAGAACGTCACAGCCTAGCCTAGCCTACTCGAAGAGTGCTCAAGAACACTGACATTCGCCTACATCTGCGCAGAATCATCCAACACAAAGCTATTTTATAACAAAGCACTGACTACCTCAGGTCATTTATTGTATACTGTCCTGAAAGGAAACACGGAATGGCTGCCCAGGGACAGTCGCGTTGCAAGTGTACGAGTCATCTCTTCTCACCATCACGTGGCTGCGGAGGAGCAGCAGCTCCCAGTGGCTGCCACGTTGCCTATCACTCGCCCAGGAGGAGATCAAAATTCAAACTTCAAAGTACAGTTTCTACTGAACACTGTTTCACGCCATCATAAAGCTGAAAAATCAGACCATCCTAAGTTGGGGGCCGTGTATCACGGTCATTTACATATGTGGCGGAGTCCCTCGCAGCAGGCACACCCTGAGGACCAAGACCATTTTCGCTCACGTCTGCATCTCTAGCACCGAGCACAAGCACCGGCAGAGAGCAGATAATTGCTGATGTATGCATCAGGGCAGAAAATGATTGAGTATTACTACACTGTAAACTCTCACCGCCGCATGCCTAGCACAGAAGAGGCCCTCCAGAAGCCATGGCTAAGGGAACAACACATGAATGGATGTCAGGAGGTGAGCTAGCCAACTCACGCCCAGATGCTGTTCTGAAGACATGTATAGCCTAGCAGAGGAGAAACAGATGTGTTCATATGCAGCTCGGTGGAGAAGAGGCGCCAGGAGAAAGGCTCAGAGCAGGGGTGGTGAGGAAGGAGGCATGAGGACGGGACAGGGGCTGCGAGCTGGAAGGATGAGGGAAGCATCCGGGCATGAGGGGGTCTGGGAGCACAGGCGGAATGCGGATCTGTGGAGCCAGAGCACGAGGACGTCAGGCCAAGAAGAAAACATAAGCAATGATACTCATCCAACCCACAGTTCAAAGTACGTGTTACCAGAAGGAACACCTGCTAGGGCCAAACATCGAGAATGCAAAAACGAACAACGCTCTACTCTTAGGAGGTTCAAAATGTCCCGCAGCAAGCTCTAGGAAGGTATATAAATGCGAAGTTGCTGCAAGTACGGTTGTGGAGCTAGTTGATGGAGCGCCTTGGATCCTAACTAGTCCGAAGAGTTTAGATTGTAATGCACAGAGAACGGTCACAGAAGGTTTTTGAGAAGGAAAGCGAGGTGATTTGAGGTCGGCTCTGGAAGGTCTAACTGGTCCCTCAACAGAGGGACCACAGACTGCAGCAGGGAGGCTCACTGACCAGGCCCC
The DNA here is from genome assembly GCF_964662115.1 of Mustela nivalis. Classification (NCBI taxonomy): domain Eukaryota; kingdom Metazoa; phylum Chordata; class Mammalia; order Carnivora; family Mustelidae; genus Mustela; species Mustela nivalis. The sequence continues at coordinate 114,598,252 of NC_139040.1, read as the reverse complement.
TCCCTGGGCTTCATTCAAGGCCTCGCTGCCTCTTGTGGGACAAGAACGAAGTCTGGTGAGCTGTTCTGGGTGATGAATTTGTAAGACTTGCCACAAGGCTGTGGAGGCGAAGGCGAGAATCGAGGAGGACCAGGGCTGCAGAAGAAACTGAGGTGCTCAGTTTCTAACACGCTGGATTTGAGGCAGCAGGAGCACACGCAGGGGCAGAGATGTAACAGGCGCTCGGAAGATAGGTCTGAAGGTCAATCCCAGAAAAGACTTGGGACCACCTCCACAGGAGCGATAACAAATTAACATTACTGCCAACATGGCATTAGTGCTCACTGTGTGACAGGCAATTCTACCAAGTAATTAAGACAGTTGGGTTGTTTTTTTATTCATACTTACCAAACAATATAACACGGTACTGTTTCCATGCTACACTTGAGAAAACAGAAGCTCAGAGAAGGTACGTAATCTACCCACAGTCTCATGGCTAATAAGCAGCAGAGCTGGGATTTGAACCTACAGGTACCCAAACCAAAGGCAAAGCACCTACCACCAAGTTTCCTCTCTGGAACGGAAGGATCACTCAGCTCTTGAGTTATTAGCCAAAATGGCCAATGAGAAACACAAACTTAAAACAGAAGTTTGTACTTGTCTGGGGCGCCTGGGTGGCTCAGTTGGTTAAGCAGCTGCCTTCGGCTCAGGTCATGATCCCAGCGTCCTGGGATCGAGTCCCACATCGGGCTCCTTGCTCAGCAGGGAGCCTGCTTCTCCTTCTGCCTCTGCCTGCCGTTCTGTCTGCCTGTGCTCGCTCTCTTCCCCTCTCTCTCTCTGATAAATAAAATTAAAAAACAAAAACAGAAGTTTGTACTTGTCTGGGGCGCCTGGGTGGCTCAGTGGGTTAAGCCGCTGCCTTCGGCTCAGGTCATGATCTCAGGGTCCTGGGATCAAGCCCCACAGTCCTGGGATCAAGCCCCACATCGGGCTCTCTCCTCAGCAGAGAGCCTGCTTCCCTTCCTCTCTCTCTGCCTGCCTTTCTGCCTACTTGTGATCTCTGTCTCTCAAATAAATTTTTAAAAAAGTTTGTACTTGTCTGACATTAATTTTCACTGGCTCTGTCCTCGCAATAACTCCTGCTTCTCTTTTCAACCTATTTGGCCAAGATTCAAATTACCAAGAATCCTCCAAAAAGCAGATTGGACAGCAGGAATCGGAGCAGGAATCAACCATGAAAGTGGCTCAGTCATATAAGTGTCCAACTCTTGGTTTCAGCTCAGGTCATGATCTCAGGGTCCTGGGATCAAGCCCCATGTCGGGCTCTGTGCTCAGTGTGGAGTCTGTTAAGATTCTCTGCCCCATAAATAAATAAATCTTTAAAAAAATAAACCACACTCTCTGCTCACCAGGGAGCCTGCTTCCCCTTCTCTTTCTGCCTGCCTCTGCCTGTCTGTGATCTCTCTCTGTCAAATAAATAAATAAAATCTTAAAAAAAACCAGTGTGGACAAATCATAGCTATATCCCCTATGATCTGCATTTTGTTCTAAAAAATGTTACTGTCAGTTATAGCAACATAGGAGTTAAAGAATCCAACTGCTTATATATAGCATCAAATAAAAAACTAAACTATTCTGATAAAACTTTAATTACTGCAGAGCAAGTTTCAGACTTTTCTGAAAGGTGAAATGCTTTGTCATTCCAGAATAGAAAAAATGTATCTGAATAATGGGCCTACTGAATACCTTGGCATAACTGAAGAAGCCATTCTTTTTGCCCCTTATTATTTCTTTTTGAGTAAAGTTGACACACACATTACATTAGCTTCAGGTGTACAACACAGTGATTGAACAAGTTTATCCATTATGCTATGCTCACCATTCGTACTCTGAATTATCTGCTTTCTGTGCTACTATCCTCTTTGAGGAACCTTTTCTGGTCAAATGACTTTACTTCTTTATAATAGCTACTCTGAATTCTGCTCATTAGAGGAGCTGTTCCTAACTGCTGTATTGGTCTAAGTGACTGTTACGGGTTGAACAGTGTTCTGGAAAAAGATATGAAGCCCTACACCTCAGTACCTGTGAACATGACTTTACTTGGATGTAGGATGAGGTCATACTAGAGTAGAGTGGGGTCTTACTCCAACATTACTGATGTTCTCGTAAGAAGAGGGGCACCTGGCTGGCTCATTCGGTAGAGCATGTGACTCTCAATCTCGGGGTTGTAAGTTCGAGCCCCACGCTGGGCACAGAGATTACTTAATTAAAAAAAAAAAGAAGAGACATAGAGACACAAGAGGGAAAGAGTATATGGCAATGGAGGCAGAGATTGAAGTGTCAGAGCTGCAAGCCAAGGAACGCCAAGCACTGCCAGCAAACCACCAGAAGCAAGGAAGGATTCTCCCCCTACAAATGTAGAAGGGATCATGGTCCTGCTGAGGCCTTGATTTTGGACTTCTAGCTGCCAAGTGGTGAGACAATTTGTTTGAAGCCACCTACTTCGTGGTACTTTGTTACCGCAGCCCTAGGAAACTAACAGAGTGACCACTACCATTCATGCTTAATGGAACTCAGACTCGTGTGATTTCTCTGGGGTAAATAGCTATATGTGAGTACCTGGGTGGCGCAGTCCGTTGAGCATCGAACTCTTGGTTTTGGCTTGACTCAAGACCTCGGGGTCATGGGATCGAGCCCCATGTGGGGCTCAGCACTCAGTGTGGAGGCTCTTTGGGATTCTCGCTGCCTCTCCCTCTGCCCCTCCAGCTTGTGCCCACGCGCGCTCTCTCTCCCATGAATAAATAAATCTTTGGGGCGCCTGGGTGGCTCAGTGGGTTAAGCCGCTGCCTTCGGCTCAGGTCATGATCTCAGGGTCCTGGGATCGAGTCCCGCATCGGGCTCTCTGCTTGGCAGGGAGCCTGCTTCCTCCTCTTTCTCTCTGCCTGCCTCTCTGACTACTTGTAATCTCTCTCTGTCAAATAAATAAATAAAATCTTTAAAAAAAATAGCTATATGTGACTTAAAAGTAATACACACTGAACATAAACACTAAATAATATGTCAGTCTTTACACAGGAGGAGGACGGTTAATAACCCACCATTTACTGGGTGCCTGGGTGGCTCAGTCAGTTGACCGTCCGACTCTAGATTTCGGCTCAGGTCATGATCTCAGGGTCCTGGGATGGAGCCCCCGGTCGGGCTCCGGACTCAGCAGGGAGCCTGCTTGAGAGTCTCTCTCCCCCTCTGCCCCTCCCCACATTCGCTTTCTCTTTCTCTCTCACTCTCTCTAAAAATAAATAAGTAAATCTAAAAAAAAAAAATAACCCACCATCTGCATGACATGAACTTTCAATTATTTTTTTCTAGAAGTGGTGAGCTGTATACCTGTCCATTCACAGAGAGGTAAATACGCTTTTCTTTCACTAGGCCTGGCCGGTGGTGTTGGAACAAGCAGGCAAACTTTAGATGAATACACACCTGGAACATCTGCATCTTCACTTCCATGGATGTCTTCCCAACCCAGCTAACATGGCCACTGAACTTAATGTCCTGCTCTGGGCTTAAGCTCATCTTACACATATCTACAAAACAGAAAATCAATCTGAGTTCAAACCATACCCCAAATTTTCTCTATTACAACTGGAAAATTTCACTTGGAATTCTGGCAAATTCTACCACATTTCCTTTTTCCTTTTTTTTTTTTAGTCTTCAAAACCAAAATAACTTTTTTGACATACAAAAGAAATTCATGTATCTTTTGGAATACTGCAGACAATGCAAAAAATATAAAAAATAAAATGGAATCATGCAAAACCCTTCCACTCAAAGAATATTATAATAAATATGTATCTTGGAATACAGCATTCTAGACATTTTCCTTTATATATATACATAAAAATGCACCCATAAAAGGAAAATATTTCCCTTAATTTCAATAACCTCTTGTAATTACTGAGAATTCAAATTATGCTCAGAAAATAATATCGCTTACCAATCTTATCCACCAGGGCTGTAACTATTGACAAAGGAGACATCTTAGCTTCATGAATTCTGGTGTGCATGTAGCAAATAAGAACTATTAGAGAAGAGAACAAAATAAAGGAAAAATAAAATTATTTCTCAACATTTACAACTGATGCCCTGAAATTATCTTGTTTTGAAGACCCAACCCCCTATATCCCACTAGTGGTCTTATCGGAGGACCAAAGACTTTTCATACATTGAAGAGATTTGGGGATTTTCTATCTAACTGCCCACTCAATTTTAGATTTGGTGAAGAAACCAAAGCCCAAAGCCCAAGCCTACCAGGTGTCCTGTTACCGCTGCACAGACGCGGTGCCTCAAGAGAAAGACCCCAGCACATGAGTCTGACAGCGTCAAACTCTTCAGAAAAGAGAAACAAATCACAAGGACTCAGCTATCTATTTTCCCTCTGATTCTTTCCAATTACTTCACTTAAGTTTTCCCTCCTTCCCCATAACACCCTTGACTCCTACACTGCCCTGTGGCTGTGTACTTTCCATGTTTCAATAAGCTTAGCGTGACTCTATGCGTCTTATAAATGACAACTCACTTAAAGTTGCATTATACTTCTGTGTTTGGTGGCCTCATTGCTTCCCCATGATTCATTCAAACTTGGATCAGTTACCCTCAGGGCCCAGGGTCTGCATCCTATAAATATTAGTTAAGTGAGAATAAATCCTTCCATCCATGCGCCTGCTAAAGGATGCACTGGGGGAACGAGAGGATAAGGCAGGAAAGGCCATTTAAAAGCCTCTGTGGTGCTCATAAAATAAATCGTGTGTGGCTGACCTATGGCAGTACCAATGGAAATGAAAAGATCCTAGAGTTAAGAAGAAGGTACACTTGGCAAGATTGTAATAACCCCAGGTCTTTAGCTCGCCTGAGTGAATATGGTACACCATGCACTGAAAAAGAGAATACAAGAAGAGTAGAATGGACTATTTTCAACATGTTAAATTTGAGAAGCCTATGGCATATCCACATGGAGATGTCCAGGAGGACAAATGGGTCTAGAACTCAGAAAAGCAAGGCAAGAAACGCAGCTTCCTAAGGATTCCACATACTGAGAACAAGTAAAGCACTGGCAGTAAATGCGATCATTTATAGTGAGCGTACAGATAAGCAAGAAAGCGCAGAAGACAAAACCCTGGGCATAACCAACATTGAAAAGGTTACTAGTGAAAGAGGAACCCACAAAAGAGACTGGGAGAGAACAGCCAGAGAGGCAGGACGAAATGTCCCCAAAGCCCAAGGATGAGTTTGGCAATATTAGGAACCACAAAGGGATCAGGTAAGCCTTGGGCACCCATTAGATCATGAAATAAGGGGGCCAGTGGAGGGCTTGGCAAGAGCAGTTCAATGGCAAGGACGAGCAGAAGCCAAAACATGTGAGACTGCGAAGTAAACAGAAGTCAAAACATAAAGGAAATAAGAGCAAATGACTTTTTCTAACACGTTCCAGAAAGTTAGCTCTGAAGTGGGGGAGAAAGTTCGACAGTGTTGTAAGGGAAGGTGGCTTTACATAGTCTTCCTTGTAGGATGGAAGAACCTTGAACATGTTTATGAGCTGAAGGAAATGTGAACTTGAGAAAAGGCTTGAGATACGATAAAGCATAGGTGATAAGGCAAATTGCTGGAAGAACTAGAAAGAACAGAATCAAGTCAACAGGTGAAAGGAAGGAACATCAACAGGAGCCAGGGAGCCCGATGTGGAGCTCGATCCCAGGACCCCAGGATCATGACCTGAGCCAAACGCAGACACTTAACTGACTGAGCCACCCAGGTGCCCCTGACCAGGTTTATTTAATCTGAAGGGACAAGCAGCTGGGTGTTAAGCCTAACAATGGACTTAATGTCTATATTGTAGAAGTCATTAGAGTCTTTCTTTAAATCCTTTCCCAACAGTTCAGTCCAAAAGTCATTATTAAGAGCAAGTAAGGTAGCCCAGAGTAGGATGCTGAAGCCCAAATGGGGTCAGGAGGACATAAAGAAGGAGGCAACAAGAGCAGTGGCCCGGCATGTTGCAGGCTGCGCACAATGAGGACGGTGACCCTGCAGAAGGGGACCTAGGACGAATCCCAGTGAGATGAAGGGAGCATCCATGATGGGTCCGTGAGGGGATGGGGTGGCAGAGGGATGAAATTAGATTCATGCAGCTGACACTGATCAAATAAGTAAATGGATTTAGAAAAATGGAGCCAGCTGGAAATGGAATTACAAATACAAAAAGGGAAGAAATCAATGAACCTGTGGTGCTGAACCAGAATTGGAACTGTCAGCATGAGCCCATCATTTTCATAGATGGATAAACAGACAGAGAGAAAAGCATAGATGTAAATGTATGTGCATGTGCATAGATTCCCCACCTCATCGACTGAAAGGGCATAGGAGCAGTGACACCCCAGCAGCGAGGACCACTCCCAGCACTGTTATCTTGGTTTCTAATTACCATTCTCCATCAAGAAGAACCAGAGCTCCTTGGAGCTTTGGCTGATTCTGGGACGAAGTCAGGGAAAATACAAATAAGCCTAGAATGTCTTCCTATGCCAGAAAGTGAGGACATGCTCAAAGAATGACAGGGACACATCAAAAAAAAAAAAAAGAAGAAGAAGAAGAAAAAAAGAAAGAAAGAAAGGAAAACACAAAAACACAGGCCAGTGTGAAAGGACTGGGACAGTCCCAGCCCAATCTGAGCACCACAAGAGATGAAAGTGACCTATCATAATCCACTCAATAAAATAGGAATCCTTGAGTCCATATAGAGTTTAAAATAATAAATTGGAGGTCTGATGAGAAATGGACTGTTTATAAGGTCTTAACTTACCTGCCTACCAGGTATGTATTCATTACAAAGGAGTAAAGAGTAACTTTACAGTGAAGAAGTCTGGCTGAATAAAATTCCATCAGAAATGATGAGTACCCACCCTTTGCATCAGTGTGGACGGGACTGGAGGAGATTATGCTAAGTGAAGTAAGTCAAGCAGAGAAAGAGAATTATCCTATGGTTTCATTCGGAGGACCATAGGGGAAGGGAGGGAAATCCAAAGGGGGAGAAATCAGAGAGAGATGAACCATGAGAGCCTATGGACACCGAGAAACAATGTGGGGGTTTCATGGGGGAGGGGTAACCAGGTGATGAGTATTCAGGAGGGCATGTGCTGTGATGAGCACTGGGTGTTATACTTAACTAACGAATCACTGAACACTGCCTCAAGGACTAACTATGTACTATACGGTGGCTAGCTGAACATAATTAAAAAAAGAAGAAGAAGAAGAAGCCTGGCAGACACCACCTTCAACAAGGAATCAGAGTTAACATCCCAGTGATGGGACAAATGAGAATATTGCACCAGTTGATGAGCTGCAGTAAGAACACACCATCGTTTCTGTGATGTTCCTGCCAAAGATGCAGGTCTCAAATCTAATCTTGGAAAGCACCAAATAAACTGAAATTGAGAGAAATTCCACAAAAGAATTTTTGCCTATCGCCTTCAAAAGTATCAAGGTTTTTGAGATCAGAGAAACACTGAGGAGCTGTTCTTGACACAACAACTAAATGCAACATGTGATTCAGAACGAGATCCTTTCTACTACAAAGGACCACTAGGTGAAAGGTGAATGGGGTCCGAGGATTACAGAATCTCAAGGAGCAGGGTTAATTTCCAGATTTTGATGGCTGTATTGTGGTTATGAAGGAGAACATCCTTGTTTGTAAGAAAGACTAATGAAAACCACGGGGGGTGATGGGTGAAGTCATTATCTTACATGACTCAGAAAAGAACAATTCTTTGTACTGTGCTAGCAACTTTCCCATAAATTTCCCATTACTTTTTGAAAAGTAATTAGAAAGAAGAATTAATGAGATTACAACTGTTAAACAGGAATCTACATTTTCAGGAAAAAAGTTATGACAATTCAGAGGTAACAGAGACTCTTCTTTTACTCCCCTTTTAGAATATCCTCATCTGTGCAAGTTAAAGAATTAAAAAGTCCCCTTCAGCCAAAGGATTCAATGTGTATCTATAGAATTACTGAAATAGTAAATATCTATTTAGAAATACTAAAATAATACCAGTACCTCCTAAGCTGTCAAGGTCCTCAAGAATCCTGCCAAATCTGTGAAATAAAGACAACTGCGATTAAAGGAAAATCGTGATGATCATCCCTTAAAAAGGAAGAACAGTTTGGAGAGATGAAAGGTTCTCAAATTGATTGTGGTGATGGCTGCCTGACTCTCCGAATACCCTAAAAACCACAAAACTGCTCACTTTACATAACTGAATAGTATGATATGGGAATTACATCTCAAAGTCACAGTGATTAAAGGAAATAAAATAAAAACAAATAAATGACAGCAATAAAAAGAGCACTGTGTTACCTTATGGTGTTTTGAACAGTCAAATATTTCTCTCGTAATTCAGGCTGACTACCCAAAGGCAAGAGAACCTCAATATAACTGTCTCTCATTCTCCTGGGCGGCAGTCCTTTCTGTGACTCGGCCAAAAAACTCTGAAGTAATTTTCTTTCCTCCATTGCTTTCACATGGTCTCTGAGAAGAAAGGATGCAAACTTCATGAAACACAGAGGCAGGGCTAGCCCACATGCCAGTGACATGCAAGCACACCAGACACTATCAAAGGAGGAAAACAAAGGTCTGGACCTACCTCGTCTGCTCTTCCTTCCCTCCCTCCCCACCTGACACGTGGTGGAATTAAAAATTTTCTGTTAAAATACCTTGGGCTTGTAGATTAAAAAAAAAACCACTTATAAGTGATAGAGATACACCCAAACCAACCATATATTCTCTTCATCAAAAAGGGTATTCAAAAAACAGAACATCTCACACTGAATTTAAAATGCAGCGATGGGGGACGCCAGGGTGGCTCAGTTGGTTGAGCCACTGACTTCGGCTCGGGTCATGATCCCAGGGTCCTGGGATCGAGTCCCGCATCGGGCTCCTTGCTCAGTGGGGAGCCTGCTTCTCTCTCTGCCTCTGCCTGCTTGAGTTCTCTCTCTCTCTCTGACAAATAAATAAATAAAATCTTTTATTTAAAAAAAATGCAGCGATGGACACAAACATGTGTATGGGCTAAAGAACACAGTGGCCATTGAACACCATATTCCCATTCCTCATCTTGACGATTCTTACATTCTCTGTGCCCCAGTTCGCTCGCTCGCTCGCTCGCTCTCTCTCTCTCTGCCTTCAATTTCAGAAGAGACAGAGGAAGAAAAATGGAGCATATCCAAAAGAAGTACAGAAGGCAGAGCAAAAGGTAAAGAGGAAGAGAACGTGAAAAGGAGACGGAAAGGGAAGAAAAAGAAGAGATAATTGAAGTGGGACAGGAGAGAGAGACAAGGGGATAGGAACCGAAAATGTTGACAATATCATTAGTTCAGATGTCTTTCTAAGTTTCACTTACAAGATATTATTGCCAGAAACTGTTAGCTTACCAAAAATAGAGGGGGTAAAGGAACAAGTTAAACAGCATCAGGTAAATCCTAAATACGGAACATTCTACAGGACAAATGGCTTGACCTCTTTAAAGTGAAGCTCACAGAAAAAAAAAAAAAGGAGGGAGGGTAATTGTCTACTATTTCAGATTAGGGGAGACCAAAGAGCCATAACCACTAAAGGCAATATACAATCCTTTATTGGATCTTGGTATTTTTTTAAAAGCTTTAAAAGATATTTGAGGAATTACTATACATTACTATAAATTTACATCTGTAAGAGAATATCCTGTTTGTTCAAGTTACATAATTGCTGATTTTGTTACACAAGAGTATTTATTTATTGGAGATACACGCTGAAGTGTCATACTATCATGATACCTATAATTTACTTAGAAATAGTTCAGCCAGGGGTGCCTACGTGGCTCAGCGGTTAAGCATCTCCCTTTGGCTCAGGTCATGATCCTGGGGTCTTGGTATCGAGCCCCACATCAGGCTCCCCGCTCGGTAGGAAGCCAGCTTCTCCCTCTCCCACTCCCCCCACTTGTGTTCCCTTTCTCTGCATATCTGCATCTCTCTCTGTCAAAGAAATAAATAAAATCTTTAAAAAAAAAGAAATAGTGGAAAACCCTAAGTATCCAATCAAGATGGTAGGGACATAGGTATTCATTTTTTCTACTTTTCAGTAATTTGAAAATTTTCATATAAACAGTTAAAAAGAAGTCCTTAGGGCGCCTGGGTGGCTCAGTGGGTTAAAGCCTCTGCCTTCAGCTGAGGTCATGATCTCAGGATGCTGGGATCGGGTCCCACATCGGGCTCTCTGCTCAGCGGGAGCCTGCTTCCTCCTCTCTCTCTCTCTGCCTGCCTCTCCGCCTACTTGTGATCTCTGCCTGTCAAATAAAGAAATAAAATATTAAAAAAAAAGAAGTCCTTAGATAATTTCTACACCAACAATAGATTATTTTATGTCTAGTGACTGCTTTTTCTTTTTGTCTCATTTAGTCTCAAAATTTGGTACGCCAAAAAGGATATTATCTTATTTCACGGTGGGGAAGTACTCAGAGACCGGGTTAACTATGAACTGCAATAAAAAGTCAGGATGCGTGAAAGAGAAAAACCAAGAAACTTGGGTTTAAGTCCCAAACCCTAATACTTAATCCTTCAGTCTCTCTGAGTTTCAGTTTCATCATCGGTAAAAAGGATAGGAATATATGCCATAAGCATGTCACAGGTTTTGCTGAGAACCAGTGAGGTAAAATACCGGAAAACACTGTGAAAAAGGCAGAGTGAGTATAAATCACGATATTTTATGACAACAGTACATCAAATGATGAGTATGTTGGAATGTTGGTCTTCTCCCCCCAAGTAAAAAAAAAAAAAAAACCTCTCAACCCATTTCCAAACACGGGACCCCTTCCATCCCTACAATGAGACCACCAGCTGGGCCTAAATACAGCCTTGCCTTGCCTATAGGGATAGAGAATGAATGACCACAAAGCGTGCTTACCTCCAGTTTGTGGATGCTCCTACGATCTCCCGCAACTTATCACGAACTAAAATAAAAATAAAGAGGTCACTCCAAGAAACAAAGAAAAATTGCAACTGGATTATGGCAATGAGTTCAAGAACTATGAAAAGCAGTTAATTAAAAAAAAAAAGAAAAGAAAAGCAGTTCATGTGCTCAAAAGCTTTAAAGAATGATTAATTTCCATTTAATGCCACAACAAACAGCTCAGGAAAGGGATCAAGCCTCTGCTTTCTAAAAACCTGAAACAACTATTGTCTCCTTAGAGCAAAAAAGAATGCTCTGGTGCCAATCACTGGGATTTATTTACACAAACAAAAAAAGGTAACTCTAATCGTTCATCAGGTGGGGCAGTATCACAGTCAGTAGGAGCCCCTTTATGATGGAGATATTATGACCAAAATTGTCACCTCCTTTTAGGCAGTAATAGATCAGACTGCTTAGTGCAGGGACTAACACTGATAGCCAAGTCTCATTCTGATTTTTTATACTATCCTAAGTGTTAGAGAAGTTTAAGCCACAAAAATGAAGCAAAGACATAGATCAAGGAAAAGCAAAGAAAGCAATTTAATTTTAGTTAATGCTCAAAAGAGTGAATTAATGCCAAAAAGAATTAAGCACTTAAAAAAAAAGTTGATACGAATTACCACACACACCGTGATTCACATGTATAGGTGAACATGCTATATGGATAAAGGGAAAATAAATTAGATAAGCAGTGGAAATTAAAGACTAAAAAATAAATCTATTTACATGCATTTATATAGGATTCATAAAATATATATTTTAGTTACAGGAAATTAACTATAGCAATCCTTGGTCCTTCAATAACTAACTGATCAAAACAAAATAAGGTTAGATAAACATGTACTTTAATGAAAAATAGTTGATTTTTCTGTCAAACAGTTGTTATATGCCATAAATTTGGTAAAACTCTAATTACAACTAAATCATCAGGGTGCCTGGGTGCCTCAGTCGGTTAAGTGTCTGACTCTTGGTTTTGGCTCAGGTCATGATCTCAAGAGTTGTGAGATCGAACCCCACACAGGGCTCTGAGCTCAACCTGGAGTCTGCTTGGGACTTTCTCTCCCTCTCACTCAGTCCCTCCCCCTATGTTCTTGCGCTTTCGCTCTAAAATAAAAGAAATAAATAAAACCTTTAAAAAAACAACTAAATCATAGAGAACTGCAAAATATACAGGCATACCCCCATGTTATCGCATTTCACTTTATTGTCCCTTACAAATAGGATGTTTTTGACAAACTGAAATGTTGTGGCAACCCTGCATCAGTGCCATTTTTCCAACGGCATTTGGTCACTTCATGTCTCTGTGTCACATTTGGCAATTCTTGCAATATTTCAAACTTTTTCATAATGATTATATTTGTTATGCGGATCTGTGACCAGTGAGCTTTGATGGTACTATTTTAATTGCTTTGATATGTACACTGTTTTTTAGACATAGCACTATCGCTAACAGACTACAGTGTAGTCTCTACAGTATCGTTAACAGACTACAGTATAGGGTAAGCGTAACTTCTAAATGCACTGGGAAACCAACAAATTGATTTGACTCACTTTGTTGTGATCTTCACTTTATTGTGCTGGTCTGGAACTGAGCCTGCAATATCTCTGAGGTATGCCTGTAACCACTAGGAGACTGGAGGGGAGTGGAGGGTCAGAGGGAGAAGCAGACTCCCCACCAAGCAGGAAGCCCGATGCGGGACTCCATCGCGGGACTCCATCCCAGGACTCCAGGATCATGACCAGAGCCAAAGGCAGTTGCCCAACCAACTGAGCCACCCAGGCGCCCCAACCAAGCAAGGATTAATAGCCTCTCTAACAAAACTATAGATTAGGAGCATTTAGTTGCTACAAATGAAGAGCCCATGACTTACTTATACAACAGGTGTCTTTTGTCCATGTTTTCCCCTTTAGTACTGATACAAGGAAGGTGGAAATCATTTACTGAAAGAGCTCCATCTCCCAGGCTCCCAGGAACAAAAGCTCCAAAATTCTGAATGTGGTTTCTACTGAAAACTATACTGATCATTTTATAAATGAGAAGTTTATGAAAGGTCTATCTTTAAGGTGGCACCTGGTGGCTCAGTTGGTTAAGCCACTGCCTTCATGACTCAGGTCATGATCCCAGATATCCTGGGATCGAGTCCCATATCAGGTTTCCCCTGCTCTGCAGGGAGCCTGCTTCTCCTTCTCCTTCTGCCTGCCACTCCCCCTGTTTGTGCTCACTCTCTCTCTCTCTCCGTGTGTGTCAAATAAATAAATAAAATCTTTTTTAAAAAATCTACTTTTAGTATGTCTCATTTGTCCTAAACTACCTATCTATATGGCTCCCAAGTAAGACAGATTTGTTGTTTTTTTTTAACCACGTGGGCCTAAAAGGTAAACACCCATGCTTACCTTCATGCATATGGATAACTCCTTTTTTCTCTGGATTCTGGGATCCTTGAGTCAATCTTCTGCCAGGAATAAGCAGCCCCTTGTTCAAGGAACAGAACCTACAAAACAAGATAAAACACACTGGACTAGGTTCCCCAGCTTCTAGGCAACCCCAAAAACCAGCCCCTCCTCCCAGAACACTTGACCATCCCATATCCTTAGTATATACTTTCCTGTAAGGGTCTGTACTTATTTCTCCAGTGTATGTATATTTCCATATGATGCTATTCTATAAATCATCTCTCCAACTGGAGTAAACATTTCATGAGAACAGAGAACAATTAGCTAACAATCTATAAAATAAATAAAAGATACCAGCCAGGTTTAATGGATCTACTCTTGCTTTTTTATTAACTTCAGAAGCCCAGAATCAATTTGGTAAACAGTTAAGTAAATTAATTATGAACGTTTATTATTAAACATGAACGTTTATTTTGTTCTTTATTCTCACACCATAAGCTAAAGCCAAATGTAAGTTAATCAATTTGAAAACAGAATTAGGGGCACCTGGGTGGCTCAGTGGGTTAAGGCCTCTCTCTGCCTTCAGCTCCGGTCATGATCCCAGGGTCCTGGGATCGAGCCCCCCATCAGGCTCTGTGCTCAGCAGGGAGCCTGCTTCCCCCTTTCTCTGTCTGCCTCTCTGCCTACTTGTGATCTCTGTCAAATAAATAAATAAAATCTTTAAAAAAAGAGAGAAGAAAACAGAATTAGCCCTCTCCAGACTCAAAGAGAATATTTATTGGACTGGGGCAGAAATCTCCTAGTCTCCAAACAAAATAAAAACTATTGCCCAAATGTGCCTAGCCTAGTCTGCCAAAATAAGTTAAGTTGGTTTCAGTTCACTGTTTACGTGTTGACTCCTAATCGCTCACTATCACATCAGGGATAACACACATATAATATCAGAGATTAACAAAACAATCTCCTGAATGCACAGTTGAAGAAAGCAAGGCAGTGGAGAGGTCCAGAACCCCCAATACTGTTACTCATTCTAGTTCAAATTATTAGTAAATTCTTACTACCACATGCCAGGACAAGCAAGGACTAACACCCCACCACCCCCAAAAAAGTTTTTTCATCTGTAAAATGGGGTGGTTACAGTGCTTTATCCTATAGGACTGTCATAAGGAAAAAGAAGTTCACATACACACATGCGCGCATGAATGCATCTGCAGGAAGCTATATTTTTCACAATCTCGGGCTACTTCTCTTTTACATATGCAGCACTGAGGTGGAGGGAGCGTAAGAATAGTTTCATCACTACCCAACACCTCAGTATCTCAGGGATATTGGTTTATCCCCTAATTAGCTCTCTGGAGTTTTACAGTGACATTCCTAAGTAGGCCTTTAGAAGAAACTGTCAAGAGCCTTTGAGACATTCAGGCCTGAGGACTCTGTGATTGAACTTTTCCAATGAAAGAAGATCAAGGAGGCCAATCTCTTCACGTCTTGCCTAGGAAGTCACCGAAGTCACCTACGGTGTGAGCAGAAGTGTCTTAGCTCTGTTCTGGGTCCCAAGCTTAGGGTAGGTGTCCAGGAAGTTTTCAGTACATTAACAGGCAATGCCACCACATACCCTGCACTCTGCGGAAATGCCTCAATTTAGAACCTGAACAAAGGTGACTCTTTGTTGAGTCTGGGGGGAGAAAAGAAGCTACAAAGACTGCCCACTTGTCAAATAACCTAATCATCTCAAACAGTCAGTACTCGTTGATGAACTCTTGCACTCACTGAACACTAACAGAGTACCTGCTTAAGCTTCAACAGAACTCACAAGAAAGGAACGCAGGTTTATGGGAGTTCAGGGCAAAGAAAGAGACCTCCAAGGCGGAGAGAAGATCAAACAAGGATTCCTTGGGGAAAGGCACATGGCAAGACCATGTAGCTTTTTTTTTTTTAATGAACACTGATTGATTGATTGATTGATTGATTGACAGAGAGAGCACCGCATGCAAAAGCAGGAGGAGCGGGAAAAGAAGAACCAGACCCCCCACTAAAAAGGGAGCTGGATGTGGGGCTTGATCCCAGGACCTCGAGATCACACCTGAGCCGAAGGCAGGCAGTTAAGTGAGCCACCCAGATGCCCCAAAACTATGTAGCTTTGTGGAAGGCCCCTCCCATCATGTCCAATGTAACCTGAAGTTAACTGTGGCCCTTCCTGTAATGTAACACTGTCTAAACAATGTTAACAAAGCTTTTATTTTTTAAGTTCTATGAAAGAGAGGGAGAGAACCTTTTTCAACCAATAGCAAGATCCATCAGGACAGTGAGTGAGTGAGTGAGAGAGAGAGAGAGAGAGAGAGAAATATCCACAATCCCTAAGAGAAATGATGGAGTTCAGGGTCAGCGCAAGTGTGGGCCACACTGAGTTGGTGGCACCTGTAGTGGGATGATTTCAAATGCTGTAACAGGGTAAGGCCCCTGGGGACCTTGCTAGGCACAAAGAATCTGGGGACAGCTGGAGTGCTCGGGTGCAAGGAGCTGGGGGAGAGCCAGACTTGTGCGAGAGTCTAAGCCCCTAGGCATTAAGTGGTCAAGCTGGCATGTGACACATACAAAAAGGCATCCTCCTTGTCCAAGTAGCCTAATCAAGTCCCCCACCTCGCGTCCTTGCTGCTCATTAGGTAAAATTTAGATGAGCACCAAAGGACCTAGGCACACAGTCCTAGTGAGCTCTAGAGGTACCCCGCAATCTCTGCACATATTAATCTCTGCGCACTTTACCCAGAGTCCAAGTGGTCAAGCACTTAACCCGAAAATGCTCTCCAAAGGAGGGCAAGGAGTTGGAAAGTTAATGTGGAAACCTAAATGCGAGCTTTCCGGCAAGGGGCTAACTCCAAACCACACCCCTGATGAACACAGAGAAAGGAATTTCAAGGAACACCCAACTTCCTCCCTTAAAGTGCCGCTTCGCTTTTAATACCAAACTGCTC
Source organism: Mustela nivalis (assembly GCF_964662115.1). NCBI lineage: Eukaryota > Metazoa > Chordata > Mammalia > Carnivora > Mustelidae > Mustela > Mustela nivalis. Next base: position 114,581,881 of record NC_139040.1, on the reverse strand, counting down.
CAGAAGCCTTTAAGGTGGGGGTCGCAGCGCCCCACCGTAAGCCAGACGGCAGCGGTCCGGGCGCGGTGGTGGAAGCCAGGGGCCCCTTCCCACCCAGGGCCCCCTTTCTGCCCCCAAACCAGCGCCTGAGTCCCTGCAGCTGGCAGCCGGTTCCCTCCGCCCAGGCCCGCTAGCAGCCCGGAGCGCGAGCGTGAGCGACCCCAGGACGGCGACACGCCGGCCCCGTTACTTACCGCAGCGCCGCCCGCCTCATCGCGCTCTGCGACCGCGTGCACCACCGGAGACCCGGGCCACGCGAGCCGGTCGGCGGGGGAAAGTTGAGGGACTAGAGAGCGCGAGCGCGGGCCCCGCCGTCGCTCCCCACGACCGCACCCTCACGGAGCAGCCGCCCGGGGGCGGAGCCTCGCTGCTCCGGGGTGGGGGCTCGCGGCGGCCCGGGGGTGGTGCGCGGCGCCTGCAGCCTCTGTCATTGGCGGGAAGCCGGAGTCGGTCGCGGGGGAGCTTCCCACTCAGTCGGCGGCGCCGGGCGTGTGGCCGCCCGGAGGACAGACCGATCCCCGCCATTATCGATGAAAGGCACCGCGCAGCACGGACAGTGTGACGTGGAGGCCAGGGGTCGTCGGAGCTTGTCTCCGTTGTGGCACCGCGCCCTACGCCGCGCCATCTTGACCCCCACGCCTCGACTCCCGAGCTGTGGTTCTTGCCCTTAGCGGCGCGCCGGAATCTTCTGGGCAGCTTTCCAGAACCCTGCTGCCTGAGCCCCACCCTCTGGGGATTCCTCTACAGCTAGGAGTCGGCTCTGGTCTTCAGGACGCCTAAAGGCACCCCGAGGTGATGCTTACGTAAGCGAAGTTAGAAACCACTGACCTAAAGGGAAACGATCGTTTCTACGCTAATCTCGGCCTGCCCCCTAGTGTTTGAAAGTTGGAGATTTTGGCTGGCCCAGAGATTTCAAGGCCAGAACGAGTATGATTTTACCCTAAGACCTGATTCTCCATTTCATTCAGCGAATGCTTATTAAGCCGTGTGCAGTGCGCCAGACGCTGTTGAAGATGCTGGGGATGCAACAAAATAGACAAAAATCCCTGCCCTTAGGGGGCTTACTTTAGAAGGAAAACAAGTCAGCAAGTTAGCAAAGAAGATAATTTCAAACGTCATAAAGCAGTCTAAGGAAGAAACAAAACAAGATGATGAGACAGGATCCTTCCAGAATATACACAAATCTTGATTTTCCCCTGAAGATGTTTATTTCCTAGGAGGCAGGGACTATACTGTTACGCTTTTTATGATACCTCGTGCTTAGTAAAAATGTGTCCATTTTAACTAATCTGAGTTTTTTTCTAATCACTTCATAAATTACAAATGGAACATGGTCTTTGCTTTTGTTTTTCCTCTCTACCTACCTTTCCCTTTTATCAGATCCACATCCAGAAGGCTCTCAGCCTGCAGGGATACATAATCTTCCTTTTTTGTTCACTCTGTACCTTTTCACCCATGGTTTTGATACATTTTGTGTCTCATATACTTTTTACTACTCTACCACATCCGGGCTCCTGGCTGGCTCAGTCGTTAAGGGCCTGTCTTTGGCTCAGGTCATGATCCCAGAGTAACTGGGATGGAGCCCAGTGTTGAGCCCCATGTCGGGGTCCCTGCTTGGCTGGAAGCCTTCTCCCTCTCCCACTTCCCCTACTTGTGTTCCCTCCCTCGCTGTCAAATAAATAAATAAAATCTTTTTTAAAAATAACAATACTCTACCACACCTAACACAGTACAATAAATACTTAATTGAATTACACTATTTTTCTTCTTTTTACTTTTGGTTAAAGCAATGCTGTAAGTAGAGAGAAAAATTTAAAGAGAATTTTTCAGCTTACAAAGATAGTATAATAATGGATAGGGACAGCTCATAATTTTTTGTGCAACCAAGTCACCTCCCAACGAGACACATTCTCAGCATATAAATGGTGTGGATTTGGACAGAACAGCTGAAACCTGGGACTCAAGGCCATGATGATGCCTTCTTTCCATCACTTATCTTCGCTTCCCTTTGCACACTGGCCTCATTCTTTTTTCTCTGTATATTATCTTTCTCCACATAGCAAAAGAAGCTCCTGAACTTTACATCTTATAGCCGTAGCTATATACATAGAGACTGACTCAAATTTCTGTGTCCCAAGTACAAAAATTCCTGAAAAGAAAGGGGATTGGGAAGTATAAATTTTCCATTATAAATTAAATAAGCCAAGAAGATGAAAAGTACAACATAAGAAATAAAGTCAGTAATATTTTAATAACTTTGCATGGTGACAGATGGTGACCACACTTACACTGAGCACTGAATAATGTACAGAATTGCTGAATCAATATGTTGTATGTCTGAAACTAATATAACATGTCAATCAGACTTCAATGAAAAAAAAAAAAAAGTCCGGCAAAGGGATTCACTGGCCCAAATGGGATCAGGTACACACCTCTGGACAGGTCAACTGTGGCAGCAATGCAAGGTTATAGGACTGGTCCATGTGACTTACCAGGAATCCCATCAGCCAGAACCATGGTCAAGTACTAGGTCACAGTCAACTAACATGGCGATTTCCAACAGTCACCACACAGATAGGGAAATGGAGCACTTCCTAGAAAAGGTGAGCTGAGCAACCAGCCACAGAGATGTCCACTACATATGTAATTTAAATGGGAAAAAAAAGATCCCATCACTTAACCCACCTATCTAAATTCTAACCTCACAGAACCCCTGTTAAACCCAGCCAGCCCAGCACTCACCCATGTGTCTACAATTTTTTCAAATGGTAGATGCATAAAATTCTTAAAACAGGGGCATCTGGGTGGCTCAGACGGCTAAGCATCTGCCTTTGGCTCAGGTCACGATCCTGGGGTCCTGGGATGGAGCCCCACGTTGTTGTCCAGCTCCCCACTCAGTGGGGAGCCTGCTTCTCTCTCTCTCCCTCTGCCCTTACACACCCCCCGAGTCGTGCGCACTCTCTCTACTGGTCTCTCAAATAAATAAATAACATCTTAAAAAATAAACAAAAATTCTTAAAATGGTTTAGCAACCCTGATTTCTGGGTGTGTGTAATGTGTGTAAAGTATATATGTTATACCAAATTCTGGGTAGCAGGGATAGAAGGCAAAGTGGCCAAAAATCAGACCAGGAAACATTCAGCAGTTGTATAGTGCTGAGAACACTGTCCTTAAATAACAGATTCTCCACCCCACCTTTTTGTTTCCTGTTCTGTTTCATTAGTCCTATTTTGATTTGTTGTCAGGGTGACAGAGATAGTACCAAGAAAAATCATGCATTGATAGATACATAAGATATTATCAAGGTCACTATTACAAGTAGAAGAATAAAATAAAATACCAAAACTTAAAATGTTGTCTGCTCGTTCATGTAATATGAGTGAAAAGTATCTAGTAACCATCTTTCCTAGCTTGGGCTGTTGAACCATATAACTTCTGGATATCTAATTTAGGTAGAATATGTTTTTGGAAAACTATATCATCAACTTTCAAACAAACTGGTTCTTGCTACGATTTCAATTAAGATCCAGAAATTACTTTTTTTAAAAATTAGTTTATTTCATGGATTATAGAGATTACACAGAGGGATCCAGAATTGGGAGGTAGAGGATAAAACAATGGAAAAGTATTCTCCCCCAAACCGTAAAGAAAAAACGGGAAAGACTACTGAGCTGTTACATGAAATCACTTAATACATACCCGCTTGCACCAAGAGAAGCAAAACTCAGGGTAGGCAATTTTACTTTTTTTTTTTAAGATTTTATTTATTCATTTGACAGACAGAGATCACAAGCAGACAGAGAGGCAGGCAGAGAGAGAGAGAGAAGGAGGAAGCAGGTCCCTGCTGAGCAGAGACTCTGGGATCATGACCTGAGCTGAAGGCAGAGGCTTTAACCCACTGAGCCACCCAGGCACCCCCAAGGGTAGGCAATTTGGAAACAACAGTGATTTTTATCAATTTCCCTTCCTTTCCTCAGTTCCACTTTTATGACTGCTTATCAAATCCAAGTGTTGAAAGGTTTCTTTCTTTAATGCTCTCCTTTTCCTCTAACAATTTCCTCTTGCTTAAAAATACCAAATTTTTACAACATGTCATATTATTACTGATATGGGATCAGAGGGCCTCCTTAGGATAGGTACATCTTCATTTCAGGGTGTCATCTTCAATAAAAATGCCTCTTTCAATAAAAGAGGGCTGAAACAGTACAATTTCAATGGTGTCTCCCCTACCAAAGCCTAACCTGGTCGTTCTTCACCCTGTCATGCCCACCCTCTCTCCCACTCAATCCACTTTCGCCAACAAATTCCATTCTCTTCCATTTATTCCTCACTCTGCATACTAATTCTCTCCACTCTCCTGCCCAGCCACTTTGCATATTTTGTCACACCACCCCGAGTTCTATCATCCCAGCTAGGAAATAGAGCCCCCCACCACCACCGTTAGTTCCCAGAGGAGCCTGATCAGCGGGGCCAGTGTAGAAGCCAATTCTGCCGTTCCTCAGGCAAGGAAAACCAACAAGTACCTCCAATACAATTACAGCTGCATTGGGAAGCAGAACCACGAAGGGAACGAAGCTGTAAATATATTTCATTCTCTTTGTAAAAGCTCATGCTTCAGAGTGCATGCAAGCTTTTAAAACTTACTTTACAGTAAGATTTATATATTTCATATATGCTAAGATCATGCTGGCTGTTTGAATTCATAAAACATGCTTTGGGGTATAAATCTGTATTTTGTGCTTTTTGGAGATGGGCCACTCTAAAACAGGGCAGTGCCAGTAGTATTCATTTACTTT